>NW_027466834.1:3375000-4105000 GCF_046128005.1 Genypterus blacodes
GCATCCTTCGCATGAAGTAACAGTCGGGTGTCTGCTTCTTCGTGGTCACATGAAGTCAACTCTGGTACAGCAGACAAACAGACTTTACCACCCATAATTGTCAAGAGATGGCATTCCTTTCCATGAGTCACAAATACGGCAATGTCCTGTTTTAGTGAACTGAAATCAGCATCCTTCCATGCAGAGAAGAGGGCCTCTTTATTGTCACCATCTGAAAGGAATTTATTCCACTGTTTAGGAGTCTTCTGATCTTTCCTGTAGATGCTTATCTTTTGGGTCCCCAAAGAACTACGACGTGATCGCTCAATGTTTTTTGTTTTTGTTGTGGATCTCAACCTTTTGGGAGATGATGGCACAGTAGACGATGTACACTCGTGGTCAGATGCTCCACTGTCATCATCACAGGCAGTACATTTTGAAGCATTTTTGTCAGCACTTGTAATTCGTTTCGAGTTAATAAAACGTCTATAGCAAGTAGGATGGAAGCCAAGTTTGTTACTCTCCAGAAACAGTGACAGTGTATGGCACACTTGTAATCATCGTTGCCGGCGTGTTTTCTGTCAGGTTCTGAGGTACAGGGTTGCTCATCGGACGCAGCCATTACTGTTTTGGGTGAGGACTGAGCAAGAGCTCAAGGTAATCATGTGACCCAAACGACGCGGTCTTATTGGCCTGCTCAGGTGCGGCTTGATATGCGCGCAGGGTTACGTTGTTGTCCGGTTACGGATATAGCTCTGATTTTAAAGTACTCGTTACACTAATTGTGGAGTAGTTCAAGTGGAGAACTTTTTGGTTGGGTTTTTTGCGACCATTATTGTGTAGTGCCTGAATTAGTGGAACGAACTTGCACGATACAGCCTTCACACCACGGCCTAAATCTGTCAGTTAGACGCCATCGTGAATTGTATGAACATGTGTTTTCTTTGTGTTCTCATTTCAGAATGCACCAGCACTTCATACCCCCGGACCCCTTCAGGGTTTGTCTTCATACCTTGTATCCTCTTTCACTGCTCTTGATTCTGCACATCAACTCTCTCTTGTGCACACTTCATCTTCTGTGTATTCACAATCATCTTACTGCAGTCAAATCAAATCGTCAGTCACACACCAGCTGCAAATCTTCACAGTTGGCATGGCTTTGCAGCAGCATAGAGGGCACTCGGTTGACGCTTGGCTGTTTACCTGAGTGTTATTTTTAAACCTGGCTGCAATGCATCATGGTCTATTAGGGCTCCTGTCAGTGGAGAAACTGGCAGGTTTTCCACTTCAATGATAGATTGATGAACATCTGTGTAAAATGTTATGTATAAGCAAGATTAGCACAATTTCTCTTTAATATTATATATTATATGAGCTGACACCAAACCACTCTCATTATTAAAGATATTTTAAATGAGGATTTGCAACTTATTATAAATGGGTGCCTGTGGATCGTCATTTAGTTAAAGTGATGAAGCTGGTCCATGGAACAAGGGGGGGAAATGGGCCAGTATCTTCTGAGGAACCACGGATTGACAAACCCAATCAGGTTGGCGATAGAAACCAGAAAACCAAAAACAGTTTTAATGCAAAGTGTAAATTCAAATTCCAACTGATAACAAATCTGGATACATTTAAATGGTACCCGTGTGTAGGTTTCCTTCCAGGGATGAGAGCAGGGCACCGGCAACAAACTGGAGCGAAAACATAAAACAAATCACAAGTAGCTACACAAAAGGGAGGAACTACACACAAGTCTGTATCTTTCCCTTTCTCACACTTTCACAAGAGCAGAGTACTGGCAGACTGTCCTCTCCATCTACTTCCCTATAGGAAAAGTGTTGGCATTCACTCTTTTTCACACACCCACTCGAACTGCAAAAGCGCACAGTAACCGTCACCTTTTCTCTCGACCTCTCATTGCCGGTCCCAACCTGGCAACCCCCCTCCTCACTCTCAAGGTGAACGTTAGCGGTCACTGCCAGCGGATCTGCTCAGTAAATTGAATCAGCCAGCAGGTTGGAGGCCAGGAAAGGCACAAGTGCCAAGCTCTACACTGATTTAATTGTGTGTGTGTGTGTGTGTGTGTGTTTGTGTGTGTGTGTGTGTGTGTGTGTGTGTGTGTGTGTGTGTGTGTGTGTGTGTGTGTGTGTGTGTCTATGCATGTGTGTGTATGTGAGTGTACATTGGTCAATAAACTTGTATTAATGTGTGTATGTGCATATACTGAAGTGTGGTATACTGTATGTGGCGTAGTCTATTTGATTCTGTTCTATTCTAGACAATTCTATGCCATTCAATTATTCTGTCACAAACCTCTTTGAGGAAGATTTCCAGCACAGTGCCCTGACGCAACCTGTGTGCCGTCTGTGCCAATCTTTCCTATAGAGCACATCATGGGACATCCTGGCACTTGTTAACATCGCTGCCTGGCTGCTTCAGTGTTTTGAGAGAGCCTTCTTCGAAATAATCCAATTGTTCTTGCTGTGTGTGTAGTCCTAAACAAAACAAGACAGTGCTTGCATGAGGTCATTGTGGTTCCTGTTTAGATTTTACTTTTTGTTCCAGGAGAAAATATAAAATATTCTCTTCTAATGAAATTTGATTTGTTCTATTAAAACACCCAAACATTATGATTGTAGTGTATTTAAAAACAAATATGATTTACATTACTTTAACTGGTAAAACTGACAACTCAAGAACCAAGCGTCTTTCTTTCCTCATCAAAGCATTTACAATGTAATTAATGTCTGCATCTATTCATAGTTTACTGTGTTATTTTACTAAAGAGAGGGGAGCGATTGTATTCAATTCTTAACATTTTGTTCAATTCATGTGAGAAGCCAAAGGCAGAAAAACAGGCCCAGAAAAACAGCCAATATCTAGAGAAACCCGATAAGAGGCAGAGACAGGGGAAAAGATAGAGACGGGTGCCTCTGGCTGGCCAAACAAACACTGGGTGTCATGTCGCCACGAGGCTGAACTGACACTAAATGAGACCCTCCATGGTGCGGTTCAAAGCATCAACATATTTAAGAGACACAACGTGAGAATGTGTGTGTGCCGCCGTTCATTCTTTGTGTTTCTGCCATTGATTGTTCTACCCTCTTCACCTCGACTCTCTCATTCATAATTGAACAGCATTAACTGCTGCTGAGGCCGAGCAGTCGTTTAATTAGCCGAGCAGCCAGCAGAGCCTGTCGTCTATCCTGCCACTCCTGCAAAACATACATGTATGCACATGTATGCAGGCTCACAGTATGCTTACATGCTATATAAATACAAATATTGAAAATAAATGACAGACAAACTGGATACAAACGGGATTATAATGATCATATGTGCAGCAGGAATGCAGATGAACCAAGGATGCTTTACTTATTTTGGGGCACTCTGGCACATCATTTGCAGCTTGTTTGTGTTTTCTCTACATTATAGAGCCCACAAACAGAATACAGAATACAGAGAAGTTTGGCTTAAAATAGACCAAGTCTGCGGAAGTAATAAATATTTAGTAGCTTTGTTTTGGTTGATGCATATCTTACTATCACACATCCAAGTGGTGTGCAGTCCAGTGCTAAAGCGGAAGAAGAATCTAAGAAATCAGCAGTGTGGCAGCACTTTGCACCGGTAAATGAAGTAGGCGATGTACAGTGGTGGCACAACAAACTGAGCAAGTACTAGGACCATGTGAAATGCACTTTGAGTGCCACAGAGCCGATACTCAGGTAATGACAGAATCAGTCAGGAGAACTGGGAAGACCAATAATGTTCTTCTCAGTCTTTATTCAGTCGCTCATTATCACTCTGCTTGTGTGACAGAAGATCTCCCTTGATTTTCGACACTTGCACAGTCACACCTCAGCTGCAGGTTGGGTTGCTCAATGTTCTGGTATTTTCTACATGCTGTTTGTGGACGTGACGCTACATTTGAAAGTGTAAAAATTCATTCTTCAGTTTTGCTTTTATCTCTGGAAAATGTAACATCTATAGTAGATAAGATGTTGGTGAACTTCAACAAGAGGTGACTAAACCAAGAAAGACCTTTGATATTTTATGATAATATAAGGGATGCAGACATAGTTAAATAAGTTAATAATAAGTTAATAAAAATATTCAATACACTCGGTGTCACAAGCTAGAGACTCAATCATCCATGATCTGAAAACCAAAAGGCTTTAACCCTCTGACTGAGGTGCATTACACCTCAGTTATTCTTCATGTTGGAAGCTTTCTCTCATCTAGCGCTTCATTCTTCATAAAAGGTGACAAGAAATGTGAGAACGATGAAGACCTCATACAGGTTCCCCACCTCCTAGAAACACCTTAGGATGGAACCCTGACAAGATAGAGTTGTACCAGTAATGGTGGTGAGAGATTCAGAGAGGAACAGTGTCAGAAATAGGCACAGTGATAGAAGGAGAGGAGGGAAAGAGAGAGCGGCTACAGTCCAGGGTCTTGTCCCTGGAGATAAGGAATAATGGATGATGATAAAAGGTTCTTTTCTATGGGATTTATACAAGTCTCAGAATTTATGTTGTCATTCAAATCTATTTTTAGAGTTTTAATGTGTCTTTACTGCAGCAACAGCACCATACCCAGCCACTCTACATCTGCTTACATATGATCTGAGGTAATATGCACTTGGTAGCCCATCATCAACCTAAACTGTGAGGCGACCTTTCCAACACACAACCAGTGGGGTCGCTTCTACTTCTGTGACTTAAGTAGAAGTAACAAAACAATGAAGGAGAATGTGTGTGGTACCTTTTCCCAGTGCAGGGATAGAAGGTGACTGAAGGAGGGAAGATGAGTTACTGTCATATCTAAAACAGATGAAAAATGATGAATCCTTGAAAAAAGCAATACCTTACATTTTGTCAGGGGACAAAAACATTCTGTTCAACGGCCAGATTGGGTCCATGGACAAATATTTACTGACCACAAACTTAAGTGAATCTGATTTCAGTTGGATTGTCCTTCTTATTTTACTCTGTCATTCTCAATCTTTTCCATCTGTTTCATTCCCAAAGTAGCTACACAATTTACGATAATATGCAGCAATACGTGAAACAACCATTTACGTCAAGACCTGTGAGTTGAAATGAAACCAGACATGTGCTTGAGTTGATGTTTTGGTTGTCTGCACTGCTGTACTCGCTTTCTTCTCAAACACGTCACAGCCCAGTTCTTAAAATGTACATCAGTGCTGCTTTGCACTGCCACTGCAATTCAAACACATAGATAAACAAAGCTCCCACACGTACACATATAAAGACACATCTATGCCATCACACACAGCTATCTCTGGGGTTATAGTATCATTGAAAGCCGCACCATGTAGTTTTCGGAGCACTCTAACAATTTGTTTTAGTCATTTATTTACATTTACGTTGCTGTCATGAAACTACAACAACAAACCATGTTATTAGGAAATACGCCACAATACCTGACAATGATGCTTTCACAAAGGTAAAATAAAACTGATGTTAAAGACACAGTTTGTATTACTTACTAGTGGAGTAAAAAGGCCAATTCCACATCTCTTTAGAGTCCTGTAATGTCACAGTGTTCCCTCCTACGATTGAATGCTTGTTCCTGGTTCACTCTTGTTTGTTGATTCAGAGTTGAGATATGCGCTTGTGTAGGGATTTCATACTAAAATTACTCTCTTCCGTATTCAGACTTCAGACAGACTGAGTCAGTTTTTAAGCAACTCTCAGGGGCCAGAGTTTCCCCTAAAAGAGGAATGTCTGCAGCTATCCATGATTCAGACTTAGGTCTGCAGTCAGTTTTCAAAGCGTCTGATCCTCTCCAGACAGGAGCTGTGGGCCCCCGTCATGATGCCATGTTTTCTCTGTCCCTGTCCCTCTCCTGCCTGTCACATGTCACTCACCAGCCAGTCAGTTATTCCTCACTTCCCAGTTCAACATACCTGATTTCCATTCCCTCAACGGAGTCCCTTAGTATATTACCAGGCTGGTTGTTCTCTGCTAGATCAGCTGATGTCTACCTGTTCCTAGCTGTGATCACATTTACCCATTCATACGCTGATGGCAGGGGCAGACCAGGCAAGGAGCTGGTCAGGAGCAGTTCTGCGTATTCAACAACGCTTCAACAGGCTCTCTAGGAGGAGCCAAGAATCAAACCAGGAACCTTCCAATTCCTGGATGACTTCTCTACCCAATGTCCTCCTTTCGATCTTCCTTATTCCTTGTTTGCCCAGATTTTGACCTTTCTTTAAATAGAGAATGCTCCATATGCCCCTTCTGAGTTTTTGCCTGCGATAGAGTCCTCACCCTAAACCCAATTCTGTGACAGCTCCAGGCCTGGAGTCTTGATTTGTGGAACCTGTTTCATGTGGACCACCAGGGAGGCTGCTGCAGCCAAGCGCAATGCCCATCATCCATCTGGAGAGGGAAAGAAAGCCTCCATATCTTTCCAAGTGTTTCCCTGGGGTACCAGGGGCACAAAGCTGTGTTGGTAAGTCCAGGGACATTGATGCAGGGAGAGTTGACTCTGTGCAACCAGACGCCATGGGGTTGAAGGATATTTCAAGCTGAACAATGCTATTTACTGCGTCATCAATCTTTCTTCCTTGCTTGTATGCAAATTGCCAAGCAACTGAGTTTCGCTCAGTTTTAAGTAAAGACCATGTATCTTTCAAACGTTTAATAACAATTGAAGTCAATGAGACAGGCATGTGATCATAGTGTAATTTTCTGTGCACTTGTAACTACTTATTAAGTAAACCATTGTTCAACAGCTACTCATGACAAATGTTATGGATCCAAATTAACTGAATGGTATACAAATTGTTCAAATTCTTCCTTGTGGAGAGGAGCGTTTGTTGCCTCCTTTATTAGTTTACTGTACAGATTTACCATGGAGACACTGCCCTGCTTTCGCATTTATCATTATAACATTAGGCAGCAGTGCAATGTACACATATACACACAAAGGCCACCTACTGTGTGTGTGCGTGTATGGGTGCGTGTGCGCGCGTGCGTGCGTGTGTGTGTGTGGGACATAGAGGAGGTCTGCAGATGGGTACATTTTGTATGTGCATGAATTGGTGAGGGTAGGTGTGTATGTGTGTGTGTGTGTGTGTGTGTGTGTGTGTGTGTGTGTGATGGCAGTGAAAGACATTTCTCCTTCATGGGAGGCAGACAGGGAACAAATTCAATCTTTCCTTTTCGTTCACATTGAATGTTTGAATAGAGGAATGTTCTTCACTCTTTCTCTCTCCTCTAAACAGTACGACAAACAAAGCACTGCTTTCAGGTTTTAATTGAAATTCTATGGTGGGCCAAAGGTGACACACACGCATTCAGAAAGACTTGACACACACACACATATGCAGATGCTTTAGCAAATGATGCCCATAGAAAAAGCATGCAGCACACATGAACTGGGTAGTCATCATGCACATGTTCAACACATCCCAATGTCTCACACACACCTACATGTATCTTGCAGACATAATACACACAGCAAAACACAAATCCCTGAACTTGTCAATGTGAGGACCTTGTGAGGATTTTGATGAATGTTGCTTGCAGATCCAACTCTCCTTTCCTCCTCTGCCTTTCTTCCTCACTATCTCCCTTTCCCTCCCTCTTTTTAACAATTTCTCCTTCCTCTGATACCTCCCTTCCTCTCTCCTTATTATCTTCCTCTTCCACAACATCAAGCAGCAGTGGAATAAGAAAGGAGTGAGGACACACTCAGTGACCTGCCTCTCCTCTTCCTCTTTCTCTTTCCTTTCTTTTTCCTCCCCCCATACTCTTCCTTTCTCTCTTTTTTAAGAACTTTGAAAGGGATCGCTTACTATGCTCCTTTGGTTTCAATGGGGCATTCTACCGATGCTAACAAGCCATTTAAGGGAGAGGAAAACTTTTTTTTCTTCACAGTGTGTCACAGTGTCTGGTGAAGAAAAATAGCCAGATAAAATTCTAAATGCCAAAGTGTACCTTTAAGATGGTAAGGCTAAATTGGCTATTATTTTTTCCTCCCTGTCTGTGCTGTCTGTCTCTCTCTTCCTCTAGCCGGCTCCCAGTCATTAATGAGTGCAGGCAGCCACTAGATACTGTATCTTAATATGTGCAGTTGTCTATGTGCATCGCTGTAGTTGTTGCTCTGCTGCCAACATGTTGGACTGTGTGGACTCAAACTTCACATCTCCATTAGTGTCATTTCCTTTATTATTTAGCATGTCAAAACATCTTTGGCAAACATACACAAGTACATTAGAAATGGTGCTGTCGCAACAAAAAGCTGCCTCTTTAGAGAATCTGTATGTTTACATGTATGCAATACTCTCAGTATATGTCTTTACTGCAATTAAAGGCAGGATCTGATGATTGAGTTGTTGCATAATCGCAGTATATCTATGAGAGTAAGCATTACTAACTATTAAAGTGAGATAGGTGTAGACAGGAACGAAAAGCTGCCCTGGACGTTTGACTTTTAACTCAACATAAAGAGTTTAAGCAGCAACATTAATCCTTCAGGAAATGATATGCATGCAGAAAACTGGATCGTGAATCAATTTAGCTGAATCCATCTTAGGTGTCTTTCCTGGGCTTGACTTGGACTTATGGTTGTTCTTTCCTTTTTTTTTACTGACCGATATGAAGCAGCTCATTGGACAAACTCATGTAGGAGAGTCTACCATTGTGAGTGGACTGTTCGTACTAAAAGCAAATATGACTTCCTATCAGGTCGGTATGAAGGTTTTTGGGTTCGGCTGCTCTGATAGGCCAGTCTGAAGCCATTTTTTGTAGAACAGGTCATCACACAATATCTGAGATAAAACTGATCTCAGTACAATTTGTGTGTTTGGCTTGTGTGTATCTGTATATACAGTATGTGTATATATGCGTATGTCAGGAGACCTTTGAATCTTTGATCTTTGATTTCAGCCAGTCGGCAGTGCTGTATCAATGTCAGCTGTCACAAAAAGCAAACTGAAGGATGAAAGCTCATCCTTGGAGAGGAAGAAGAGGAATGCAAAGAAGTTACTCATCAAATCATTCATTTTCCCATCTGAGGGCCTAAAAGCTGCTGATAAAGAGAGACAGAGAGGAGAGGACGACACAAGGGGACCAAACTTTTAGCTTTATACTGTGGGATACTATGTTGACCCTCCTGTCACTTATAGAAGTGTCATCTTATATCCCGACTTGCAATCTGATAAATAAGTGAGAAGAGGTTAAATTATAGAAACCAGACAACACCCCAAACAAATGCCACAGTTAGTAACAGAGCTAACTGGTGCTGCAACCAAAAAGTATGCCATTCATCTGAATTTGTCAAATGTCTTCAGGCTATGATTGGTGGATCTGATTATAGTTATCGCTATGCCTACATGTACAGTGACAAAAGTAAATTAGCTGAAAGGGAGAAGAGGCTTAGCTTCCAAGATCACAAATCATTCTTAATTATTATCCTGCGGATTCACAACAAAGAGAAAATATTATAATGAGGCACATCGCTACTTTCCTCTGCACATTGCAACAGGGTGAATGCTCATTTTTCAGCCCTGCATTTGCATAAATTCTCTTCTTTTTAAGTTGGTGCTGCCAAAAGTGATAAAGTGCATGCAGCACCAAGGAGGGAAACCAGAAAGAGGGAGGGGTGAAAGGGGTTGAAGAAAGAGGAGGAGGAGGAGGCAATGGGGATATAGAAAAACGTAAAAATAGAGGAGAGTAAGTCTGCAACCAGAGAAGATGTACAGGGTACATACAAAGGCTATCTGCAGTGGGACAAACATATGGGCGAGACAAGAGAGCTCAGAGGAAGAGAAGAAAAGAATGAGTGACCAGGGGACAGAAGGAGAGACAAGCAGACACACATTAAGATAGAAAAAGAAAGAGGGAGAACACAGGGGAGGATGAGCATCAGATCTGGTTTTAGCAATATAATGAAGAGAAAGAGAGGAGGACTAGAAAGGAGAGAGAGAGAGATAATGTGAGTGGGACAGATAGCAAACACAGAGAGCTGCAGGCAGGAAACTATAATGGACTTTTGAGTGGAGAGAAGGAGAGATAGATTTAGGAGGAAGGAGGGATGAGTGCGGGGAAATACAGAGATAGTGTGATAGAGTGTTAAGTGGAGGGTAAATTGTGGTCGCGCCTGTGTTCTGTTTTTACAATGCCTGTCATGAAAACAGTGTTTAAATTTAATAGGTGACTGCAATAAGACAGGTACCCACCCACATACGCAAACAAACACACACATTCACTCACACACACACACACACATACACAACCTGAAATGCTCTCAAACATAAACCATCCACTCACTATGGCACAAAAGCCCCTATAAATCCAGAGAGTCTACCATGCTGCTCTGGACGTGCTGCTCTCTGAGTGAGGAGCTATCACCAAATGGACACATATTGCTCAGTAATAAGCCTGAGCCATACTGGGGGGGTCACATTGTGATAGAAAGGAGATTGCAATATTTATGAAATACGAAGTTTAAAGAGTTTAGAATAAACTTGACACACTAAATGAAGCTTATTCTCTGCCAATAACTAATGAGGATCGATGCCAGCATTTATAGCTCAGTAAGGTACCATCTTTTAAGCATTTAGCAACAAATTGTAAGTATGATACATACATTTTCATGTGTTTCTAGTTTATAAGCCTATTCCTGAACTAAACCATCTGAAATAGCTTTTAGCTTTAACATTATCAGTAAAACACGCAGAGATAAATTAAAGACTATTTGTTGTAACTACACAGATTCTTAGATAAGTTAACCCCCAGGCGTTACAAACCTTATCAATAAAACATTTAGACAGACAGTGAGACAGCGAGAGAGTCAGGGAGTCAGACTCACTCCAGGATTTGGACTTCCTGGCCTGTCCAGATATTTAGCCACGTGTTACCCATAGTAACAAGTCTTTCAACTCGAGCTTTCATGAGTTACCCACCCACACACACACACACACACACACACACAAACACAAAAGAGCTCAAACGCTCATGGGAGAAAAACATGGCCATCCTATCTGTTCTAATAAACATTTACACGGCAGCAGGTGAACACAGGCGGCGAGCTCGGCCTTGTCTGGTGCAAGCATGGCTGGCTGTGGCCTAACAGAGACATATGAGAGAACCAGGCTGTGTGGAGAACAGCATTCATCTTCAACCCTCTCCTTTAATATGCAAGGACACCAACCAACAAAGCCGCTCGGTTTACCTCCCATCCTGCCTCGCTCCCCTGCTTTTCAACATCACTATATTGTGGTGAAATATCAACAATTTTTGTGTGTTAACAATTGGACTTTTCACAGTCCGGTTCCTCTCTGTGATGATTGAGTTGTCACTTTTGGTGCCTTCATTTGGTTCTGTGTCATAGACGATGTGAAGGTTCTCAGTCATCCAGGGTGTCATCTCTAAGGAAGGTTAATCTGAGGCAACTGGACTTGCCAGTAAAGCTTGATGATGTTTCACCTTCTCAGCACAACTGAACCAACCAGAAAGACTTTATTTATAGCTATTGAATCACATCATCTTGGTTCAGTAACAATCTGACTAAACTATCTGTCACTGTACGACACATAAATAGCATTGATGGCTCCATTCTATTGATGATGGAGTGATTGATTGATGATCTATGACATTAATTTAAATAGAATGCCGTCAGTGTTGTTTTACATCACACCAATAATTATTTATTAACTATAAATAATTGTGAATATTTAAACTTTTGGATTGTGGTTGGACAGTTACTTCTTTATTAAAAAGGATAGAACTGAATAGGCTTTTTTTCCCCAGAAACCCCGGAGTGCGTGCGTGCGTGCGTGCGTGCGTGCGTGCGTGCGTGCGTGCGTGCGTGCGTGCGTGCGTGCGTGCGTGCGTGCGGGTGTATCGATGCTGAGGATTGTACATGACATTGCATATAGTTGTAGGATATTTTGGAGATCATTTTTATATAGAAAGAGGGGAAAGAGGAGAGAGAGAGATAGAGAGAAAGGAGGAAGGTTGTATTATCACTACTATTGTTGTTGTTAAACTTTATATGTAGACCCTGAGGTAGAGTACAAGTAGAATGGAATTGCAATGATGTCATAGGGTAAATTCAGTTTTTACAGGATGATGTCAAACAGCAATGTAGGCTACTACAAATCGCATCTTAGGTTGTGATAGAGAGAAAGGGAGAAGAGAGAAACAGAAAAAAAACAAAGAGAGGACATCCCACCCAGAAACCGCACCCAACCCCACAGTCACACAACCCGAGTCACACAACCCCGTCTTGGCCCGCCTGGGATAGCAAGCAAAGAGGTGAACATGATCATTTCCTTTTGTGGGGTTTTTGCAAGTGTCATATGGAGTGCCGAAGATGGCAATATGAGGGGAGGGATGAACTTGCATTCCCAATATGGTGGACAGTGTGTTGAAGTAACCCGCCCAGTAGTTGAGGAGCCTGGGGCAGAGAAAAAACATGTGGCTTAGGTTACAGGCATCGAACATCTATTACATTTGTCATCTACGTCTGTGTACATTTCGGCAAATCTGGATTTAGAAAAGTGGACTCTGTGTACGACCTTGAACTGGATGAGAGCGAGACGAGCACATGATAAGGCAGTATGTAGATTGCGTATGACTTCGTCCCACCAGTCTATGTCTAGATAGAGTTCAAGCTCAGTCTCTGAGGTAGCCAGTGTTTTCGAATTAGATAGGTCCCTGAGGTCCAGAATATGGCTGTAAATCTCAGAGATGGTCCCACTTGGCGGAGTCTTTTTGGAAGTTTTGGAAACTGCTGCAGGCAAAGGGTCAAAAATTGACTTGGATTTTAATAATTGACTAGGCAAAGTGATTTGGAAGTACTTAAATAATTGGTTAGCAGGTAGTCTAAATTGAGTTGACAGATTGGAGAAGCTGTTGAAACTGCCATCGGAGTACAGGTCAAGGAAACATTGCATGCCTTTGTGGTGCCATGCTGAGAAGGAGGAGTCCAAGGATGAGGGTGGGAACAGGTGGTTGTTGCGTACTGGACCCAGGTGGGAGGCGTTTACAAATTTAAAGTGTTTCCTGAATTGGCACCAAGTCATTAGATTATTAAGAACAACAGGGTTCTTGGTGAACTGAGAGATCTTGGTTGGGAGAGACGAGTAGATCAGGGCAGTGGCGGAAGAAGAGAATGAGCACGATTGGGCTTCAAGCCTGCACCAGGGTAGCTCAGGGGAATTCACCCAGTAGCGAAGTTTGTCAATGTGGCACGCCCAGTAATAGGATTGAAAGTTGGTTGAACGCACTTATTGGTAGTCGCTTTGGATAAAAGCGTCTGCTAAATGACTGTAATGTAATGTATATAATGGTAGGGCGAGACCCCCACTAAATGTACATCTTTGTGATAGTGGTTTGCGGATCCTTGGTGGCTTTGCACCCCAAATGAAGGCGCTGATCATTTTGTCTAAAGAGTCAAAGAAATGTTTTGGAAGGATTGAGGGAGAGATTGAAATAGGTAAAGGAATCTAGGCAGAACATTCATTTTGATGTCGTTTATTTTCCCAATTAAGGAGAGTGGTAAACTGTTCCATCTAAGAAAGTCAGTTTTGTAGTGAGCGCAGTGTAGTTGGCAGGCAGGAGGTCTGAGTATGTACAAGTCACATTGATGCCGTGATACTTAAACCACGAGCCTCTGAGATTAAAGGGGAAGTCTGTTTGGCGGAGATGCAAACATAAAGTATTAATGGGGTAACATTCGTTCTTTGAAATGTTGATTTTGTAGCCAGAAAATCTGCTGAATGTATCAAGGATGGACAGGACAACTGGAAGACTAGATATGGGGTCAGTTAAGTAGAGCAACAAATCATCCGCATATAGCGATAGTCGGTGTTCGATACCATTACGGATAACGCCTTTAAAGAGAGTGGAAGACTGTAATGAGATGGCCAATGGTTCAATGGCCAGGGCAAATTGGAGTGGTGATAGGGGGTAACCCTGGCGGGTCCCCCGTTGTAGTGTGGAGTATTGTGAGGAATATCATTTGTGTGGACACTGGCCTGTGGTGATGAGTATAATAATCTGATCTAGTGGCTGAATTTGTTTCCGAAGCCAAATTGCTTCAGTACTGCAAATAAGTATTCCCATTGTACCCTGTCGAAGGCTTTTTCAGCGTCTAAGGAGGATTACAATCTCTGGTGAAATTTGAGAGTGAGAGGAGTGGATAATATTTAGAAGGGTGCGACTATTAAAAAATAATTGTAGACCTTTAATAAAGCCGTTTTACTCGTTCGAGATAATAGTGGGCAAGACTCTTTCCAAGCGAAGAGCGATCGTTTTGGCTAAGATCTTAACATCAGCATTTAATAGGGATAGGGGTCTATAGGAGCCACAGGCGGTGGGGTCTTTGTCTTTTTTGAGGAGTGCTATTGAAGCTTGACGCAACGTGGGCAGAAGTGTGCCTTTCTCTAGGGATTCATAAAACATTGCCAGGAGTAGGGGTGCAAGTTTAGTACTGAATTTCTTGAAAAACTATAGGAAATCCATCGGGGCCAAGGGCTTTATAGAATTGCATGGCTCTGATTGAGGAGGCTAATTCTTCAAGAGAAATTGAAGAATCCAGAGGTATCGCAGTGTTGGATTTGATGTTTGGGAAATTGAGATTGGCAAGGAACTGATTCATCTCTTTGTTGTCTGAGGGAAATTCAGACTTGTAAAGGGAGGAGTAGAATGATTTAAATGTGGTGTTTATTTCCACGGGGTCAGTAGTGGGGGTGTTTGATTCAGTGCAGATCTTGGGTATCAGACGGGAGGTGGATTGTCTTTTTAACTGGTGTGCTAATAGACGACTGGGTTTATCGCCATGTTCGTAGTAAGTAGTGCGAGATTGTAGTAGTAGGCGCTCAGTATCCTTGGTGGTATCTGAGCCAGTATCCTTCGAAGAAGAGCCGTGTAGTAGAGACCGTAACAGACGCCATCGCGTCCTTTAATGCTTCATAGCTGGCCCGGGCCACTTTTGGCGTATGGTCAGGAAACACGGAGATCCTCGTACCACCGGTGTTGGTCAGATGAAGGTCTCGAGGCCGCTGGAGGATATTGGCGGCACCGATCGAGTTTCAGAACCGGACGATGAAGGGGCGAGGACGTTGCCTGGGTCTGGGCCTCAGCTGGAACGTGCGGTGCTCCAGCGGGGGCTCCTGGTCGAGCTCAAAAGCTTCTTTCAGCCAGGCAGCTGCGGTGGCAGTGTTAATCGGCTTTTTTTTTGGTATGCTGATGATTCTTATGTTATAACGACGCGTGTATGCCGCAAATTCTTCTCACTTGTTCTCTAACTTGGTCAGCGTGGCTTGTGCAGCAGCTTCGGGGGCCGTCAGACGGGATTCGAAGGAAGCCTGTTGACTGTTCAAAGCTTGTTGCTCGGCTTGGACAGGGGCCAGAGCAGCTCCGATCGGCGTGTTAATTATCGTCGGTATCATTTGGAAGTGTGCCTCCATTTCATGTTTGGGAGTTTGCGATTTCTTGTTTCAACTACGTTATCGTTTCAGTATTCAGTGTTTGGATTAGCTTCGCCAGCTGATCTATGCGATCTCCATCCGCGGCCTCCTGGTAGTCTCAGGGGAGGGAGACTGTCGAGTCGGGGAAGCCAGAGCGGAAGCGGTGGTCGTCGCCGACTTCGTGGCAGCAAGTAGCAGCTGGAGCTGTTCACCTTCCGGGGATTTTTTCGGGCTCATATTGTTTTCTACGACCTACTAGTGCAGAATTTGTTGGGGAATCTTCAGTCAAGTGATGTATCAGTAAAAACTGGTAAAAAAAAAAGTTGATAAAAAGCACTTTTGGATGGGATTACTGCGGGAGGCTCTCAAGCAAGCGTCCTACTTCATCGGTAGCTCAATACCCCCCCCCCCAGAAGATAGATACATAACCTACACACACGTAGTTGAGGGATTATTATTATCACACTTGCAAGTCCCAACTCTTACACAAACACAAACACACACACTCACACACATACACACACACACACACACACACACACACACACACACACACACACACACACACTCACTCACAGCAGTGGGTTCTCAGTATTTGAGTGACCCAGACATTTGGCATCTTTCACAACAGGGTGCGATCTCTTTCTCCTCATCAAACAGAGAGAGAGGGATGGAAGGAAGAAAAGTGTCAGACAGAGGGTCAGTGACAGAGAGAGAGAGAGAGAGAGAGAGAGAGGGAGAGGGAGAGAGAGAGGAAGCACATGACTAGATGATCCAAGGTAACAAAGAGACGACACAGAGAGAGAGTGGTGGGAGAGTATGAGTGATTTAAAGAAAGAGCAGCTGACCAGGAGCAGGTAAAAATAGACGAATAGATGAAAAAATGAAAAAGAAAGAGTGAGAGCATTGACCACTATGATTATCAGATAATATTGCTGCTTGATGAGAACACCTCAGCCTGCATGATATGATCAAAGATCCAGATTTAGATTATTCCCACACACATTGAAGTGCGACTATTATTAACATGTAAGCAGGTGAGGATAATAATATTACTACTACTACTACTACTACTACTACTTCTACTACTAATAATAATAATAAAATAAAAATACCAATATTGTGGTCAGGTCAAATTTCATTTTTCTATTTTGATACATTTACCACACCCAAACTGCATCATGGGTATGACCTAATTACCAACTACAAAAAAAATCCTACATAAACATCCTACACGAGCTGCACAAAAAGCTGCTCAGTTACAGTAATGAGTGTAAATCTATTACATCCACCTCCTGCTCTCCACAGTACAAAAGCATCTTCTTTTTCCTGCGGAGGCGTGAATTTCACACATTCGTACACACACACACACACGCACACAAACACACACGTGAGAATTCATGGTTTAGGAGGACAACCATTTCGAGCTTTGAAAGGACGTATTCACAGCTTTCTGATGAGGCAGCAAGTTTATTTGTGCTTTTTTGTGTGGGGGAAGAAATGTGGACATTCATTAGAGCAGTTTCAAAGACACTGCAGTCACAAACTCATTTTTAGAATCCCGCTTACTCTCTCTGCACGTCAAAAAGTGATTATGGTGCATCATAGCTGCAAACGGTCCACTGAACAGGGAGGCAATGCTGAAATGATGAGGAGACTAAATTATAGGAAAACTTCAGCTCAGGAGGATCACCTTGACCTCCATTTGTGCAGTTTGACTCGATTCTCCTAAAGGAAACCCCACCTATTAAGGCATATGGTGGTTATTGTACATGTCCCTAACCACATAAATATGTAACAGAATGCACGCAAAATACGTTCATTTTGAAAATAGACAATGTCTTTCAAGCCATAGGTAGCCTTTGTTAGCATCACTGTAATGCAACATTGATTATCAACCAAATCACAATGATTGGAGAGACGAAGACTGAAAGCAGGTGAACAACTGACTGAAAACTGAAAGCTGTTCATCATCCCAGTCGATTGTAAGGGATGAATTATTGATCACTGCTGCTTGATATTATACATTATATCTGGTTTGTTGCCACTGTTTAGCTTGGTCCATTTGCGCTGTGGCCTAATCTGCCTCCATGACAGAGACAGAGAGCACTGGCCACAGAGAAACAGCTATGACGTACACTTAGCAGTTTACTGTTTCCAAAATAACATGACGATAAAACAATCAATTCTCTCGATCACTGACTACTTTTCTGTAGTGTCGACATTCACTTCTGAATCAGCACTCATGAAGTGTCTCTCACTTACTCTCTCACTTTCTGATTCATATTGACCACATAGTCTTGTGTAGTCTTGAGATCCTCTTACTGGCTCAGGACTGGTTGTAGTCATTTTATTTTATGTTATTCCAGCCAGTCTGTCTCTCAGTAATTTGTTTCTCACTAAGGGCTGCTTTGGCACACCTGGCTGTGCTTTCAACCTATCACATTTTTCCTTATGTGTTAAAGGTTTTGATGGAGTTTTTCCTTGTCTAGAGCTCTGGTTTGGGTCAGGATCTGTTTGGTGTTGTGGGCCTGTATGTGATATTGACCTGTACAAATACATTTGACTTGAAATGAATGTTTTAAATAATCAAAGCTCAATTAAAAATCATGTGAAATATTTAATACATTTAATGTTAACATTTATGTTAAAAATCACAAGTCTCAGTTGATATGGGTTTGTTTAATGCAATATTCTATTCCAATATTCTATGAGACACATGCTGTGGATAGATACAACATGTACATATGTTGTAGCATGCTTTGTCAGTAACACACATTATCCTTCACATACACACAGCTGGAGGAAGTTGAATCCAAGGTGATGTGCTAACTGAAAGGCTCCCTGCTGCGGACCAGCTACTGAACATCAGGACGAGGACACACACCCGTACAGATTTTTTCAACCAACTGTTGGCTGCCATGCACGTACACACACACACACACACACACACACACACACACACACACACACACACACACACACACACACACACACACAGCTTCACTTGACAGAGATTAATAGCCTTACTGAGTGACAGAGTAACTTCCACTTCCTTTGTGTCACTGTCAGCCCCAGGCTGCATCTGTGTGTCTGTGTGCACACAGTGTCTGTGTGAAGCCATTATTAGAAGTATAATTGCAGAGACATTTAAAGTGTTTCCCTCAAGGGCTCTGCTGGCATCCAATAAAGTTTTCATACCGCAAGAGAGGGAGTGAAGAGAGAGTGACAGAGAGGAGAGAAGGTGAAACAAGAAAGAAGGAGACAGAATTGTAGAAGTGTTGTGTAGGTGTATCAGTCAGCAAATACAAGCTGGAATTCTGTAATTACAGATTGTGCTGTACTTAAACTTGACATTTCACTCAAGAGTTCAGCATATTGATCTAGACATCATTTGTCTCTCGTACTAATTTACAGTCCTGTTTTTGCTGGCTAATCTGTTGCATACATTACATTACATTTACATTACAGTCATTTAGCAGACGCTTTAATCCAAAGCGATTTACAATAAGTGTGTTCAACAAAGGTAGATAAAAGAACTTCATACACAGCTTTGATGTGCATCTCTACAGATGTAAATGGGGTGAATGTGAATGTTTCCAGTTTCAGCCACACTCTGGTTTGTTTGTTTGGTGAGGTCTCATCATATTCAGGACGTTTTCAGGGAGGTGGTCTTGGCTCAGTCACAAGAAACTCTTTTCAGTTCATTTGTGGTGTGAATGCGATCCAAATTCATGGACGTAGAGGCAGAGTGTGTGAAGTGAACATGATTACAGACAGCAAATCAAACACATTTTGCTGTTGCAATACACAAAGCTTACCTAAGACATCTTCAGATGTGCATGTAGAAGGTTAGGATGTGGCTTTATTCAGCAATTTAAACGCTTCCAGACATGTTGACCAATGTGCTGAGGGTTTTTACACAAGGTTTGGATATATTCTGGTTCGCTCTGATGTGTGATCAAACCATCCTACATTAGAAAAAGATGAATGTTGTAGATTATAGATGTTGGTGGGCAGCATGATTGCAGATCAGTAATATGTTGTTTGTTGACGATGCATAAACAAATTGACAGGAGAGAGAGATAGAACTGAAAATCTGGGCTGTGTTCTTACTGCTCAGTCCAAACATTTTTAGCTTTCATGTTGATTTCAGATGCAACTGGCTAGGTGGTTAAATAAAAAATACAGGAATAAAGGTTTGCCACAGACAACTAGACTCATCTCAGGGGCCTCATCTCTCTCTTTCAATTCACAGAGGAGATTTCAACAACAAATTGTGCTTTCAAATTGACGACTCCATCATAAGCGACATAACGGAGCAAGTTCATTTTGTATATATGAGCTGTTGCTGCCATGCATTTTCACTTTTTAAAGATATTAAGTCACACTGGTGTCTGGTGAACATCAGGGAAGTTGAGGGATGGGCAAGAAGTTTAAAAAATAAGTGAGGAGAAATGATTACTGGTGCAGTGAATCTCTGAGGATGAAGGGTTTTTATTAAAAACAGATGAGAAGAATGCATGACAACTACTCTCTCTCTCTTTCTCTCTCTTTCTCTCTCTCTTTCTCTCTCTCTTCCTCTCTGCTCCTCAGTCTGCAGCCCTCCTCTGGGATTTGCATGTCATATTGAGAGTGGATAGACTGTACCTGAGAAGTTTAAGTAAACAGCCGAAAGTACGACTTGTCCATTTAGATGAGATGAAATCAAAGTGAGAAACAAACATCTTCCTCCCTTAGCCAGTCTGACGTTTACAATGTGCTCATGTTTTTCCTTTGTATCATTTGTTTATGACATCCACTTTTCTCCCATAGAAACCTTTACTAAAACTTTAAGAACTTTAAGAGCTAAGAAACCGGATCTCCTTCTTCTACTTTTTCAAGAGGTTTAAGTCCAATTTACCAGAACTCCTACACAAAACACAATAAACTGCAAGAAACAGTAGTCTGTCAACATTTTCCTTTTGGTTGGATTTGATCAGGGGCCAAATTTGAAATTAACGATATAAAGAGAGTAAATACGAATTCATCACATATCATCTATACAGAGAAGATCATGGAGTTTGAGACAGCATCAGATGTCTTTGTGTAGGATCCAGCAGACTCATACATACAGCAGTGTTATAGTCATAAAGACTTAGGTACCATTCATTCAATACCTATGTACACAAGTATACATGTTGCAATGTAATGCTTACAAATATTAATCTTGCTGTATTTCAGCAGGCTGTAAATAATTTCTCATCTAAATTCTTAAATGTGATGCAGTGTCATGAACTGTAGGAGGGGAGAGCTGTGGTTATTCAGGCCAACTTGCATTTGCATGTGTGTGTGTGTGTGTGTGTGTGTGTGTGTGTGTGTGTGTGTGTGTGTGTGTGCGCAGGTGTGACATGGCAGGTTCATTTACATTTGTTCTTTGATTCTCGATATGATGTTATCACCCATCCGATTCCTTTTACCTCTGCAAGTCAGAGTGTGTGTGTGTGTGTGTGTGTGTGTGTGTGTGTGTGTGTGTGTGTGTGTGTGTGTGTGTGCATGCTCAAGGGTTCGTGTGTGAGTCTGCATTAATGTGCAATGTGAACAGGTCACACAGGCATGTGTCACCCTGTATCTGTGTGTGAACTTGCATCAGCGTTGCTGTGCATTTGTGAAATTGTGTGATGTCCATGTTGTGGGTCAGTTCGAATGGATCCTCAGGCTCTCGCTGCCCTCTGTTTCATTTCCGAACCATGTCTAACATCCCTGTTCTCTGTCACATCAACACAAACACCACAGCTACATTTCACCAGCACAAAGCTGTGATTGATCTTGCTGCCACTGTCATGTCATTTAACCAGGAACAAAGACGCTGGCTGTCAGCTGAATTTTACAAAATGTAATTCAGTGCTACAAAAGTAATGTAACTTGTTTGAACATAATGCTATGCATCAGAAGAGACTCATTTAATGCAGTATATTGTACTGTAATATTACAATAATGTTTGAATTTTGGAAAATTGTTTGGATTCATGAATGTTTACTTCCCTCTCCAATGCCTCTGCAGCGTCAATTCTAATTAAATTGAACATTTAAATTGATTCACATTTTTAAAAGAGAAATCATACAT
Source organism: Genypterus blacodes (assembly GCF_046128005.1). Lineage (NCBI taxonomy): Eukaryota > Metazoa > Chordata > Actinopteri > Ophidiiformes > Ophidiidae > Genypterus > Genypterus blacodes. The sequence continues at coordinate 3,396,539 of NW_027466834.1, forward strand.
TTTTTGAGAGTAAGAAGAAGAAGAAGAAGAAGAAGAAGAACATTCTTCCCCAATTTGAGAAATTCAGATTTCAGATCCTTGCAGTCTCCATGCCGATCCTACATACATGCATTTTTACACACACAATGCAAACACTACACACAATGCAAACCACTCACATCTGAAAATCGCGCCCCCTCCTACACACATACACATGCACTGGAGGTGTGTGTGTACAAACAACAGATGACTTCTGACCTTCAAAGCAGCCCAATAATATCACCAATCCGGGATCAATTAGTTTCCTTTGTACAGCCCTCAAGGCTCCACAGACTATATGTAAGCCAGCAAAGACACTTGTCACTCCAATTAACATGTGAGTGTTATCAAAGTTCTTCAGTCTGGTAAAGCACCTGAACCTGGTGGACTGGGTTGAGATTCAAACCGGATCCAGAGTCCATCAGATGTGGGACTCTCCAGACCTCCCCCTCTGGAGCTCTGGCAGCATCAGCTAAGCAGAGCCAATGAATTGAAATCTGTAACCATGGATACTGAACTGTTCAAGGACACAGTTAAGGAGCATATTCATTGTGTGTTTTTCCTTTCAAACAAAAAATGAGAGTTCCAGACGGATACAGACACACTTATGTTGAGTGTTTTCTTGTATTATAATGTGCAAATTTATTTTTACCCTCATTAAGTAGAGAAATGTCATATTTCTTCATCCTCATTTTGAATCATTTTGTATCCTACATCATTCACTCTCGCTTTTCGCTCTGGTTGGCAGGGGATAAATTGGTTGACACCATATATTAGGCCTGGTGATGGAAATATCACACCCAAATATCACGCTGACCCTTCCATCGCCTCCTGGACAATGTCCTTTGTTCTTCAGAAATAGAGGACAGTGTTAAGACACTGATAAAGGAGAAGAGAGGGAGGGAGAGAGAGAGAATCAGGTAGGAGAATCAAATAATAAAAAGAGATGTTTGATTGTAGTGACTGTCTCTCCCTCTCTGTGTCTGAGTCTACAGTATCATTAAAAGCTCATTTGTACTTCAAACTCCTCCCCCTCCCCATTGATTAGACGTCTCATTGGTGCTCTGGTGATTAAGGCCGTGATGTTGATTTGGTGTTATGCCGACCTTTCACACCCACCAAGAGCTAACTCCACGTTGCCAAGCGCTCCTAACATGTCACCTTTGTAATGATGTAATGTCATGCATATACATGGACAGATTTAAGAATTGTTTTCAGATAACAGTTAAAAGAGTCCTATGAGCAAAAAGGCAATTAGACTTAAAAAGTTGTTTCTTGTGTTTCTGTGCTATTTTCCCATCAAAGCAAAGGGACGGTGACATGAGATTATGATAATGTTTAAATAATTATTTTTAAATTACACGTGTGATTTTCTAAAACAGAGGATCAAATGATTCGGAAATTATTTCACTGATGTTGAAACTGATTGAGATTGTGCTCTACTATTTTAGCCTAAAAGGAAAACATGATATGAATGATATTAGATGTTGGAGTTTTTGAGTGTTGTTGAAAGCACATATACAGTGTTTTACATGATGGAAAGAGAATGTTGTGATCAAGGTGGCAGATCTGTTTCAGACACACCCACAGACTGATAGATCCCTCAAAGGCAGAGCTGTTGTGCTGTGATGTAAGAGGATGCAACTTTCAATTTCATGCTCAGGTACAATTTGTCTGGTGTTTGTTTCAGAGGCATTTTGTTTTGCTTTGTGTTGCTGCATTTGATCTGTTTTTAATTTGCTGACAGCTGCGTTGAGTCCCATGGCAGCTTTGGGCCTGTAATGCTCTGGATGTGTGTCTCCTGTAATTGGTAGTGCTTGATTTTCCTTTTTCAGTGGCAGGAAACTAGAGTAGCAATCTGTCCGAGTGCAGGCAAACAGTCAAGGCAACGGTGTTTGATGTTTTTGTAAGATGTAAGAAGTGGGAGGAGGTGATATTGCTACTGATGGATCACACCTAAAATCAATGATGTCAACGCAAGATGGAAATTCTCCCCCTCTTTTACTCTCTAACACACAGTAGAAAGTCTAATTAGAGGAGAGCCACAGTGGCAAAGAATCACACAAGAAGGCATATCGATGGGATGAAGGAGACTTTAGACTTCATAAAGGAAAGCCATCAAATTGACCTCCTGAATAAGAGAAGTGTTTCATTACATGTCCTGTGGGTATACAGGGTAATAAGGTTAGGCCGGGAGCACACACTGCAGGATTAACCCACACAAACACACACAGACAGGATGGAGAGGAGATGAAAATGGAACTATTGTAGGGGTGTAATGATTTTGTTGTAAAACACGCCATCCGTCACACTGAGGCCCACACTGCCCACTCATGTCTATTCAACTCAGTCACATAGAAAATATGTGACAAGAGCACTTAAATGACATTAAAAGAAAATAGCATAAAATACACATTTGGAAATGTGGGAGGACTATGAGGTGAATCTTTTTTGGCATCCTTGTTGTCATCTCTCATATATGTGTATATCTGTGTATGTGCGCTTTATGTTGCCTGCACACTCAGTTTGCTTTTGTAATTTAAAAATGTGAAGCTGAATGGCTCAAGGTAGAAAACATCTCGGCGCGAGCTGGGAACTGAATGTAGGTTATGAGAGGCCAAGGTAAACATACACAAACACTCTGCTCTGCTTATTCTTTTACTGATTTATAATAACATGAAGCTGCTGAATGTTTCTTGATCTAGACTAGCCGAGGAATAGATACGTCCTGAGGTGTGGAGCTTATTTCATTCAGGCTATTGGCAGGAATAATTTAACCAATTCTTAAAATTCAAGTTAATTTTAGATTAAATAAACTAAATTAACTGTGATGTTTTCCCAAGAAATACCCTTGGGAAAACCAAATGCTTTTCACCTGCCATTTTATCTAAGAGAAAACATAGTTATTGATGTTCATTAGAGTAATATTGTGTTAGTCAATAACAAGATGCATGAGCTCAAACACCCTTGTTTGTTTGATTGAGGATGGCACTCACCTGCATGAAGTGTACAGGGGCAAATTGTGGACTAATTGTCTTCCCGTCAGTCCATCATTACACGTCCCCTGAGACAACAGACTAATCAGACAAAGGCAGTAGTTCTGATGGGATTCTGCAAACAATCGATAAGGTGGTGATTTAATTTGTATTCATTAGAGAAACACATTAAAACTTCATGGCGGATGTGAAACGTGCAACAGTGTTTTTTCCTTGAACAGCAAAAAAACGTTAATTAGGTCGTAGGTGCTAAAGACATCGTACAGATTAGTTAGCAGTTGGCAAGTAATTCTCACATTAGGCTGAATTTCAGCGTTCAGCATTTTCACACCAGGCAGATTCACAACACATCACATCCTGCACATCCACAGAGTAACCGAATCCCATTCATTCTGTCCATATAGACTGAATATCTGTGTAACTATTGAGCTGAACTGTTCTATCTATAGCATTAGATGTTGATACCCCTTTCACTGCTCACCTGAGACATGCTGCCTCGACTCATCAGGGTGGTCAGACGCCCTCCTTCACCAGTGTTTTGCTGAAAGACCCACGACACCTCCAGGGGGTCCAGCGGTCTCACCCCCTAGATGCCATCTGCTCACCCGGGGACCCAGTTAGAGTCCTTTCTCTTAATCCAGAGCCTCTGACTGCCCTTTTCAGCATCTCCAGCCTTGTACTCCTCTGTGAGGCTGGACTTGAGTAGCTCTCTGGCCCCTTTGCCGTAGAGCCCCATGCTGCTGAGGCACCTGGGAAGTCCAAGCCACTGATCAGCCGCTTCACTTTCAAGATTGGAGCTTCATGAGTAATCAGTGGCCACATGCATGAGACCTGGAAGGAGCCCGAAATACACATGCACCAGAGCTCAGCATCAGTATGTTTCACTTATTTTTTTTTTCTATCTTTAAATTTAGCTATACATGACATGAATTTCTTGATTTAGTTTAGCCCTTTGAATATTTGTTCCTGTGAGGATGGAAACACCTGTGAAATAGCATTTAGCTGTGACAAAAAACGTCCCTGTGGCTCCCTGTATGATGGTGAAAGAGCATTTTTGATGTGTTTTTGTGAAGAAAAGGTTGAATTTTTGTAACTTCTCCCATAGCGGACTGGTTGTTAGTCCAGGTCATCAGTCAGTCCTAAAACTTTTATAGCACAGGTGATACAGCTCACAAACATGTTTGTACATACACGCGCGCACACACACACACACACACACACACACACACACACACACACACACACACACACACTGACTGAAGATATGGAGTCAGTAAATACACACACATAATGTATGCATGCACACATAAACACACACTGACATGGTAGCCTGCTGTTGCCCGTTATACACCTGCAACTCAAGGCAGGATGGGCAACAAGATCACACGACACACACACACACGCACACACACACACACACACACACACACACACACACACACACAGTGAATGTGTTGGTTTGAAGGGCACAGTGCCAGGGTTGAGGGGTCACTAGTGTCCAGGTGTGCCTCTCCAATTATCTGCTGCTGCAGCATCTCTAAAGCAACACACATACAGCACCCAGACACACACGCACACACACACGCACACGCACACACACATGAAACATAGCCACACAGGCCAAATTTCTCCCCACCATGCAATTAAGGCAGCTCCCCGCTCTGCACCTGGTCTCCCACTGTATACAGGAGAGAAAGAGAGGGAGCGGGGGGTGGGCGATCTAAAGGAGGGGAGAGATCAATCGGACGTCCTGTTTGTGTTGGAGCTCCCACTTGTGTCTGCATCTCAGGGTGTGTTTATTTCTGCTTTTGTTGGAGTTAGATGGCAACCCGCGTGTGCCACACTTCTATATTTTCTATTCGAGTCAGAAAACGCTATTTCCGAAACCGTGACAAACGCAGGCAAACGGCTTTACACAAGCAGGAGAGGAAGAGGCGGAAGGGGAAGGAACAAAAGGAGGAGGAGGGGTTTCAACAGAGAGACGGTGAGTGTGAAGAAGGGAAAGGAAGCGGGTGATGGAAGCAGAGGAGAGAGGTGGAAGGGAGGAGGAAAATAGTTAAACACACGAGGTAATAATAGGAGCTGAATGTGACAATGATGTCAGGGATGAAATATGGGGGAGTGGAAGGAGATCAGAGCAGACAGGGACGAGAAGTCAAATGATGAGATGGGATGAAGCTGGGAAAAGACCAAGTAAGGGATAGGAGGAGCATTTGACAAGACATCCTAGGAAATGCTGGGTACCTTGATATCTGCTGGTATAGCACAGATACGTCATAGATTTTTGCCAAATTCCAGTATGGATCATATCTGTGTCAGTGAGGAAACACAACTCTGTTACCTACATCTTGCTGGTGAGGTGGCACATCTAGATAAGTTTGAAAAAAATACAACAATGATAGTATCCCTCCTCTGCTATTGTGTTCCTACCACCTCCAGCACTGCTGCACGTTGAGCTCTCTTGACTGAAGCAACTATGAGTCCAGAAACAAACATTTTCTCTGATGGATATAGATTTTAACGCCATGTGTTCAAGTAATGTAATTTTCCCCATTCAACTCTAATCTAATGACTTCAAATCAAACAGTGCCTTGCTTGACTATCATGTTACTGGTGACATGTAACGTGATTACTTTATCTTGAGCTGTTGTATTCCAAACAGAGATTAAAGATGAAAAAAGTGTTTGTTACAAATATGTCCAATAAACTACACATATGTATTTTCTCCTTTATGTCTCCACAATCTACTTTCATGTTTCATGTCTGCATATTGAAAACCAAACCACAACCCTGATCAGCTCCCTCTGATCTGTGACATCACAAATTACACAAACGCTCACCGCAAACTTTCAGAGGAAATGTGAGGAATCTTTCTCCTTAATCGCATCTTGTGACGTTTGTGAGTTACATTGTTGTCGACAGATGTTTCAATGATCCTCATTACTTTAATACATCCTGATAATTACTTTTCCACTGCAAAAGTTGCTGCTTGACATGATGCTGTTGCTGTATATAGGTAGATTCACCAGGAAACTAGTTCTATCCAATTTTATGGGAATGGCGCCATTACATCAATGTGTCTGACGAACAGTATTTTTGAGTGACATGTGACATGTGTGATGTCATAATGATGGAACCATCGTCTCCACTGAAGTGGCCCGTCTCTGTCATCTTACATTGCCATGGCCACTGCTACATTTACACACACATACACTCACATATCACCCAAACACACATGCAGTACAAAGAGTACAGACACATTCCTACAAAAACAAGACCATGAATGGAGTAAAAGTGTGTGTGAGAGCCAGGATGAAGGAAATGACAGGATGAATCTATGACGACGCCTCCGTTTGAGTTCATATAACTGCAGATCACACACATACACTCACTTTTCTTCACACTTTAGAGTTGTAATTAGATGGGTTTGAAAACGTTGCATATTATTCATACACATCTGTTTCAAATGAAACCAACAGCTGTTACCCGGCTGCTGGTTTCTGTCTACATTCACACCATCATTTGCGCAGCAGATTTTCAAGCAGCAATAAGTGTGTGTGGAATTTTAACACACACCGGATTCAATTATGACTGATGATGTTACTGTATTCATCTTTACTGTACAGGCACTTGTTCCTTAGCTAAGCTGTTTCCTGCTGGACTCTGATGAGTTTGATCATATTCATTTCCATTTAACTGTGCTTGTCATATAACTGTGTGATGTAATCTATGTGTAATGGGTAAACTATGATACAGAGAAGTCTGCCACAGAGATAGAGATTCGGTGAACAGGAAGGTCCAACTACGGTGATCTGTAATTGACAAGATCAGATTCTTCTCCTGTCCACAGCAGGGAGGTTTGAAGTTCACATGTTGAGTCAGTTAGTATGAGTGGACAATGCAGGACAATACAGAACACTGTGTTGTTGAGTGGAACATCTATCAAAGGACAGTGATATCAGTTCCAGAGGTTTTTAGGATCAATGAGGGAATCAAGAGACTGAATGTGACAGACAGATATCACATGTGGCACATCGGGGATATTCCATGATGTGATCATTGGACGGGGATCACTGGGAGAAGTGGTGATTGAATCAATATGGGGAAGACTATCATGTCATCTACAATGCACAGGATGCATAGAGAGGGATGTGCCAAGGACCACCGACCTCCAACCGACACAAAGGAACAAACACACCCACATTTGAACAGTTCCAATTGTATGAAGATCCTGAGTTCTGGGCTCATTGAGTGGAGGTGTATATAGGTCTGGGTTGCAGTCTGTGGACCACTGAAACTCATTGAGACCTCAGCTGAGACCATGAGACCTCAGCTGAGTTTTGCTCTGTATCACAACTTTAACCTCTTTTGCTTATTGAACAGCTTAAGTGAGATCTCACTCAACTTGAAGTCCTTCTTGCTGCCCTGATGAAGTATTTTGAACACGACAACTCTAACGTTTAAGAGAAGAAATATTTAGGCGCTTGAGAATTTTGCATCCCATTTGTTGCAGCTTTCAGAGTGAAATAAGAGCAAGCACTCTCTAAACGGTTGCACAATTACGATGAAGATTCCTTCAGTAAATTACCATAACGCTGGTAATTTAAATGAATTTTATTTTCATTTAGGCGTTAGCATTAGCACAAGCTAGCACTGCCCATTTGAATCACTGGCCCAAGGCAACACAACAAGCTAACATGCTAAGCTATGAATACCCAGGAAGACGATGTAAACAGACGTTCAACGTTATGTGTGAACATTTATGACAAAAATTGTTTTAAAAAGAACAAAAAAAACATGAATGAATGAGCTCATACAGGAAACCATATATTTATCCCACTAATATACATATAATTGGAGCAGCATAACTGAGCCTTTAGTGTCTTTCTCCTGCCATGACCCTTGACCCAGGCAGTCGGTTGTGATACTTGTTCCTGGGTGCTGCTCACTCGCCTTAGGCTGGAGAACAGGTCAAACTGGGAGAGACAAGCTAAATGGTTATTCTTGAGTTGAATCACTTGCATACATATTTGTTCAGAAGTAATTTTGCCTCTATTTAGTGATGAATGACTTTAAATGTCAGCAGCTTTAATTAATTAAGCATTAATTCATTTTACTTTGTTTCAGTTTGTAAGTCCTAAAGCAGGCAAATATATTATATTGGAATTATCTGTCATAAATTCTTAATGTGCAAGGAAAAACAGGCAGCCAGACACTCGCACCCACACACACACACACACACACACACACTGCAACGCTCTGTAGGTCTTCACTTAATGAGCCTCAAATGCAGCTCTCCCCTACTGTGCAGAAGAGGGAGAGAAGGATGGAAGCATTAAAGATGAAATGAGGGAGGAGGAGTGCAGGACGAGGGCGGAGGAGAGGTGCAGACTAGAAGAAGAAACAGGGAGCGACTAAGTGGGGAGGAGAGGAGGGACATGATGTCTCAACTGTCTGCAGGAGTTATCAGTGAATTTATGTGTTTATGCCTCTTTGCATGCTTAATGTTCTTCTCTGTGGAATCTGAATTATAATCATGCATCACATGTTTCTACAACAGGCCAATTTCATATTTGGCTTCCAATCCAGGTGTAATATGCACCAACTGGCATATGTTGTATATTTTTAAATTTCAATACACAACAGATTTTAAGGTCCATTAGGTCCATTTTCCTGCATCACTGTAATCCGTTGGATCACACAATAACATTATAATTTACACAACTGGCACAGTAAATGCATTTGAATTGACTGTTTTATTCACCATTGATAGTTTGTAATGTCCAAGTGTCCATTAAATGAGACTGTTGGTGGAAGAGCTTTTGGAATCGTGTGTTTTCCACTGATTCAATCACTACAGTATTGTTACTGCTTTTCATTCAAATCCAAGGAAAGTAAATCTGAAGCAGCCGGACTTTCTCGTAAAGGCCTGAAGACGTGTCACTTCTCATTTCAAAGGCTTCTTCAGTTCTGAAAGACTGGTGGGTCCTCCCAGTCAGTTAGTAAGAAAGGAATGTTAGTCGGAGAGTGAGGCGCTTAGAGAAGAGAGTGTGTGTGTGTGTGTGTGTGTGTGTGTGTGTGTGTGTGTGTGTGTGTGTGTAGCCTCATTGAGGTGAAGTGAGGTAAAGTGAGGGGGCTTAGTAGCCGAGACCTCATCAGACAGCTGAGCCGCTGTGATGGACCTGACGATTCTCCTGAAGGACCACAGGTGGAGGAGTAGGATGGGAATGTTCGGGCAAGGAAATGGTGAAATGGTCTGACAGATATAAAGAGGTGACGGTTCAGACCTGGTTTTTGATGGTAGTTGTGGTTGGTTTTCTGCATAAAAGTCTCCACAGAGCCACGAAGACAAGAAGTAAAAATAGAAAGACACTGTAGCTCTGTTTTCATGCCGTAGCCTGTGAGACACAAGGACACTTCAATCTCTGAGCCATAAAACATTTTAAATCTAGTTTATGTGAGTGATTCTTAAAGTGTTTTCTCTGTAGTCTTTAATTCACCAGACGTTTGGCTCTAACACTTTGTATTCCAGTTAAAAAAACACTTTCCATCAATTCTACCAAAAGCACTATGACACAGAGACAGAGCCACTGCATCATCCAATAATGCAACACACACAACCTATATAAGTCATTCGTCATCGTAAAATGTTTTCCATTAACGTCACATCATCTTAAATGGGACCAGTGTGTTATGGAATCATGATATGGCAGGTGAAGGACCAGACGGAGCTCCACCTGTTAGACACATAGAGACAAATCAACAAGGCGGCACAGTCACATGTGAAAGAAATCTGCATATAAAGGTCTTCATCTCGATCTGCAAAGTGTGATGTCATGAGAAAACGACTAAGGTTACAAAAAACATTTAAGATCTAAAGATGATAAAGAGGGTATAAAAGTCAAAAGTACAGAAATGTTCATGTTGTAGTTAGCGTATCAACAGTTCCCCTCAAACATTTATAAATGTCATTGGCTGTGTGGTTTATTGTGACATTTTAATTGAAAAATAATGTAATACATTTTTTTTCTGTCATCACACACACGCACACACATCTCAATGGGATTTAAATGTTTAGAAATTGCAGGAAGCTTGCAGTAAGTGTGTTTGTGTGTGTGTGCGTGTGTGTGTGTGTATGTGTACATGTGTTTCTCCCCAAACTCATATGTGTGGCAGCTGAGTGTTATTCATATTTTCTCCACCTTTCCATTTAACTTCCTACTCCTCTACACTGCAGTTAGTGTAAAAAAGCAGAAGGTTGACACAGTACAGTAGCCTTGACGTGCTCAAACACACACACACACACAAACACATGTAACTGTGACTCATTTCTTTTGTCTCTTTCTGTCATCCTCTATCTCTTTCTCTTTTACTCCTTTGCTGTTTTTCTCTCTCTTCCTTTCCTTTTGTTCCGCATGAAGAACCGACGGACAAACAGTAACTAACACCCCAGTCCTATCCACCACACATGGCCCAGTACCCTATCACACGCACATCCACACACACACACATACACACACACATCAACCCATCACCAGCACATGTGCTCTGTGCTGGTCCTGGCTCCACTTCCAATTACCTGGTGGTTACAGCAGCCCTACCCTAAATGGGCTGTAGCACGGAACAGGCATGTCTGCAATGGAGCACCCAGTGGGCGGTAAGGAGCAGGAAGGAGGAGGAGGAGGAGGAAGAGGAGGAGGAGGAGGAGGAGAGAAAAGACGAGGACAGGATGAATAGAAAAGAAGAAAGGAGACAAGATAAGGAGTGAGAAAAAGGAGGGTGGCAGGGGGATGAGAGGAAAGAGAGGGAATAGTGAAGGACACAGAAAGAGGAAGAGGAGGAAGACTGCATAAGCATAAACAAAGGGGGAAAGATGAGGAGGAGAAGGAAGAAGTGAGTAAATGAGCCTCCTGCCTCCTGGGCTGGAGAGAACACAGCAGGAGGAGAGGAAGACTTCAGAAAACAAAGATGTGGTAAGACAAGGAGGGACACAGAAGAGAGAGAAGACACTTGTCTGTTTGACTTCCTGTATTCTGTCTCCCTCTGTGGCAGCCAGAGGAAATTATAAGTGTTTACTGAGGATTAAAAAAGGATGAGGAATATGTGGCTTTGAAACGATACTTCAGAATCCTTCTCCTTCTTTCTTGTTAAAAATGTACAAAGGACGAAGAGATAATTTCAAAATGGAGAGGGACTTATTCATGTACTGTCATCCCTTTATTATCATAATACCAGCCACTATAAGTGCTTATCAGAAAATACTGCTTCAAAATATGATCATCCAGCAAGTAGTTTTATACTTAACTAGCTTGGTTTCCAGCTGAATAAGCCAAACGGTCCAAATCCGCATCTACTACTCATCTGCTTTAACCCCTAAGACCAGTCAGGAATAGTTGACTTTAGAATAAAAGAAAGCATGAAATTATAAAGAAATCATTGAAGAAAATAGAAATATAAACACTAGTCGATGAACAAAATATCAAAACATTTTTCAGAGACGCAATTGAACTTCAGCTGCTAAAAACACAAATCTGGGTGTCTGTAACTCATAACATCTATGCAACAGGAGACACCAAAGGACCTTCAGAGGACATTTCAATAGATGGAATGACATCAGAAGACGTTGCCTCGATATTTGTGAATGTGTGTGTGACATCAAGGGCTACTAAACCAGCGCAAAAGCCTCAGTACATCTGGCCCAGAGTGCATACGTACATACTCTCTATTCTTTTAAGTTGTTTAGTCCTTCACCCAACGCTGCTTTCTTCCTGACTAAGACGAGTCCTCAGCTTTATTATAATTGATGTGGTGTATTTTTATGCTTGAAAGGGTCTGTGACCTTTTCTAAGTTATGACTGGGAGAGTGTTTACAGCAGCTGTCTGATCCACAGACAGAGGGGTAATTAATTAGCATCTTACATCAGAACAGGTCATTCTTAGAAAAGATTAGATACTATTATAAGATTTGTGCTTTCATGCTTACTTTCATTCTAAAGTATTTGTAAACTTTTCCTGACTTTTGTCTTGAATGTAAAAGCACTTTGCGCTGCATTTGTTTTATAAAAGTTGCTAGACAAATAATTATTGTTGGTGATGTTGATAATAGTTGTATTGACGTTGGTTACACATGGAGCTCAGGAGGACTCAAGATGCACAAATAACAAAGACTCACAGGGTCACAGACAACACATGGAAACTCAACATACAGGCTACCAGGTCAAAGGTGTAAAGACCAATACTGGAGGACACATGTCTCAGGGGATAAGAGGGGGCAACTAAAGCCACTTCAAACACTAAGACGCAGAGCAAAACTACAGAAAAGCACTAAACAGGTGATACAAACGAATGCAGGGAAAACAGGAACTAACACCTGACGGGAACCAGAAAACCAAACATCTGACAACACACACACACACACACACACACACAAAGACAAATGTGGAACGAGCAGGGAAACAAATAACACAACTGGAACTAAGACAAGTCGACATAAAACGCAGAAGAACAACACAAGGACAACAACAACAGGTGCCAACACAAAGACAGGAAACACCAGGACAGGAAGTAAACAGAAATGAGAACAGAGGGGAGAACAAAATAAAACAGGAAACAGAATCCAGGATCATGAGCAACATGTTTGTGTACATGCAGCAAATGATGGTATCCTAATAATTCTTGATATGTGTTTTTGTCTTACAGTTCAGACAAAAATGTCAATATATTAGTTACTTTATATCAAAATAGAGAGGAGATATATTAAAATAAGGTCTTGTGGGTGTTTATAAGGGAGATAAAGCAGCTCAATAATCATAAGAATAAACAGTTTCCATCAGTTTGCTCAGATATTTTTGTTTCAATATTTTCCCGATATTATTTTCGAGTCGTGTGTGTGCATGCATGCGCGTGTGTGTGTGTGTGTGTGTGTGTGTGTGTGTGTGTGTGTGTGTGTTGGTCTAACTCCGCTAACATCACTTTAGTTACACTCAGCAGTGACAGAAGTGTGTGTTATACCTGTTCACATGAAATTATACAAGACAGCAAACTGTAACCCCAAGTCTCCAGAGGTTCAGGCCCCAGAATCCAATATGAAACAGAATAATGAGCAGGGGCAAGAAATGTGATTTGTAATGAAATGATCCAGGTGAGTCCATGGTTTGATCGCTTTCCGACATCTGGGCAGGAACATACACACACATTGTTGCCCCGTCGTGATATGAACCAAGGAATCCCTCACCAATACGCACAGAAGAAAGCTTAACGTTAATCAGGTGGAGAATGAAATAAGAATAAAATGTTTTTTTCTGAACCAGAAGTTGTTCCTCTTTTTAGCTGGATAACTGCTTCTCCATCAGCCTCACTGCTTTTCTGTCTGTCTCTGCGTGTTCCACCCCATCTGTGTGCGTTTCATACAGTATCTACATATTTACCACATTAATCTTCGTGTTCCTCTTTAGCACACGTAAGCGACTGTTTGGATGTGTGTCCGACGCAGGTCCCGCATTCTGCATCAACATTCATCTCAATTTAACAGCACTCAAAGTGTGACTCTGTGCCTCAGTGTGTTTGTGTGTGTGTGTGTGTGTGTGTGCTGCCATCAGACCCTGTAGATGTATGAATCATTGGTGGAGATTACGGCTGTTTTATTATTCATGATGCAGCCTTTTATTGCCAGCGATATTTATCTCTTTGCTATCCTCATGACCTGCAAGAAAGAGGGATGATAGAGAGAGAGAGAGAGGGATGGAGGACGGAGGAGTCAGTGTGTTTGGAGGGGGTGGGAGGCTTTAGCTGAGCTGTACATAAATACATTTGTTAAGTGGGCGAGTTTGGTTGAGTACTTGTGTGTAAGTGTGTGTTTGTTTGTGAGTGTTACCTTCAGTTCTCTCTCTCTCCATGAGCCAAACACAACCAGCACCCCTCCTCCCCCCTCGCAGTGTTTTTGGATTTATTATCCGTGTTAATGAGAGAGTGACTATTGAAACTTATATTTGACTTGCTTGTTTTTCGTTTGTCTCTCTGTCATGTTGACTGGTGATGACTGAATTTGAGCTCCACTGTCAAACACACAGAGCTGTTAGGCGACAAAGTGTCCCATAGAAAATATTCAGTTACATCATACGTTTAGTAAAGTGAGAAAGTATTGCCAGTAAAATTTACCCGAGTAAAAGTACATATAGTGAACGATGCTTGTGTGAGTTGTACATTTTTTATGTGTGAACATAGTCCAGTACATGTGTTTACAGTTTCTGAAGCCCAGGCTCTGTCTTGTGAACACAATGGGATCCCCAGGATAAGATAGTGTCCTACTGATATGGCTACTGATAGGGACATCTGGGCTACTTTGCTTATCATGCTGTGTCCACGACCCAGACCTACTGTATATAAGCAGTGGTTGGTTTGATAAACGGATACTGTATCTATGTATGTATGACTTATGAATTTCTGTACAAATGGATGGATGGGTGACATGTTAATGCATCATTAAAAGAAATCCTGGAGATATAAGGTTTTTCATTTAAGTGTAAGCTGAATTTAAGAGACATTTTTACTGTGAAAATAATAAAAAAATCTCCAACTAAATTCTGAATAACAGGCATTTGCTTAAATTCAATTAGGCCAATTAAACTCTCTATCCTCACAGATGTTCTCTCTCTCTCTCACACACACACAAACATTCATTTTGTGTCCAGCCATGTGGAACTAGAGGAGCATGTGTCACAGGTCAGCCTCCCTTTCAACTCACAAGTGCCAGTCACAGCTGTATGCGCGCACATGTACACACACACACACACACACACACACACACACACACACACACACACACACGCACACACAAAGATAATAGCAGTAGTGTAGCACACTGCACCTAGTTAACACAAATCTACTGGAGGCCTTTTCCTGAATTATGACTTTTTTAAAAGCATTAAGATTTTTTGCCAAAATTTAAAATGTTCATCAAAAAGAAACAAATAGAAAATAATATATTTCTAAATGACAAGTAACAAAACTGTTTACAAAAATGTAACACATTTCCTGTGTATTCATCAAGTCACATTTCCTGTGTATTTTTTAATCTGTATTTCAGAATTATGATGGATGAATCACAAACAGAAAAATCTTGCTGTTATGACCAGAGAAGGTGTCCGGCATGATGTGCAGATAAGTCAACTTAAATACATTTCTTGTTTGAACTGTTACAGGGTGTATTTTGCATGTTGTCTCACCGGCTGTGTACATAAATCTTCAATAACATAAGATCACCTGAGATGGTCAAACTCATCACAAACAGTATGAAACAGACACAATTAGAGCAAAGGCAGGAAGTGCATGACAGTAGCAGTGTGGATACTACTGTCGCCTCTCTGAGTCTCACTCCTCCTTCCTCCACATGATACCACACAATGAACTTTAATAAAGACGATATTCCTTTGCTGTGTGCGTCTGGACTTCAAATAATGAAAAATATTGATTTGAAACATCGCTGAGTCGATATTACTGTCTGTCATCAGGGAGACAAGAGGGAGAAGCGGCACTGTCGGGGCTATTCTGCAGCTTATACCGCCATCTTGTGGCTGTTAAGTAGATCACATGTGCGAGCTC
This sequence comes from Genypterus blacodes, assembly GCF_046128005.1. Classification (NCBI taxonomy): domain Eukaryota; kingdom Metazoa; phylum Chordata; class Actinopteri; order Ophidiiformes; family Ophidiidae; genus Genypterus; species Genypterus blacodes. The sequence goes on from NW_027466834.1 coordinate 3,412,153, forward strand.
TGAGCCATGAGGCAGACACGAGTCACTGTCGCTTGTGAGTTACATCAGAATCAGAATCAGAATCAGAATTGCTTTATTTGCCAATTAAGTTTAAACTTAAGAGGAATTTGCTGTGGTTCTTGGTGCGAACGTATAACATATAGAAGAGACAACAAGAAACAACATATAAAACAACATAAAACAACATGTACAAGCAGCAGCTCGGCGAATACTTACATTTAAAACACACTCTAAACTTAACTAAATGAATGCTGATGAATAAAGTGTTGAAAAACGTGCAGGGGATTATTGTAATAAATCAACTTAAGAATACTGTTAAATAAAGTGAATGGAATGATGACATCATGAATGATGTCAATATAAACGCACTACTTTTATTTTTGCATCATTTGGACCCAAATAGCAAAAATATTTGGTTTTAATACAATATCAAAAAAATAACAATCGATGAACAAGTCATTCTAATTATCTAAACAGATGATTTAAAAATGCAAAAAAAGTAGTTTTCTTCTTTAAACCATGGAAAATAAAACTTGCTAAAATAAAAACAAAGCATTTACCTGAAGGTCCATCCAGACAGAATTGACTTAAATCAATGGTGAAGCTGTTTCTCTATTCATCCCAAAGGCTTCCTCAGTTAGATGTGGGAATTGGACCTGAGCTTCACCTGGCAGACCTGCCCATCACTGGGACACATCTGCCAACTGTGAAACTGAAGACGTGATTGAGAACCAAATTCAACCCCGTCCCCATCATCACCGTGTCTCATCTGGATGTCGGTAGTTGTCTGGAGAAAGGCAGGTGGACAGATGTGAAAGTGCTGTTGTATAGATCAGACAAACGGCGCCACCGTCCTCCCCTGGACAGAGAACATTCTTCCAATTTGACATAGATGGCCTCTTTGACTGCTCTCTCAAACCATCGATCCTCTCTCTCCAGGATGTGAACATCAGGGCCCTCAGAGCTGTGACTTTCTGGGCTGACATGTGTGTAACGGCTGAATCCTGTCTACCAGAAGCTGCTCTCCTATTGCTCAAAAACCCCTAACATTCCTGCTCCTCCCTAGTGTGTCAGGAAAAGAAAAGACAAACTCAACTAACTTCATACACTTGGGAGGAGCTCTTATCTCTTCATTTCTTGTGTCCTGACTGACACACAGGGGTGTGAGCCAGAGTCAGCTATCTGTCACTCTCCCTAACATTGCTCCTTCAAACAGCAGCATTAGCAGGATTCATTCCTGGCATCATGGAGCATCATGGAGGAAGAGCTGTAACAGCAGCAAAGAGCAGTGTGGGTGTGTGTGTGTGTGTGTGTGTGTGTGTGTGTGTGTGTGTGTGTGTGTGTGTGTGTGTGTGTGTGTGTGTGTGAGTGTGTGAGTGAGACTACGTGAATTAAGACATTCATGTCAAATGCACTTTAAATAAAGCTGGATTTGATTTGACTTGACTTCCAAAATACAAGTTGTCTTCAATGTAATTACTGTATCTTGTTGATTGAATATCATCCATTTTGTCTCCTCCCTCTCACTTTGTTTTCTCTTTACATCTCTTTCACTATGTCTCAGCATGTGGCTCTGCCTGTGACTGTCTCTCTCCTACCTCCTTGCAGGAGTTGTGCATAAGTACTGTCATTGCATTGAGTGCCAAGTTGAAAGTTGAATTGAATTGGTGCCGCCTGTTAAATAGGGCTGATGTTAGTTAACAAAGCCACATTTTACTAGAGGATAAACACTTCACTACAGTAGCTTCCTACATGCTCCAAGCTGACTATTCAAACTCTGCAACTACAGTATAACTACAAGTATAATAGTGTGATGTGCATTCTCTGCATGTGGACAGACATGGTGAGGGTGCGTTACCTTTGATCTGCCGCATACATAAATAACACTGTTAGAAAACATGTAAACGATTCATACCAAGAAATGATCTTAGATTAGATAAAAAATGAAGTAGTCGATCAGCACAGAGGCGGTAGCTCCATCATGATAGCAGCATGTTCTCGCTCATCTCTCTGCTTTAATGAACAACAGTAATAAATAAGTAGATCATCGGATGGCGGATTAATTTTTGGAGACACTTAACTGACATATAACTTTATGGGGTTTAGGGACTTTTTCCTTGAATTAATCCCCCGACCTGTTTGGTGTCGTAGCAGTCAATCTAGGTCAATGTGCTGTTTTGATTTGTTTATTTAGACAGATAATCGCCGCGGACACGCTATAGGACAACACCGATGTGTCGGGGTTTGATGACGCTGTTACCGGGACTTTCCGCGTACGTCATTCGGGGCTTCCGAGTTAATAGCCTAGCTCGGTATCTCCGTGTTCATGCCATTACACACTCCGATAACGTTGTAAACGGCGTAAAAGTCCAAGCTAGAAAAGACCATGACAGCGGGGAAAGCTTTCATTCAAACGGAATGGTTTGAATATTGAACCGTCGTCACCAGAAGCGATAATTCAACCGAGAAGCCGAATGTCAACAACGCGGCCTCTCCTCGGAATGAGACGAGTCACCGAGCTAACGTTGGCCGAGCAGCCGAGCAGCAAGCCCTCTGCGTCCGCCGCCAGGCAGCAGCAGAACGCCGCCACTGTGGACGAGTTCGCAGTGTTGGAGGATAAACAAGAGGAGTTGAAGTGTGCCAAGGCGCGAGTGGAGCAGGTTTTCCGGGTTACGTTCACCATTATCGGGCTTCTGGACCACACGGGGCAGGCGTACGGCAGCAAAACATCGCGGCAGATATGGCTGCAGCTCCGGGGGGACACAGACGACGTCTCCAAGGCGAAGGTGAGACCAGGCTCCTGTTCACACAGACACACTGACTCGGACTCGGACTCAGACTTCAGACACACACACACACACACACACACACACAGACACAGACACAGACAGACAGACACACACTGTAAATACGGCACTATTTCATCAAAACTCCGAATAAACAGCCACCATTTTGAATCATTCAGTGGTTGTTTGGCTCATGTTTTTTTTGCGCAGGTGTATCAGGGGGGTTAATATGCGACACTTTGTTGCTTCTACACTCAACTCATTGGATGAAACTCGGAGATAATTGTCTTAGATCTTATTCAAATAAATTGGGTTTTATATTTGAATGCAAAACCACTCATGTTTTCACGATGTTTTCTTAGAACGTATCACGAAAGTAGAACTATATGAAACGTGTTTTCAGTGAATGACACGTTGCTGACTCATGACGTTGGACAGCAAATGTTGCCATGTACACTAACTCCTGTGTTGCAATCCAGTCATTCGTTTCATGTTGACAGGCATGTAATGAGTGGTAATGGATATTTTGTCTGTAACATGGTCCTACTCATTCAGCAACACATGAATTTAGATTAAAAAAACCTTATTGAAACTAGAGCAACAGTGCCTTTAGGTGCTTTACCCTAGTTTCACCCTGTCACCCCAATCTTCTTGCAAATCAAACATAAACTACAAGTGTAAATGGAATGGATGTTCGACAATCCTTCCTTTTCGACAATATATCTTCTGCCACAGTAGGTTTTTCCCCTTGCCCATGACCCATGTCATAATGCTGGGATAACCTTTCAGGCACTGGTGTTGATTCTCAGTATTAAACACATGCAACTGCTTGATGGGATAATCCTGGCATTTGCCTTTTACTCTTATTATTACTACTACTATTATCATTCTTATGGTCTTGTGTGTGTGTGTGTGTGTGTGTGTGTGTGTGTGTGTGTGTGTGTTTGTGGAAATGGATGAGGGTGTTAACGTTAATGTATTAATCAACACCGCTGCCCCCTGCCCAACACGTTATTCCCCTTTCGATACCCCAACCCCCCCATATTCCACTGTTCAGAGGGAGCCGTCAAAGTACTTTATTTATCAAAGGCAAAGTATAACACAGGACCAAGGTTTTAAAAAGAGTCATATTTAAGGGCAAAACTAGAAAAAGAAATGCGGCACAAATAGCAAAAATATTCATCACTTTAACACTTACTGTATGTGACCTGAAATTGCACTGTAGCTGTTTGAATTTATTTTATTGATATCCTGCTGTAAGAGCATTTTCACACTTCTGCATTCTTTGAGTTTCCTCCTATGTGTGTTAATTGCGTCCCCTGTACCCAGCTGTTCCAAGCTCTGTAGGTGGGGGTAATCTCACTGTCCACTGGTTCAGCTCGTGACTTTGATGACACAGGAGGCAAAGGTCTTACAGTAAAGATTCAAATATATCACCTGTTAACCATATCAGGTCATCTGGAAGCTTATGTAAGACGGTGACCAGTGACCATTGATTGTGTCTTCAAATAGTTGCAAAAAAGCTGCAAATTCTTGTGTTTAAGCCCAGTCAGTTCCAGGGTCTCGTAAATCTAGACTAGGCCGTAGTGAGAGTAGGCTGAAGTGTTATTTAGTGCTTCAGTGTGAGTTCAATGTGTCTCTATTTCTATGTTTGTACTACTTGATTAGAGGTTAGAACATATAATTCATTGTGAAATAAGCCAACTTAAACCCATTTATAGTGTAGTTTCTGCTTTTTGTAACTTTTCAGACTTTTTCACTTTTTTAATGTTTTTTGTGCACTCATGACCAAGAATTCTCCTTTTCCAAGATGTGCAAAACTCTCTATCAGTATCGATGCTTCTTAGTAAAACTGATGCTCTGGCCTGACAGCCTGTTACAGTGTCTCCTCCCCGTCCTGCAGGAATATGTCAGGGGCCTGGTCGACCCAGAGCTCCAGAAGGAGGAGCGTTACCCAGTGGACATGCACTGTATCTTCGCTGGTGCCCGGGGCCTTTTCCTGGACCGACTTATACGGGACACGAGCGCAGAAGTTCTGGTGCCTCAGCCAGGCCACTTGCGGCTGTTGGGCCGGGCGGAACCTGTAGTCATGGCCCAGAGCAGAGTTCAGCAGTTTGTGGCACTCTTCCAGGTCGGGCTGCTTGTCATCAGTCAATTCACAAAAACATTAATTTTTTGGCGCACTATTAAGCCATTTGTCTTCCCTGTAAATTTGTAATAGGACTACAACTGTATGACTGCAGCTGCATTGTATTTGAAGTTTGTACTATATACGTACATACAGTACAGCACACCTACATTTCTGTGTCTGTCTGTGTGCGTTTGTTTTGTATCCAGGACAAACACAGTCTACCCAGTGACAGGGAGCCAGCAGTGAAACGAGCATTCAAGTCCTTTGTGGAGGAGAGGGATGATAAGTACACTATGGAGCTGCTGCTGCTGCCCAGTGCCCTGAAGGAGGAGTTACTGGGACTTGCACAAAGCCCCACTAGTGCAAATGGATCTCCCCTGGTTGGTATAGACCTTTTTTGTGATTTATTACAGCACAGCATAGCCACAGTGTTTCTGTACAGAAGCTCTGTATCCCCTGCTGTGCCTCTTGATAACTGCAGCAAATTCGGCAAACTTTATATGCTGTGAGTAGGTGGCATTTATTTACCAGATGTGACAATGGTCTGTGAGACTTCAAAATAAAAGATGCCCATAGGACACAAAATGTTGCTGCATTAAACTTCTTGGCAACGTAGGTGTCGAGCCACAGGTCAGCCACACCACAAATGACATGCTGTAGGGTGGCAAGCATATGATCCCTGGTTAAGTCTGAATCAGGCAGGACCTACACTGTCTTCATCCAAATGAATGCCGTTGTGTCTCCCTACACAGGCTCAGCATACCCAAACATTGCATTCCAGCATGGTGGAGATTGACCAAGACCGCTCGAAGAGTAGCACCCCTGTCACAGAGCTGTCCAACCGCATCCTGGACACCAGCTTCGAGGAGAGGGGGACCGGGCCGTCGTCCTTTGGTGGTGGAGATGGCAGAGCGGGAGGTGGCATAGGATTAGGGCCTGAGGTCGTCCTCCTGAATGGCAATCGGTCATCACACAAACGCCGCTCATCCGAGAGTGAGACTCGGGACACAAAGAGACAGTACTCGTTGGAGCGGAGAGAGGAGTCACCAGAGAGAGCAAGAGAGAGGGAACGACAGAGGGACAGAGAAGGTCGGGGGAGTAGTAGCAGATCCAAAACCCCCTCGTCTTCGTCATCCATCTCCTCTTCTTCAAAAGCAAACACAGTCGGTCCAATCCTGCTGGACTCGAGTGAGGGCATTTCAGATGATGGGGAGGCAGTCAGCCCGGAAACCAACCTACGCTGCTTGGTGAATTTCTTCAGGTGACAGACAGAATATTTTGTATATTCTGTATTACTGCAGGAAGTATTTGTACATGATTAGCTACATCTTGTTTCTGAAAAGTCTGAAAATGTCAGATTGAACGTAGCAAGTTGTTTTTTGCTTTCTATTTCTGCAAGGATTTACATGGTTTCTGATAGACAAGTGTCATGTGATTCATTAACACTATAAAAGCTTTGGTAGTGATGAAAAAATGATAAACATTGGTTTTCTTCAGAACCATGGGTTACCAGCAGGAACTGGTGGAGCGTGTTGTCAAGGAGACAGGACAGACAGAAGATACCTTCCTTGTTTTGGAGAAGATTGTTGAAGAAACTAAGCATTGTGAAGAGGGGACCAGAGGAAGGGAAAAGGGAGTCAAACGGAACTCTGTACACGCCCCTGAAACGCCCTCCTCCTCTGGCACTTCGTTGTCCTCTTCCTCTACGGTGAATCGAAGTAGAGAAAAGGAGTGCGAGCTGAGCAGACCGTTGCTGGACCCTGGCAGATCCAAAGAGAACATCAAGCCAAACCATCATGGAGGCAGTAATAACCGCCTAGGGCACCGGAGACAGTGTAGCAGCAGTGAGACCAGCACTCAACAGGTAAAGTCCATCTCATGAACATCTCTCGTCGTCTCATGTTACCTCGTAAGCCATCTTATCACAATTCATCATCTCTCTTTTACTCTGATCTCATTCTGTCTTGTAAATTGCGTTATATCCCACGACTTGTTATAATATCACATATTATGACCTCCTCTCTGTGCTTGTCTCAGGTTATCACGTGGCCCTGCCATGTATCTCATAAAGATGTTGCAGTATAGGTGTAAATCCAATTCTTGGATGTTCTTTTCAAACTTTCTCTTAATGCCCTTGAGGTAAACCTCAAGCTGTGGCCTTTGGCACATTTTGCGGCATTTGCTGACTCGGCTATTTCACTTAATAGTGGTGACCAGGTGGATGTTCTGGCTTTTGTCTTGCTGTGGCACAGCACAGAATCCTGCTGACCCAGAGATCACCAAACTCCCCTTCAGTTTCTCTTTGGCTGACAGAGAAGGATTCTTTTTTTGAACTAGAAAAAGTAAAATGTGCCCTGAATACCTGCTTACTTTACTTTTTGGCAAGCATACATCTTGCATCTCATTTAGTAAGAGACAGTAATTTGTATTTGCTCTATAATATTAATTACATTTTTCTTTTTTCACTGTCATTTTTATTTCATCCCTGTATTTCTTCTGTGAAATGGATAAAAAGGAGCTTGTTTTGTTTAAGTCAGTGGTTCCCAAACCTTTTCTGCAGGGCCCCCCTTGGTAGATAAGAATATTTTCGTCTCCCCGGGATTGTTGTGTGCCTGTTATACATACTGTATTGTATTTCTGTTTTGCTCAGAGAATAAAAGAAATATCAAATCTCATTACAGGCCATCACCATCAAAAGGAGTTCCAGTGCTCAGGGAGGTGCAGGAAACTGCGAGGTCATCACCATTGATGATGACGATGATGATATCATTGTCACAGATACAAAATCTACAGGTAGCAGGTCATCTCGAATGATGACAGTGCCGCAGCTTGAATCCCAGTCCGGATCGAGAATAGACTACTTGGCACGAGGAGGGGGCGGGGTTTCACAAAGGGACTACCTCTCAAGGGGCGGAGCTCAAACTTTGGGAGGACCAATCAAAGTTGAGAGTGTGACAGCACTCCGCAGTGCACCTCAGTGGCTCACGGCCACCACAACGTCCAATGTAAGTCTTGTATTCTAAGGGTTTGCTTTGTTAAACAGGGATTTCAGTCATTGCTTTGAGATTTTTGTGTTAATGTCTTGTGTGTTGCTGTTGTGTTACAAATTCATCTGTGTTCTATCTTCCTACTTTCCAGTCGACTCAGTCAGTCAGTCGTCCCTCAGGCTCTTCCTACCAGACAATTGGCCACACAGGATTTCATGTGGGCGGAGCCAGGGTTCCTCAGCCAAATGAGCCCCCTCTGCCCCCAGTAACGGGTTTGGCCCGTTTCCATCAGTCGCTGAGGTCTCCATACACGCTGACGCTTCCCAATGAGCCAGGACAGCCAGAGCTCAGGCACATCATCATCGATGGCAGCAACGTGGCCATGGCGTAAGTCTGCTTACAAACACATGCACACATACTCTGTTATCAAGCAGGATCTGCGCCATCTCGATGTGCTTATGTGTGTGAAGATTAAGTAGCAGCAGGATACGCTGATTCAGATCCAGTCTCTCATATCACTACAAGCAGCATAAATGTGCTGCAGACATACAAATCACACCTATGGTGATTCATGTTTAGTTGAGTTGTGTCCCTTCTCATGACTATTGCACACTCAAACACACACACACAGACTTACCCATTACTATTCTCAGAACTGAGCCAGCATGTTTTGTTGTCCTACTCTCTGTTGATGTTTTTTCACACTCTTCATACTAACGGACCGTCTCTTGACCTTTCATGTTCTGTATCATTCTCCCTCCTCCCTGTCCTTCTTCCTCCTTCCCAGAGCAACATTAGATCATCTCTGGTTTTAGATCAGCCGTACAGTTTGTGTGGCTATTCCTTTTTATTTGTGGCTGTTGCAAATCCTACTAATATTCTAGCAACAAGTGCGAAAGAAATGAAAGAAATGCGCTCAAATGCTCTTCAGTAGAGACGACAATTGTTTAAAGATGATGTTTTTAGTGAAGGTTACCGGATCAGGGTACATTACCAGGATTCTGGCCCAGTAAAGTTCCTCTTATTGGGTTAAGTTCAGGTTACCACGGTAATTTTTCTGACTGCATAATGTCTTCCTGCTGTGGTGTCATTCATCTCTTTCTGTTTCAACAGACAGTGGAACTTCCCTTAAGTTTGCATTACTTGTGCATGTGTGTGTGTGTTTCTGACAGAATCTCACATTTCTCTGTATTCTTAAAGACCCTTGGCCTTTTCCTTCCATCTCTCTGTTGTTGTTATGGTTGTATGAGCTAATAACTTCTGACTAATACTTCCATTTCTGTAATGTCATTTTACCTTTCATTATAACTTGTTACAGGTTTTTAAAACACAAATACACTGTTTGCTTATTGTGACTATTGCTATTATTGTTGGTGTTGTGTTGTGTTGTGTGTCTATGGCTCGGCCTTGAATATGGGTCAGGGATCCCAGCAAAAATGTTCTTGGCCACAGAACTTCGTCACTGTTCAAGGGAAGTGACACAGTGGCACTTCACCACAGCTGGTGTGAGGTCAGATTGCTGATAGTACCTCAGTGGTCGGGGGAAGTCACAGCACAGACATGACACACAGAGACTCACATGAGCAGGAAGGAAGAAGAGAACACAAGCAGCATTTAGGATGCAACATGTAGCACAGTGGTTTATTTCTTTGATAACATTTCAAAATAACCTCCCTCTGCATAGCGGGGGACTTTGCTGGCAACGTTAATTGAAAAGCCTGGTTAATCTCTTATGCAGACAACAAAATGAACCAATGTTAGATCTCCTGCAGCTGAGCTTTTGCATAGTAATTAAAAGAATACATTGTATGTTATTACCTACTTGGAGCGCAATTGTAGAGTTATTTAGCAGCACTGTGCATTTGACACTTTCATTTTGTTTCATTCAACAGGTTTCTAGCCTGGAGATGAAATTAGTTTTTAAAAAGAAGTGTTAGTCATGAATGTATGCATGTTAGAGAGGCTGCTCAGATCTTTAGTGCTTAGTGATGAGACAATGTGTAGTACATGCAGAGACCATCAAATAAGGCAATCGGTGCAGGTTTCACGGCAAGTTTAAAGAAATTCAAATGTATTGGCAAAAACGCACTAAAAATTAGACCTGCGAATAAATCTGCCTTGTTGATGGAGGCTGACGGTGCTTCAGTGCTTCAGGTTCAAGCCTGTGACCAATTCACAGCAACAGACCAGCTTCCTGCTTGGTGAGGTCGGTGCTGTCTGGGAGATTCTCATGTCTGCTGGTGTTTGTTGTTTGTGTTACTTTGTGGTTTTCTGTTCTGTTGCACTCCTGCTGCGTGACGTGTGTTTGTGACGAGCACGTCACCATCTGGTTTAGCTATGGTCTAAGGTGCACTATATCTGCATATCTGCACCCTCAACCTGCTGTTGTGTTATCAGTATCACCAATCTGAACAAGTTGTTATGGCTGTTGTTGCCAGGAGACCATAAATGTCGCACTCACTCTCTCCCCCTCACTGTTCTGTTTTGAAACCCCACTTAATACCTTTACTATATGACGCCACATATCACAAAACATCACAAATCAGTCATTTGCTTGCCTCTCTATTAAAATATTCTCTACTAATGTAATTCTTTTCTCCAAAGCGTAGAAGTAAAAGGAGGCTAGTATTGGTTTTATACATCATAATATATTATGTTTAGATTAGAGATTATCAAAGTGATGTGATGATCCTGATGTCTCTACTTTCCTCTCATCTTCCTCCCAGTCATGGACTTCATCGTTTCTTCTCCTGTCGAGGCATCGCTTTGGCCGTGGAGACGTTTTGGAGGCGGGGCCACAGGGAGATCACAGTGTTTGTCCCTCAGTGGCGCCAAAAGAGAGACCGTCTCACTACAGGTACACATGAATATTTGATGAATGCACAGTTGCTTTTGTGTCTGTAACTGTCTGAATTTAAATGTATGACTGAATATTTATTTAATTTGTATTGTATTTTTTATGTTGTATGTATGTATTTATTTTTGTAGAGCAACATTTTCTGAACCAGTTGGAAGACTTAAGGCTGCTCTCCTTCACTCCCTCCAGAGAGGTCTGTGGCCAAAGGATATCTGCACACGATGACAGGTACACACACACACACACACACACACCTTATTTAACAAAACATATAGGAGATTGGTTACCCACCCATGTTGAATATGTTCTTTGTCGACAGAGTGGGAAAGATTTGTTCTTAGATGAGTGTCTCCAGAGGCAGGGACGTAATCACTCTGGCCTCTTTCCATTTCCATTATGACCTTATCTCCTCCTACTCAAAGGTCTCACTCGATACCAACTGCCTCCTTTAATAACAGAAATGAGTAAGCCGTTATAGTCTTAAAAGGATGTCTTGTGGTTAAGCAGAACTGCAATAAATATACTGCTTTGTTATTTTGGCTACATGACATACAGTTTCAAAAAGCCAGATCTATGAACGTCATGTACAGTTTATGTTGAGTCAATGACAACAATAATAATCCCCACAGATTCAATATGATCACCTTGTCCAAGGTAGTAAATGTTGAAAATGTACATGTTTATTTCCAATATAATGCCAACTCATCCTGACTTAGCGGGAGAGACGTTCCTGGACGAGTGGAATCCCCTCCGCACACTGTGGCTTCTAAACTGGGAACCTGCTTGTGACCTTTCAACACATGGAAAATCCTGAATGTGTCTGCATCTCCTTTCTCTCTGACAGGTTCCTGCTCCACCTAGCAGAAAAAACAGATGGCGTCATCGTCACCAATGACAACCTGAGGGATTTTGTGAACACGTCAGACACCTGGTGCAAGATCATTCAAGAGAGGTGATTATGTGTTGTGTACATAGTGCTACCTGAGTCATTCTCTTATACATGTATTGACTCAACTTGATTGATGTAAAATCAATCCTGACACCTAATAGCTGGATGACTCGTGGTAAGATACACGGCCTGTCCTCTGCTTGTAACATGTTCTGTCCCCCTGCTACAATTATGTATTTGGTGTTTTATAATCTCACATGAGCTCGTCACTTGGGTATGAAATCCAAACACGAATCAAATCAATTCTTATGAACACACTGAAGTTAAATAATACAGTACTTTCAGTTGATGTGTATTTGTACAGCCTAATATCAAATACAATGTCTGACAAACAACTGGGCCTGACTACTTAGAATTTGGTACCACATCTGGAGGTGTGTGCTGTGAGGATATGTTCCCCTCTAGTGGCAGTCACGCAGCTCTAAACGCTCAGAATTGAAGTCTTAAGTCTTACTCGCTGTACACCACATTCTTACACAAGGAGTTTGGCTAATAGGTTTTATTTTAATAAGTGAATTGGTTGTATGTCTTATCTCTGTAATATCACTGACAGGTTGCTTCAGTTTACCTTTGTTGAGGACCACTTCATGATCCCTGATGACCCTCTGGGGCAACATGGTTGTCATCTTGATGTCTTCCTCCATAAAGACAAGTATGTTGTGTGCATGCAAACTACAAAAACACAACACAAATACACTTAAAAGTCTTCTGAGGTTGTTTATTTGTTATCAGCTCTGTGTTACTTTATTTACCCTCCACAGTCTGACTTCTCTGTTCACTTCTTTCCTTTTGCTCATGTCAGGAGATTCCCGATCACTCCTCCTCCAATGAGACCCCCCAAGCTCCGTCCTGCTTCTCAACAACAGCAGCCAGGTTGCATCCAGGCGCTTCACCCTGCTCAGCGCACTCCTGCCTCCACGCCCTGGCCTCCCTCTTCCCTGCTGCCCCACCCTCCAGCACACTGGCCCCACTCGGGACCCCCAGAATGGCACCCACCCCGCCGCTCCCCTTCGCCCTCGCCCTCTCCTCCACCCCAGCGTTCACCCGGGGAGACGTCGGAGCTGAAGAGAAAGCTGTACGACATCTTTCCTGACCAGAAGCAGCGAATCGACCGCATCCTCTGTGACAATCCGTACATGAGAGACCTGAACGCTCTGTCTGGACTGCTGCTGGGATAAATATCAGGCACACACAGACACAAGGGTGTTCACATGTTAAGTTAATTTATTTCACTGTCTCTTCCAGCCTGTCAGCATAGAGGCTTTGCCCAAAGGTGGACGTGGACAGTTTGTTTCTTATAAAGACTAAACATGCTGCTGTTGGCATAGAGAATTTGTTGGGTCAATATCACTTTTTTTCTCCTTTCTTCCGCCTCCTCTGCCCTCGACTTGCTGAAGCTGAACAGCACGGATGTCCACAGATCCAAAATGTTACATACGTATATATTTTTTAAGCTTTGTAAGCATCAAACTAAAAACAGAAAAGAGTTTCAGTGAATGTTAGTCTTGCGTGAGAAGGGAATGTTTTGGACCAAGCAGAGACGGTGTTTCCTGCTGAGCCTGCGATAGATTCCTTCTTCAAATGGGCTTAAAGATTTTTCTCTGAAGAGATGAGCTGTGATCTTTTTCTCTTTCAGATTTGGGGTTTTGACTTTTCTGGTTTTGCGTGTTTTAATTTAGACATTGAACCAATTCTGCATAAATGCATTGTTTCACTAGTTTATTGACCTTCATCAATGAGCAGTGTCGGTGGCCTTTAGTGCTCTAATGTGAGCAGGGAATGCTGATTTTGAACGAATAGGAGTTTATATTCAGGCCTGCACATAAGTGGCACATGTCCTGACAAAAATATGAGCCAGCTTTCCATGAACAAGAAGCAGCAGGAAATAGAGAGACATTGAGAGAGAAATATCTTCCATAGTCAAGCTCATTTCACTTGAAATTTCGAATTTCAAATTATAAGTAATTATGTACAGCACTGTTTACAACCAAAATTTGTCTTCCTGGTTTAGACAATTTATCGTTCATAACTAACCTGTGATAGAGTTTCTAACAGGATTTCCTCCATGTAGCAAATCTCTTTGTCAAAGTTGTTCCTTTCTCTAATAATTTAATTATAATTTGTTCTTAAACCATTGCAAAAGATTTTCTAACATGACTAGTGCAGGACCTTAACCCGATTTAATCTTAAGATTTGGGGTAGTGCAAATCTTGTTTTTGCCGAAATTGTTAAATTTTTTCTCATTTTCTCTTAATTTCATTCTTTCTTCCAGCAAGAAATTAACCAAAACTGCCAGAAAGAAGAGGTAATGGTGATTTTTGGTCATTATCACACCCCACGCTCATCTTTGATTAGACTGGACTTTAAGGAGAGATTTCAGAAAGGCTTGAAATCCGTTTGTGACAGCCGTGTTTGATCATGCTCGTGCTCATACATCTGCATGGTGTTCTGAGCTCTGTGAGTTATGAGCGTCTGGGCTTCAGGCAGTGCGTGTGTCTTCATAATGAAAACAAAACACTACAAGAGTTTGGATTCAGCTTTGGTTCATTGTTTAAAACACTTGAATGAAAGCATATAAATCAAATCCGAAGGAAGCTTGTGGTGTTTTAACCCCATACACATGCAAGCTGGGTATGTACAAAGAAAGCACATCTTGTAAGTAAACATCTCTGCACAAAAACAGTACAAAGTGTCAAATATGTTTTTGTTTGTACTTTATATGTTGTTCAAAGGGTCACTGAAGGATTTTCTTCTTTCGTTGTATTATAATTCTGTGTATATCTTTCTTCTTGTAAATACAGTTTGGCTACAATGCACAAATGGTTTTATGTACGTGACAAATAAATATAGAGCTTTCTGTTTTTGTGCACGGTTGCACATTGTCTGCTCTTGTTCTCTCTAGAGTCCATCACACTAATTGGGGTGTGAACTGCAATGGCCCAATGTTTTGCAAAATGGATATAATTTGATTTCATGGGGATCCAACCAGTATGGAAATGTCTGAATAAATTTGAGTTTTGGACACAGTGCAGATGTTACTTTTTAATCCAGTTCCAGTTTCCAGTACACTAACATTTACCATATGATAGCTGTATATATAACTACATATCTTACTACCAACACTTTTAGTTTTAAATCTATTTCCAAATAGTACCTGAAAGAAGGCTTGTTTTTTTTAATTTTGGAAGTTTATATTTTTTGTGATATATTTATATTTCTAAAGGAAATGTATTGCATTTTTTATTAAAATATAGTTTCCTAATGAAATGTTAATTTCCCATGAAGACATGTATTTAACATATATATTTTCAACTTCAGTATACATAAAGTTAGATGCATGGAACAGTGTTGTTTTTAAGCCATGAGGATAAGTATTGATTCCAGAACAACTGCAGAAAGATTTCAAATCTCATAAAGAAAGTGTCTGTGCAGGCAGTGTAGTTACAGTTGTGGTCAAAAGTTTCATGCACTTGTAAAGAGCATGTACGTCATGGCAGTCTTGAGTCTCCAATAGTTTCTACAACTCTTAATTTTTCTGTGATTGTGATTGGAGCCCATACTTCTTAGTCACAAAAAACATTCACAAAGTTTGGTGCTTTTGGGAATTTATTATGGGTCTACTGTGACAGAATCTGCTGGGTCGAAAGTATACATAGCAATGCTAATATTTGGTTACATGTCCCATAGCCAGTTTCATCTCAATTAGGCGCTTTTTGGTAGCCATCCACACGCTTCTGGCTTCTGGCTTCTGTGTAGTTTAGCTAAATCTGTTGGTTTTCTGGAAACTCAAAGACTGCCATGACATACATGTTCTTCGCAAGTGTATGTAAAGTTTTTACCACAACTGTACATCCACACTTCTTTTGGGGTGTTGGTGTGTAGTCGTTAAAACAAATTTTTATTGTCTATTAAACTCATTTTTATTGTCTATTAAACTCATTTCTATTGTCTTTTAAAAATGAATTTATTTTTCCCCCCAAAAGGTGGCGCTGCAACACAGTGGCGAGGTGGATGGTTGAACATCACACCGGGAGCGTGTACGGTATGTGTGCCATTTTAATAACAATTGACAACTCCCACCAATATTAAAAGCCTCTGATTTTGCATTGCATTGTGCTCAGACGTTGCTTTACCAAAAATAATTGCTGCATTTCTCCTCCTGACATCATGCTCAATAGCGCTGCTGATGTAGTTTGAGTCACTTCTGCAAATGACTCACAAGGGGTCAGTGTGCAATAAAGTGTTGAATGAACACTGCTTCAGTTCCCCTGAGCATCATCCCACAGTTTTACCACAATCTGTTATTTGTTAAATGTTAAATTTAGGTAACAATCAGTGAAGGTTTCCAAATAACCATCAAGATAGAACCAGCTCTTAGGCTTTACTTACACTTACACAGCAGCACAGATGGGATTTATTCCTGTTTTTTAATGTATATGTTTATTGAAGAAAGCATTTGACATGACAGTTATGGGACAAATTTGGAGATCTTTTTTTGGAGATTGTTTTTCCTCCCTCAGAAAGAGAAAGGAAAAACAGAGAGGCAGAGAAAAGAAAGAAGGTTGTGTATTATTATTGTTGTTACAGTTTGTTGTTGTTACAGTTTTTGGAAGCAAGGCAAGCAAGACAGATCGCGTCATAGGCTGTGGTGGAGAAAAGAAAGACGGAAAAAAAGGGAGAAGGGGACACATGAGGGAGAGAGGAGAAGAACCAAAACAGAAGATATCCCACCCAAAGACCCACCCCGACAGTCACACAACCCCACATTCACACAACCCTGTCCTGGTCCGCCTGCGATAAACTAAGGCCCTGTAATTGGCTGTAAACCAGATACTTTTGGGACTGTGATGAAGATGAGGTCACTGAACAAACTGATATCCATCACAGATAACCCTGATCATCCTCTCTGTCTCCTACTGGACAGACAGTGGAGCTCCTTCTCTAATAGACTGATCCAGCTTCGTTGTCACAGGGACAGATTCAGGAGATCCTTCCTGCTTGTTGCTATGTCCCTTTACAACACCTCACCTCTGGCAAATATAGAACACTTCCCCATAGTTTTAGTTTAGGTTACATTCACTTTCTGCCCTTTAATTAATATTTTGCATTTATTTTTATATATATTTATCATTTATATTTATATATTTTTTATAACTGTGTTTGTATTTACTACTCTGTGTGTTGTGTTTTTATTTATTACTAGCGTGTTTTACTGTTACCTGTAATGCTGCTGTGACAGAACAATTTGCCAGTTAGGGATCTACCTATCTAAACTGTTTGGTGTTCAGGTTTTCAGTCAATGGTCTGGCATAGCCTGTAGAACTGTGAAGAAGGTTAGAAATGGTTGCCATTTCTGAAAGAACTTATCAGTGTCCCCCAGTGTACTTGATTTTCTTTTTAAGAGTTTAAGAAAAAACATCATGTCAATCAGCCATTGTGAAATAGTGGGAGGAGTGAGGGATTTCCAATGCAGAAGCAGGCGGCGTCTAGCAAGCAGAGAGGTGAAAATGATCATCAGTGTTAAATTGGTGTGGGTCAGGTGGGGTATGGGAATCATTTTAAGTGAGATACAATTGTCTTCTTTCAGTGTCATCTCATGCAAACGGCACTTAGCTATCTGTTTAAACTATCTGCTCGTCTGTCTGAACTCTGACTGCACTGCCATCCGATCCACTTTCCGATGTGAACATAAAACGGCCACATGTCTTTTCACTGTGCACTGCTGAAGAAAACAACAAGGTGCAGATGAACAGCATCAGCGAGATCTTGTACATGTATGTACAGTATATCCCCAGAGGGGGGAGAAAAAGCCTTTTGCGTTAAAACACAATTCTTAAAGTGCTCCAAGAACCTTTGATAATTGATTCATATTTGTACAAATCCAATTGATGCAACCGCACAGTGAATCTCTCCATCTATCTTTTGGGATGCTAACCTAATGTTTTGGTCATGGCCAGTAGTTTCAGGCTGATTTTGAGTCCCAAAGCAGTATCAGATTTTACTTTGAACCCGCACCCCAAAGTTCAATAATTTTTACATTCTGATCCCCAGGGGACAGTATGGGAGTGGGGTGTTTTAATTGGTATTCTTCATTCCACTCTGCGTCTAAATGCATACAGATGTTGTTTTGACAGACCCAAGCCCGGGCTTATTTTGACCTTTTAGGCCCTGATAGCCCAGGGGACTCCTGAACCAGCAGGAATTGTCATATTAGAAGGTCCCTCCCCAAACTCAAGACGTTTGGGGAGGCCATGGAGAATGTCTTTCATTTGGCCTCAAAGAGGTCTGAAAAAAAAGCAGGGTGTGCAGGGCTGGGCGTATTGTGTTGCAGTGGTTTGATGAACCCCTGTGGCTTCCAGGTGGGATAAGGTTTAACACTATATATATTTCCACTGCTCTGTGACCAGTGAAGTAGGGGGCGCTGTTTCCTGCCTCACCAGTGTCCCACCTAGTGGCTTCTCAGGACTCAGGGGTCTGGATCATAAGCTGATCAGTCACCAGCTCAATCACCACTCACACACACACATACACACACACACAGCAGCCAGACACTCGAAGAAGTTTCCCACCCCTGACTACAGTTATATAGCCCATTTTTATTTTTCCCAATGACATAATTAGAGCCTTAGCATTATACACCAGTATAAACCACAAATAGTATTTTGTTAAGTTAAAAGGTGCAAATACAGACTCTGAAGGTGTGTATGTAACACCCCTATTTTGTACCCAACAGCAACAACACAAAAATGGCATTCATGTTTGCTTTACACTCGTGTTGCTTGTCTCAAATGTAACGTGAAACATTCAGTAGCTGATGTACTTTTCTTTTTAAAGGTAATTTTTGAAAAGGTAAACTTTCATCAAAGCACCATCAAATATACCTGTGGACTCCTAAAAAGCCTATTGGTCTATGGGGAAATCATTCCGGCATGACTGAAACCTGTTGTTCCTGGTTAACGATACTGGGTTTCTTTTAAAGGGAATCCCTTAGTCCAAGAGATCACACACGTGTGTGTGTGTGTGTGTGTGTGTGTGTGTGTGTGTGTGTGTGTGTGTGTGTGTGTGCCTGCCCGTGTTACATAATGTGCACACTCATTTCAGTTTACCTTCATGCAAGTGTTTATATTTCAGGCAGAACGGAAGCTGATCCACGTTGATCCCTGTTGAGCAGAATGATGGGAATACTTTGGCATGTCCCATGTAATGTCAGTAGAATTGTTGAGAACAATTTGGGGTGTCACTTATTATATTGCTGTATTTTCCAATATTGCCCAAACCTCAAAGAGCACAAGCACAAACACACATAAGGTGTAATATTACATGAGCAGCATGTTTCTTGACATCTGCCTGTCCACAAGAATGCATGTGGCTTGTGTTTTAGGTAAAGTAGGAGCCATCACAATGGCGTGTGTGTGTGTGTCCAGGCATTACTCCTCGACTGCAGTGGAAAACACTACATTGTTGGTAATGACATGCAGGCCTGATTTGACTGGAGGATGGCTGGAAGGATTCCCTGCAGGCCAGCCAGGCTAATTTGGGACAGATAGGGATGTCTCTTCTTTCCTTTGCATGCTTAGCATTGCGAAAACACAAGTAGTTCAGTATCGATGTGAGGTCTCGATACTGATGTTGAGAAACTCTGTTTTACTCTTGACACAGGAAATGCAGGACAACCTTTTTCACTTTGTGTTTGCATTTGCATTTGACACTTCTGAAAACTACAACTCCTAACAATTGGAAGAAATTAAAAATATTTGTCAAGTTACATGTGTGGGCATTCAGTTATCAACAATTGAACTGGCTTAAACTTGTTTGTTGGTTTGAAAATGGGTTGATTGATAAGTTCTGAGCCTCTTAAAGAAGTAGGCAAGGGCTGTGATAGTTTCCCCCCTGCCCACATCATTTCCATTCATTTGGGCTCCACAGGCTCCACACCTGAACCCAAGACAAAAAAGACCAACATGCAAAGATAATCAACTTTCTTGCTAAAACTAGTTAAACAGCCACCCTGACCTCACCTAACCTGCTCCCTCCAGCTTCCACTTCCTCCTTAACAGAAAAGAACAAAGAACACAATCAGAAGGTAATGATGTCTCATCAGTAGTGTTAGATTTTTTTGTGATGTCACACCAATGATCATATGAATATGAATGAACATATCAACCTGAAAGGGGATTATGCTAGAGAACAACCTCACCCAAGGGTTGGATATTTTTATACTAACCTCAGATTTTACCAATCAATCCATATCTTATTTTCAGTGGGTACATAAAAATAAGTTTTCTGACATTTAATTTGCCATTTCTTTGGGTTTTCTGAATTTTATCATCAAACTGGCAACCTGTCAGGTGTTCTGTGTCAGGCCTGTGGCCTCCGGATGGGCCTGTGCTTCATAGAACCACAGCTCAACACAAAAAGGGTGAAATACTGGTGCTTATTATAGACTTGAGGCTTTTCTGCTCTTGACGAGGCCACTCATTCTAAAATCTTCTCCTTGCCACTGTTCCCTGCTCTTCTGTCTCTGTCTCTTCTGTCCTCAATTGTCTGTCTTGTTGCCCTTTGGTTCTGTGTGCACCATACAACCTATAGTTATGGTTGTAAAGACACACAATATTATTTGTGTTACAGTTGTTCTTCGGTCAATGTCCTTAGAGCAGAGTTTAATAGCATAATCACATAATAACAGTAATAAACTCCAGAGTTATTCAGCGGTCAGTAACTTGTGCCACACAGTGAGCTGCTGAGAGCAAAGATATGATATTTCATAATGTAACACACAGGTTCTAAACCCTTTTTTAGACTTTAGACAAACCCTTTGCTCTCTTACTCAATGTTATTACAACATTTTACGTCTCTTGGCATTATGCTGGAAGCCACATTCAACAGCCATATGACCCATTTTTGAGGCTGACACACAGTTTAAGACACTGGCATTTTACTTGAAAAAACATATTTAATGTTCATGAGAAACTGACCAGTCAAAACAGAACCCTTACTTATCTTACAACTCCAGAGTTTGTAGCTGCTTATGAATTATCTTTTGCACAATTTTATAATACACTATATTTTTAACAAAAGAAATACAGTATACAACCACAATGTGATGCACAGGGGCTAAATTCTCAGCCATCAGTGCGGGGACAGAGGTGCAGTGGATGATGGTCAGAGGCATGTTTAGGCTGTTTAGGACCAAATGTTATGAGGTAAAATAGAAACTACTTTACCTGGAACTATTCACATATCAATGTAAAAGGCACTTTTGTTATGGTGACGTTATCAAGGCCTTTTGTCCTTGTCACTGCACTAGTGATTTGTACTGGTCAGGATGTTGTGAGTCTCCTAAACATTGTGTAGGTGAAAACAAGCAACTGGTCACTCTGTTGTTATGGAAATTGTACAGCTGCCTACATCCCCCAACATTCGAACCAGCACTGAAAACAACAGCTGCTCTAGAGCCAGATCTGTGTGTGTGTGTATGTTTCTCGTTCATCCTGCTGCCTGACCTACTATTGAATATTTCCCTCTTATGGCCTTCCCTCTTCATTTTAGCTAGGCCAGCAAGGACCCTGCTGGACATGATTGCATAAGAACCTCAGCAGTAAATGTGCCTCAAAGTCCTCAGAGGAAGCCTGAGAAATCCATGGCTCAGAACTTGGTTTCTGGATAAGAATCGACTGCCAAGCAACATTATGCCTGGAATTTGCTGGGAGTGCAACTGTGCAAATTATTCTGCTTCCTACCCCAACCCAGACTTTCACTCTCCCTCACCCCCTCTTTCATTCAAACTTGTTTTTCCACTACACTCTCCACCCTCTTCTCAAACCCTCCTCTTTGACTTCTGCCAAGCTGTAAACTTTGCATTTTGATAATACACTTGGATTTGATTCTTCTTTTATTCCCTAATTTAAATGATAAAATGTGTTTTGATTTTATTTATTACTATATTTTGTCTGAAATGTATTTTAACATAATTTTTTCTGTGAAGCATATTATTTAGCCTCCTCCATGT
Source organism: Genypterus blacodes (assembly GCF_046128005.1). NCBI lineage: Eukaryota > Metazoa > Chordata > Actinopteri > Ophidiiformes > Ophidiidae > Genypterus > Genypterus blacodes. The sequence continues at coordinate 3,433,872 of NW_027466834.1, forward strand.
AGCCAACCCTGTCTCCTCACATCCTTCCTCTTTTTCTCTCATGCTCTTCCCTGTCCCTCCTCCCCTCCTTACACTATCTCCCTCTCCCAGCCTCTTCCTTCCCTCTTCTCTTTCCAAACAACTTTCATTGTCTTTACCACGTCCTCTTCTTCCTTTGGTTCAGATAATAATAATGAAAAAGAAAACAATGTGTTCGTTATTGTACCTGACCAGTAATCTCCAAATCTGCATACCAGCACAGCTTAACATTCTCATGGTTTTGGAGTTCCCCACTTTCTCTCTCCCCCATACCCCAAACCCTTACCCCCCCCCCCTGCTTTTACTCTCTAACTGACTCCTTGATTCTTTGCTCACTGTATTCTTCTTACCAAGTGCAGCCAACTGTTAAAAGTTCAACGAAACTACTTAAATTCACAGTCACAAGCACAAACATAGAATAGAATAGAATAGCTTTTTTTATTGTCATTGTATATGATAATACAACGAAATGCATTTGTGCTGTGCCTGAATCTTTGAACAGTAATATATAACAGCAATAAACTATAAATAAACAACTATAAATAAATAATAAATCATAAATAACAATAAATAAACAACACACAGTTTCATTCATACATTAAAACATGAGTAGTCCCACAGCTCAAGATGTCCCAATAGCTCAAGGTGTCTCATATGACATGTCTCGACATCGAATATGACATCACATGACATCACATATGACATATGACATCACATGACATCAGGACATCCCACATGACATTATGACATCCCATATGACACCAGGACATCACAACATCACACCCTAAATGACATCACATGTCCCTTGCCCCATATGACATCACATGACATCATAGCTGAAGATGCCCAATATGTCCCAATGTGTCCCAATATGTCCCAATATGTCCCAATATTGCAATTGACTTTTGGGGTACTAATTTGTCTACTGTTTGATTTTGTTTAGTTCACTTATGGCCCTTACAAAGAAGCTGTTCTTCAGTCTGGTGGTGAACGTGTTCAGCGATCTGTATCGCCTTCCGGAGGGTAACAGACAGAACAGGGAGTTACAAGGGTGGGATGCATCTTTCACGATGGTGTTGGCCCTCCGAAGACAACGAGTCTTAAAAATGTCCTCCAGAGAGGGCAGGGGAAGTCCAATTATTTTTCCTGTTGTTTTAACAGTCCTTTTGAGTTTTTGGCGATCTGCCTCAGTGCAGTTTGCATACCAAGCTGTCAGACAGTATGTTAGGACCCAATTTCTTCTTGTCCAAAACACAACTGCTAGGCTAATTAAGTACATTAATTGATTGATAAGTTCTGAGCCTCTTATACACTTTGTTTAAAATTAGCCACAATGCTATCCCTGTACATCACGTCATCTCATCTCTGATCATATTCATTTACTACCAAAATAGTCAACATCAAGGCTGTGCTCTGTGCTGTCTTGCTGCCATCTATGCCTCATTTTGCTGTTGCTGTCAAACTGGGACAATGTACTTGCATAACCAGTCCGTCCTCATAATCTCTGCACTGTAGCCCCTCCCACAATACCCCACCCATGCCACCCTACCCACTCTATAGTCTGACATGTGGGGGAGGTTATACTCCCTTGTGTCTGGATTACTATGGAAGAAGTGACATGACCTCTTAATCCCGATCTCACCCATTTTCATGGTTGTTCACTAACGTGGTTGCATCATGCTGCCACATATCATGTACATTATATTTACCATGTGTTTTTCATCGGGTTGTTTCAAGAAATATTTGTTTTCGTAGGAGATAGTGGGAGTGCTTTGTCAACACAACAGTAAAACAATGTACACCCAGGCTAATACTTCAGCCTGGTTGAAGGACCGAGACCTTCAGCTTAACCTATCTTGTCCTCCCAGCCAATATTTGCATACAACCACCAATCAGCACTCAGTTCCACTGCTCTCAACTCAATCGTACAAAGTCTGCCAGGACTTTGAGGGTCACCATTGATAACCAACTAACCTTCAAAGAACACATCGCTTCGGCCTCTCAGTCATGCAGATTTGCCCTGTTGAACATCAGGAAAATCAGACCGACCTACAGCTCCTACAGGCTTTTGTTATCACCTTACTAGCTTCTTGGCTCTTGTTGTTCTCTCCAGACTAGATCTTTGCTTCTTGTATTCAAATCTCATATGTACGTCTCTTTGGATAAAAGCGCCTGCCAAATAACCAAATGAATATGTAAAGTAAAACAGCTCTATGATTTGCATTATGATCAGGTGACAAAGCAGTTAATTAATCTCAAATTAAAATACAATAACATAATAATATGAAAGGGGGTGCACTGAATGGCGGGACATACTTTGTATAGTAAAACCTGCAAAGGATGTAGGTTATACAGATAATGTATATGACCAAGTTATATCTCAAAACAGTACATGAAGACCTCCAATCAACCTCTCCTGTCTGGCTTTATTAATGTAAAATGTTGGTATCTTTTAAGAGCGTCCTAACTTCAAAATCCATTTCCTTGCAAAATGCGTTGACCTGGGTTTTAATTTATAAATTCGGAATGGAAAAATCGTCTTCTCTCTACATCTGGGAGGAAAAACTCCGGGAAAAAAAAGACGATACAATTTTGAGATGAATATCAGTCTGTTGAGAGATGTCAGCCATTCACCTCTTATACGTGTCAACAGTCAAGTCAGGAGGAACCATCTTGATCGGTACTTCTATCTTCGATGTCGTGAGCTCGTGTCTGCGATTCGTGCAAAGCGCGCCCCCGCGGTAAACTTCCAACAACTGTGCGCGCTCCCGGTGGTACTTAACGCCAGTCGTCGGGTCTGTGCTCCAGCAGCGCTAATGTGTGCACACCGAGCTCCATGAAAGACGACACAGAAACTACATTTGTCAGTCAAATCATTATATATCCGCCCGTGTTTCTGCACTGAGATAAAGGATATTTCGTCCGAGGTAAGCGGATGTGCCACGGATGCCGAAACACAGCGGCTTTTTGAGTGCAGTGTGTGTGGGGAAAACAACAGATATTAGCTTTCTAGCTAATGCTCGCTGCTAGCTCGCTAGTATTAGCCGCGCTGGTTTATCCGAGTCGCTAGCTTGTTTGGCGTCTTGGCGCGTTTAAATTGCACACTTATCTGTATTGTTCTGACGATTGACACGTCTTGGGGGCCAGAATGTGACCAGCCAGTGTTGAACTAGTGAAAAAACAGTCAAGACAGCAGCTCTCTTGCTTTTTCTCACACTCGCCAAGCTAACAAGTTACCGAGTCAGCTCGTATGCTCCGGGTGCTGCTTCGCGGCAGGACAAGGCCTTGCATGCCTGTAACGCTAGCTGGCTCCGCCGCTGTGTGCTGGAGCAGACGGACCGTTATGCTCTGAAATCGGGTTAGTTTTGGGTCACCAGGCACTGACGTTGGTTTGTGTTGCAGCGTTAGTGCCTTAGTGTAGTGCTGTGATGGGCTGTAGAGGAAGTGATGAGTAATGTTTACTCAAAGTAGCGACTGTGGCTGGTGTGAGTGTGTTTAAATGTTTGACCTGCCTCACAGGGGAGGACGAGTGAATGTCAGCTTTTGGATGTTACTGGTGATGAGTGATGGTATTGATCTGCTATACTAACGGTTCGTTACTGTTTACTGTTGTCATCCAGTGGGCACAGGAGGTATATGTAAAGTGGTGTGGTCTTATTGTAAGTTGGACACCTGTAGGCAGTATATATATGCATACTGCTCTCTGCAATAACACTATGACCCCACAGTGAAGGCTCTGTGGCTGGGTGATATGTGTAGGTCATATGGAGCTATATATTGATGTGTTTTATTATTGCTTTCACTATAATATTGCAGTTCAATGCTTTCATTCAATGGCAGGACCATGTCAGTTTAAACATTTGCTTTTAGTTGTCACAGTAATAACTAAGACACTAAGTGCTTCAGATTTTTGGACAGTGCACTTTAGTAAACAACAATACTGTAAATGCACTAGATTGAGCCATGGGCAGGTTGATTGGAAAAAACACAAGTTCCTCAGTACTTTAAATGGAATTGAGTGCCCTGCAAATGTAAGCAGGTATTTAATGTATTAAACAGCTGACTTGTTTTACAATTTCATTCCCCTGATAAACTGCTTAACATTAAATACGAAATTAGTTGTTGCGCCTGTAACAGGTGAATGAAAGGAAAGGAATTACAAATTGACTCAATATCTGAGTGCCTGAAATGCAAACAACAACTAGCTTAGTTACGAGAACACAAACCTGACAACACACTCTGGCTTAAGTAAAGCCCAAACCGTTTCCACACCACAGTTCCCTGCCTGCCACGTTCACACACCAGTTCTTCACTGCTGTCCTGGGCTTGAACTACGACAGAAGCTCAGTAGACCTCGGCCTTGTTTGTGTAAGCTGCCTTGACAAAATCGAAACCCCGCAACTGGGTTTAATCGGTATCATGACGCTGGTTATCAACACACTTTGTTAACACCAGTGTTCTAAATGCAGGGACGTGCACACTCCCATAAAAGGGCCAGTGTCTGCAAAGACCAGCCCCATATTTAACTTTAGAGTGGTTTGAGTATATATGTGTCAGAGGAGCTTGTGTGTGCATTGTCCTATTTTTTTTAATTATTTTCTGAAAAGTGTACTGAGACATTCATGTCAAATGCACTTCAAATAAAGCTGATTTGATTTGTCTTCAGTCTCCATTACTGTATCTCGTTAATTGAACATCATCTGTGATAAATACCTTAAACTACGCATCATTCTCAAGAGGCTTCATATTTCTGCCCTACTAAGCTCCAATATATGCTTCTACCGACTAGGCTTGCAGTGGAGCACAAGTTACCGTGGTGACAGAGTGCCATCAGTAGTGTGGCAGCTTTGTGACATCTAGAAATCAAACTTGAGCCTGAACTTGTCTGGTTAACCCCTTAATCACTCTTGGTAGCACAGGCCCCAGCTCTGCACTGAGTTAGTCAGTGTGGTCTCAGTCCTGTCACCTTGACTCCATTTCTGACTATGATCGGTAAAGTGTGACACTGATGCTAGCGGTGTGGAGACTTTGTGACAGAGCCGCTGTACTTCTGCATTTTGGTGCTCATGGGAAGGTGGTAAATACCAAATGGTAATGTGGTGAATATGAGGTCAGTGCGTTCCAGCCCCAAACCCCGGACTATAAACATGTAGTTGCAGAAGATTGTAGTACTGCTTTTGTTCTTGTTTGTACAAGCCAAACAAACTAGATAAAACAGAACAACAAAAAGTGCAGTGGGAACAATATGGTTCGGGCTGGGACGCAGAGCACTTGTGAATGCATAATGAGAACACGATTTCAGCCTAATTTAGCCAGAGAAGAATTGCAGCCAATTGGGTGAGTGTATATGCATGTCTGACATGTGAGTTTGAAAGTATGTGTGTGTGTAGAGTGTGACTGTGGAAAGTTGTGCCTCCTACCCAGCGTGTTGCACGATAAACTCATAACCAAGAGAGGCAAGGCAGAAGCTAGAGCCGTTTGTAGCATTATACCATTGTGTGTTTGAAAACTCAACATTTGGCCTTTGGTGATGGGAGATAAGGGTGAAGAAAGAGATTGGTGTCTTTAATTGTTATCATTGAAGTCCATAGGCTTTTGCTGGCTGAGATATTGGAGCCGATAAAGGAATACATAATGGAGAAGCAGACACATTTCATCTCTGATTGTTAGATGTAGACCTGTAAACGTGTTGATGCAATTGAAATGAAGATGCCATAAATGCTCAGATAGTGGTAATTTACCTCTATGAAAAGAGAAGTTGTCCATTATTTGAGATCACATCAGTCGGGCCTTTGTTTCTGATGTTCCCTGATGGTGGGAGTTGATCCTAATTTAGTCAGAAGCTTCCCTGTGTTATGATCATCTGCGTTTGCTTATTCTGCTGTTGGCTGTCAATGCCAATTCAACATGTATTTGTGTACTGCAATGTCATGTCTGCCATTATACATTTAGCATAAGCTTTAGCCATTCATGCTTTAATGCCCAGTTGAGATTTTCATACTTATTCTGTTGTGTTGCACCACAGAGCAGTATGACACGCTGGAATGACTTTAAGCTTTACCTTCTAACATTCTCAGTATTGAAATGATTTGTAGATATTTTTCTCTTTTTGAGATCAGAACAATGTTGTAGTGCAGCAGTGATACTTGTTTTAACACTGGGATTGTTTTCTTACCTATGAGATGTTTATTTGCAAATGGTACCACCAGGGAGGTTTCCATGGCGGTACATCCAATAGACGTTACCTGCACTTCAACCTGATTACTTTCACCAGTAACTGTCTTTCAGAAAGGTCAATGGAAGACCTGGTTCCACTCACCAGGTTACGGGACTATGAGATACCTGCCTAACACACTTAGACTGGTGCCGGATCAACCTGATTACCTGGACATGTAGACCCTTAATTGGGTTAGACATTTTTGAGCTTGAATGTTTTTGCTTCGTATATGCGCCTGACGTCCGCAGGCAGAATCAAATGGAAATGCTGCCAAATGTTGACCTCGGAGCAAACTTTCAGATGATTGCATTGAAGCGTTGTTGACAATGATAATTCTCAATATTACAGCCTTTTGTTGCATTTCACTTCCTCTGCGCCCTCAATTCACACATGCTTAGTGATGAGGACAAATGCCTTTTCACACGCTCTAATGATGTCAGAGCCTTCTGCAAAGAGAGCAATCGAGTTACTGACCAACTGCATGTATGTTTCTGCCTTAACCAGCTTGCTGTGCTGCATGTAAACGCACTGAATGTGAAAATGACTGACGTTTTGTAAACGATAGGAAAGACTCAGTCTGAATATCATAATACACAGTCAGATGTGACACCAGAATAGCTTTTAGATATTTGGATGATTGTTAAGCTTCTGTTTTTATATTTGCAATTTAACAGTATGTTTGCACTTTTCTCAAGGTGCCACTTCAGTTGTGTATTGTTTGCTAAAATTGCACGATGTAATGCATTAACAATAACATTTTATGTGTTGCTCTTTTTCAACCGTCTATAATAGAGCAGTAGCATTGTAGTTCAAATCGTCTAAAAGGTCACAAAGTAAGAATTCTCCTGTGTTAAATATTGAGTCAGGTTCTGTTCTGTCTTGAATCTTTCTCGTTGTGAGAAATTAGGCTGCCAGCTGCTGCTCCATGTCCACAGGTGGGATGTTCTCCGCCTGATGGACCTCAATCTTGTTGGATCACAGCAATATTGTGACCCTATTGCAGGTTAGAAGCTTTTTTTTTCTTTGTTTTGGTTCCCATACATCTGCATTAGCTTCTCTGCTCAGCATTAAACCCAATATCATCAGTAATAACCATCTTTGGTTCTGGGTTGTCATTTATGTTCAGGGTTTCTCCTGGCTGAATAACCAAAAGTGAAAAAAATGATTGACATTTTCCCCCTTGTTTTTTCACTTTTCAAAAGTATCCAGTATCACTCAGCATTATGCATTGTGTCACGCTGAAATGTTGGATTTAATATAAGCTTATATTTTTGCCTATATGTTTGCCTGCTGAGGGTTCTTGTTACCGTGGCAGCCCGTCCTGCTGTGTACATTTCAGGGCAAAACCTACCATTTGACATGTTGTTCTGTAGTGAGAATTATGTAACCACATGTGTCTGCCGATGGTCCAGTGAGCAGTGGCACAACAAGCCTCTGGATATAATTGTGATGTTTGATGTGTGATGTATAATTGTGATTGTTTACCATTATCCCCTGATAAATGCAGGTATGCGTTATTTGTATTAATTCACTTTGATCAACTGCATATTAGGTTGTATTTGAGGTCATTGACAAGTCATTCTCAAGACCCAAACTTGGATTTAACAAATTGTACTTAAAATATGTTGCGTCGTTATTTTTAATTATACAAGAGCAGTAACCATGTTTTAGCTCAATTAGTAAAATGCCATATTTTTCAGATTAGTTTCTTGTTTTGTGTTTATGAGCGTAGTGCTGCTTGGGCCAAAGTCAAATTATGATTGACTGACTTGGAATGTAGAGAGCAATTCTTCAACAAGGCAGCTTTGTTAGTCAAACATATTGTGATTCACCGTATAGTGCATTTTTAGATTTGAAAAGTAAAATACAAAATTTATGTATAAATAAATCTTTAGAGAAATGACATCACACAGGTTGTACAGGTCATGTGACGTAAACACAACATTGCAGTGAATGTTGTCGTACCCTGTATTTGATGCAGCCCATTGACCCAGAGTAAAGGTCGCTGTGTTTATACCTCCTCCTTTTGCCCACACTGGAATGTGGCCTTTTGCCATAGAGAGGTGTGTGTGTGTGTGTACTCCCACTGTGATTAACACATAAGTGGTGAACGAATACAAATTTTGACTTTAGCTGATAGAATGGTTGTTTAACAGGAATTCTGTGCCCAAAACAAGGAGTACTTAGACTTAGCGTGTTGATAATGGGATGTGTTTAAGATGGACACATTCAACGTGGTTCTTTGGTTCTGCACGGCTCTAATATGCGACTAATTTGACCCCTCGTACACCATTTTAGATGAAGATGAATTTGCTTGTATTCATGTTAAAACGGAGCACTTTCCCAGCAGTTGTTGGATGGAACTGCACCTTTGACCAATGTATTGTGCGTGTGAGACTGCTTGGCTTGTCAGCTGACTGTGTCCTTTCTGCTCTACTGCAGCATATGTCCAGTGAGTAAAGCTCAGCCCCACAAGAATGACAGTTGTTCCTGCCAGCCTGATGCTGGAAGAGTTGATGGTGTGTGTGAATGAGATTGCAAGTCACTCTTAAGCTTTGGGTTGGTTAAGTAATTCTAGATGTGTTAGTAATACCAAAGGGAGTCCCTGCTCGCTCTCCCACTCGCTTGTGAACCAAGTCGTGAGTTGGCTTGGTGCACGTCTGTGTGTTTGTGTTGACACAAGGTATGAGGCTTTTTGTGTGTGTGGAGTCGCTCTGCCCTGACGTCTCGGCTGTGTGCAGCTTCACCATGGTAACAAGTTGCTAAGCTGCACTGTTCCATCATTCTTTACCTGTGGTGGAAAGAGTAGCCTGCCAAAGTAAGAGAAACATAACCTGCTAAAGGAAATGATCACTTTTTTTTCATTCATGGATTAAATTTGGGGCCATGCTGACTGCTATATCCATTCCTTGACGCCCTATATCATAACCTACTGTAATGTTTGGCATGCCACAGCTGGCAAAACCCAATCATTGACCCTTCAGTATACGCACCACGTTGAGGGAGATGGTGTGCAGTGACCTTCAGCAGGGTCACCCATGCTCAGATCTATGGCCCCCTTGCATTATCAGGTGTTCTCTGTATCTGTATAAGTCATCTGGATAATAATAGCCAATGACCAGACTTGCATGAATACCTTGTATCAACATATATCCTTGTTATCTGGATATGGGATCTCAGCAGACAGGCTGTGTGTCTGAAGCCCATTCTTCCTCTTTGCTCCATGGATAATCATTATCCATTCATAAAGTGACATAGCTTTTATGCTTGGGCTGGCACTCTTCACATTCCTGCACCAGGTCTCCATTGACGCGGGTGATGTAGGCTTTGCATTAGCATGTGGTTACTCGTAAGTAACAGAGATCCAATCATAGTGTGGATACTGGTTAGCAGTCAAATCGCAATGCCTTCTGTAACATGTGATCTTATCTGCTTACGTGTTCCGATAACAAACTGCATGACAATGCAAGATATAAATAGTAAGCATACTCCTGATGCATAAAATATTAGTCGATGTTGCCAGGTGCATTTTATGAAATTGCTTTGTTCTGTTGTAGTTCTGTGAAATGCAGCTTTAAGCTTATTTCTGGGTCTTTTGTGTTTGTTGGCTAATGCTACTAGATGTTGTTTAGCTGCAGCGGTCAATCAGAGCTCACAGCGATGATGATTGAGATGTGCCTGTGTGTTGCGTGTATTTCCATATTACTTTTCTGTGTCATATATGCATATAGCTTGCTGCATCCTGCTCTTGTTGACTCGGCGTCTGCATTTGTTCTTGTCCAGCAACCAAATCTGTCCCTGCACAACGAGGCAGGGGAACACTTAAAAGCTAAATGTGGTACATTTTTAATTAAGGTATTCAAGAATCATGATTTGTAACGGAATCTGTCTTTTCTTGCTTGAGGACCAGGATTGTGGGAAACACCACTCGGTCAAAGTATCTGCTGATGAATTGCTGCTTGGTCCAGATGGCTCATTGTTGCCCTGCCCCTTTAATAACATACTTTGGCTTTGGCTACTTTCACTAGCAGTCTTTTTGTGTGTGTGCATATATGTGTGTGCGTGCACATGTCCCTTCTTTCTGCCTATATTTGTGTGTGCTTGTGTGTGGCTCTCTTCTTTTTGGTTTTTGCCTACATATGTTTATATTGTCTGGTGATAATCTGAGCAGATGCAGCGTAAAGCCGCTGTGTAGCGCCGTGCAGCTGGCCGCAGCAGTAAAACCAAGCAGCTCCTTAAATAGCTGCTCACTGTGCTGTCTGTCATTCCCCTATCTGTCCAAAAATAAGATGCTGGAAGGCAAAAAAGTAGCTTCAATCATGTGATATGTGTGTGTGTGATGTAACGTCATGGTTTAGGACACAAATGTGCTTATTTTATTTTTTATTGTATATTTTTATCAAACAATTGACAAGACGATGCACATACAGTTATAGGACATTTTGGAGATTGTTTTTATGCAGAAAGAGGGGGGAAAGTAGAGAGTGATAGAGAGAAGGAAAGAAGGTTGTAAAACTATTATTATTGTTGTTTAACTTTTTTCCGAAGACCCTGAGGTGAAATAGTCAATACAGATGTGCTTGTTTAATATAAGCAGTCCCCCGGTTAGGAAATGAGTTACGTTTTTCAGTCCATCTTTAAGTCTTAATTTGTATGCAAGCTGTAATTAAGTAGGTTCACATCTAGCGTCAATTAGTCTAACGCACACATCAATGTTCATGTGTGTTACATTTCCCACAGGCCGATATAGTGCTGAAGACCTGCAGTGCAACTCTTTTAGTCAGCCCATTCGTTAGTACACCATAAGTAGAATTTCTGATTATAATAATAGGCTCTACGGAGGTCAGTCCGTGAATACGTGGTGTGCATTCGTCAATCGTTCCTGGCACTTAACAGTTTATTATTCAGACTTTTATTCTTGTATTTGACCCATCAGCTCACAAACATTGTGCCATTCTCATCATGATTCAAACCGGTAAATGTGCTGTCAGTTTTGAATGAGCTACAGAGGAATTAAAATCTTGAAACTGGACTTGGTAGAGGTATACGTCAGCACAGTTTGATGATGAAGATGAAGAGGGAACTGTGGAGAGGGACTGACTTCCTTCAGTAAAGGCTTAAACCACTGAATGCAGGTGTATCTCCATTGCTTGTTGGATTGCATTTAGAGCCGGCCGTCATCCAATGTGCATCTTATGTGTGAACGTGACCAAAGTGTCTCTGCGTCTGTCTGTGTGCGCTAAGCTAGCGATCACTTTCTCCCGCTGGCAGATCCAGTGATATTGTAGCTTTATTTGGCTTCTTTTTCCTGTCTCAAGCCGTTTAATGTGTCTGTGTTTTTTGTGTTTAGAGAGCACGAGTGTGTGCAAGGGCGGGGGAGCCTGTGCAAGAGCAAAAAATACTTCCAGAGCAACAAATCACTTTCCACAAGGGGTGCAATCCTACTCACTGACAGTCAGTTAGCATTGCTGTTGTCTTGTGTTCTGTAATTGTGGCTTTTTAGCAGATAGATCATTTTATAAACTCACACCATATGCATGTTTAATCCAATGTTTGTTTTTTTGAGGCTGAGATATCGCTTGCAACCCTCCCCTTTTACTCTGTGGCAAACTGTTTGAAAGCTGTCAAAATATGTTGGAGGGAGAAAACTCAGCAGTAAGAAAGTGAGGTACAGTGTCAGGGAGGGCAGCTGGTGGTACAGCCTGCAGCCAGACAAGGATGAAACCTGATCCTTGCTCTACCACATAGCTGGGTGGAGGCAGGGAGGGAGGGAGGGAGGGGGCAGAGAGAAAGAAGTACAACTGGGAGAGAGAGAGAGGGAAAGAGGGTGAACGTCCACAAAGAAGAAAGGAAGCAAAACATACAGGCTTTGGGTTGAGACAAAGCAAGGAGGAATCTGTGTTTAGAGAGAAGAGACAGAGGGAAAGACAGACAGATAGAGTTCAGGTTGCGTTATAAGCACTAATGTGTTTTGGAGTCGGATAGAAAAAAATTACAGTATGTGGTCGACCAGGGAGCGTCGAGAGGGAGAGAAAGGGGAAACGCTGGTTGCGAGTGAGCATGCTCTGTGAGGGCTGACATTGAATGCCAGACGCGCTCTCGCACACATGCACACACCCAGCCAGCAGCAGTGACACCGACCACACTCCAGGGGACAAAGAGAACGCCGGGATAAAAGAGCGGACAGGAGAAAACGTCACAGCGGGAGAGACCAGCTGTCATCGATCCTCCTCGTGTCAACTTTCTTCACCCGGGACTTCCCCTCCTCTCCCTTGAGCTACAGCCTCCTCGTTGCTCCTCTGTGTCTTTTGTTCCTGTTGTGTCACCAAGGCAACCAAGAGAGACGACAACGGCTTTGTTTTCCAATTACTAAGGGTGATTCCAGCGACTGTTTGATGCCGAACATCCTTTTTTATTTTTCTGGAAACTTCAAACCAGCCCTTCTTCAGCTGTGGAGTTCTGATTTTGTGCCGCAAACCCTGCAGAAGTTTTTTGGACGAGGATCTATGCGGGATGTTACAGAGCTGCAGTGCTAAACTTACCTTCCCTGAAGATCTAACATCTGGAAAAGCCAAAGTGGAACTTGCAAAAGGATAATTATTCAGCCAGGAAGAAATAGGAAGCCATGCTGAACTCCCCTCACAGTTTCTTCAGGTCTTTCTAGTGGCTGATTTGAAGAGGCCAGGGGGGGAGAGGGGGGGCAGGTGGTCCACATGGACTGTCTGCAGGCTGTAGATGGGTGTGAGAGAAATCATCCCGGCTGCCCGTTTCTAAACCCAGAACGACTTGCTGGATGTGCATTGGCTCAGGAGGTTAGTCTCACAGTTGCCTCCATTCCTAACAGAAGAGGAGAGTGTTGTCATTGAGATTCTTCTCATCTGGTGTGTGTCTCACGGACTGTTACGTTTCTGGCTCCCTGGTTGCTGTTGTGTGAACCAGCCCCACATTCTTGCGTTGCAGCTTGCTCTGAGCCCTCACGAGCACGTCTCTCTTACCGGTGGACCAGCGGGAGGAAAGTGTTATGTTATTCTCTGTTTTGTGTTATGTTTAGTGCTGCAGCAGCAACAGTGTTTGGTTTCCATGGAAAAGGCCAGAGGAATATGGCGATTAGGGGCTGGATGAGTTCTCTACCTCTATGTCTTTGGTCCAAGTGAAAGCGAAGCCGGCTAGCCTAGCAGTGCAAGCTCCGCCCTGGAAGTCCTTGTGTAGAGTCTTCTCCTGTGTAGCCACCAGGAGCGTGCACAGGGCTGAAGGTGAATGGCCATTATAACAACAACACACACCAAAGCACACTCACATTTGGACACATTCATCCTGTATCAATAGCTTAATTTGGGTGGTCAACTGTCCCTGTGGTTACAGCCGGTCTGTTTCACAGTGTTGTAAATTCCCGTGCTGAGACCGGCTGTAGCTCTGTACGCAGCAGGCAGATAAATAACCCCTCTGTCTACACCGAGCTCAGCTAGCAAGAGTCAACGCTTGGGACAGAAAGTATGTTGAGGTAGTTGTGTATGGGTGTGTAAAGAAGCCACAGTGTCTGCGTTGCAGATAATGCATTGCACTGTGTATGTCCACTGAATGTGTGTGTGCACATGCGTGGGGCTTGAGGTCGGCAAAGAATGGCGTGTTTTTGTCTTCCGGCCCCTTGGCAGTGTCTGTCCATGTGCTGCCTCCGTCTCAGGCGTCTCGTGATATTCTCTCTATATCTTCTCCCTTTCTTGCTGTTATCCTCTCCATCTTGCCATGGAGCTCCCTGTGTTTCTTCCATGCTTTGTGTACTTTTCCAATTATCCACAGCTTCTAGCACTCCTTCCAGCATCTCCTACAGTATTTGCGTCTATGTATGTCGTCTTGTGTGTACAGATCCTTCGTGTGTGTGGGTGTGATGTGCACAGTTTCTTTTAGGAAGGCAAGATGTCCTTTGACTCTGATTTGTCATTTGTGTGGATTTTCCATAATTACCAAAGGTAATTCATTGATAAACCAAACAAGTTAATGACTCGATGAGAATATACTGTTGATGCAGTACAGTAACTCAGAGGCTGTATTCAGACCTATTGTAGCTCATTTGAAGCACTTAACCTAGAGCCTTCGTCCCTTAGATCTGTTGGTTTGGGTATCTGTGAACACCGTAATCGCACTCGGGTCTGGACCAAACCAACCAGTCACAGACCACAAGCTTGTGCTGTTTGTTTTGGGCCGCTGATAAATGTGATCACATGAATTGAAAGCCAGCCAAGGATGGTCTGTGAACATTATTCACTGAATCTGAACAAGGCGAACACTACAGGTCTGAATAAAGCCGTAGCAGGTTATCATACGGGACCATTCTGTTTCCAGTCTGTAACTCAGTGCGAGCCACAATTTTAGTACAATATTAGTGTCTGCCATCACTCTAAATGACAGACAGACAGCAAGATATTTGTGTCTTCTTGTTACGTTGTTCTTGGTAGCAGCTGCCGTCTCCACAAGCCTGAATAGCAGCTACACTTGTTTCTGGGTGACTTCTCTTGTCACGACTCACAGTTGTACCTGTTAGACGACGCTTCTGAAACCGATCTTCACTTCCAGAAGCTCAACGTTTAGACTTTGTCCCTATTTACGTGGATCATATCAAAAATGCAAAGGCATTAGTTTGTCGCAAAATAGTGTAAAACTGATCTTTTAGTTTCATAAAAGTGTTTGTATATAGATGACAAGCTCTTGGATTGGAACAACCTTTGTTGTAGATATGCTTACTCCTCTAAGAGCATTATGTGGAGTTTACACAAGCTTCTCCTCACATGACTACATCGGTCACATGATGGGACCTGTGTATATTTACATGTAGCTGTTGTTAAGCTAATATTTTCATTAAGAGAAGGTCACATGACCTAAATGTAGGTCCCTCTGATTTCTCCAATGATGAAATCATGGATGGAATGGAGTCATTAACGTAGAATGAACGGTTTAACACAGAATTGCGTTGACTTTGGGACATTTTGGATGAAATACTGCTTAAGAAGAAAGGTCAGACATTCAAACCCAAGCTTCCAGTTAAGGTCAATGAGTCATGAATCTCATGGCTGACTGGACTCCAAATATACGTACCTCGTGAAATCATTAAAACACACTCACTCAGCAAGTTTTTGAAACCACTATAAATGGGAGTGAGGGCACTGATGATGCTTGAGGTTGTGGTCCTCCTCGTCTCCTTCTATAGATCACACACACTGGTATGTTTCATCTAATTTGTTTTTATCATTTTTTGATTATAGGGTGGTTTGTTAACATCCTTGGTTAATGATATAAAAATAAAGGACTCTGCAGGTGTTTATTTCTATAGCATTGAACAACATCAGGTGGGAGAGTCTGTAAAAGTGCAATGCTGTGATCTCAATGGCAGACGTGTGTAACTCAGGGAAACGTGTTCTAAAGGATTAAGTGGCTAACTGTCAATCCTACTTGGACCTGAAAGCTAAACGCTGAGGTGCATTTGAGATTGACATTATATATTCTGATCCTAACACAGCTCTAAACCAGACTAACATGGACGAGGCTCTATGAAATATCAATCAACTGTGCTGGGAATGCTGACAATGCAGGAATCGGTGGGAATTTACAAGTGCGGCCTAATGTGTGTTCCATTAGCTGTGCACTAAGTGCCTTACATGCATTGATCCAAGTTTCACTCCATACAGCTGCAGTAGTTTGCCGTCATCAGCTTTGATCCCACGCCGGCACAGCTGTCGTGGCCGTCACCAGACAGTGCAGTGTCATATGCCAACTGGCTCGAGCGAGTTAACCATTGTACAAGTTGCAGAAGCAGACCATTAATCTTGCCAGGAAGGAGGATCTTATATCCCAATCAGTACAATTTCATTCAGATCCTTACCTCAATGCTTATTGTCGAGACAATGAAGGGTTAAAAATTAAGGTTTCATCAGAAAATGAAGACTGGCGCTGATATAAACTAAAGAAACATGTTGGGTTCCGTCACGGCAGTTTGCCCCAAACCATCTGGCCGGTATGTTTTCATGTATTACCATTGGTCCTGCTTATTAACTCATTAACCTCCAATCTGTTCTTTGTTTTTCAGAGGTCCCCACATTTCAAGAGGAGAAGAAGGCCTTATTTGGAAATCTTATGGACGAAGGTGTGTATTTCTCTTCTTCAGTTGGTCTCCATGTACCTCTGCAGTTTTGCCCCATGATGATGATGATGGTGATTGTGGTGGAAATAACCAGATGCTAATGTCTGTTTGGGTTGCTTGGATTGTCCTGTCTTTAGCTGATGGAAACATTTTAACGGCAGCTTCATATGATTTGAGCTTTAGCTGTCACTCAAACTACTTCCTACTTTCAGCTACAGAAACCATTCAGACATTGGTCAGCACTTGGGGCTTCTCTTTCACATGTGTAATGGCTTTTGAGTTTAAAATGCTTCCCATCTGAAGCCATTCACTATTAAAGTACATTCATATTTCCGTCAGGCCCTTCACACCTTCAGGCCCTTTCAGGTCAGAAACTGTTCAAACATTTCTCAGGACTTCACACAATCTTTCAGGCACCTCTTCAGCATTCGGCCAATCCTTTAAGCAATTGCAATCACAGCAAATGCATTTCTAGTGTATCATTGGTGTTGAGTGTAAAAACACGCACAGGTGGCAGCATAATGTGTCCTGGTGTTTCCTCCTCCTGAGCACCAACCACTGTGTGCCCTGTTGCCCATTGTGTGTTCTCCATCATCCACCCCCCCTGCCTACTGAACACAGAGCAGTGTGTGCCTGTTGGCCTCTATTTATCAGGTTAACTGACTCACTCTGTTTCCACCGGCCCCCCACCTCGACACAGATCAGCACCTTTACCACCTTTTCCGTCTTGTTTTTTTTGTTTTTCCTCCTACCGTTTCTTGTGCTGTTTCCTTCCCTTCTTGAGTGTGTGTGAACCATTTAAAGGGAACTGATAGCATTTGGTGTATGTATAAAGCTTCTCTTGGGAAGTATCATCCTAAATGAGCTGCTATTCTTCTTCACTTGTCACACTGTAAAACTAAAACCCCAGAAGCCGTACAAGCCATAAATTGTACGGACTTTAAAAGCCGTTGCTAATCTAACCTTACAACCAAAGACGCTGGGCAGTGCTCTTCTGTACTTGACTGTTATCTCGGTGATATCGCCGCTTAGCCCCCATGTGCCGGCTGAACAAGTGATGCTATGTTTATCCCGCCGCATGCTCTTTTTAGCTAGGCATGCAGCTACTTGTCGGAGCCTTACATGCTGCCAACCAGCTATTGTATAATGTCAAAACCCCACATCACACCCAACAGTGCGTAACAGTCGACTCCCTTTCAAATGCACAGAGCCTGTTTGTCCTTAGCGTCGCTCTGGTATTGCAAATGGCAGGTTCCTGCAACGTCGGTGGCATTTTTGCTTATGCAAATCCCAGGAGTGTGTTTCGTCCCCGCGAGTCAGAGGCATCGCGCTAATGACATCATGTCTGCTGGCTGACATGGCAGTGGATTAGTGAGAAGCAGCAAACGTTGCTCTCCTGCCCACCTTCAGATCATAAACTGATAATGTAGCGTTTACCCTGAACCACTTCAAGGCCTTGTGAATTTAACGCTAATCTAACACTTTAATTTAACACTAAAGAGTTGAGAGTGGCGCCGTCATTCATCAGTTGCATCACTTTTTATGTTCACCATTACTTTAGCCTAGTTATTTCTCAGTAGAGGCACAGGGGTTAGTCATCCTCCATCTTTGCTCTTATTTGAATCTAAAAGGATCTTTCCACTGACTTGAGTCTCCAGCTGTCATGTGTTTCCTAAGTGCAGGGCAGCGTGTGTTTGACAGCAGCACCCATCAGCCACACCCAGACCAAACACCCTCACACAGCTGGCAAATATCAAGCACAAGACTTCATCTGGGATCATTCGCTCGCCCAATTGACTTCAGATGAGGCTTCACATGGACACGTGAGGTCGTGCTTACAGGTCATTAGTCTGAGGTCCAGGATTGGGCTGAGCTTGATTTCACTTTGCTGTCCACACATAAACTTTAAACTTCTCCTCAAAGTGATTTTATCCCAATTCCACACAGTTTAATACACTTTATTAAGGACAAACAGCCATACCTCATCCCGTAAAACTGAAAACTGTGATGGGGACGTGATTTGTAGTGGCCGTTAGTTAGCCGCCTGTTTTCTTGTCGTACCGTACCTTCAGTCCCGAGTCCTTCAGCCTTGCATGCCGGCTGATTGTGACCCTGTTTGTGGCCCAGCTGAGTGTCCTGAACTCATTTCATCTCCACTGCTCTTAGTGCCGCTGCTAGCGTGCTAACCGGCTAAGAAGGCTATTTATAGCTGTGAAAGCATTATCTCCATCACAGCAGATGTGTTTGGAGGCAGGCGGAGGCACGGCTCGCCAGCATCGTCTCCTAGGAGCTCCTCTCTTTACCTCAGCACTTGGCTCATGGGCGCGCAGACATGCAGACGTACGAGAGGAAGTACTCTGTCTGCTAGCAGCGCTGCCAACTACCAACAGCCATGTTTCCAAGTCACGATTCAGACTGACGGACTCATTAAATTCAAAAAGGGGTCAAAGAAATCTCAAACGGCGAGTGGCACATTTGAAGTCTTGTTTAAAGAGCAGAGTTGCTCACGTCTCAGCACAGCCACACCCAGAGACACGGCAGCGTCCTCTTAGCTCTGCCTCTCGTCCCTGCTCTGTGTGTCCCTGTGCTCTGCCTGTCTGGAGGCTATAAAAAGGATGAACTCTGCCAGGTAGGAGAGCAACGCACAGCCTCCTCCCGCCCCACACACACACACACACACACCCTTTTACTGCCCACAAACGACAAGACCTGGGAAACGTCCTCCTCCTTCACTCTTCTTCCTCTGCCTTTCTGCTGCTCATTTGAATGTCGCACTTCTCTTTTGTCTCCTTTCTTCTTCAGGAATTCCTCTATTCCAGCATTTGGTGTCAACTTTCTATACTTTTCTCTGGCTTCTGCATTTGTTTTTGGTTGCTATGGTCACAATTTTCTTCTTAAAAAGCATCATCTCTCCTTCATTCCTTCGATCTCCCCCTTATCTCATAAGTCTGTCATCTTCAGTACCTCCCCCCCTCCCCCGCCTGCTGACTCCCCTCTTTAATATCTGCCTATTCTCGTGCCAAGTGTTTATTTCTCTCTACCCTCTCCTTTCCACTGCTCCACAGGCCATCCTATTCTTAACCATAAATCTGTTACCATAGAAACCTCATAGCAGGAAAGGAAACAACACACACACACACACTCTCATCTGAGTTCACTTTACTATCTGGTTGTTGGTGTTCTCACATATGTGGCCATGAAATCCCCTGTGGCAGTCATTTATTGCCGGGCCAATAATGGGTACTGCATGTAAGGGGTGTGTGTCCGGAATGTTCCGTCTGATGCTTCAGAGAGACCCAGCACGCCGCTTTAGTTTACTCCATGTCCCAAATTCGACCCAAATGTTTGGATACTGATGACAAAACTGGTGACGGCTGTAAGTTCTATTGGTTTGAAATGCAAACATCATGAGGTTGCAAAAGTGACGGAGCCTCCAGCAAATCGCACAAATAATGAAGTCTGATAAGAGCGATGAGCCAACAGATACTGCTGAGTGAGTCATAGCTGGCCTGGAGAGGTTTGAGACATGTGTCTAACCACGCCGAGTGCCTGTTCAGCAAGAACCATTGGCTGTTGTATGCTAATCAGTGTTTTATTGATAACACCTGTATCTATGATGACTGTGTTCACTTAGTCACAGCGGCAGACTGAAGATGTGTCACTATCAACACTGCTGATTATCACACGCCACTCTGGGATTCTGAAGTGTTTGTGTGTTTGTGTGTTCGACGGCCAAATATGTGACAGACACTGGATTAGCGGAGACTGGCTAGAGGCGGGAGGAGTGAGTGAAGTTGTGTAGAGGGAAGTCGCCTTTTCCCACAGTGCAGCATTTAGTTTGCCGCGAGCCAAATTCAGGTCAATGGAGCCACAAGCAAACAAAAGTCTAACCTGATGATGACGCAGCCTCACTCACCTGATCGCCTCATGACCTCTGTGTGTGTGTGTGTGTGTGTGTGTGTGTGTGTGTGTGTGTGTGTGTGTGTGTGTGTGTGTGTGTGTGTCATCTGTACGAATGAAGTGCAAATGGAAGATGCAGTGTCTGCCTGTGTTGCACATGAAAAGGTGGCAGAAGAGTTTGAATCACCCTCATTGGCTTAATTGTCAGAAACCAGCGAGAAAGAAATGGCCACTGTAGACCAGCAGTTACAGTTCTGCTCTGCAAACCCTCTGGCACACACACACACACCACTTGCTTTCCCTTCTTATCTTTCTTTATTGCTCTAGTTTCGGTGATTTCTGGTTCTGGTTTTCATTCTGCGCCGTTCTGTAACTGTTGCACATTGTCATTTCCCTCGGGCTAATAAACGTTGATCTTATCTTATCTTTACAGAAATGAGTCGCCAGACCGCCACCGCGCTGCCCACAGGAACCTCCAAGTGCCCCCCCTCCCAGCGCGTCCCCACGCTGTCGGGCACCACGGCCTCCAACAGCGACCTGGCCAGCCTGTTCGAGTGCCCCGTCTGCTTCGACTATGTCCTGCCCCCCATCCTGCAGTGCCAGTCCGGACACCTGGTATGCGGTCCGACCTAGAAAAGAACTAAGTCATTGAGAATTGTCCTTTTAGAATTATCTGAGGTCATTTTGAGTTTCCATGTGCGTTACATAATTGGTTTGCAGTGTGATCTAACTTCCCTCTGCCCCGATCCCCACCTAGGTGTGCTCCAACTGCCGGCCCAAACTCACCTGCTGCCCCACCTGCAGAGGTCCCCTGGGTTCCATCAGGAACCTGGCCATGGAGAAGGTGGCCAACTCGGTCCTCTTCCCCTGCAAGTACGCCTCCTCCGGCTGCGAAGTCACTCTGCCCCACACCGACAAGACGGAGCACGAGGAGCTGTGCGAGTTCAGGCCGTACTCCTGCCCGTGTCCCGGCGCCTCCTGCAAGTGGCAGGGCTCGCTGGACGCCGTCATGCCCCACCTGATGCACCAGCACAAGTCCATCACCACGCTGCAGGTTTGCCCCCAGAACACACACAAACACACACATGCTTCAGTTGTATGTAAATATTTAATCCAATAAAATAGGTTTGAATCTTGGTGACCAACTCATCTTGATTGGCTTGTCTCTCTCTCTCTCTCTCTCTCTCTCTCTCTCTTTCCAGGGGGAGGACATTGTGTTCCTGGCCACAGACATCAACCTGCCCGGCGCGGTGGACTGGGTAATGATGCAGTCCTGCTTCGGCTTCCACTTCATGCTGGTGCTGGAGAAGCAGGAGAAGTACGACGGCCACCAGCAGTTCTTTGCCATCGTGCAGCTTATCGGAACTCGCAAGCAGGCGGAGAACTTTGCATACCGGTTGGAGCTCAACGGGCACCGGCGCCGGCTGACCTGGGAGGCCACGCCGCGCTCCATCCACGAGGGCATCGCCACGGCCATCATGAACAGCGACTGCCTGGTATTTGACACTTCCATCGCACAGCTGTTCGCCGAGAACGGCAACTTGGGCATCAACGTCACTATATCCATGTGCTAAGAACTTCGGAGAAGGGGGCTAAAAAAAATTGCAAAGTTGTTCAGGGGCATTTTTAGGGGTCAAGTGAGTGGACTCCACGTGACCCCCCTCTCTGCCTCACCCCTTGACACAGACATGTCGAACTGATGTCTGATTGGGCAGCTTTGAGGCCCAGGGGTGGGGTGGACGGATGGACGAATGGACGGACGGATGGATGGGAATATGGATGAACACATGGACATAACTGTTTAGTGGCTATAGACTTATAAACACACACACATGTGAGAGTCGTGCAGTCTCTCCTCTCTTGGTAATAAATGTGGACAAACTGAAAAGCTGTCGAGTCAAACTTGCTCGTCACACTCGTGTTTCTGGCTCTTCATCACTGTTTCTCTTCGGAGCGGCGATGTCACCACCAACACCCACACCTCTACTCCCCCGCTGTCATCTCTCTCTCCCTTTCTCTCTCACTCACACTCCTTTCCTCAGACATTTCAGCTCTCTTCCCCCCGAGCAGCCTTTTACTCTGCGTATACTAGAGAGGTTCCATTAACATTTCAACATGGACTCCCAGGCAGTGCTGGGTAGCCTGCCAGCTATCGAGCTTTCTACCTTCTGTTTGTAATCCATCTCATTACCCACCAGACCTCCATGGGAATTTGTATGAAATCACACCAGGACTATTGCTGTTCTGTCAAAGCTATGGGACATGGCTGTCCCATCCATTCTGCACCTACGCTTAGTGAAGACTGGGACAGCAATGAATGAATTCCTAAGTTCCCTATCACAGAGTCTGGCGTCCTGGACCGTAGGTATGTATGTATCTTTGCCCTTGGTGGACGCAGATGCTGCTGGCCGGGACCGGAGCCTGTATCCGTAGGTAACCGTGCTCGGGCTTTCTCCTTCACCCATAGATCATTGCTGACTGTAGCACACACAGAAGTAAAGGCACCCAGGAATGTCCAGAAGCTTGAATTTTACATTAGTGAAGCTGTGGATGTCTACACGTGTAGCCGTGACGAAGACCCTGAAACACCAGTTTAGCCCAAACTGGCTCATCTTGGATCCTTACAGCTGCTTTATGGTCCAGACTGAAGTACACACAGTACAATGAGTTGCGTGTTGGATGTTCCTTCATAGTGGACTGACGTTGATGCTCATGAGGACAGACTCTTCTCTCGTGGACATGGATGTAAGAACGCCCCGTAGCTAAATGAGCCTTGGAGTTTTTTTGTTTTTTTTTTATTTTAAGGCAACAGTACGGACATGTACGTACACACATACACACACACACACACAAGCACCTGTTCCTCATTTAGCAGCAGGTGGGTTGAGTTGGTGCATTTGGACAGAGGAAAGAGTTTGTTTTTACAGGAAGACACTGCATTTCAGTTGAGGTGAAGCTAGAGCTTTGCATTTGGGGCTAAATTCCTCACATCTGTTTTTTTTTTTGTTTTTTTTTTTTTAAATTCTTTTAAGTTGCCCCCCTTTTTTGTATGACAAGAGACGGGAACAGAGAGAGAGAGACGGAGAGAGAGATGGACATTTGGCACGATGCCTGCTCACTTTCTCCCTCCTCATATTGGATGTTGCCTCCCATTTCTCGCTCTGTCTGCCAGTGTCAGCCTCAACCACTGATTGACTGATCACCCAACCAGGAACGAGGGACAGTTTATACTGTTACAATGTTGTTGTTATGATTATCTTTTTTGTAATGACTTTTAAAAACAAAATGAAAAGGCAATTGTAAAAACGTTGTGGCTAAACTTCAGTGTTTGTAGTCGCTCTTGAGAAGGTTTTTGTTTCTGAGTTGGATTGTTTTTTCTCTCCTGTCTTTCTGTCCTGTTTGTGTGGTAAGTCTTCTTTTTTTGTTAATGAGGAGGGAGGGAGGTCAAGCCAATCATCTCTCCCTTTCTCTTCAGTAATGTTGCTGCTTTCCCCTCAACTCCTTGACGTTTTCTGTTTTAATTTGTCATTAAATAAATCTATCTTTTTCATACCTGGTGCCACTTTTATCTTTGCTTTTTTGTGTACAGCAGAGCCTTGTTCTCGCCGCATGTCTGACCTTAAACGCTCTCGTATCGCTACATGCATCTCGGCTCCATACCAGGTTCAGGTACAGGAGCTTTTAGAGGCTTTAACATGGATTGGTTGGTTTCGTACGGGTCCATTGCAATGACTGGCGACATCGATGCTTAATAGCTCACAAATGCTCTAACTTGCATCATCATATTCATTGTGTCCGTACATGCTTAGAAGTTGCAATTTCTCCACAAATTGCACCACAGGCAAAAAATAGTATTGTGTGCTTATAAACATAACATTTGAATCTCAGCCAGGAGAATTGTGAATGGAGGAACTGCAACAAAAACACTGCCAGTTAAACATGAATCAGATTTCAGTCGCTTGCCAACTTCAAAGAAACACCAGTAAGCAGACAAACAAAGTCAGTGCTCTGTGCGTTAATCTATTAGCTAAACGGTGGCAAAGATGGCACTTATCCGACACATGCTTAAGAGGCTGCACCTACTGAATTAGTGTTAGTGAGCTGCTGTCATTACAAGATGCACTGGAGATCTTAATGTTGGTAGAATCTGTCCCTAATTTCCCCTGCAATGATATTGTCCAGTCCTATGTGCTGCCTTTTTTCTGCCTCCCAGGATGTCATCAGTGTGAAGTAGGGCTTGTGATGTAGGGCAGCCTGCTGGGTCCGATAGGAACACACAACACCAAGCTTCAGCATCCACACGAGTGCAGCCTGTGTTCACAATCTCACCAAGACTGAGACTAAACAATAACGTCATTTTATGCAGATGTGTGCAGAGATGTCCAAACTTTTATTACAGTGTGATTATAGATCATAACCCATCATTTATCAATGTTAACTTCATCCAAAATCTGGCACTATACCAAATGTGCTATCTGAGCTTTAAAGTCATCTTGGATGAATGAATCCTCTCTGCTTTAGGGGTCCGTCCTCCTGTTGGAGCCACACCTAAGCTTAACCCATGAAGGACTGCAAGTTGTGTGTGGGTGTGTACTGCCAACTGAAGTGGCTGGCATGTCTGCTGAGCTCACCCCAAGGGCCTCTATGTAATTATGTATAGGTTGTCATCCTCTATTCACCACGGGAAATGTGTGTGTGTGTGGTGAGGGGAATATAGAGAACAGAGTGCTTAGTGAGGGCATAGCCTTTATACTGAGGGTTTAGCCGGGACAGGGTGTGTCTGCAATGAGCTGACACACAGACACACACACACACGTACTGTATGTGGTGTACATTCACATACATTTACAATTTAAAGACCTGGTTCAGCCCACATCTGCACACCAGTGTCGACAGTAGAAATCATGGGCTAAAATTTGTCTGAATTAAAGCCTGAAGATGCAGGCTAATATCTGTTACAGCAAAGTACAAGAAGCCACCAGGCACTTTAGCTTAGAAGAGTGTGGAGCTAGTTATTCCCATTAGTTATCCTGGTATTTCCATAGTTCCATCTTTTAGAAGAAGAAGAAGAAGAAGAAACTTTGTCCATGTTTGTTTAAAGATGTTTGTCACGTATTGGTGACGACAAACATGAACGACTTTTATTGGTTGTCACGTATTGGTTTCGACCAATAAAAGTCACAATACAAAGATGTCAATCTGACATTTGTCTTGCGTGCCCCTCTTACAAACACACACGATTTACAATGCGGTCAATGCCCTGGAGCAGTTTTGGGGGTTTGGTGCCTTGCTCAAGGGCACCCTGGCAGTGCCCTGGAGGCAAACTGGCAACTCTCCAGCTTCCTGTCCACTTTGTTGGACCATACAGGACTTGAACCGGTGACCCTCCGGTTCCCAAGCTGAGTCCCTATGGACTGAGCTACTGCCGGGGCGCCCCCTCTTGCTCTCTATCAAGACTTGATTTGCAAAATTAGGTGTGTTTGCTGCGGTGTGTTGGCGCCTCCCAGATCTTAATTGGCTAGACAGATATGATACAAGCCAAATCAACAGGCCGAATACCCCTGTAGGGAAAATACCTTAAATGTTTATCCTCTGGGAAGCATGAATGCACTCATGAAGACCCGGATCACACTTGATTTGAAATTGACTTGACTTGAAATATGCAGGCATCTGTGTAAACAAAGATGGCAACAATTGGAGCAGGAATTACAGTGGCACTTCTGTTGGTGTTTTTTTGAAATCTTTATGTTAGTTATAGTGCAGTTTTTAAATTGATTGCATTTCAATTGCAATTCGTGTTTAAGTCTCACATCTGTCTACTTCAACCCAACACCTTTATTGGTGGTAGATATACATCTGTTTTCCCAGATACGTCAAAGTATCAACCACATTGCCTCTACTTTTTATTCATCTCCTTTTTCTATTATTCCTTTTCTGCAAGTTTTTCTTTTATTTTCTATTCCATCGGTTTTTTGTTCACCTCCTATTTCATTTTTCTATTCCATCGTACATTTTCTTCCCCTGTTAATCTAATCTAGTTTTTTCTTCGCCCCCTTTTCTTGTTTTTGCTATTGTTCTTTTTCTGATGAATGAGAAAAAAAGAGGGCAAAAAAGAACAGAAGAAAATGAGAAAAAAGAGGGAGAACATGTTTTTTGTTAAGTGACTGTGTTCTCTGGTAGACTTCTCATGGATGCATCTGTAACATGTTCTTCCTCTCTCTGGTTTTATTGATCCCCTCATGCATATCTAAATGTGGGGAAATGCATAGTGGGGTTTCACATTAGATCAGTTTGGTTTGAAAGAAGGAGGGCAAAAAATAACATCATCTGGCAGAACAGAGCTGGAAATCTGTTTTTTTTTCCTTTATTGTAAATTTAGATACACAAACACAAATGAAAACAGACAATTTTAACAATGCATACATTCCTTTAAAATTTAAAAAACATAAAGGCATTAAAAAAGCTTTTCCTCATTATTTGCAACACCTTAATTCATTGTGAATTACATTCTCTATAGTAGTTCTTTATATCGGTTTTTATCGGTCTTAATTCTGCCTTTCACTGACCATTTTTTCAAACACTATATTTGTACAACCTCATGCTGATATCAGCTTGGACAGCATGTGTACAGAATTGCAAGTCTCTCACTAAAATTTTGGAATTAGGTAATTATAACAATTATAGCTCCATAATATCTTCATTGCATTATGACATGAGAAAATAAAAAATCACAACACTGCACTAAAACACATTTCAGTATAAAGTCTGAAAATTTTTATTTTATTTTCACTGAATTTGTGGCAATCTCGTCAAAATAGCAGTTGTGAAAATGAAATTGTGGCTATGCAAAAAAAGATGTTTCTTACCCCTCAGAATGATCACTTATTAGAATGTTAGAAATTAACACATAGTTGATGTTGCATAAGCTTTGAGAAACATTCTGTCTATTCTGAACTCCCATCACCTCTTTGTAGCTCACCATCACCATCATGTGTAATGTGTGTGCTTGTGCTACAGCTTGCTGTTCACGTGAGGGTGTGTGTGTGTGCTGGCGGTGCCTGGAAAGCCCCCACTGAAGGCTGCGTTCAGCACCTCATCCAGGTTTCTGGCTGTTACAAAGTCAAGGTCAGAACGGACGTTGTGTGGTAGCTCCTCCAGATCCTTCTCGTTGCGTTTTGGCAGTATGACGCACTTGACTCCTGCCCTGTGAGCTGCCAGGACCTTATCCTTGATCCCGCCCACCTGTGGAGGACAAACCAATCATATCACTGAGGACTGTGGATGGTACAGTATGTAGCATCACACTCAAAACCACTTCAAATCTGAGCAGCGAAGCCTCACAGCTCCTAGTGCAGGCAAACACACCAGACAAGGGGCCTCATTCAAGTGTGATCCCATCCTGTGCATAAGGATACTAGGATTCTTTAAACAAATTTAAGTACGTTCACATTTCAAAACACAGTGTCACTCAATGTATGAAGAGGCTGTGACTACTGGTGCAGCTCCCCAAATCCAACACCTTGAAAAGCATTGGACTACAGGACTTCGTTTGAAGCCTTAGCACTCATGACTACTGAGCAACACGGCCTCTAACAAACATGAATCTGCGTTCATTTAAGGTAAACTTACCGGCATCACCAGTCCCCTTAACGTGATCTCTCCTGTCATGGCAACGTCCGATCTCACCAATCGGCCACTGGACAGTGAGGCTAGGCAGGTTACTATGGTAACACCAGCAGAGGGGCCGTCCTTGGTGACAGCTCCAGCGGGGAAGTGGAGGTGGATGTCGGTCCCTTCCATTGGGTCTGAACCCCCAACAACTGTCCACACACACACACACACACACACAAATGTACAATCAGTGCTGACTTAATTTCGATCTGACGATTATCCTACGTGTGTGTGTGTGTGTGTGTGTATATGCATGTAAAGTATGTGTGTGTGCACTCACGGTTGGTCAGCTGATATTTCTTAGCATTGGCTCTGAGCCAGCTGATGGCCAGATGAGCAGATTCCTTCATAACGTCTCCCAGTTGACCGGTCAGAGTGAGCTGACCGTCTCCCTCCGTTCGACTGGCCTCCACAAACATGATCTCCCCGCCCAAGGGAGTCCAGGCCAGGCCCACTGCCACGCCAGGTAGGGTGAGTCGCTCAGACACCTTTCAGCACACATACACACATTGATATCGCAACACTTAACAGGACGAACTTATAGGAAACAGCTGGCTCCACTGTCCAAAGTGTTAACACTAACTGCTGGGAAAGCGGAAAGCAGAAATGAGGTTCCTACGTATACATCAGAGAGCGAGGGACAGGCCAGATTATAGAATGAAAGACTGGAAGAATAAGTGGGCAAGAGAACAAAGAAAAAGTTAAAGACTAAATATGAGAAGAAATTGAAGGGTGTGAGGTTAATGGGCTGAGAATTTGAGGGAGGGTGGAGCTGTGATCTGTCCTCCACCTCTCCCTCTCCTCCCTGACCCACACCTCCCACCCACATCTTCGTCTGCCTGTCACACAGAATCTGGTCCACAGAAGAAACAAGTCTTTGGAGGTCAATTAAATGCAGATTTCTGTAAATGACAGCTCGCTGGAAATGTGTTATGGCGCAGAAAATGACAATCCCCTCTTACCTCCATCTCAAAAAGAGGAGGTCCCAGAATGTCTTTCAGGGCGATGTGGTCGATCACTATAGGCATCTCAGGGGGCGCGGACTTATCTGGAAACACGAGAAATTATTAAATAGGTTTTATTATATCGCCCTGAGTAATAATGGATACATTTCTTATGCACAGATTAAGTTGACAGTGTGGCTGTTCCACATTCAACATCCTAACATACTAATCTGATCAGAGAGGGAGAGAAGGGGAGGTGACAACAGCTGCTAAGTGGTCACAAGCGGAGTGGAGATAGAACAGCAGCTGGTACACACAAACATGTCCCATGCAGTGTGTCAATCACATCTGTTACCTGGCAACCCACTCACTCACCCCCATAAGAGTCTTTATCTTTCCTCCCATCTATCCTCTCTGTTCCAGTTCAATAAGAATCTAACAAATTCCATCCTTGTTTTCGATGAGGACTTTACTGGAAATCTGTTTTGCAGTGTAACCAGTAGCCTCCACCAAAAACATAGATTTATATTTTGACAAAATTGAGGCTTCTGTACAGCGACACGTATATGAGAGCTGTATTATGGAGTCTGTATAAAGACTTAAAAGTCACTCAGCTGCCAATCATAGCCGGGAATGTATGCCCCAGGTAAGCTTGCTAAGCAACAGCGCTCTGGTCCCTACCTCCCTGGTTCTGTGCTGGGCCCTCGGGTGCCAAACCCTCTGGCTTTGTGACTCTGTGACCTTCAGCAACCTTCACTGCCACCGCCCGACAGATCGCCCCGACCTTCCTCTCCAAGGAGCGAACACCTGCCTCCCGGGTGTAACTGAAGGAGCACAAACACACAATAATGTGGACATGAGGATGTTTCACTGGTGGTTTGTGTTGCTGAGTGAACAACAATGTATCCTGAGCCAATCAGACTGTGTGTGTATATGTGAGAGAGAGAAGAGTGGGGAGTTACACAGTGTGTGTGTCAGAAGATGTGAGCAGGAATACAAAAAGTGTGCAAACATGGCAATTCCCAATAAGTGATCCCCCACTAACAATGCAGAAAAGATTTCAAAAAACATCACTACAGTGTAACCTGTAGCAACAGCGCCCTCCTATGAAATTGTGAGGACGTGCATCAGTACAGATCAGTCAGCTCAGTCACAGATGGACACTGAGTCCAGAGTAACTATATACGCATACATACATGCATATATATAAAAACATGAAATAAGGAAGGAGAGCAACATAAACTATAATTAGATAAGTAAAAGAGTTGTGATGTGCAAAGATGTTGAGGTATTGTAGTTGATGGTAGTGATTCTAGGTGTGTGGCCCAAATCACAGTTCTGATAAAGGACCCCAATAGCCCGAGGGAGGAAGCCAGGACGTGACCTCTGTGGAGTCGTTATCAGGGTCGCTGATACTCCTGATTAGTCCTCCTGGCTGCTGTAACGATAGTCGTTAGTCATTGGAGTCGCCTCTTTCACTGCTCTTTCAGCAGCAGTCAGAACTGAAGAAGCCCCTCAGATGAGAGGAGAAATGTCTTCAAGCTTTACAACCAAGTCCCGTTGCCTGAGAATGAACCTTTCTTGGATACTAACCTGGATGACAGAGGAGCTTCATAGAAAAGAGCAATCCTGTTTTGTCTTCCTTTTGTGTTTTGTCGTGAGTGTACGTTTTACACACCTGCTGATGATTTCCTGTGTGCTGTCCTGTGGTATGTGTAGTTGTTGAGGAGTTAAGCCGTGCTGCTCCAGCTGGTTTGGGATCAGGTGACGGTGAGCTATCTCCACCTTCTCTTCCTGGGTATAACCTAAAAACACACACATACACTATTTCTTTAAGCATTATTATCCAACATCTGAAATCAATTGCATCCATAAATGCCTTCTTTGTCCACAGTTTGTTTCATGATGCAATGTATCCCAGTGAATCATTTTCAAGGTGAATGAGCAGTCACAGACTTTCTTCAGGCAGATTATTTAGACCTACGACGACCTCAAGCAAACTAACAACAAGACTCTTAAAATGGCAACAGCTGATGCAAGAGTTTGTCAAAACTAAGAGCTGTTGCTAAAAACAAAATCACTCTATACTATTAGGATCAGAGAGAATTATGACCTCTTGAGACCAAATCCATCTGGTGAGAAATGTGGCCTCACTCACCAGGTACCTGCAGTACCTCCATTCTGTCCAGCAGGGCAGGGGGAATGGTAGCTGTGCTGTTTGCAGTGGCAATGAAGAGCACCTGGGAGAGGTCAAAGGCCACGTTGAGGTAATGGTCGGTGAAGCTGTGGTTCTGCTCTGGGTCCAGGACCTAGAAGATCATATGTACGCCACATGTAAGCTTTTTACAAATGAAGAAGTAGAAATGTGGTTATAGAGAGAGAGACAGAGAGAGAAAGGCAGAGAGAGAGGCAGAGAGAGACTGGGAGAGAGCAGGAGAGAGAGACAGAGAGAGATGAAAACAGCGAGAAAAAGACAGAGAGAGAGACTGTGAGAGAGAGACAATGAGAGAGCAAGAGAGACTGAGAGCGAGAACGGAGAGAGAGAGAGCGAGAGAGAGAGACCTCCAGTAGTGCAGCTGCAGGATCTCCTTGCAGGCTCTTCCCTAGTTTGTCCACCTCATCAAGCAGGAACACTGGATTATTGACAGCCACAGTCTTCAAGCCGTTGATGATTC
The DNA here is from genome assembly GCF_046128005.1 of Genypterus blacodes. Taxonomy (NCBI): domain Eukaryota; kingdom Metazoa; phylum Chordata; class Actinopteri; order Ophidiiformes; family Ophidiidae; genus Genypterus; species Genypterus blacodes. Next base: position 3,465,429 of record NW_027466834.1, read on the forward strand.
GACCTGGCATGCTCCCTACGTATGTACGTCTGGAGAAGTGAGTGAAGATGAAGGAGAAAAGAACAAATGACCTAATGGATTAGGAGAAAGTTTAGAAAGCGTTTTCTCTCCTTTTCTCTCTAGATGAAGATGTATAATGGGAGAGATTACAAAAGTAAATTTTAGTATGTTTTTATATCAAATGTCTTTAGCTGGTAGATGTTTTAGTACGTGCAGTAACCTTAAGAAGTAGTGTTCTGTTTATCAGGTAGATGTTTACCGTAAAGTGTTTGGTTTCTGCAGTTTGGTTTCACCACTGCAGCAGTGCTGCATGTAGCTGGTGGCTTATTAGCTCACATCTATACTTCCTTCCCCATGTCTCCAGTGCAGTATGTGTAAACGGAACATGTTCTCATACCTGTGTCCTCTGATGTCCGACTGGTCACAGACGCCTCCCAGAGAAATGCGGTGAAACTCTCGGCCCAGGGTCTTAGCTATGGAACGCCCCACGCTGGTCTTTCCCACGCCTGGGGGCCCCACAAAGCAGAGAATAGGACCCTGAAATAAACAGCGGGGAACTACAGTTCATACCTCTTCACTTTCGTACTAACACTTACATGCAGGCTGTAAAAAATCCCTGGAGGCTAAGCAAAATTCTGAGATAATTCATACAACACACGCTCTGCTCTCTTTCTGTTGATCAGTGGCTTTCTTTTAAATGAAGATTTTAATGGAACGAAAGATTGACAATTATTACCTTCAGTGAGGTCTTTAGTTGTCTCACAGCCAGGTACTCCAGCACGCGTCTTTTCAGTTTGTCCATGGCGTAATGATCGTTGTCCAATAGAGTACGGGCAGCTCGGATGTCCAGGCAGTCTGAAGAGGGTGTGTGTATAAGTGTGCATGTGTATGTTACAGATTAGTGAATGAGACAGATGGATCCAAGAGCGGACAGAGTCAGCAAAACAAAGAAAATACAATTGTCATTGTGATTACACAATTTAAATTTCAGTTACAACGTTTTTGACTTCCAGATGTTGCCGTCGTCATCCAGTGTCTTTACTACATAGAGTAGTTTCTGAACAATGATTGATTCCAGAAACACTGTGGGACATTCTTGTCTCATCTGCCTTCCTGGTGAGTTCTAAAAACTAAGGTAAGCTAAGGTTAATGAAGGAAGGTCACGGGACCCCAAGCATCAAAGAGCTTCCTGCAGGGCCTGTGGCAAAGGTAGCTGCTTCCATGGAGGACAGAGGGTACCCCAAACTATTAAATGTGGAGGGTATTTTCTCAGTTCTTTATCAACAACAGATTTTTGGACAAGGACATTTTGCCCTGCAAGTTAGTGAGCCCTACTCCTGACTTGACTTGAAGAGCACCAACTGATCCGTCATGGTGGCAACAGCAAAAAAGCGGTGAAACCTCTGTCCATGTCAAGTGACGATCAGCTATAACAGTGTCTGCAATTTTGCAAAAATTTGACTTGTTGATGGACTATTCTGATGTCAACATTCCTTCATTACAGTTGTTGTCTGGCATTGGTTTATCTTGTTACCCTTTGGTTCATTTATCCACAGATTACATCCAATCATCTTATATGGTAGTTACTCCTTCATCCTGGACTTACTGGGGTTGTAACAGACCTTCTCTGATGAGGTGGAATAAATCAGAACATCCCTTATGCAACTGAAACAAAAGCTTTCTTAGAATTGTCAGGTTGTTCAGTGCGACTAGATGGATTGAAACAAACAGCATAGCAGGTTTATAAACATCTGCTGTATATTCATTTACAACGTGACAGACAAACCTTTGGTGCTCTTGCTCCATGGTAACTCTACCATCAGATCCAAGTAGTTTCTTGTCAGGGCGTACTCAGGCATGGACTGAGGCATCTTCTTCAGTCTTAGTACAGATAAACAAAGGGTAAACATGAGCGTACATATGAGGCTACAACAGTGGTTCCCAAACTTTTTCTTTTGCGCCCCCCTTATATAGATCAGAAATTTTCGCGCGAAGAATCTGGCTAGATAATTACTGTCCTGTTGTGGTGGTGGCACACCACACCACCGCAAATTAACAACTTTGGTAATGAAACATAACTATAAAATGACCCCCAACTGTTGGCACGGATACAGTTTGATTGCATCAGTGGCAAGCGTACCTCTTGAGCTCTTTGAGGCAAACTCTGAGGGCAGCATCAGGCATGCTGGCCCCGTGGACTTTTCTCTCTAGAGCGGCAGTGTCATCGCCATCATCATCTTCATCCTCCTCCCCTAGAGTGAACTGCCGGCCAGGGAACCCTCCACCTTTACGCACCAATAACACCTGTTCAGATGAAATAGTGATGTGAAAAGGCATATAAACAACACAACGTATGTGACACAGAAACACTTGTTACCCTCTTCTCATCGTCTGGCCTCATTTTCCTGGTTTTCTGCAGTAGTTTGAGTCCCTCTATCTGTCTGGTCAACATGGGCAGCGCCTTCTTAAAACGCTCCTCCAGGCTCACTGCATCCAGGACCTTCAGAGTAATGACATGCACAAAACATTATTAGATTATAGAGTATAGATGAACCAGTAGTTTTAGTAGCATCAGTTGAGCCTCCTTCATAGTACCGGCCCCAGATTATTGTACCTCTAGTTTCTCCTTGTTTGAGGTGCGGATCATGGAAGCGACAACATCAGGTAGGGTCTCCCTTGGCAGGCTGTCCAATAGACGCCTCAATTTGGCAACTACTGGAACAGACATGTCCAACATACCTACTAACTACAAACAGAGAGACAGGAAACAAAATGGACTGAATGATTCCTGTCTGCTTCTTGATATCGATTCTCATTCTCAATATTTCAAAGACCATCAAGAGATTCATCAAGCAGGAACAAATGCAGTGCTCCCATAAAAATGTGAATTCAAACAGACTTTCACACACACACACACACACACACACACACACACACACCTGTAGAGCAGCCTGATAGAACTTCTGGGAAAGCTCCCCCAGCTCTCCGTCCTCTGCGGTGACGCCCTCTGTGGCCGGGGTTGTGTAGTGTCCCAGCTTTTCCAACTGTTCCACCTGCAATTTACAACAGCAGATGCACATGTTGTACAGCGAAACACACATTTTTAGAATTTTGGTGTGCAATTAAAAAAAAAAAAAAAAGAAGGAAAAGTATTTGTAATGAAACCCCTGAAGCAGTAATGAATCTCTGACAAGCTTTCTGTTGACATTTTTTGCAATTTTCCATCAGATACATATGAAATGTTTTAAACCATACAGACCTAAACAGCATTACTATACTACAGGAAAAACAACATATGATATCTGACCTCAAAATGTCAATGTTCTGATAACACAGGTTATGGCAGTGGGGCATAACATACACCTGAATCATGTATGAGTCAAGTATGTGATTACAGGTAATATGCCTTGCTTCTTCTCGGTACTGGAAATGCTTAAGAGAATTTCTTTCTGCATTTAATGTGAAGTACAGTAGTTGTATTTTCTGCGTACTGCTACATATCGTTACTGGTATTGAATTCATAGGGTAAAAATATGATCAGATATTAGGCTTTAATGTTAAGGATGCTTTACCTCTCCCAGCACAAAGGGTCGCTCCTTCAGCAGTGCTGATACACGAAACCGACACACCCCAGTGATGAGGAGGGTGTAGTGGGGCTTCGGCCAGTTACTCCCCACCACCTGCACTGTTATGCCTGCTGTACCAATGCTGCAGAGAAGAGAAAAGGAAAGAAAAAGAGGTGTTTACTCAGATTAATCTTTTTTGATATAACCATTCTGTGTAGCTGACTTCATCACATGTGACAACTGAGTTGGAAAGCGTTGAGGTTGTAGAGATGGAACATCAAGCCGACCAGGCACTGATTGAATTGAAGGTGATGCCTGTGGTGGGGTTGCAGTAAATTCATAAATACATTTTTTGTCTCTCAAAATATCACAAAGGTGAGTGGACAACATTGGATACTTTTCTTGATTCTTTTTCACTCTTCAAATGATTCAGCAGCAGTGTGGAGCAACAGCGTGTCTCTATGCCAACAGTGCCTTACTCAAAGACAAAGGAGTATTCTTATACTCAACATGCATGTCTTTTAATTATGCTTACAAAACTATGAGCCTTTTCTCATTACAGTACAGAAACAAACCCACCAAACAGTCCAGCACACGTTATTCAGTAATGAGTCTGGCTAGTCTGACAGAAGGTCAAAGTCTACTTCCCAGTGTAAATAAAAGACAATTGATATGCACCATCACCCCAATACAAGGCAAACAATTCTGGGTCCAACTACCATATATTTGATTTTGGTATCCACAGTAAAGTAGTACTATGTAGAAAAAACAGATTGAGGTTAACTGAGACTAGTCCAATTAGCAATTGCATTACATACTAATACATACTAATACACAAGAATGAACAATATACTGTATTTTCAGGCATTTATCAAGTAAAACCAAATAACACCTTTTCCCTGTATCCTGTTGGGCATATGGACCAATAGTCTAATAAGCAGTTTGAACCCATCTTGCACATTGACATCACAAACTGAGAGAAAACATCCCAACAACAGCAAACGAATTCAAGCTGTACTTCTAACCATATCCGTCAGTGAGGTCAGCACATACATAATACTGTCATATATATTATAGCGCAAGATATTATTTATATTGTGTAATGGCATTGGGACATAATTCATTACTCCCTACAGCTGTTCCCATAACACAACACATGCCATGCACTCCAGCAGAGCGCCTTGTCTAACCCGGGGAATGGCTCCTCGGTGTTCCATTAACTAAGACAGTGCATTAGTGTGTTTTACTTGTGTAAGGTGGGGAGGTCGTCGGTGTCGTGCTCTGGGTCTCTGGTGTTGGGAATCACCCCGATGATTGTGCTTTTGAGTGAAGTCCCCTTCAGCAGGCGGTGCTTCACCAGGTGCATGTTCCGCGGAGTGTCCACGCTCAGCCTGACAGTGGAGCCTGGTAAAAGCACCCCTTCGTGGGTTAACAGCAGGGGGAGACGGGAAGAGATCTGAATTCCGCTGTCGGAAGACATATTTGGAGGCTTCCAGGTCCCGCCGCTCTGTTTTTGTCCCAACTTTACCGACGTAATGTTACCTGACTTCGTGTGATAAGAGTCTGGTTGAGGTCGTAGTCAAATAAACACAGGACATCCTGTACAGCTCGCTTTCGGTATAAAAGCGGTGTTGATCACGCGATGGCGGACGCTTGAGTAGTAAAACGGATCAAAGGGAAAACTACAATAATACATATTTGTGTATGAATATATATCAAATTAGTTGGTGTTGTTTTTTGTTACGTCAAGAACATTGTTGACAAAGTGACGAATTTACAATTTACTGTTTTATTTTGTAATAAAAGATATACTTCCAGGTTCTAGATGTAGTACGGTACGAAAGGAGGGACAAACTGCACAAGCCACAAGCTAAACGTAATTTGATAGGAACATAGAAACATTTATATTTGCAGGATATAACCCTTCACACTTAAGTAGTTGGTTAAAGTCAAACCAACAAAGACATTACATTACATTGCGATCATTTAGCAGACGCTCATTTACCTGAGGCGGTACTTATTCAGAATTTCATCTACGTAAAGTTTTCAGTTAATACAGTCGAGCTACAGAGGCACAAACATCACGATAATAATATCGTTTATATATATAATATATATATATAATATATATAATATAGTAATCCATTTCCCAACTTTGCAAAAGATAAACAAAGCATGACTACAAATTATGGCAAAAAAGTATTGTGCACTTTTATTTCAAAAGTACTGCAATATGAACAAAAGTGCAATAACATTTGGTTGCAAACACTAAAGTAAGTAAATAAATTGTGTCTAAGTTTGGTGTGTTGAACAATCTAAGTTTGGGATCAATAAAGTATATCTATTTATATATCTATTACTATTTCTGATTGTTCTCTTAAAGTTCTGTTAACAATTAGTTAAGTAGTAGTAGTAGTAGTAGTTGATGTTATGGACATTTAGATGTAGTTATTTATAGTTATATTGATGTTAATGTTATAATAGCTGGTGGCACCATAAGAAAGAGCGTGTTAGCTGTGAATGAGATCCTTGCCTGCCACATATTAGTTATGGTATGCGGAAGCGTTTCATTGAGAATGTTAATAATTTACTGCGCTTACTCGAAAACAGCTTCTACGCAATTCTAAAAGATAGTATGAAAATTTACTATCCTGAAAGAAATTCCTGTGCAGAATGGATCTAGTACGACACATCACCAAACTAGTAAATTTGCGTTGTTTATCACCTGACACTAGCCTACAGTTAGTTCAGTTAGCCTAAATTTAGTACAATTTCCGAGTAAATAGATCTTATTGATCTAAACTGATTGTTGATTCTCAGTGTAATGGTTGTTCTCTCCAAAACATGTCACCATCATTTCATTATATAAGTTATCACATGCACAACAGTCTGTTCAATTGTCAAAATTAGTCAAGAACATAATACCATGAATACCATATGAATCTCTTGGAACATTTGATGAATTGATTACAGAAATTGACAGTCAGGTGAAACTAGAACTTGACTAACGAAGAAGGAGTTTCACACATCTCAGATGATCAAACAGTATGTTTAGTTACCTGACAGGTGCTGTCCATGATTTTGAATGCTGCCAAACATGTATATATAGAGCTTGACCTTGACCAGTAGAATTTCTGAACATGGGCAACTGCCTGCTTGAGGAAGAGGAAGAGGAGTAGTAAGGGTGCGTGGTGGTGGAATAGGGGGAAGAGGCCGAGGAGCAAGAAGACACCATGCTGTCCCAGATGAAATTCGGGCAACAATTGTTGACCACGTTATTAACCATCGCCTCACAATGGCGGAGGCAGGTCGCCGAGGGCAGCCTAATGTGCCGCGCTCTACAGTCTCCTCCATCATCCAAACCTCGCAGGAAAAACAGGTATGTACTCAGTCAATGATAGAATTATATGTTGTATAGGACAGGACACTGTGCATAAAGCAAGAAATGTATGTATTTACTCATTTACCTATTCATTTAGTCTGTGTGTGTGTGTGTGTGTGTGTGTGTGTGTGTGTGTGTGTTATAGGCCTACAGTAATATCTTACCTCAATATGATGTTACAGTATGATACTAAAAATGACAAGAAATATATTGGAGAAAATAAACTATGGAATTATTGATGATATAGTTTACAGTAGTATTCCAGTCACTGTGCAGTGATGCATTAGAATTGTGGTAAAGTTACTGTAAGAAAAACAAAAATACAATTACATTAGTAACTCATTCTGTAAGAAATACATAAGGCATACATTACGAATGGTAATACAGTGATCTCCTTTGAATTCTATGTCTAGGATTGGACGACTACCTCACACGGTTGGCAGAGGAAGACTTTATTTATTGCACTGTAGGCTACATATAATTTTCATGTTTTTTGTTTATGTGTTTATATTACAGTATATTATGCTGGTATTTTTTTTCTCATTTGTCTAGGTACCTAACTTATTGCACTCTTACTCTAGCACTAGTTATGCTCTTACCTATTTGTTTTGGAAGGAAAAGCACTTGCAGTGCTTACACAATGCCAAAGGGACGATGCATTTTGGGGGCACTGACTAATCATATGAGAAAGGAATTTAGTTTTGACACATGAGTGAACTGTATTGGGAAAGATATGAGCTTTTTCAGGTGAACCATGGTGTTGTGCTGAACCATCCAGGTTATTTTGGCAAAAGCACCAAGAGTGTTGAGAACGTCTGGTCTGTTTCAAGAAATGAGCCAAAGCAATTGAGAAGGATCTTTGCATTTTGGTGGCACTGACTATTTAGATGGGAAATGAATTTAGTTTTGAAGCATGAGTGAACAGTTTTGGGAGAGATATGAGCTTTTGCAAGTGAGCTATGGTGTTGTGCTGAACTGTAAGACTGTTTTGCCAAATGGTCTTAGAGTTTCGAGAATGTAATTTCTGTTTCAAGAAAAGAGCCAAACCAATAGAGGAAAACTGTATGAAAGACATGGGAACATATTTAAAGAAGTCAGTTTATAAATTAATTTCCACATTTTAAGAATAACTACTCCAGACACAGATTTATTTGATAAAAATAGCAATTTAATTTAATTCTTTGTAAAAGCAGGCATGTAGCATTATACATTTTCAAAAATAAATAAATTCATTATCTTGTGTATAAAAAACAGTTTTTGAATTTTGCACAGACAACAACCATCCATGTGTTTGCAGTTATCTCTCTGTTGTTGCCAGTTGAGCTGGGAAAATACAACTTAATATTCATGAGAAGGGTTCTTCAAATACACTTTACAATGCTCCCCTTATAAAGATAACCATACAGTAACATATTATTGATAAAAGAGAATAGAAATACATTTACTTTATATATAGCAATAAACAAAGTATTGCCAATGTCAGCTGTTACAACATTATAGCGCTTTTTTGCATATATGAACCAGCCAACTTAAGGAGTCAATGACTGTTATGTGATAGTTCAATCCATTACATCCACATTTACAAAACCCGGCTTGTGAGACTTGACATCTGTAAATGAAGTTAGGAGTGAGATAATTTACTCACAGTGTAACTTTCACACACAAGCATTCATAAATACTTCCTGCAGTCAAGGGAGTAACTCAGGTCAGTTATGTTCTAACATTACTGGAGATGTAACTGAATAGCGTGTTGTTAGATGTACTTGCTGCTGCTTTCTTCTTTAATTTTTGGCCATTATTCATGAAAACATGCCAACTACAATGATACATTTATATGGCAACCAAAACCAAGGAAAGGAAAAGAAGAAGGAGAGTGTTACACCTTAAACTGACTAAACCAGCAAGTCAGGGTTTCCGGGAAGTGGGCCAGGGGCATGTACTATGAAGAAAGCACCACAGACCTCAGCCATGTTTGAGTAAACTGGTTTGACAAAATTGAAACCCCATTGTCTTCAGTGTTATCACAGTATCTTGTTGATTGGAGAGGATGTGATCAACACCTTAGACTTATCATTATTCTCATTATTGTTTTAGGTGTCATCCCAGCAGGGCAAGCGATTTTGCCATTATCTAAATATCCTCGCCACACATTTATGGGGAGACCCCTTAAAGATACATCAATGGGATCCTGCATGAACGGTGAAGAGTTTTTCCAAACGGACTTGAGAAGTGAGGCAGCTTAATGACATAAAAACAGAGATTTACCCTTGAATTTAGCAACCTAATGCCTTAATCTCATTTCATAGTACAGGCCTCTTGTCCATTGAGTGAGAGAAACAAAAATATCAAACGTGCTGTAAACTAGTCGCCTCACTTAATCGTTTATTTGGCGTATTTGTGGACATTTGGTGTGTATATCTCATCAATATCAGACTGACAAAAAAATGCAAAATGTTGATAAAATAGGATGAAATTACTTCTTATATTCGAGTTCACTTGCGTTTGCAAAATCTGATATTCAAATCATCATTGGAAATATCAAATACAGATTTCAATAATATGAGACAATTTCCTCAAATAAGGCTAAAGTCACAGAATGAAGCAATGACTACATGTATTATAACATCTGATCCATCACAGCTGGTAGCAACTATTGCAGCATCCTTTCCCAGCTTTTATTGCTGACAGGCAAACAATCTAAAACTTGTTTCACGCAAGATTTGGCCTGAGCAGAAAATATTGTATATCCTGTATATTTATCCCACGATAAATGATATCCTTTATCTTTATGGAACCTTTGCTTGCCTACACAAGCCGAGTGCCTTGCGAAGCCGCTAATCGTTAACCTTTAAAGGGTTTAGCGTGACCATACTTGCTTTATTATGCGTCACTTACAATGTGGTATTCATGTGCTGACCATGAATCAAGCTGATGGATGATGAAATCACAACTGGACTATGTTGGTTGTCCACCTCATCTGGGGAAGAGCGACATATCACTCACTCTCTCTCACACATGGTATAGCATGTGGACAGATGAAGCAAATTTTATGAAAATGAACTCAGCCGAGCATAATGAAAAATCAACAATCAAACATATATTTCATCTGTGGCATTATATTTGCATATAATACACTACAGACCTACATGATGTAACACACTCCCTGGCAGCCATGTAGGAGCCCTTCAGCCATTGACAACAGCTAAAAATAGCCAACTGCATTTCTCATCTTAAGCCTTTCAGCTGCAGTGACATGTTCATCCTTAAATTAAGTTGCAAAATATGTTAAAAAAAGTACTTTGCCTGCATGAATGAAACTTAATCGATGAAATTTTCATTTATTTTTATTGTGAAAGTGATAAAGCATAGGCCTGTTTTATTCCTGTGTTTAGACCTATCAGAGATGTAAACAAACCAGCAGAAACCTTTAACTTAGACCTAGTTGTTGTCTAGTGTTAGTCAACATACAGTATTAAAATACTTGCTAATCTACTAGGGAGTAGGTGCCCATCCTGCGCGTTGATATGTTATTGGAGGGGTGAGCCATTTTAATCATCTATTGTGTGGTCGAAAAGTACAGTGAAAGGTAGGTAAAGTGGCTGAATATAACATTGGTTAATTTTCTAGTAATTTTTGTGGAGTCAGCTTTGCTTAAGATACCTGAGTGGTTATAATTGTGCTTTAAGGTAGAGCTTTAAAGACATTTTGCAGTGCCACAGCAATGTTAGTGTGAAAACAAACAATTAAATGAACCGTCAAATCTATGTTCCTAGACCATGACATAATGCTTTCATTAACTTTTCCAGATGTTCCATTTCTTAAGCCATGGGGCAAGCATCATTTCAAAAACATTTTGACAATAAAGTCAGTCCTTATATTTTCTGCTGGAGAAAAAGGGATAAAATCCAAGCTTTCTATCAAACAATGAATTTAATTAAACTTGTCAAAAAGCATAAAGGCTTATTTTAAAAATTGTGTTGATTTTTTGGGAAACAGATTCATCCTAGTTTTGGAAAAACCAAATGATTGCCTCATTGGATTGCCTCATTTAGGCCACTGAAATGTCTGAAAAGTGAAGCTTTCACCAGTATGCCTCATTATAAATGACAAAAAAGAATAAGCATTGGGCTCCAACAAGGAACAAAAATGTGACTGGGCAGATAATATGATGATAAGATGAGATATGTTATATTGTAGAAGAGCTAAATCAGAGCTGCACTAACAGGTCATCATCAAATAACAGTAATGTATGTACCACCTCAAAGGACATTATTCATCTGCATCTGACAGCACAATTTTGCATGTTCTGTATGACCATGGCCGCATAGTTGAAATTCAGGCAACATAATCTGACCCCTAACGCTGACACGACGAAAAATACATCACCGTTTTAGGAATGCAGGTTGTAAATGTCCTTGGAGATTCTCCCAATGCATTTGCAGCTAACAAAACACATTCATCATAAAATACATTTGAAACACATAAAATGCATATCTTGACAGCTAGCAATGAATTATAAATATACATTATAAAATACTGAAATATATTTTTCAGTGAACTTCATACCATGATATGACTTATTATGTTACTACTTATTTATATTAATTTGTGTGTTTTTTGACTAAAAGTGTATATCTAATATAAAAGCAAATGATAGCAGCAGTGTGTATATGTGTGTGTATGTGTGCGTGTGTGTGTGTGCTTGTAGGTGCATATGTGTGCATGTAAAAACAGGCAGGGACATTAATAAAGCATTGTCTATTGTCTATTGACTATTGTATACTGTATGGCAACTAATACGCTCACTTCATGTCCTAATATCAGCTATTCCACATATTGATGGAGTGTAGCCCAGTCCTGATACAGCTGAAGGACAAAATCATTAAAAAGGAACCAGAATCTTTTCAAATAAAAGATGTGATTTAAACTGAAATTTGGTATAAAATAAAAGTTGGACCTCGAGAAGGACCAGCTCAAAATCAGAGAAATTTGGGAGCAGCTGATCCAGTTTACTGTGGCTTCATGTGCCGTCAATGGCGTGTCATAGCTGCTTATGTAGTGGCTAGTACAAAAAACAAGTGGCCAAAAAGCAATTTTTGAATTCACAGTAAGATGGTTAAATGTTGGCGATCTGATCCTATAGCGCAAGAAACTCAAAAACAGCTTTAAAAGCAGGCTGTCGGTTAGAAATGCATCCATGCAGCAAAATAAGTGGGAAGAAAAAAACAGTAGTTATCATCTCGATTTTAGGTCCAAAGTTCAGTTCATTGTTCTTGTGGCTCATTGATGAAGCTGTTATGAATATTGAACTTTCTCAATATAATCAGAATCAAACACAAAGTCTTTTATAAAGCTTCTTGTTGGTCTCTGAGGGGAACCATGCAGGTCCGCTGGAAACACCACAGGCTTTATGAGAGGAGATATTGCAAAGAGACAGTGATGTCCTCACTCCAGGTGAAGTTAACCCCTTTCTGACAAGGAATGAACCCTCGGTCTTACACATCAAACTGATCTGCCATCAGGGCTAAAAACACCTATGGTTTTCCCACTGACAAACAATTAGAAAATTAAAGTAGTTGGATTTTATTCCCGTATCAGCTTTGTGTAATTTTAGAGGTAACAGGCTATTACCAGAAAGTGCTTGTATGCCTTTGAACTCACCATGGGTACTGTAACGGTAAAGTCAGTTTTTACTGATGGTGCAGCTCCAGGGTTCGTCTTCATCATTTAATCAAGACATCTTGTTTGTACATTTGGGAAAGACTTATTAATGTTCACAAATCTGGACCAAAGTTTCTTGTTTCAGCGTGCCTTGTCACTTTAGCTCCTTATTTATGGATCAAAGGAGCTCATGATACTAATCCTTAATAAGTATCGACAGGGACAACTTCACCCCACTGGCTTCTTCTCAGCTTTCAGGCTGCAAGTCTTTCTTCCTGCCTTTCCTCCGACGAGAAGCACCACAGTCTGAAAAATACACACAGATTGACTCCTGTAAGTACATTTCGTGGTTTTTTACACGATGATGCTAGTATTGTTATCATGATCTAAAGAAACCTGTGTTGCATCATGAATGTACTAATTAATTCATTAATTAAATATGCTGTAATGTTTGGGCCATATACAACATTTAAATGGCAACAGATGGAAAGTAATTTTGACTTTAAAATGAGTATCTTGCACAGGAGAGAAAACGCTGTAGTGCTGTTTTCTTGATAGATGCATGTGTTCCAGGTGTTAGGGCCTCTCACTGACATTAAACTTGTGTGAAAGTGGAGATAGAAAGATGGATCGATACACCGTGTGGCCAAAAGTATGTGGAAGTAGGAATTAAGGACCATTTTGCATCAAACAGTAACTCGCCATCTTGCCCTCTCTCTCCAAAGTTCTTCTCAATTTTCCCTTATGGTACTTGTCGACTATTGGTCTCATGCTAGTATTTAGCCTTAGATGGAGTTCACGGTCTGTTTGAGGCTGCATCTCCACACATCTCCACACAGCCTGATGAAGGGGCCGGTAAATGGCTTTGGAATGGGATGTACAACAAACATGTAGGTGTGGTGGTCAGGTGTCCACATACTTTATGCCATAAAATGTGCTTCATATATCCAAAAATGCAACATATACATTGTTCCACGCAAACTTTCAAAATCACAAAATTCTTTGACAGAACATGATGAAGAAGTGTGACCAAATCTGTGATAAACTGCTTTTGCCGAACCAGGGTCTGTTATAGTCCAGTTTGTCCTGTTATTCCCTTAAACTATTTCAGCTGGAAATGTATCCAGTTTCACCTGCTTGTGCACCAAGGTCATCCAAGATTTAAGACGCAGCGGGGGTGAATGCTCTGGTTGAACTCGATTAGTAACAGGCAACAGCAACATACTTTTTTTTTATTTTCTAGGTGGGCTTATTTATTTCTATTCCTCTGCCTTCATTCTTGCTTAACACATTCTATAGCTGTGATGTAGACTAACATTTGGACATGAAAAATAAAGATAATATTAACCACCTAGTACAGTTTTATGTCTTTAGAGAGTCCAAAATAAAAATGATTGCTGTAAACGGAAAAAACACAGCAGATGAAGGGGAATTCCGGGTTTACTGAAATAAACACAGCAACCCAGACGGTCAACTGAGTGCTGCTATATCAATGGGCAAATGAAGATAGTTACTGTCCCTATACAGAAAACAAGCAGTTTGAGTTCAAAAATACATTTTCAAACATTCCACTGTTGCCACTGTTACCTGCTCCAGCTAAGAGGTTTGCATTTGAGCAGCAAAATGAGCTTCCGTTGTTGCGAATGGAGCATGAGAATATCAGGCGGAAGCCTGACATTGAAAAACAAACGGTATTCGAAAAAAATGCACAAGTAAACGGTGCATAACACAATTTTGGAGCAATGCAATTTTTTCTCTAATAGTTTGACACAACACAAATTACACAAACTTCAAGTCTGCCATGTTAAACACGTACCAACTTGTGCCAGGAGAACATTGTCAGTGTTCAAGTTGAATTTGTTATCATTATGTAAATGCTCAACATCTGTGTCTAGTGTTATGATGAGGAGTGTGAATTGCTTATTTTGGAGCCATTTAAAACTTCATAGCTGCTGATTCACCTGTGGCATTGTGTTTAGAGAAATCGTGCACATATGTTCTCCAGGATGTAACAGGATAACTGTGATTACAGCTAGAGCACGGATATCCGCTGTCACAATTTCTCATTTTGCAACAGGGCAACCTTTTGGTTCTGGGTTGAGCTCTTGACCCATTTCATCTGTTGTACTCACAGTCATGCTCTGTGTCTGTGTCGGTGAAGCAGTCACTGAACAGGCAGTACATGGTGTGGCAGAAGTTGTCTAGCAGAGATTTAGGGGTAGAAAATCGCCAGCTGGACTGAGGCACTCTCTCAGGCTCCTCTGTTAATCGGTCCCACTTGTCCTGAACCTTTTCTGGAAGCTCCTGCTGGAGGGCCTTGACACACACACACATACACACACACACACACACACACAAACACAGTTCAAGCTTGGTTGCGAGTGTTCAGTTGTTTTCGCATACTAGGACTAGTAATTTAAGAGTTTCCTACCTTTACCAATGAGGCCTGATTGTTATGGAAACAACAGAATGAACTCAACTCTCTCTCTCTCTCTCTCTCTCTCTCTCTGTCTCTCTCTCTCTCTCTCTCTGCACTAAAGGGAAATGTCTTGGACAGCCTTTTCAAATTAAATGAAATTAAATCTCATCTGTTTCTGAGCAGGTTCAACTGATCCATTCTCCATAGCGTCACACAAAAAATATTCAAGCTGACAAAAGGAGCTCAGGAATTACAAGTGCAAATTGTACACCGATTCAACAACAATTTAGTGTAATTTAGTGGCATTTATGTTGTCTCTCCCAGCAAGATAGATAGATAGATAGATAGATAGATAGATAGATAGATAGGTAGGTAGATAGATAGGTAGGTAGATAGATAGATAGATAGATAGATAGATAGATAGATAGATAGATAGATAGATAGATAGATAGATAGATAGATAGATAGATAGATAGATAGATAGATAGATAGATAGATAGGTAGGTAGATAGATAGATAGATAGATAGATAGATAGATAGATAGATAGATAGATAGATAGATAGATAGATAGATAGATAGATAGTTTTACAATACAAAGCCTCTGGGTCTGAGCTGTAGATGCTGTGTGTTTGCAGGACCGCATCAGTAAATGTAAACTTCCCATGCTTGGTGTTGTGTAAATGAATTCATTAAGACTAAATTTAGCTCATTTGGCCCGTTACAAGCCCTCCCTCTGACAGTCCTCTGATGATCAATGCCAAAGCCATCTCCAGCTCTCAATATTGAATAAAAGGATCAATGTGACCACCATTTCCTGACACGCTTCTTTTGATCCTTAAATGGTGAGGGGAAATCCACTTAGCGAATTTGCTTGAGGAGGCACTGGAGTGTGTGAAGATGTCTTACCTCCGAGGGGTGCGACTGTACAAAGAGTCCCTCGACGTCCTTGAAGCGTCTTTCCAGCTCGGCAGTAAATGGACGAGAAGGATGTCTCTTTGGCAGAACCCGAATGATCTGTCATTTCCAGAGATTCTTAGTTAATTATAAACATTCTGAAGTTCCTTATCAAGAGGTTAGTTGAAGGTTTTATATGTAAGACATTTATTTAATGCGATTGAACATTTAATTATCTCTAAGCAAACTGACTACCAGCTGGACTAAAAATGTTGCAGAATGCAAGAGACAAAGAGAACAAATCGTACTAATTACGACTAGTACTAGTATTTTACTATGTGTCAAACTGCTTCACACTGGCAACCCAGGCCCAGACCCCATAGGTGAAAATAAGCTTTTAGCTAAATGTGGTGCCATATGTGTTGCACATGGTCACTGTGAAACAAACAAAGTGTGGATGAGAAAGCAAAAACAATCATTTCAACTTGATGTTTAGATGACAAGGCTTTTAGGCTTTCTCCTCCTCTGTAAATATTATCTGTAAAATATTAGACGAATAAAACAGCAACACATTTTGCTTGTTGTTTTCTGACCTTTTTTAAGACGCCTTGGTTGACCTGGAACCACAACCTTTGCAAAACCAGATCATCCACGCCCTGACGCCTCTGATGGTTTGAAGAACAACAGAGGAGATGAGAGAAGTAATTACTAAACATCGAACAAACAGTTTGAAAATTTGTGTTTGGTAGATTATTTCTCTGTTGTAACAATGCTTCTTGGCAATACATTTTATACCGTTGGAAAGCCTGTTTAGTTCCCTTTTAAATGGTTCCCCATTTGTAAGGAACATGCATTTGTGGAATGAGCAGCACAGCTGAGTATGTGGGTTGCGCTCATGAAAAATTTGCTTTGAAAACAGGCTTTCCAACGGTATAAAATGTATTGCCAAGAAGCATTGCTACAACAGAGAAATAATCTACCAAACATAAATTTCCAAACTTTTTGTTCGATGTTTATAATCAAGGCGGCACAAACTGTGATAAGGCATTTCAAGCATATATGAAATCTTAATGGTAGGTAGCAACTTTTACCATTTTACCGATGTTTGACAGCTTATAGACCTCCTCGTAGTGAACCATGATTGTGTAGTTTAGGGGGAAGTTGTGTTTCTGTAAAATGAGAGATAGCAAAGTAAAAACACGCATTTTACAAATGATCTGCTATCAAAGCTGTTAAATATCTACGGGGACTGAAATAGAGCTATAAACTACACTGAATATTTCGTTTTGATATCGATTAATGTACTTATTATTTGTTAGATAATTGTTTTGTAAAGTAAACGTCATAATTGATAAATTGTTCGATTGATCATTTTTTGCACAGATTTGTTCTATAAATACACCAAAGAATAAAGAAATCAAATGGCATATAATATAATTTTAGGGATTCATTTTAATTTTCACAATTGATGCACATTTTGGGGTTCTGTGGAATTGTGTCTTAAAACTTTGGTGCAACAAAAAAGTATAACCTTTTTTTGGATACTAGCAGAAAAACATGCTTTCTAGCTGTCATCACCATTGTTACAACCGTCAACTCCTCCACTTAAAAGCATTAGTTAAAAGAGCTCTGTTGTTTGTTGGAAGTAACTCATTCAGGAAATCTCAGACTAACCTCTGGAATACATCACACTTGATCTTGTCTTTTAGCTCTGCTAAGGTTATTGTGTTTCCATGGTATTTGTCAGTTAGCCGGAAAGCTCAAAAAGTGAAAAAATGCCGCCTGTCCGTGTTTTTACATTCCTAACCGTTTATCAAGAGCTGTATCTCATGGAGGTATTCGTCTCCTGCAACTAAACTTGGTGGACAAATGCACTCACTACTGAGGCACAAAATGAAACCATAATGGACTCGATAGTGGCGTTATGACAACATTAGTGAAATTTGGTTTAGCAAGAGTCATGACTGGAAGACTACTCTGCCTTGGAAGAGGTATGAACTATGAATTCTACCTGAAATGAAAATTGGAAATCCAACAGTTTTCCATAGCAGAGCAAAGCTTCCTGATACATTACAATGTTTTTGTCGCTGCATACCAAAGCAATGACACGAGTTGCCCCAACTGCCGCATCGCTGTATTTGATTGTCCCTCAGGGGTAATTCACACCTGTTTGTGCAGTATATAGTGCAAAGGCCTTGATAGCGTTTACATTTTGCCTTCTGCTTGTGCGTCCTTGCTCTCACCATGTAGCGATGCCTGTGACTGAGGCTGTTGTTGAGTGTCTTGAGGGCTGTACACATACTGGGTGGTGTCAGGGCCATCAGAACAGGCATGAGCAGATACAGGCCTATGAGGAGCAACACAGCGACACATTAACTGCACATGCTTCGACATTACATACAGAGTGCGTGCGTGTCACAGAACTAAAATTGCAAAACATAGGACCTAGTGCAACACACAGATTACTGCACATAGTATACTACACATTCACACACATTTATTATTACTGATGTTTAAACTACACATTTCTTTAATATTCTCAATATACAGTACATGTGCAATATTTACAAACATACTGTTTACACTGAACACGCTTATATTATTTTACATTACATCACAGCAGCCATCACAATCACATCTGAAATAACACATCAACAAAAAACGCCCACTTTATCCTTCACAAATGCAAGATTAATTGCATTTATTGCAGCTAAGAAATAGACAGGCCTTCCATTTGTCTGTCTGTGTGAGAGTCTGTCATTCACCACAGGATAACAACTGTTACTGAGAAAAATTATTTATTATTCTATTGTAAAATCATCTTAATCACTGGGGGAGAAAAAAGAGAGAGGAGTTGCTGGAGTTGTAGTTGACCTGTCACAAACAGGTGATCACAAACAGCAACATATTCAATAAATATTGGTTTGTTTAGATGTTGATAATATTCCCTTTGATAAACAGATCTAAGGAATTTAAATAACTATTTTAGTTAGCTTTGAATATAAAAAAAGAGCTTAGGTCAGGGTCAATTCTAAAGGAATTATCATTGGACAGAAAATTATATTTCCTTCTTCTTGGGGGCAGAAACACCTCATAATGCTAACAGTATACACACCTACTTAAATGTGCAATAATAAAACATCTGTTTGTACTGATAAGACTAAAAGCCCAGTTAAGGATTGTGACATGTATGTGCAGTAAAGATCAAAGCTCATTTTTGCATCTTTCATTTTCCTTGTTACAGTGTGGCGCCACATCGGGCTATCAATAATCACCTTTGTACACACACACACACACACACACACACACACACACACACACACACACACACACACACACACACACACAACCATGATCACAAACCTGAAATATGGTTCCAACTTTGACATGCTTTCCCATGCTTCCCTCTAGGTGTGACAGTAAAATACATTTCAAGGCAGTGCAGCTCCCAGATTTTCGGAGAGAATTCCCACACAACCCAGGACATCAGTCAATGAACCACAGAGATTTGAATAATACCTCATGTAGTTCGATTGTTATGTAGCCCTTGTAGCATACTCTACTTTTATATTACTTTGATTTCTCTGCACAGGTTTCATTTTCATACAACAACAATACCAATTCCAATAAAGGTATATGTTTCTCATAACATTAGATAATTCAATATATTTTAACAGTATAACAGTAAGTATGATTTGTGCAACTTGCTGCATGAAAGGCGAAAGTTTGAATGTACAATGAATGAGGTAGCGTCTAACAGATGGCAGAGGAGTCAACAGTCCATGTCCTGGGTGGCTGTGGTCCTTGGTGAGAAAATGTCTGAAAATAGTTGCCATATTTGCACATTAATGGAACAATTATTGATTGGCTCTTGAAAGAGTCTTATATTTTCATATATAAGAGAAAAAGAGACTTCCACTTTTCCCAATCAACTGTCCACATAGTCAGAGATCACAGCTTTGATGTGAAAACCGGCCAAAAAATTCTTGGTCTACAGATTGAATTATCGTGTTTTGTTTTGTTTTATGATGTTTTAACGATTATATTATTGTTGGGGCCAATAAGTTGGTCAGGCCCCAGAACTGGGCCTCTTCATCAGAATGACAGAACCAAATAAATGCTGACCATATTGTATCTGAATTTAAAAGAATCAGCATTTGGGAGCAGCACTGCCTTGAATGTATGTATGACCCAGAATGTCGACCCTACCCAGATCGCCTCTATTATCAGTGGAACAAAGAAAGTTCACAACTTAAAAAAATGAACACATATTGTGGCTCAGACAGAATTTAAGGTGTCTCTTAATGTTCAGGGTTCACTCTAACACTGCTAAACCCTAGTTTTCCATTCACAATGTCACTGCTCTTATTGGACTAACTGAGAGTTTTGCATCTACACAATTTTTCACTGTCCCTTCCTGAGTCTGAATCCATCTGATACCAGCGGTGGTTTGGATATGAAAATTACAAACATTTTTCTGCTCAATGCAACAATTCCTGGTAAGTATTGTATTTTGTCCTAAAATCCCACACTGAGTAATCCACCACAAGTGCATTTCACCATTCATCTTCAAGCATCACTTCATTTCTGAGGAGAGAAACTGAAACTGAGAAGGTCCAACAAATGCCTCCTGGAAGTCATCACTCAACACAACATTCCATTTGGAGAAACCTGGCTGAAAACAGGCTTAAGAGTGATTTAGTAGTAGTTCTCAGAATGACTCACATACTGGGTGAATTCTCCTAGCCTACCCTGGTGCAGGCTGGAAGCCCAATCCTGCTCCTCCTCTGCCACTGCCCTAATTTACTCCTCTCTCCCAACCAAGATCTCCCAGTTCCCCAAAGACCCTGTTGTTCTTAATACTCTTATGATTTGGTACCAATTCATGAAACACTTTAAATTTGTAAACGCATCCCCCCTGGGTCCAGTCACATGGTCCCCCCCCCCCCTCATTCTTGGTCTTCATTCTCTTCCTTCTCAGCATGGCACCACAAAGGCATACTATGTTTCCTTGACCTGTACTCTGACGGCAGTTTTAATAGCTTCTCCAATCTGTCAACTCAATATAGACTACCTGCTAACCAATTATTTAAGTCTTTCCAAATCTGACAATTTGCCTGCAGAAATTTCCAAAACATCCCTTCCCCTCCCCCTCAACTCATATGGGAAGACCTGCTAACGTTTAAGACACCACTAAGAGGGACCATCTCTGAGATCTATTGCCGTATTCTGGACGTCGGGGACCTATCTATTTCTAAAACAGTGGCTGCCTGGGAGACTGAGCTTGAACTCCATCTGCTCATACGCAATCTACATACTGTCTCGTCATGTGCTCGTCTAGCTCTCATCCAGTTTAAGGTCATACACTGGGTCCATTTTTCTACATCCAGATTGGCCGCAAAGTACACAGACGTAGACGACAAATGTAATAGATGTTCAAAGCCTCACTGTGACCTAAGCCACATGTTTTTTCTCTGCCCCAGGCTCCACAACTACTGGTCCAGTTACTTCAACACATTGTCTACCATATTGGGAATGGAAGTTCAACCCTCCTCTCATATTGCCATCTTCGGCACCCCATGTGACTCACGCCAATTTAACACCTCACAAAAGGAAATGATCATGTTCACATCTCTGCTTGCTCGACGCCGCCTGCTCCTGTATTGGAAATCCCTCACCCCTCCCTCTACTTCGCAATGGCTGAAGGATACAATATATTTTCTTAAACTCGAAAAGTACACTATGAGGGGCCACACTGATAAGTTCTATCAGAGATGGCAACCATTTCTCTCTTACTTCACAGATCTACAAACAGTTCCTTTTTATCTTTTCATTTTATTTTACATCCCAGGTGGGCCAGGACGGGGTTGTATAGACTGCGCGGTTGGGTTGGGTCTCTGGGTGGGATGTCCTCTCTTTGTTTTCTTTTGTTTTTTTCTTGTTTCTCTCTTCTCTCCTTCTCTTTACCACAGCCTATGATGCAATTTGTAGTAGCCTACATTGCTGTTTGACATCATCCTGTAAAAAAAAATTTGCCCTAGGAGATCATTGCATCAACATCACTGATGCCATCCTGGACTCAGAATGGCATGGACCCACACTACTGTGGTATGTTCTCCCAACCTCTAGCGGCCGTGGCTTCTGACTTTGAGTTTATGTGTAGTAACTATATACGGTACATTTCATTACTTTTCTATTGCAATGGTATTAAGATGAGGTCCAATCCTCTGAAGATTTTGTTGTATCAAAATCATCCATCACTGTAAAATGAAACACAAAGGCACAGAAAGGCAGAGTTGACTAGGTTCAGTAGATGTTTCCACTGCTCAAGCATAATTAACCATGACAAGTCTGGAGCCTTATCCAGACCAGGGCTGCCCTAACCAGACAGACAGAGAAACAGTTTGACAGATGTCTGTCGGTTGGTGTTACTTTGGAAAAATGTTACCTAAATATTTATAGTGAAATCACTTTGAAATCTGTCCCTGGTTTGGGATCAGTCTCTTCCCTGGGCCATGATCGTGCTCTGGGCCAAGTTGCATTAAGAACTTTTTTTTCCTCCCTTCCTCCCTTCTCTATATCTCTCTCTCTCCTCTTTCCCCTCTTTCTATATAAAAAAAATGATCTCCAAAATATCCTACACCTGCATGCACAATGTCATGTACAATATCTGCTTCAATAAAAACAAATTGCAAAATAAAATAAAAACTTTTTGTTATTTTTGCGTCTTTGTAATATGTCCTTGCATCCCAGGCCATTGGAGTCTGTCCTGTCATCAAAGTCTCTCCTGATGGTGCTCACATTTTTTAAGACTTGGGCGCTGGGTCTGCAAATGTTGCTGTGTGGGCATAGAAAGCCTTTTTAAGTGACATTGCATACAACGTCACCTTACTTGTGACATGATTTATATCTCCGGTGGAAATCTGTTCCAGTAATACAACTACAGTGGTTTCATGTACACTCAAATCCAGTTACAGGGACAAGAGCTCTGAAACATTTAATGACGTCATATATCTGTACCTGCTTGCCTGTGCATGTTTGTAGACAGACGGGTGTGTGTGCGTGCGTGTGTGTGTGTGTGTGTGTGTGTGAGAGTGAGTGAGATTGTGTGAGTGTGCTCGCATGTAAGATTGAATTCATGCATTTGTCCTGACTGACTGCTTTTTAATTTTTAGCAATTTAATGAGTTTGTGTTGAAGTGTAATGTGTTCTATCCATGGTAAGCCATGGTTCCACAGCAGGGTGCTGGAGCAGATTATGCCACAAAAGCACAGAAGTGTTTCCTTGGCCGAACAGGTTTTCCCACTGTAGCAGTCAGGAGCTCAAAACTGATTGTATAGTATAACACTGTGTTACCTTCAAAGTAACACGCATCGTGAAAATTTTAGCAAAATTCTAAATTTTTATTCAATTTTTCCCAGACTGAATTTGTCTGGTCTGGGACAAAAATTATAAAAATGTCAGATCCAAATCACTCCGTAACCTAAGGCAGACTTGGAGCCTTGGTGTTTGAAATACTCGCAGGTAGGTGGAAGTGACAAAAATCACGTGACTTACTGTTTTTCTTATTGCTTATTTTGGTGCATGTGCATGTGCTACTTGAAGGGTAAGCATCCCCTCCTTGTTTGGTCTGCATTGCCAAAATCATTGTCACTTCTTGTGTTTTTAACTTTCATTAGGGTTCGCAAGTATCAAATGTAATGTGGTCATCTCTTCCCAAGTGAGAAAGAATTTGTGCACCCTGTAATACAGTGACTGGCAGCGTGCATTGTTCAACGAGGTCAATATGAAGAAATATCGTGCTCACAAAGCCATAAGACCTTCTGCACAAGGTACGGACAGATCATTGTTTACATCTCATCCTCACCATTCCAAGCACAACAGCGTTTCAGCAAACATCTCTGAAGCTCCCAGTCAAAAAGAAGGGAAATCTTTAGCACAGATTCACATATCAATCTGGATATGGTGGTTTAAAATACATCCTTAAAACGGGGTCACATTTATGCCATTGTTGTACAGAGAAAGAAACATGCAACCAGCTCCAATGTGTAGATAAGATGATGCAGTACTTGTGACATACTGTTCAATACGTATAGATATATACAGTAAATCCAGAGGATGATTACTGGATGATATCTGCACCAAAACAGCACAGCAATGAAAATCCACCTTGAGGAATATTTGAGAGCCATGTTCAAATTTGTGAAATAGCCTTTGACAGACAAAACGTTCAGCGACAAAATGTGATTGATCAGTCGCTATCATGGTACACCAAATTGTCTTGACTTCTTTCTGGGTTTTATATGAATATGGCTGCATGGTAAGTTTATGCCTCACAATAACCATGACCCTTACTCTTAAAATGAAACAGCATTTGCTTTTCTCCACTTCAGGATTTTTCTTTCACGTTTGCATCTAGACTGCCAACCTTTTTTGTAGAAGTGGAAAAAAGCCTGAGGACAAATTGTGCCAAGCAACCTCACTCCAAAAGGCCTGTTAGAAGCCTGTAAGAGTATTCGTGACTACTTGACAAGCAACAGAGGATTGTTTAATGTCAAGAAGGGCTTGTTTCCTTGACTAAAACAGGGGTGGGGCACCTTTTTCCAGGCATACACCTAATGCTGTGACTGGACCTGCTGCTCTTTGTTGAGGCGTGTGATCATCTGCCAATTCTTTGCACGGGTCAGATTTGAAAAGAACTGCTCGCCGCTTTAAGTCATTCCGAACACAGATGCATATTTCAGTCCATGAGAATGTGAAAATCATCAGCGTTTATAGAACTCGAGCACTTGCAGGTTGCTGTACCAAGCTTTCAGCTGATCGCTTTGCAGATGAATTACTTTGTGTTCTCGGTGGATCGGGATCATTGGCTGGTTCCACATTAAACAGTGTAACAAAGATGTCTTTCACTAAATGCCTCATTTAGTTTCACTTTCAACAGCATATTCAGATGTCGTAGAGGGCTTTTGTTCGTGCAGAGTGTGGAAATACACAGTGTTACTCATATCAAGATGCACTTTCTGCAGCTTTTATTTAGATTCAAATGATTTCATGGGTGAAAGCAGAGAGCTGAGAAACCGGTCAAGGCACTACAGTTTGATGTCCAACTCTGAAAGGTAAAGGGAGCCAACTTTATAATGCGAACCATGAACCAACCTTCATCCCCATGGATTACATGACACTGCTCATTTGTTCAGGGAAGCATGAAGCTGAGGGCAGGAGGAGAACAATATCAGGCCATGAAGGTTGAGGTAGTAGCTGCAAGAACTTTAATCTACTTTCATCCCGGTCACACCATTTGTCCAATGCAGATCCCTTTGAACTGGCCAAAAAATAAAACAGTCCTCTAGCTTTTGCAACATGGAATAAAATGCAAGTGAACATTTTTACTCACAGAAAATGCCTCAGGAAAGGTTTAAGTTAAGGTGGCTGGTATGTTAAGAGCCTGCAGATTAGACATACTGCACAGTCAGAGCTTCAGAGATGAATCTAAAGCCTTCCACCCTGGGCTATCGCTGGTTATTGTGGGTGACAGATGTTGTTAATGATCACTCTCATATCTTAACAGCATTAGTGGTATAATCTGATTTACACTGTACTGTACATCTTTTGCTGTGCAAGCTAAATGCGCTGACTGGCTTAAGAATGTAATAGGAGAGAAACAAATCAGGGTGACAAAATTAAAATGAGTTGGTGTGATTTTGTGGAGAACTAGCTGGGTGCCAATGGTTGAGCAGATGGGCAATAAACAGTGTTAACCAAGACACCAAGACTGCAATGTGCCCCTGGACGGGGGGAGACGCCCCCTGCTGCACCTCTACTCACACTGTGACGCAAGACGAGCCGCAAAAAAAAAAAAAAAAAATGTGCAAGAAGACAAATGCTGTTGTAATTCCGGAAAGTGTCACTTGACTGGAACAGGATTTGCAAAGATTTGCATCATAGCGTGACAAATGACTCCAATGTGTGAGGGAGAAAAACAAATGATGTGGTGTTCGAGGTGTGAAAGGAAGATGAAAGAGGGAGTGACTCTCTATCTCTCTCTGTCACACACAGGGCAATGCTGATGTATTAACTGTCAGACATAGTTTCACACACATATCACATCATGTATCGTATGTCTCTTACCCATAAGGCCTCCCAGCAGGCAGACTGAGGCAGACAGTTGGACCATAGTTCAGTCCTTGGCTCCACGGTGCTTTGAATTGAGCACAGTATGTTTACACGCACACACATACACAAAGACTCTCCTTAGAGCATTGTTGCGCTGTTTATGGAAGATGACAGCAGCGACAGATCCTGGTTGATCCTGGTTTTATGGCCTCTCGTGCCTCTGTTGTGCTCGGCTGTTGACTTTCTGAAAACAAACAGAATCGTTGTTAGAATAGTCATCCAGACTGATGGACAAACAGACGCACACAGGTGGAGTTCAAGCAGTGTGCAGTAGGCAGATTAACTTTGGAGTCAAAGTCGCTTTCTTTCAAACACGACACAAAAATCCAATTTCAGTTTCTACCTGCACACTATTGGAATGTGTTTTGTCACATATTGCAAGATGACATGTACAAAGCTCCCTAACAAGCACCGACATGTTCTTTTGAAAAGAGAAATATGTGCAAAAATGGAAGAAGTATTTCATTGTGAAAGAACACGAATGAGGGTTTGAAAGGAAAAAAAAGCGACTTCAAACCTGGCAGCGCTCCAGTGAAAGAGCCTGGTATGAATGCCTGCTATGCAGTCACACAGCTTCCTTACTACCTCACTGGCATTTGCTAGCAGTGATTTCGTGCTTGCTACTGTCTAACTCAAACACACTTTTTGACTCATCCTTCAGAGGGGAATGTCCTCTGTTTCAGTTATCTCAGACAGTGGATTGGGACATAACGTGATTCATTTCCTCTCGTATTTTCAAAGACGATCGACTGCACAGGCGGCCAAATGGGATCAATAACACAATGCAAACAAGTGCAGCTTTGTACATGGGAATATTAAGTTTTACTTTATTATAGTATAGAATACAAAAAAATATTAATAAATTATTAATTGATAAAAATGTGATTATTTTTTTCATTGAAGAAGATGATTAGAGTTTCACTTTAAGTCACTTCACTGCAGCACCAGAGCAACAATATTATATAATATATAAAATGCAGGTCTTACGAATAAATTTCTGTATTGAATGAAGAAAAAGTGACTGGAAGCAAAATGTCAGTCAAACAAATGATGAACTCATTGGAAACACTGTCCCCCATTTCTCTGGTCAAATGCAGGCGAACACGCATGGTGCCCATGACACATAATGCAGAGGCGTCAGAGGTGGCCGCTCATCCGGCCCAGGATTGTAAAGCAATCCTGAGCTGGACTCATTGGACTCATTTCCTGGACTCATTTCCATTTCTTGGCTGATGACCACATGGCAAGATTAGCTATCATGTCATTAAAATGGAGAGACAAGAGAAAGTGTCGCTAAAATAGTAGAGATTCAAATCAATCACAGCAGCATTGTGCACTACAGAGTGCAGATTCCCTCTGTGCCAGGAGGGGTGAAAAGGGGAGTTCTCAAAGAGGCAGTAAACTTTTATCATCCTTGCAATATTCCTGAACCACATTCCACATCTCATCAATCAGGGATTCCCCCAGCTGGCTTTAACAGTGACTGCAGGGAGCTCCTTAAAAAGATCCAGGGACATGAAAACAGAAAGCAACAGGGATCTTGAGCAACTCTGCCCAAAATCCTGAGCACTCACAGCAAAAACCACCTGATCCATCCAGCACTTATATTATGAAATAAACTTGAAATACTGGACTCAATTTCAGTCATGATCTCCCTGGCTTATGTTTCTTACCACATTTACATCAAAGTCAATGAAAACAATCTGGTTCTGCTGTGCAAAACCACAATGAAATGCCATAGACAATTATGTTGGTAAGGACCATGTTTCAAATCAGGACCCTAAACTCTTGGCACTGTACAACCGAGGCCACAGCACAGAAATCCCAATCAACACCACGTCTGAATTTACTACAACAACAACACAAAACACACACACACACATTAACTTGCATGTATTCACTTGGCCTAGAAATGCAGCCTCAGGTTGTGAGGGAAACCTGACCTGGTTTTGACACATAGCATTCTGGGAAGAAACAAAGCCATTTGGCATACCGACTAAATTTAAAAGATAAGATAAGATGAAAGTTTATTATCCCGAATGCAATTACTGGTGAAGTGAATTGAAACCACTGTTTGATGGTATAAATAATGATGATCCTTTCCACTGTTGTGACCCATGGGCGGATCCCAACCTACACCTTGTCAAGAAGATCAGTAATTAAGCCTCAAAATAATTCATTACAAAACACTTCAGCCCTTTAGATAAGATGTTAAAAAAAAATTTCAGATTAATGCAAGATAGGTGTGAGCTGTAGTTATACTGGCACGACTTTTAATGATATCAGCTCACTGACACATACAGTATATGCTGAGGATGGCAATGACGTGCCACTGTGTTTAGTCCAAAATCTGAGATAAATTGAGATATCTGAGTAAAAGAACTGAATGGCTCCATCAGAGACTGGGTTGGATACACCTTAATTAATTTCAATGCTATCTGCCATTAAAGTCACTCAAGTACTTTTGTTTGTTTTATGAAATATCATGAAAAACATTTT
The DNA here is from genome assembly GCF_046128005.1 of Genypterus blacodes. Lineage (NCBI taxonomy): Eukaryota > Metazoa > Chordata > Actinopteri > Ophidiiformes > Ophidiidae > Genypterus > Genypterus blacodes. The sequence goes on from NW_027466834.1 coordinate 3,494,024, forward strand.
TATGACATAGTCTAATCGAATCTACTGTATTTCAATGTAAGCCTTGTTTTACCAATGCAGCTGGATGATGTGTGGGTTTAATCAAAGTCTTATTTCACAAATGTGGCAATGCTGATGCATAATTTTGTGAAAACCATAGTTGTTTTTTTTTATTCTCCCGGCTCCTTTGCGCCTCATACCTCCCCACAGGACGACAGCACCTCAAACCTAGAAAAGCCGGGGAAGAGCCTGATAGAGGCAAGTTACCTCGTCTCCTGGTGCGTTTTACCCAAGAAGAGACATCCATGCTGAAGAGGGGAAAGACGTACCACTACAGCTGCTCTGTACTACAACACAAACTGGACCTTACTGTATACAATATCACTCTAAGCATATATCCATCCATCGTATATCTAACTTCAGCATTTCCCACAAACGTGACTACAAACCCTCAAACATCCCCTGGAGTGAGGAGGAATACAGGAACACACAAAAGAGTATATATCAACATTGCAAGTGGTTGAATCACCTCTCCTCTCTTCTCTTCTCCTCTACCCTCCTCTCCTCTCCTCTTCTCTCTGTTCCCTTTCTGATACTGCATCATCTCTTTAAGTCCAGTCTGTCTTCAGCTCATTGATCCTAAAATCCCCCGGTTTCCAGTAAATTGGTATGGCAGTGTCCTTAGGCCAGCGGGACTCTGTAAGCTGTAGGTGGTTGAAACCCTATACCAGCAGCTGGCTAAAGGGCAGAGGGCAGAATGCCTAATTCTGCCGTAACAGAGGTGGAATGTGTTTCCTGCTGAATATAGGCCAAGCACGGGTAACAACCTGAAATGCATAGATTCCATCATTTGCCCAGTCAGAAACATGCAATATTACTTATAGTAGAAAATATAGTAATCGATAATCAGCACATTTGAGCAAATTTGTTCCATTTAAAAATTGGAGTAACAGTACGTTGAAGCCCATTTGCTGTGTTCGTGTGTGTTCTCTTTCTTATTTAGCTTTTATCATATTCGCTATACAGAACTTGGTTTCTATGAATAGAAACTAATAGAATCTAGTATTTCTTTATATGAATACTGTCTCCCAGTAGCCTGTAATTACGTCGACCCTTCGCACTTTAACTGTGTAACCTGAGCCGTCATTGTTCCGGCTGTTTGCAGTCTGACTCTGGCTGTGCTGGTCCAGGCCTCACTGGGATGAAGAAGCTCGCGCCTTATCTGACATCACCGATGTTTAGGGTGGCTCTATTAACTGCTAAACCAAAATAGTAACCGAGACCAAACTTCTCCAATGGGCCCATTCAAACCTTCTCCAGCTGCCAGTGGCACAACACACACGCACCTGACGAAAGTGAAAGCATTCCACTGCTACAGACGCGCACACACACACATTGGCACAAACATGCCCATGCGTCCCCGTCTCTCTCTCTCTCTCTCATTATCTCTGAGAAGAAACTTATTACAATGTAAACATTCATTTCAGGGATGCATACACACACCGGTAGACACAAGTACATACACACGCACCTCCAGGCTGTCCGTTCCCGGGCTTCAAGGACGCGTCCCGGCTCTATCCGCACAGTGGAAACACTTTATAAGACGCACTCGTTGAATGACATCAAAGAGCCACGCAGCTGCAATCCAACCATAAAATTACTAAAAGTCAGGAAGGGAAGTCCATAATAAGCTTAGTCACTCCACGCCGCTGTCGTGCGCACTGTGTGTGTGTGCGCGTGTGTGTCGCCAAATGCGTAACAGGCTGCCCAAAGCTGCCTCTACTCACGTCAAGTTACGCAAAACCAACACGTTATTTCTTCCTTTCAAAATAAAAGCACATTGCTCTCTAGCTCTCTCTCTCTCTCTCTCTCTCTCTCTCTCTCTCTCTCTCTCTCTCTCTCTCTCTCTCTCTCTCTCTCTCTCTCTCTCCCTCCCCACTGTTGTAGTAAATGCTTGTTTTATGAGGCGCTTTTTTCTAAGTACAGGGGCAGCCCATTAACGTACAGGTGTTATCCAGGAGTGCCTAAAACAGAAAACAACAAAGACAGAAAACCCCTCTCACCCCTCACTATCTCAATCTCTCTCACTCTCTCTCTCACTCTCTCTCTGTCTCTCTCCCCCAGTCTCTTTCACTTCACTCTCTCTCTCTCTCTCTCTCTCTCTCTCTCTCTCTCTCTCTCTCTCTCTCTCTCTCTCTCTCAATCCCTCCACCCTCTCACCCTCACTATCTCACTCTCTCTCACACACTCTCTCACTCTCTCCCTGTCTCCCCCCCAGTCTCTCTCACTTCACTCTCTCGCTCCCTCTCTCTCACTCTATCTCACTCTCTCCCCATCCGACCCACACTATCTCATTCTCTTTCACACACCCTCTCCCTGACTCTCTCTCCTAGTCTCTCTCGCTCCCTCTCTCTCTCTCACTCTATCTCACTCTCTCCCCCTCCACCCCTCTCACCCCATCACTATCTCACTCTCTCTCTCGATCCCTGTCTCCCCCCCAGCCTCTCTCACTGCACTCTCTCACTCCCTCTCTCTCTCTCACTCTATCTCACTCTCTCCTCCTCCACCCCTCTCACCCCATCACTATCTCACTCTCTCTCTCGATCCCTGTCTCCCCCCCAGCCTCTCTCACTGCACTCTCTCACTCCCTCTCTCTCTCTCACTCTATCTCACTCTCTCCTCCTCCACCCCTCTCACCCCATCACTATCTCACTCTCTCTCTCGATCCCTGTCTCCCCCCCAGCCTCTCTCACTGCACTCTCTCACTCCCTCTCTCTCTCTCACTCTATCTCACTCTCTCCCCCTCCACCCCTCGCTATCTCATGCTCTTTCACACACCCTCTCCCTGTCTCTCTCCCCCAGTCTCTCTCGCTCCTTCTCTCTCTCTCACTCTACCTCACTCTCTCCCCCTCTCACCCCTCTCACCCCATCACTATCTCACTCTCTCTCTCAATCTCTTTCCCTCAGTCTCTCTCATTTTCTCTCTCTCTCCCCCTCCACCACTCTCACCCCCCTCAATCTGTCATCCTCCAACAGAGATCAAAATGGCATGACTCCTGTCTGTCTGTCTGTCTGACTTACTGGTTGGGATTGTATGACAAAGGGACATTGCAGTATTTCAGACCAGAGCCACAGAACACCAATACACTCCAAACCTTCACCACAACCACATCTGTATCCCTGGAGTGCTGCTGAGCTCATAGGGGAAACCCCACAGGAGCGGTGCTGCGTGAAGCCGGCTGAGGATGTGTCAGCTTAGCATGCCAGCGGCTTGGGAGTTATTTCCATTCAATGTTCACGTTTGCATTTTTTGTCGCCACCTGCTAATTGCCTTTTCGAGAAAGCAGGGTCGGGACAAATGGGCTATATGCTGCAAACTGTTTAGAAATGCAGGGCTCAGAACCAACATATAAAGTCTCAAATTATGGAACAAAAATGTTTCTATGTGTTAAAAAAAATGAAAAACACAGGGTCACATTTCATTCATATGGTTATACCAGCTAATCAGAAAGCTGCTTGCTGAATCTGACAATTGCCATGTGTTCGAACTTCATGCTTTAATATGTGATGTTGTGGTGATCCTCTATGTTTTCTTTCTGTTTCCTAAGGATTAGAATTGAAGAGCTTCAAACTGATGTAGCCTAAGACAGAATCATGGCTTCACTTTTTCATGGCTTTTAGCAGGGATGAGGATGATTATCTACATGTCGATGGGGTTGACAGGGCTGAACTCAAGATCAGCAAAACTCTGGGAGGTGGCGTCCGCCTCTATGTGGATGAAGGCTGGTGATCTACCATATGTGTGAGCTGTGCTGATCCTGTGCTGTGCTGAAGCAGCTGTATCTAGTTCCATACCATGTCCTTGGGAATTTTCACAGCTGGTTTTTATTTTTCGTCTATATTCACCAGCAAGCCAATGCAAAGCCTGTTAATGAGATTGTTTTGGTCATTTGAAATCATTTGGATTATCCCCCACATTTTGTTATCTGATGTAACGACTGTATTCATGGCTCATAGAAGGCACTTAAAGGGATTTATCACTCACTCGCTTGCATGCCAAGTCCCCTCTCATATAGCCGTTGGCCCAGTTACCTATGACCACCTGCAGACTGTATTGCTTGAACATTTTACCAATTTTTTGTTTTTGCAATAATTTGCTGCTCCCGTTCCTTCTTTGAGGTTTTATGTATTCGAATGTCCTCAATTATTGACTCCAACAACAATTTTCTGTTGCAGTAATCAGCAGTAAAAGAATACCCGATTTGATTTGTAAATGTAAGAAATGTAAATCTCAGAAAAGCTTTTTGGAGAGAAAAAAGCTTTCAAAAATGTTATTAAAAGATGTTCCAAAGTCATGGGTGAAGGTTTTTGGTAACAATTTACAACCAGTCTATCCTTCACAAGGTCTAAAGTATCCTCTTTGTCCCTACACGCCTTTATGTGGCTCCCTGCAGTGTGACATCAGTGCTGCAAAACAAGAGAACAAAGATGAAGTGCAACAGTTGTACCACAGGCCAGCTCCTCAAAAAGGTAATTTCACACTCATTACTCCTCTTCCTTATCCAGTCTTGTGATTACGTGGCCCAGCTTTACAACTAAGGTCTAATAAAAAAATCACACATTTATCACATCATAGACAATGATTAGATGTAATTTTAGTTGTCAGATCTGAATTAGGATCTGGATCTGGTAGACTAAAATATATACAGGGACCACATCAATGCAATTGCTGTGCAGTAACATATGGGACAGAAACATGCATCAACCACTAATGTGTAGTTGAGAAGAGTAGCAGCTGACACAGTCACATAACGTAGTTTTCATGTGTGTCTGAATATTTGGAGAGTTTATTTGTCGTTTGGCGCTCCCTCCGCCAGTACATTATTAGGCTGGCACACATTTTCTTCAGGGTTGTTCGGCAATGCAGAGGTATTGTATTTTGTTATAATATATGTGTCTTGTGAAATATTTTAAATGTTTGGTTTCCCAATGAAATGCTATTTTCCTCCACAGCAGTGAAGCAGTGAAGTGAAGAAGAACACGCTGTGGTTGTGCTGGTCTGTTCATGTGTGTAACTCTCCATTTCCATTGTTCCGGGTTAGACGAGACTTGCTGACTAAAGCTGTGATGACAAAATAGATCCAAAGCACTGATGTATTTTCAATTACAAGACTTGACTAGAGTTATCCAGACACCTGCACACTCAGTGTCCCATCTGCATCACTACCTCATAAAGATGGAGACACTGCAAAAAGTTGTGTAAATGTATATATCTATAAAGGCAGTTTGAAGATTTGGTTTTGTGTTTCAAGTTTTGAGATATTTGGCAAAGGTTTCGAGGTTTGTTTTAGCAATTGGGAAAAAACTGTAAAATAGTGAACTACAGATTATTCACTGTGTAACATATTTATCTGTGAATAACTCAAGATTTAGTTAACAGTAGGACTAGAATCAACAGTTCACCTACATCTGAATGATAAGAGACGCTCCTCCGAGGACAACAACGTACACATCCTGGACAGGGAAGACAGATCATTTGAAAGCTGATTTGAAAGTAAATTGGCTCACCTATTGTGCTTTTCCCATAGTGGATCGTCATGGCTGTTCTGTGGTTAAGATTAGGTGAGCAATTTAACTGCAGTTTTGCACAAAATATATAGAATTAAGTCATGGGGGCTTACATGGACCCCAATAGTAGGAATGACTTGAATAATATTATGCATACTTTGAAAAACAGATTTCACTGTGCTCAGCATGAATTTAACAGCAAATTTCGAGCAGCTGTGCAGAAACACCTAACAATTAAATTCCTTTTATGCACCGATTCAACAGTGCTCAACTGTTTACTGCTTACATTTGACAGGGTGATCCCAGGAAGTCTTGTCATGTCAAAGGAGCCCCAGGTCCTGACAGCATTTGAAGACCTGTGTTTAAGTTCTGTGCAGAGCAACTGGACAACGATTTGACTACTGTTCCAGAGTCTTGGAACAGTAACTAAGTATACTCCGATCCATAACAACACCTCAAGTGGCTCTATACAAGGAGGTGAACTCTCAACACTGCTGTTCATCCTGGATTACGGACTGTTTAAATACATCACAATTTCTGTAGTTTTGTTGTTCAGCCATGGCAGGGATATTGTATTTAGAAATAATATATGTGTGTTGTGAAATATTTTTAAATGTTTGGTTTTCCAGTGAAAGGCTATTTTACTCCACAGCAGTGATTCAGCTGTCAGAGAAATGCTTAGTAGCAACAGAAGAACGCTGTGGTTGTGCTGGTTTGTTCATGTGTGTTACTCTCCCTTTCTATTGTTCTTGGTTATACAAGAGCTAACTAAAGCTGAGATGAAAACACAATTGCAATGCAATGATGTGATTTCAATAAAAAGATTGATCCAGACACCTGTACACAGCAGAGAACCCTTGAGAGAGATTTACATTGCATGAAAGTACACAGGAGAACATGAGCCATCAAAGGGCCAGCCGGCTCTGTTAGGGAGGAAACAAGTAGAAACAGACATCATCAGGCCTCACAATGTCAAGCTGCCTTGAAACGACATTTTCTGCTCCGCTCAGAGCAGTCAGAGAAGTTCTCCTGAGAGACTCATTAAATAAAATAAATATATGAAAAAATATAACGTAAAAGTCCACATAGATTTAACTTGTGCTGTATTATAAAACAGTATTTTGTGCTTTATGGACAGCAAAGCCGTACTTGAGTGACTTGCGAAGATCAACATAGAAAAGCAGTTTGAGACATCAACATTTTCCAGCCTGAGAAAGTTTGAGTGAAAGTGTGAGTGTATCAGATGCACTTCACTGTCATAAATATTTTCTTAAAGAAACACGACTGACTCTGTGTTTGTGATCAGGGTGACCTGGCCAAGGAGACTTGAAGCACTGAGCTCTCCCATCTGTTTTTGATTTGTCATGATGCATCACTTCCCCTGCCCGGCACTTTGGTCACTGAGGATGTGACGTGTGACACAGCTATGGGGACATTTATAGCCTCTCATCCTGAGATGAGAGATTTCAATTCTATATCAATGGAAACATTAATGTGAGTGTTTTTAATGTGCCAGTCAAATGCAGAGGAAGATGTAAATTCTTCTCTTTTGTAATGTCTTGATTGATTCATCTTCATCCCTGGCTCAGTTTTAAGTGTCCACCACTACACACATTACATTACATTACATTACAGTCATTTAGCACGCGCTTTTATCCAAAGCGACTTCCAATAAGTGCGTTCAACATAGGTAGGCAAAAGACACAGACACACATCCCTCTTCTTCTTGGAACAGTTTTTTAGCTTTCAGTATTAATTGCATTAACATATTGCACATATTGGACAGAGGAAGTAAATTAGCTATTTGATAATGATATCACAACATTCATGAACCCCCGTCTTTGTCTTGATCCTCGTTTGTCCTCAACAGGCTGAGACATAAGAAATGGCTCAAAGTTCAGTAAAATAAACTATTCAGAATCAGAATCACTTTATTTGCCAATTAAGTTTGCACTTAAGAGGAATTTGCTGTGGTTCCGGGTGCAACTATAACATATAGACAAAGACAACAGAAGACAACATATAAATCAACATAAAACAACATGTACAAACAGCAGCTCGGTGAATACTTCAATTAAAAACACACTAAATGAAATAAGTTAACTAAATGAGTGCTGATGAATAAGGTGTTAAAAAAACCTGCAGGGGATTATTGAATAAATTAACTTAAGACTACTGTTAAATAAAGTGAACGTGCAGGGGTTTATTGTGGAGTCAGTGGAAGACCCGGGCCTTGTTGATAAGGCCCACACAGATTGAACAGTATAGATCAATTAAAGCAAGCTGGAGGTACAGCAATAACCTAATCTGCAGACTTTTTCTTTTGTCATCTTGACTCCTGCAGCTCCATCAGCCAGCACGTCTTTCCAGACTATAATTAGCAGCTGCCAGCCATTTCCAAATAGACCATGAACACATAGTGGGATGATGAGAAACACTTGAGTACTGTACTTCAGTACACTTTTCAGGGATCTGTACTTTACTCGAATATCATGTTGGGGGAGTACTTTTGACTTTTACTCAAGTACATTTGAAAGGCAAATATCGTACTTTTTGCTCCGCTACATTTCTATCCATAACCATAAGTACTCGTTAGTTTTTCTTAAAAAAAAAAAATAAATAAAAAAGCGGGGAAACCCTGTGGATTCAGTATTTTGTTGTTTCCTACTCAAACGTGATTGGATTGTACAGGTGCCACTGACAGGGACAGCCCATCAGCAAACCGGAGAATATTACGGGGACTTTTTCCTTCTGTAAAACGGTTCGGACAACAACAACCTCAGATTACTAGTCCCGAGCAAATAAGACCCTGTAAAAACGTATGTGGGTAATCCATCATGCCCTGTTTAAACGTAGTTTTCACTGTTTCTCGTGCATGGAGGCACTTAAAGAAGCCCTCGTTATCATTGGCAGTCGAAATATAATAGCCTGGGGCAAAACCGAAGTGTTCTGGACATACAAACACCGATAAAAAAAGAAAGTCAAACTTATCAGAGGCCGAGACTTTACCAACACGGTTGATGGGAAATATTTGTCTTCTTTAATTATTATCAACTTGTCACACATAGGTTTAGGAATACTGTGTGTGTGTGTGTGTGTGTGTGTGTGTGTGTGTGTGTGTGTGTGTGTGTGTGTGTGTGTGTGTGTGTGTGTGTGTGCGTGTTGTCACACATACACACAAATTAGCTGCCTTTTCTTTTTACTTCTTGCATATAAACCCATTCATTCAAGCACATTCATTTTCAAAATTTGTTACATTCTTCAAGGTATTAACATTAAATATTCCATAAAAACTCCATCCAGGAGGTTTCTATATAGGTAAAGGTAAGAACTGTGGCAGTAATAATACAATATTTTGAAAATGTACTCTTGATACTTTTAAAAACAAGTACTTCAGTACTTTTACTTAAGTAAACATCTGACTGTAGTACTTCTACTTGTATTGGAGTAAAATTTAACAAACGGTATCTGTACTTTTACTTAAGTAATGAAGCTGTGTACTCTGTCCGCCTCTGGAAACACTGAATGTAAACAAAAGGTTCCATTTAGAGGCATTATAAATGACAGATTACCTGCACATTGTACTTTTTGTAGACTGGATGGGATTGAAGTGATTGTGTTGTCCACTAAATATATGATTTAACATGAAGTTTACTCAAGTTTTTTCAGATTTGTTGCTGTTTCAGTGGTCTATTAATGCTCTACCACCCTGTCTCATTTCTCATGGATTTAGGATGATTTCAATATGATTATGGTATAAGCATGACATTTGCGAATCTGTTAATTTCCTTAATCAGAGTTGAAGTACTTTCATTCATGGAATGCTAACACTTTTACAAGTGACACATCGTTTACCAAACAGACCAATGAGAGAGGAAACGCAAACATAACAGGGATGTGTAAAGGCTGTAAAGTGTGAAGGTACTCAGGCTGTGATGTCTCATCAAGGTCCAATGAGCCTCTGCAAGGGATCCAGGGGTTTATTAGTTCAATAGCCAGAAATTCATTGTCAAACTAATTTAAGTATGTTAAAATTGCTAATTGTATATCACCTATAGCTGATTTATTGCCCTCACTTCATTACTTTCTAATAGGTATATGATATGGTATAGGTATCTGGGGTTTTTTTGACAAAAAAGGTGTATTACATGATGGGGTTATCAGAAATACAAATTCTACCATAAATGAATAAATGCACATAAGACAAAAATCCACCCAAACCACCATAAAGGAACAAGTTAATACAGAGGTGACCGAACACATAGTGTGAATATGAGCTCAGTGACAAGAGAGGTCATGGAGTGTGTCTAAAAATAGATGTTCTATTTGCATGCACGTGTTTGTATGTATGAGCTCATGCGTGCGTCTCGGCAGGTCCACTGGCCAAACACACAGCAACATTGACCCCCATCAGGTCAGCTGGGTTAAGCTGCCTAGATCAACCTTTTTCTTTGATGGTCCATTACTAGAGCCACTTTGGAAAGGTTGATCCCACGTACATAACATAGCCTTAATAGGGGCCAGAGGTGGAGCATTATCCTCGTGAGTGGATGATGACAGCGGATGATCTTGAATTATCATCTGATTTTGTAAATTAACTCTTTATTTCTTATTCTTAGGTCAATGTAACATACAGCTGTGTGTGTCTGACAGCCAGCATCTCTTTAAACCTTTTTAAACACATATTCCCCTATGGGCAATATGATATTGTTGTCCAACCATCTTCTGGATAAACTAACGTGCAGCCTAAATCTACAATCTCTTCAATGTTTTGTCTTTTTTTCCTCAGATTTACACTATGTCTTTTCTGACAGAGCAAGCTAGATGTGACTCCTGCAGCTCCCTAGACAAGCACGTTTTCAAGACTATAATTAGCATAAAATTACCGATCACAAGATTTTTCTTCTCAAGCATGCTGGGTTTTGCACCTGGTTACCATATGGTACCAATGAGTGAACTGTTTTTATTGAAGAAAGCATTTGACTTTACAATGAGCTTACAGTTATGGGACATTTTGGAGCAAGTTTTTTGATACAGGAAGAGGGGGGGAAAAATAGAAAGAGGCAGAGAAAAGAAAGAGACGTTGACTGGGAACTGTGGAAACACACGTGGACAAAATGTATAAGGAGACGAGGGGACGGTGACCCGGGCCGATGACTTGTACAGTCGGGTTGTTTATAACAGCGTTTTTGGAGATGAATAGTAGTGTCAAAGTTAAGGTAGTGAGGCCACCTTATCCCACTATTGCTAGTTTCCCATATGAGCCAGAGTGAATCCCCAAATCCATCAATAGAGCCCAAGAATAAATACTACATTTCTGCTCCCAATTGAAAAGAAATAAAAAAATGTAGTTGCTGGCTCTTTAAGTGTGTGGTCATAGCAGTTTTTTGTTTCTTCAGAAGGTTTTCCGGATAAATGATATAGGCAGAAATGAGATGTTTAAACTCATTTTTACCAAGTAGAACAAATGTTCCAATCTATAAAAGGAAGGCCCTGCAGAAGAAAACACTGCCTTTTTGCAGCAGTTTCAGTGACACCCTTGCATGGGGCAGTTAATACAGGCTGACCTTCGAGGGGCCAGAAGTGCAAGTGCCCCCCGACTGGCAGCCATATGGTATGCATAATATAAACATTTTATAAACATCCTTTAAAGTTACTATTGCTTAGAAAGTAAGTGTAAAACATTAAAATAGTGAAACAGTAGATTATATTTTATCAGTAGTTGGCTGCCACCCTGGAAAAAAGAAGTTATGCAATTTATCTGTAACGGTGTGAGATTCCAGTTGTGAGCTCAGGTCACTCAGGTCAAGCAGAAACTGATGAAGATACTGTATACATCAATGTCTGCATCAATGTCTGGATAACGGAGTATGTATATATATACTGTATATATCCAGAGGTGAACTTGTCATCTGGAAAACTGTCAATGTGTTGTGCTGAAGAGATTCTTTGATATCTCCACATTATTGACCGAAGTGGAGAACACAAAGGGCCATGAGGCTGAGGTGCAGGTCGAAGCTACTGGACGTCTACATGCCATATGTAGTAGTCACAGCTTTATTTTTATTGCACACCTATTTCAGAAAGTGTTTGCCGCTCTAGAGACTACTACAAACCAAAGATATGGACTTGTTCACTCCAGTTACATTAGTGAACAATGCATCCAAACGCACCCGGAATTTAGGCACGGAGAACAAGTCCACTGGGCTTATGGGGTCTCTGCGCTCTCACGCCAGCCCCTGCAGAGGCTATAACAGGCCCCAGCTGTTCAAGCAAGAGAAGACACTCACTCATCGAACGTTTGCAGTAGAAGAAACAGTTGGACAGAGCAACAAAGATGAAAAGGCAGAGTTTATTAGATTATTTTACAATGTTATTGATGTTGTGGCGAACTCAGTGACCCTAACCCTAACCCAATCAAAGGCAGAGAACTAGAGTTTTTATCAGAGTAAATTCAGAATTTAGACTAACAATTAGGAAAATTTGTAGAAGACCAACAACAACCAAGGTTGGAGATTTCTCTACATTTCTATATATAGCTCTATACACAACCCCTTTGACAGGTGACTATGAGTAAACATACAGTATATGCTGTTGGAAACCAAAATGAGTGGCCAGAGGACATATTGTGTAATTGTCTGTGCAAACAAACTGCACCAAAACTGCACCGATATGGTTGATGAAAGATAAACACAAGTACGAGCTGTTATCAGTGACACCTCCATACATTTTTCATAGGGGGGGCCAGATGGGGCCACTGAAAATCTTGAAACCAAAAACCAAAACGTATGACGAGGGGTTGCTGTCCGTGATTGCGTTTGCTGCCCTCCCCCCTCACCTGCACAACCCTAACACCCTAACCCTCTAACCCGCGTATGTGTGAGTGATGGAAGGTCAAGTGGTCAGTGGGGGGGCCACTGGGAGGGCCAGCAATTTTTACGGGGGGGGTCCCCCCTGGGTGGCGCCACTGGCTGTTATGATGAAATAATCAATCACTTTTCTCTGTGAGCCGTACCATTCATGGTTTAGATCCTATAATTAAGTCCAGCACGGTCAGCTCATGCATGGCATTTATTGAATCACTGCACCATACACACTTAAGGGGAAAATCTAATGAGGAGTCTAAATATAGCTGGATTCTACCACAGAACCTGAAACAGAGCAGCAGTGATGGTAAGGAGGTAAATGTTTCTCATGCTGTTAGCTGTCCTCTCCTCATACTGATAAAGAGAGACACGGAAATATGAGGGGCCCTCATACAGGGCATACCTACTCCAAGGCCAAACACACCTAGAACGCTTGGCTCTGACTGTCTGCCAAAGGGGTGACGTCATTATTCCCTCAAAAACACATCAAGAAGCATTGCCATGAGAAAGGGCCAGTGCTATTTGTCATGTGTGTTGCTGCAGATTAATGTAGTTTGAAGAACAGACGTGTTGGAGATTAAGTCAAGACAACCAATTACAGTACAGGAAGTCATGTAAAGTGAATAGGCTGATAGTTGTAAGTCCCCCACACACACAGTTGAACAAAACATGGTACATTTTGGCCTCCACCATGCCAACAATGACATGTCAATCAATTCCTTAACCCATTATGCCCCTCATTTTCTTCTTTCTGTGGTTTCTTTGATCTCTTCCCCTCTAACCTCCTCTCACTCTTTCCTCTCCTTTTATCTGACCTATCCCTCTCACAGTTTCAACTAGCTATCTTTTAATATCACATTCCCAGCAGTTTGCCGTCAACTAATGTGTTCCACCTGTGGAAGATGGACTATGAAAGCATCTGTGGATTTCGGAAGGGCGATTACAGGTTCAGTGGTCAAATGATTCCAGGACTGAGTTCCACTACAGCAAAATGCTACAATTAGAGAGCAAAGCCTTGAAGATGATCCCAAAAGGCCTGTCACTGCAACCCGCAATACACTATGCAAGGCTGATACATAATGTGGTAATGGCTGACTGCCAAACTGCATTCCATATTTCCAAGACACCAGGCATCTCTCAAGCGGGGATCCTACCCATCAATATCTTATTCCAATGATGAAAGTTGTAGCCCTTTGGGTTCCAGGCAACATATGTCTTTTTGTGGATGATTGTTCAAGGAGGGAGATAGGCAAGGAAATGAAACTGTGTTTGTATACCAAATTTCAAGCTAATAGGGTCTGACGTGAATTACATATCTGCACGCGACCGTTCCATCTTGTTCCTATTGGCTCGTCTTTGCAGGCACGCCCCCTGTTATGCAATTAAGCCTGATTGCGAGGTGCATGTCCTCCATCTCTCCCATATTTCAAAGGCAATTTTCCAAAAATAAAATCTATAGTAGTCTATAAATGAGGCATTCCTGGGAACCTGACATAACCTCGGATTACAGGATGTTCACTTATCCTGACACAGGCAAACTGCAAACCACATGATTCCTAAACTACCAGCTCAGCAGTCTAATCAAATTATGACTCAGTCTGTCGTAGTGAGGAAGCGTGAAGTGTTCCCTGGAGAAATGGATGCTTCCTTTGGATTCTCAGCAGTGTCACTGTTTCAAAAATGCAACATCCTATCAACACAGTGGAAACGTCTAACCTCTGTTGTGTCATGAAGGTGATAAAAGCGGAGGAGTCTCTGCCTGGAGGTCTTGGCATATTGCCATTGCACACGGCTGATGCATGCAGCAAGAACATAAGAAATCTCAGTTAAACTAGACAAATACAATGCAATATGTACAGCTGGGATGCATTCATGTGATGATTTTGAATATGGAGAGTCAACTTGCTGAAAATGGATACCTGCGACCACAGCATGGAAAGTGAGAGCCCATGGATTAAGTCGCCCAGAGCAAGAACAAGAACACTTTCAATCGCAAGGCTTGGTATTGTGATCTCACATCCCTCTGCATCAGCTAAGGAGGATAACTGTGGTCAGAGTTACATTTCCCCCTAAAGAACTGAGGAAATTGAAAATGTTGTGCCACAGTCACAGAGTATCTGTTACATGTTAGTAATTACCTGCTAAGTAGCTACTGCTGGAATCCATTTAACTACTCAAAAAAATGAGATTTTTGAATTGCTGCCTCCAGAATGAAGTTGAATGAATGAATTGTATTGGGTCATCCTAATGTCAAAGCAAAGTTTGAGGAATCCAATAAATCATTCACAGCCCAGGCCTCACATAATTTGCGTGCTGGTACCTTTGCACATGACCCTGAACTCACAGCTGCATGCACACACGGCCTGAAACACAGGCAGGATTGATCTGGTTGATTCTGTTGCCTCCAACTCTGTCTGATCCATCTGCCACTTTCTGATCTTTTTGTTGTTGTTGTTGTTGTTGTTGTTGTTGTTGTTGTTGTTGGTTCAGAACCATCTCACCATGAGGTTAGTAGAGGAGTAAACCACATCAGTCAACACTTCTCTAACGCTAATCTGAATTTCCCAGTTCATATGGTGGTGATGGTATGACATGATGGTATGAGCAGCAGATTTTGGGTCAGCCTTGGGGTGTAAACAACAATTATAAATAATTGGGGAAACTCTCTATGGAGGTGAAAGTGCCACAGACAGTAACTCAATGTCAGGTAGACATTGTCGCTCAAGCACGGTGTTATTGCTACACCATCTGTGGTTAATGTACAGGCATACTTCCCCTCCCAGAGGGGCCTCAAAGCCACTAAGATCCAATGCTGAATCCATATCTCATCAAGTAAGCCTGGTTTCAGTGAACGCCATGAGACATCCCTGTCTGTTGATTATCAGCTGATCATGCTGTGCTGTGCCACCACTGCTGTGTAACCACTCTGTTGTACACTTTGCAAGACAAGATAGCAAAATAAACAAACACAGAGTAATATGTAGTGAGTGAGGAATTCTCTTGGTAAATCTGCCAGAAGTTCGACAGAATTCAATGGTCTGCAAGCATATGGAGGCACCTAGCTGTTAATATGGCAGCTCCAGCATGTCCCATCTGCACATGTTTGTGCAGGTGGAACTGTTTTAAGAGCTTTCTTAACATGTTGATATAGCAAATATTAAGAGATGTGTGACATCGCACATTTCACACTTGGACCATCTGGACGAGTTTACAATGAAGTGTCCAGTCCCCTTGAAATGAAGTGCAGCACTGAGACCTCACGTACGCCAGAATGCAAATATCTCCCAACGAAAGAACTAGTACGCTGCAGTGCCAGCAGGGCCGGAGCCTGAGGCCCAAGTGAGCTAATCCAGTCATATCACCACCACATGGTCAGTGCACATGGATAAGGTCTTATATCTTTCTGAATGAAATCAACTTTCATCCTTTGTTTTTATTATTATTTTAATGGCATAGTAGGATAATAGTTTCCTTCGCACTTATTCATTCTATTTGACTGAAATGAACTCAATGAACTCGTGAAAAACCCAATATATCATTTGACTCTCCCAAACTTTCAAAAAGTAAAGTTGTCATGATCATAACCATGTTTGCCTCAGGATCGACCACATGGACCCTTGGATAAGTCCTCCCACCTGTTTGAAGGTAAGATGTTGTCTTGTTGGGGCTTGATTAATTCAACAAGCCAATCCTACTACTTCACATAAGTAACACATTGCTTCAGGTGATCTTTAATGGTTTGAATGATGCAAAATTTCACAACTCTACCTGTCAAACCAAACTGGACAGTGGTTTGGTTAGACAGGTAGATAATAGTTTCCTTCGCACTTATTCATTCTATTTGACTGAAATGAACTCAATGAACTCGTGAAAAACCCAATATATCATTTGACACTCCCAAACTTTCAAAAAGTATAGTTGTCATGATCATAACCGTGTTTGAGCCTCAGGATCGACCTCATGGACCCTTGGATAAGTCCTCCCACCTGTTTGAAGGTAAGATGTTGGAGCTTGATTAATTCAACAAGCCACTCCAACTACTTCACATAAGTAACACATTGCTTCACGTGATCTTTAATGGTTAGATGATGCAAAATCACAGCAAAATCACAGGTTTCACAGCTCTACCTGTCAAACCAAACTGGATGAGTTTGATGCTACTTCGATGCTCCTACAAACATCACTGCATACTGCCCATTTGTTTGCCCAAATGTTTTTTTTTAGAATGTTTATGTAGAGCTATGTATGGGTATAACTAATGATGAAATGATAAGTCTGCTGTATTGAGAGTCAGCTGCAGGGCAAGTAATTGCAACTTGTGACCTTGATTGTAGACCAGTTTGTGATATTTACTGCCTCAGTTACAACAACTGCTATTTTTATTGATGTGTTTTTATTGTGAACTCGTTTAGCTCAGCATTTAGAAACAACCACTGAAATCTAAAACTACAAAAACATTGTTCACTCAGCAGTAGCTTCTCACAAACAAGCTTCGTCCCAATGAGTGTTTTTGTCACTACGAAGTTATGCAAGCTAGAGTCATTCAGACCAAAGTACAATCAGAAAGCTCCATTTCAAAGCCACCAACACAGACGGTGGGTAAAAAAATGCAGACGGGAGGTGGCAGGCACAGGAATGCGGCGTGATGAATGAGCCACTATAGTCTTGATGACCCATGAAAGAGCAGACCAGACGGGAGTGTGTGTGTACGCACACACAAGCACACACACACACACACACACACACACACACACACACACACACGCACAAAGCCTTTACATTTGATAGGATTTTGATACAGTGTACATGTCAAAGATGAAATCTGATGACTTACAATTATATATGCACATATAATACAGATGGATTATTATAAATGAACTTTATTATTAATTTATATCATTTTAAAATTAATTGAAAGAATCAATGTGAAACTAAAAGGGTTCTCATTTGGCACATACTGTACCTCTGCCAAGGCTAAATGAGGACAAACTTGTCTTGAACGCACACTATAATGGGAATAAAGGACTGCAGTTATAGTAATGCATTTATTTATTTAGAGTTTGTCATCAGAAACTGTTTTTTAATCTTAGAAATCTGAAGATGGACCAGGTGCTTGCTCTGCTGTCCATCATCACTTCCCCCCGGCAACATTTTCTGGACCATATTCTGTCGTTAAGAAGATATCAGAGCATAATTAAATTTTATGTGATACTCCTGATCACAGATCTACAGCTCAACTGTGTCATTTAAAGCTACATGAGTCTTATTATTCTCGTAAACCTCTGTTTGGAGAACAGGATGCTTGGCCGGGCCAGGAGAGAGAGAGTGATTTAATGTGACCTGTCCATGTCCATGTCCGGGAAAGTTGCACTGTTTAGGAAAGTTGAGTCTGCCAAGTCAAAACTCATCATCGCTGCCATCACATCTAAAGGCAGGACAGAATTGTAATGAAGCTGAGAGTTTTGGTCTGCCTCAGTGAGAATAAACCTTTATTAGCTTCCCATTATGCTATAACCTGAACCTGCTGCTGTCACACGTGCCACAGCTCAAATAAAGCAGCGGAGCCAGGACATCACTTACTGGACAATACTTTTTATTTCTCAGGCTTTATAAAAGTCACAAGTGTTAAACGTGTGTAATGTTTGATTCTATCTGATGTTGCAGCTGAGACTGACGACGCCATTATCTATCTATACACAGCATATACAGGTGCTGGTCATATAATCAGAATATCATGAAAAAGTTGATTTATTTCAGTAATTCCATTCAAAAAGTGAAACTTGTATAATGTATACATTCATTCCACAAAGACTGATATATTTCAAGTGTTTATTTCTTTTAATTTTGATGATTATAACTGACAACTAATGAAAACCCAAATTCAGTATCTCAGAAAATTAGAATATTGTGAAAAGGCTCAATATTAAAAACACCTGGTGCCACACTCTAGTCAGCTAATTAACTCAAAACACCTGCAAAGGCCTTTAAATGGTCTCTCAGTCTAGTTCTGTAGGCTACACAAGCATGGGGAAGACTGCTGACTTGACAGTTGTCCAAAAGACGACCATTGACACCTTGCACAAGGAGGGCAAGACACAAAAGGTCATTGCTAAAGAGGCTGGCTGTTCACAGAGCTCTGTGTCCAAGCACATTAATAGAGAGGCGAGGGAAGGAAAAGATGTGGTAGGAAAAAGTGTACAAGCAATAGGGATAACCGCACCCTGGAGAGGATTGTGAAACAAAACCCATTCAAAAATGTGGGGGAGATTCACAAAGAGTGGACTGCAGCTGGAGTCAGTGCTTCAAGAACCACCACGCACAGACGTATGCAAGACATGGGTTTCAGCTGTCGTATTCCTTGTGTCAAGCCACTCTTGAACAAGAGACAGCGTCAGAAGCGTCTCGCCTGGGCTAAAGACAAAAAGGACTGGACTGCTGCGGAGTGGTCCAAGGTTATGTTCTCTGATGAGAGTAAATTTTGCATTTCCTTTGGAAATCAAGGTCCAAGAGTCTGGAGGAAGAGAGGAGAGGCACAGAATCCACGTTGCATGAGGTCCAGTGTAAAGTTACCACAGTCAGTGATGGTTTGGGGTGCCATGTCTTCTGCTGGTGTTGGTCCACTGTGTTTTCTGAGGACCAAGGTCAACGCAGCCGTCTACCAGGAAGTTTTAGAGCACTTCATGCTTCCTGCTGCTGACCAACTTTATGGAGATGCAGATTTCATTTTCCAACAGGACTTGGCACCTGCACACAGGGCCAAAGCGACCAGTACCTGGTTTAAGGACCATGGTATCCCTGTTCTTAATTGGCCAGCGAACTCGCCTGACCTTAACCTAAAGAAAATCTATGGGGTATTGTGAGGAGGAAGATGCGATATGCCAGACCCAACAATGCAGAAGAGCTGAAGGCCACTATCAGAGCAACCTGGGCTCTCATTACACCTGAGCAGTGCCACAGACTGATCGACTCCATGCCACGCTGCATTGCTGCAGTAATTCAGGCAAAAGGAGCCCCAACTAAGTATTGAGTGCTATACACGCTCTTACTTTTCATGTTCATACTTTTCAGTTGGCCAACATTTCTAAAAATCTGTTTTTCTAATGGTCTAGTTATATTCTAATTTTCTGAGATACTGAATTT
Organism: Genypterus blacodes; assembly: GCF_046128005.1. Taxonomy (NCBI): domain Eukaryota; kingdom Metazoa; phylum Chordata; class Actinopteri; order Ophidiiformes; family Ophidiidae; genus Genypterus; species Genypterus blacodes. The sequence goes on from NW_027466834.1 coordinate 3,513,577, forward strand.
GGGTTTTCATTAGTTGTCAGTTATAATCATCAAAATTAAAAGAAATAAACACTTGAAATATATCAGTCTTTGTGGAAGGAATGTATACATTATACAAGTTTCACTTTTTGAATGGAATTACTGAAATAAATCAACTTTTTCATGATATTCTAATTATATGACCAGCACCTGTACATACAAATATATAGAATAAAATACATATAAACTATTTTTATACTATAACCTAAAGCAATTCATCATATTTTATATTCTGTCTTTCTTTCTACTTTATTGATCACCTAACCATTAGGGTGGTTTTAAATGCAACCACGCATCAATAAACACACTTAAAATGTAACTTAACTGCTCATAAAAAGGATGTGAACATGGTCTCTTTTCTGCCGGAATGCGGCAGCTTGTCTGACTTGTATCTTAACCTATTAACCTGCCAATAGTAAGGGAATAATAATCTAGTTTTTGCAGAATGACCATCGTCACTGAAATTGTTTAATGAAAGCTGTTGATTCTGTATAAAGATGGATTTTTACAGCAGGACTTAGACCACAAGGTCAGCAGATCCTTGTGTCCATGTTTGGCTTTTGTGAACAAAATGAACAAAAACTAATGACATAGGGACCGTTAACAGCTTTATGATTGAGACAAATGTAGCCATGGACACTTGGGAGTTGAGCAACAGCTCTTCACAGGACAGTTAAGAGGAAATGACTTCTCAAAACACGTTAAAAGTAAAAAAAACAACTTTATTTACAAAACAAACCACTGCCCCCAACCCACAAACCCCTGAATTGAGCGACATGTGTGGAATGCCATGTCTGTGCTTGTGGCTGAGGTTGGGAATTTACAGGACTGAGAACACCACCCAGCGCAAACCTTCACTGCTCCCCCACCCACTCACGGAGTCTGAGCTCGAGCATTTTCTAATGCCACAATATGTAAGAACTTGTTGACCTGTGGCCTGAGGTCCAACTTTGAGCCGACGAATCATCAATTAGACATTTGGGGGATAAGAGGTTTCATACCATCTGAGAATATGGTACAACCTCCATTAACAGATCAACCACATCATAACACATTTACATTAAACATGTCCATTTCATTGAGCGCAAAAATACAGAACAAAGTAAAAATCAAAAGCAACAACTGTCTTCTGTCTGCAGCGTAGAAAGATTCATTTTTAGAGTCTCAGGCGTCACCAGGCATCACTACACGTCTTCATTGGGGACTTTCTATACATCTACTTGTCATGAGCTATTACATAATAATCGCCAACTCACCTACAGATGAAAGTTTTGGCACAATTTTCCTCAATGGAGAATTTAAAGGAAATTTGCGCAAAACTGTATGAGTGAAATGAATGACTGGGAAGGTCGCTTCACTGAGCTGCTGGGTGAAGTGAAGCAGATGTGTCTTTCTTTCAGTGGCCGTATGAATCACTTGCAAATTGGCCACAAGGTGAATCACAGCCACAGTGCAGAGTATTCAAAACTTCCTGAGAGGTGAAACCACTGATTGCCTGAACGGAAACCTATCATGGGAAATGACGCTTTTGGATTCTCGCTGGTTTTGTTTCCGTGGATCTGTGGAAACAGCAGCCAAGGGACGTGCAAGAAACCTTATGCATTTTTGAGTGAATGGTCTTACACTCCTGTTTGTGAACGCTGCTCACATCCACGACTGTGATAATTGGGACGACATGTGATCGCCTGCACTAAACTGTATGACAACCAATGCATGTCCATGGTTGTGCACTGGTCCACCTGTCTCTGCTGTGGGGATCTGAACCTGTGTGTATAAATTAGAAGGCGTAGCGAGTGCGAATGTCCTCTAGTTTCTTTGAGACCTCTGGCGGTGTTCGGTCCAGCTCCTCTGCCACACTCTTCTGCTTGTGAGGGTCCATGCTGTTAAACTGCTCACACAGATCTCCATCAATCACATTCTGGGGAGGAGGATGGAAAAGAAACAAGACTCAGTACAAAGTGGTGTTCAACAGCGTGAACAGAGTGTAGAGATCAACCGAGACCAACCTTGACAGGGAAATAGTAGGATCTAAAGCTCAGATGGTCTCTTCCACACATCGGAGGGAACTCTGAGCGCATATGCATCTCTAAATGCTGGAAGAAGTCATGGTCCTGCAGAAAGAAAAAGCCAAGAATGAAAAGGCGGAAGGGAGACAAATGTGTCATGTGATCGAGGTGCACAAGGTTACAAAGTATTCCAAAGCCTTTAAGATAAGATATTGGTGTAGACTATGCACGTGGGTTACCTCATGTGAAGTGAACGGGACCAGGATGCCAATGCCGCCAGACAGTGTGGTGTAGACCAACGACTCTGAACCTCCAGGGATCAAAGTGGTTTTCTGAAGGGACAACACCGTCTCTCCTACATGGTAATTTACGATCACCTCAGCCTGCGGAGACAAAGGGGACAGAGTGTTTTTCTCATTTCTCTCAAAGACTGATGTCACTTCAGCCTTAGCAAGAGGATTAGGAGACAGAGAGGGAGAATCATTGTGGAAGATCGTCGCAACCTAAACGCTCTTCTTTCCCCCCCAGTGGACGCTTCGAAATTGATGGGGTCTGATGGGGGATTAGAATCACAGTATAATTATTTATATGCTGTCATTAAAAGAACCAAAATTGTCTTGCAGGCCGGATCAAACGGCCGGAGGTTCCCCACCCCTGAATTTGTGAACACGAGTGACTTGTTAAGTCATCACTTGGATCCAACTGTATTTCAACTGGATGTATTTAAAACGGTGAACTTCTTGTAAAGGTCAGGAAGAAAACACACACCGTCACCCACTACCAAAAGGAAATTGGTACGGATGGTCCAACTTAATCCAATAAGCATACAAAAAACATGTCCGTCAGTAAGAATCAGAGGGTATTTTAGACAAAGAACGCATTTGGGAGCAGTGAACCTGTGTGTGCAAACTACAGACGGGACATGACTGCTGTCATCAGATTAATGAGACCAAGAATGCAAAAACAAAGTGAAATGGAATTTATAAGTATGATTCCAAGTTTGGTTTTGTGCCCAGAAATACCATCTCCAGAGAGCAGATAATGTGTGTGTGGTCATTAAAAAACTGTAATTGGTGTTTTCTCGGGCTGTGTTAGTCTCTCTCTGAATTCTCAGAGGTATTCTGGAGACAAACTTCACCAAATACTGGATCATTATACTGTGTTACTATACTCGTGATATAGTTTGTGATGTAGCTGATTTTCTCCGTCTCTCTAACTACTGAAACGTGCCAGCATTCCTTTGCCCGTTCCCGTCCAATTCTGCTTACATTTACTCATTCTATAAGTAGCTTGAGAGAAACTCGGCCTGTAGCTCTGCACCGTGCTGTTTGATCAGGAAAGCACGTGAAGTCGTGATGCAAGATTTTTACTGTAAATGGATTTTTTTCAAAAGAAATTTCCATTGCAATTTTTGTGACGATTTGAGTATGGTATATATCCCTAAAAGGGACATAGAAACACCTTTCGTTGAGATTTATAAAATATTAGATTATGCCCGTTTCCATCAGCTATACTGAGAACATTTGTACGGAAACACTGGTTAACTAAAATCACTTGGATGGAAACACAGTTTAGGTTCTGATTGCCAGGGACAGACAAAAATAACATGTCAGACAATACTAAACCGTGACAATTTGGATTCAGACAGTCGCCGTTTTCCTGAACAGACAAGCTGCGAGACTCCTTGTCTGTGATCTTTTGACATAAATCAATTAAGTACATGTGGAATGGATCTAATTGAAGGTAGGGCATCATTTAAACAAGCCATGTATCACTAATTAAGTTCAACCAGCCAGCTGCACACACATACTGGAGACATTCTAAGTTTGGAAAGCTCCAGATATCCTTATCCTCATCTAGAAAGGGACAGTGCAGTGCCAAGGTCAAGGGACATCGTCAAATCAACAAGCAGTGACAGAAACAGCTGTTCACAAAGCAACTGGAAATAACGGATAATGTCTCATTTGGAGGGACTTTCCCAGTTAGTGCTACCATAACAGTTGTGACCAGCATATGTGTCACTGTGCATTTATAGAATGTGTTTCTATCGTTGCATGTGTATGCGCATACTGAACCTATGCTTGATGTTTTATGTAGTGCGTTTGTTTGTCTATGTTTTGTGTACATCGTCTGTGAGTGCAGACACAAACACATCTGAGCTTTCTGGTGGGACTGACTGCACTAGAGGATGGAGCTATATGACAAAATTGTTTGGAACTAAAAAAAAAAGGTTTTTAGTGAGGACAAAAGGTGTGGACTGACGGACAAATGCACCAACAAACTCACTGCTGTGCCCTTAGCACTGGTGTAGTTAAAACAGGAATGTTACCTTCTGTGACGCTCCATTAAGGAGGCCTCTATCCCACAGCGCTTTGTTTCCTGTGGGATCTTCATCCACATCATCACTGGTGTTGGGTGGAAGACGAACCTGGGAAAAAAAACAAACATTTTCTGACTTGTGTGTCACACAACGGCCCATAAAGCTGTTTTGGTTGTGGCTGGTCTTGATTGTGATTCATAAAAGATATTCCACCGCATAATATTCTGTTTTCTCCCCGCTGTCATTAAGGGGTAAGAATAACAAATTAGTCTAAACATGCAAGTCAGACATGCAGAACACCCAACAGTCTCCCCCCCATTGCTTACAATGCTGATGTTCCCAAACTTGTCAGCAGAGGCCATAGTGTCGTAGTCTAGCAGGCAGGCTGTGGTCACCCAGCGGGGATACGTGTCATCTGCAAAGATGATCAACTGGTTCTCATTACGCCGGTAGCGAACCCAGAAGAGGCTCTCCTGAACATCAGTCACAATCACACGCTGGCCAATGGTATGAATGCCTGTCACCAGGTTGGGAACGTGCTAGGAAGAAAGAGGAAGAGGAGTTAAGGACACTCAACAAAAACCATCTCAAATTTGACTGTGGCGTGAAATCTTAGTCATATGCACAGTAGAGTCCATAATCGACGGGTTCATAGGTGCATCCTGTTTTACCTTGTTCTCACACTTGCGGAGCAGTTTCTTTTTTCCAAGGTCATATATTCTTAGCAGCTTTCCAACGCCGACCAAAATTCGTCCCTGAAATGGAGCGATGGCCAATGGGACGTCCTCTACTGGTGTCTGCCAATCAAAACATAGCATATAGGTGAGATGAAATCTACCCTTCAATATGGCTGCAGCAGTAACCACACAGGTTTTGTGAGGTATATCCCAACAAGTAATTCAATGGAAAGCCAACAGTGTTTAAAATACAGTGTGAAATATTTAAATTCAAATAACAAGTATGGAAAATTAAAGCAAATACTTCAAGACGATACAGCTATTTCTGAAAATCCAATAGCAGATGCACTTTTCCCTTTTTTGTTTAGTTAAGTATAAGGACAGTTACTTTAGCTTTTGTATCGTGGATCCGTGCTAATTTGCAGCAGTTGGTTTAAGTGTAGAAAATTCCTGGATACAGATCAGGATGGGTATAAAATTCAAATCTACTCAGTTCACACAAGTCCCACCTCCCAAAAGAACGTATAATAATCTAGTGAACTAGATTTTTGAGATATTATATATCATTTTTTGTATGCATGGAGATAATACAGAAAGAGAGTCAACGGAGTCAAAACGTGAGACCATATCGGAGAGTAATATAGACCCTACAAGATGGAAACATCCTCTGACCACAATATGTCAACGTTACCTTACTGAGAATTGACTGTGTGTGTGTGTGTCTCTGTCTGTCCGTCTGTCTGTCTGCATTCCTGTGACAGTGTTTGTGGTCTGATATTTGCCTGTACCACTGTGTCAACTTGTGGTTGCAGAATCTGTGTGTGTGTGTACCACACAGCCTGATCCAAAAGATCCAATGGTGGAATGGTTGGGAATTTCCTCCAACATGAAAACCACTGGACATTATATTGTGCAATCATTGTGACACTCCTGACTCATTTCCCCATCAGGTGGCAGATGCATGTGGGCTGATTCACCCTGATGGCCGACACCCTGCTCAGGTTTCTGGGGAATTGCCCAAAAGGCAGTACATGAAGTGCATGGAACATCTCCCGTGTGGTGCCATGATCATTTATAAATATCAATATTTTCGGCTACTCTGCCTGCTGCAATTTCAAGAGCCTTTGTCCTATGAGTCCAACGCTCATCTTGGCATGGCCAGGTAGCACATTTTATACAAGAAAGTCCTTTCGCACTCTTTTACTGTGCATTTATGCTTCATTGTTCTTTCATCACCTACCAAGTGACTATCTTATCCATTCTACCCTCCTTGCATTGAAACATTTGAACTGTAATGTATATGTGAAAATGTCCAACCAGAGAAAGAAATCCCCCCCAAAAATTTTCAAAGTTAAAAAATGAATACAACATTTTGATGGGCCAATGTTAATCAGAACCTACCTTGTGCATGAACTCCAACTTCTCCCCTCCCCCGGTAAGCCGATAGGTGTAGATGAAGCCCCCAGCCACTGATCTGGGGTTGAGAATCATGTCTCTTGCCACGCCGACGAGAACATACCAATCATCTCCTGTGTTGGTGAAACGACACACTGCCACGCTAAAAATCCGACAAAAGAAAGTTTTAGTTGAAATTCTGTTTCCTTTTTACTATGTTTGCTCTTCATCAAGAACAAGATCCAATATGTTTTTGCACATCCCATCAGAGACGAGCCTCCTTTTTAATGGACAATAAAGGATGGACACTACTTTTCCGTTTTTGGACCAGCATGTGGATACAAAAACATGCCAGGGTCCACTCCGGTTTGTTTCATGGCATTTAGCTGCCCCCTTTCCTCTTAATAGACTTCTTCCACTTGTTTAGAACAAATCTCCACAATGCAGACAGGTTTACATTCCTCATGGCCACTGATCTCACCTGAAAGCAGCTTCATTCTGTTCCAGCTGCACCTGATCCAAGGTCGTCCCCTGAATGGGGTTGACCAGCCGCACTAGTGAGGCCCACTGCCCAGCTCCAGCTTTGGGGGACCCAAAAATGGCTTCGGGCAGATTCTCGTTGAGGAAGGCAGCAGCCATCTCTGCGGCCAGTTCCCTTTCATCCTCTCCAGCAGCCTCCACCATCTCCTGCGGGGGTAACAGAGACAAAGACCAGGAAGAGGTGTCATTGAAGTGGGTCGTTTCAGTGTTCCAGGCTTGATGTCAATCTATTCCTCTTTGACACAATCAGGAGAAAATCTATTTTCAATGTGCTGAGGATGTACAACAGGCAGAAAGTGTCCATGTGCATGCCAACACAGAATGCAATGAAACTTGTCTTGTTGCTTCACATGAGCTCATACCTCAGCCATCTGTTGCTTTCTCTGAGCTTTGGTTGCCTCAGTGTAAGCATTGTGGTCAGTCTCAATCAAAATCAGATTGTTGGTCTCTGGGTGGATGACAAATCTTCTTGGCGTATACTGCAAAGGAAAAGCCACCTGGTTGAAGACTGCACCCAACTTCTCCAATGCCAAGATCCTATCAGATAAAGACACAGGATAGGAGGATGAGCAGGGAGAGATGGAAACAAATCACATTTAAAAATATACAATATACAACATATCTTCACCATGGGATTTATGTGATTTCAAATTATGTGAACTAATCTTTTACAAGGCCTGGGTTGGCAAATCTTGATCACATCAAGTCTAAAGTGCAAACATTTCCAGACCATTCAATCACTGTTATCAGTATATTACAACTTAACTTCAATTTGAGGCCAAACTGATTTTTTTTTCTTCTTTTTTTTTCAAAACTTTCAAAAAGATTTTTACTGCATCTAAAGATGATGGCGATGAATACATATTCCATTTTCCACAGTAGACATAAAAGTAACAAGGTATATGTGTGTATGTAGCAGAGAGCTCCAGTACCTGAGTGTGTTGGTGGAGATGGCCACTATGCCTTCTGGGCATTGCTCCGACGCAAAGCCTGATGCATACTCCAGGGTCTCATACGATAGAGGTGTCAGATGGAAGCGAGACTGGTACGAGTAGCTGAGCCAGGAGCGACTGGACATGGCTAGGACCTGTCAAAGAGAGACCAAGACATTACTGCATGGCTGCTATGGAAACTGCTATCAGTATTAATTAATAAAAAGGAGATTTTCCCAATTGCACAGTGTCGATATTCCGTCTGGTCAGCTCAGTAAATAATCTAATACTTGCCATGATGATCAATTAAACAATTACTGATTTGGAATGGAATGTCCCTCGGGATAATTAACTTCTATCTTATCTTAAACTGAACAAGGTCAGAGCAGAAGACAAGCTGAGGCAGATGGGAGGAAGGACTGAAGTTTATCAAGGACCTTGCCAGGAATCAAGAAAGATCAAAGGGAGAGAAAAACTAACTCTAACAAGGCCCCTGACATTTGCACTTTAAAGGTCATGGACAGGATCACTCACCTAAAAGAACTAACCTTAAAAAAAAAAAACTACTGGAGAGAACCACTGTGATGAAACAATCAACAGTGAGCCTGTTCGCATCTCTCAATGTGGACCTGATTGCATGATAGTTGAAAAGTAAAAAAACTGAGCAAAAATCTCCAGTAAGAAGTTAACAACAATTAACATTCACACACTGACTGAACGTTGAAGTTATCTACAACTCAAGAAAAGGCAGAAAATCTGGACTGAGTCACATACCGCTTCCTGTCCTTGCATCCTAACTCTGAAGAGTTTGACAGGTCTTGAACCCAGGTAGCGTGTTCTTGTATCAGACAGGTCACCAGTCACTGGGTCCAGAACTGTCCTCAGCAGCACACCATTCTAGGAAAGAGGATAAAACACAACCAAGTATTACACCGTTATTCCTAAACTCTGTAAGACAGGTGTGTGTCCTCTTTACCATGAGCAAGTGTGTATTACATGTGCTTTCATTCGGTTTCAAAAGACACATATGTGGTAGTCGGCAGTTTTTTTATAAAAGAATTATCATTACGTACAATCATAATAAGCGTTGGATATTTTGTGTGGTTTATATTTGTGGTCACGGCTAATTGTGAAATAATAAACACTGTAATGCAAAGGTGCATGAGAATACCTGCAGTCCTATGTTGAGGTAGAGGAAGCCGATGGTTCCCTTTTCTCCCAGTTCATCCTGTTTCTCAACTCCTCCCATCTCCACAATACACAGACTCTCTGGCTGCGCTGGTAAAGCCTGCATACTTAATGGCTGGAGACAGTCCTAAACATGAAGTCAATTTCAAATTGATTAGGACAATTTCATCACAGAAAACCCAACTACATAAAAACAACCATGTTAAAATGTAGACAAATCAAAATTAATTCAGTGTAGTTTGTTTTTATGTCTTTTGTGTAATAAGACAAGCATGTCATTTTTGTTCATACCGAGGGGTCCAGGGAGATGATTCGGACAGTGTTGTCAACCAGTCCAACAGCCAGGAAACGAGAGCGCTGCTCACCAGGTGGAACATTTGCAAGACTCATACAGACAACATCTGCAGACATCTCCTTCCGCTCAGTGTATTCATTCAGCTGGCCTGACTAGATAAATATGAAAGAGGGAGAAAGGTACCACGTCACTTTGCAGATTTGACAGGGCGCTCAAAAGAAATTGAGACAAAAACATTCAGTGCATTGTTTTCAAACACATATTTAAGTGGTGAAACAATGAGCCAACCAGATAATATCTTTGTCTGTAATTATACATCGAAGCGTACACATCTAGTATTGTTTCTTACCGGGTCCATCTCAAAGTATACCAGCTCTCCTCCAGTGAGGGCAATAACCACTTGCCGCTGGTTAACAGCACAACGGACGATAGTTTTCTTTCCGGGTGTCTTCCACTCATTGACACGCTTGTCCGCACGGATGTGACGGATACCATCTGGGTAAACCTGTACAGAAATGGTAGGGAAAAGTATGTGAGTGAGAGATGGCAAGAATATAATAAAATTTTTCGGATTTTAACAACCTGATTGTATGCAATTCATAGAAAATATGGCATCAGTAGCCTCAGCACATTAAGTTCCAACCCGGATTCAGGCCCAATCTCAGATAATCAAGTTGTTCCTCAAACAATATGGACAATTTGCAAAATCCCACTTGTAAATACTGAACTCCAGGTATTTAATGTGCTCTTTGCTATAATTGAAGGGGGGATTAAAGGTGCAATTCACCCACCTGCACCAAAGCGTCTTCACCAAGCAGTGAGCAGGAAAGAGTGGGTGTGGTTCCCAGGAACCCGGAATCCGTCACTTCCTCTACAGTCTCACCGATGGACAGGACCAGAGTGGCATTGACGAAAGACACGATGATGTAGGCGTCAAACTCATCTATTGAAAAAAATTATGGAAAGACAAAAGATGTGAGTGACCACAGTGAAGCACAGGGAGGAGAAATGAATGAAGATTGAAAGTGAGATGGATATGCTTTGCAGAAAAACATGGTTCTAAAAATGTGTACAACTGGTGCCGTTACCTTCCACATGTCTGCGTACAGTCCACACAGCATTGGGGTTACCAGGCAACTCGGACACAGCCATTTCTGACACCTGATTCAAAGAGGGACAAAATTCTTATCACCAAAAACCAGGCTGGTACATGTGGCCTGAGGGCACTGCTGAGATCAGAATATGTAACAGACTCTTCAGGTTTAAATCAGAGAAGAGACATGACTTTACTCATCACATTCACAGTCAATAGTGTGGAAGCGAGCGTGTGTGGCACACGGTGAGCATGCTTGGTGTATAGTGTGTGTACCTCCAATCCATGCCTCAGGACCCTGAGAGTTGACCTGGGTCCTCGTCCACAGGCTGCATACAGCTGAGGCGTGTCTTCATTAGCCAGATCAGCTATCTGTCAGACCGAACAAAGAGAGGACAGTGAGCCAACACACACGCCTTTACACCACTTTGCTTACACTCACATTTGTAACATTACCGAGACATATGACTTAGTAAGTTCAGGGAGTTGTGTTTTTTTTATAGCTGAAGTCAGATTTAGTCTGTGTTTTATCACGCCACATTTAATTAATGTGAGATAACTAATTCACCTAAGATCATGAATATATCATGATTAATACTTGGTATAGGAAAGAGGACAAGAAAACAGTGTGAAACTCAGTGAAATTCTGACATTGCAATTGTGCTGATCAAAGCAGCACATACACATACCTGACATGACATGATGGGTGACAAGTTCTCCTGCTCATCCACCAGCACCAGGTTCTTCAGGGGGCGTGGCTGGAAGAAGAAGGTGTCTCCTTCCTCCAGTGGCATTGCAGATGAGAACTCGGGCTCATCGTCATCATCACCCAAGTGGGCAATCTGGTACAGGTAACTGAGGAAACGGATAGAACAATGTGAGCAGGATTACAAAATGCCCTACAATCACACGCTTTTCTGTGGATAACAAGTTTACAGTCACATTATCAGCCATGAGTCACCTTCACATTCTGAGCAGTAGGGCTATAAAGCATTTTCAGGCATTGTTGTGCGATCTACTAGCTTCTCTAATATGCTGTGATAACACGTTAGCATTTGTTAGAGCGAATTCACCACGTAGACTCACGGAGATAGAATTATCAGTTTATTACAGCGCCGGTCCACTCTGTATCACTACATGCAAAGCAGAAGAGAATGACAATTTCTTCAGGCTTGTACCATATCTTTATAGCCCACACAGAGCTTAACATCTGGTGTATATCAACCTAATTGAGACAACAAGCTTCTCCATCCTATGCAAGATTTACACCTTCTTGACTTAGTGGCACAACTGATAAGAACTCTCGAGACCCATGTAGTGCAGAAAGGTGAAATTAACGCATACATTTCTCCAACAGTCCACATGTGTTGACATCTTGAACTTCCCTAGTCAACACCATAAAAAAAAAAAAAACCTATAACAGCATTGTACTAGCCGACTTGTCGCAGCATGTAGTCTACTATAACTTCCTCATGATATGTCAAAATCACAAATCATTCATGCTGTCAGATTGTTAATCTGATCACCTTTGCCTTATAAATTAAGTTTTCATATGACGTGGGCATGTGGCCTAGGGTAACTTCTGTTTCTTTAATGCATACCATCTACTGGCTGGTCTGCATTGCACCAAAAGTGAAAAAAATGTTAAATCTTTCCATATTTTTTTTTTTTTTTTTCATTTTGGTGCAGGCAGAGTGAGCCTTGGAGGTTGCAAAAGAATTTCCAATGCAGAACAAACACTGTTATAGCTGCCTGAAGACTTGTTGCTCACTGATAAACAAAAGTAGGATCTGACAAGACAAATAATCGTGTAGACTGGGGCTTACTGGTTTCCAAACTCTGAAGAGACAAACAGGAAGCCGGTCTTCAGAACACACATAGCTGTTGCCACGGGGATGGTGTCAAAGTACTTCAGCCTGATCTCTGTGACCTAAGAAAACACCAGACAGTATTTTACACTTCATTTTCCCAGACACCAAGAAAGTAATAACAGTAACAGCTGTAATAACAAACTTTACTCACCATTTCCTCATCTGTTTCCAGAGTGACTTTAAAGATGTCTCCCTGCTCAGTCTGGGCCAAGAAGAAGAACATGGACTTGGTCTTGTGGGTGGCCGAGCAGACAAATATCATGCCACGCTCTGGGTCATCCAGGTCATTCTAACAAAGGGGAGAAGAAAAGGCAGAGAAGAAAAAGGTGGTATTTAAAAAGCCTGCAGAGCTGAAACAAGAATCTTGCTTTTCATGCTGTAAGTGAAAGTTCCCCGTCAAAGCCCGTGTCATATACATACATGCTGAGATCAGAGATGATAAATCTTTCTCCATTGATAGTCAGAGAAGAGACATGACATACTCATCCTTTCTACAGCACAATGGGTATAGTAATGTATTTTGATCAAACAAGCCAGCGGGTGTTTTTTCAGTAAGCACTCCCTGACAATCAACTGGACAAAACTAGCAAATAAGACCACAAAAGATAAGCTTGTGGTCATCAAGTACTGTATATCCAACTGATCATGCAAGAATGATGCTACACAGTAAATTACAGTCTTACCCTGCGGCGTGGGATTGGACAGCGGATGTCAGGCTGGTCCCCAAAGTTCTTGTACGTGATGTAATTCTCAGAGCAGATCAGAACTCCACTCGGTCCATCAGAACCCCCAGGAACTAGGTGAGAGAAGACGTGCAATGAGCTGTGATGATCACTGTGATGATCACTGTGATCAAAAAAATTCTGAACCCTAACGAATGCAAGGCTCCTAGTAACACTGCTATGGGCTGATCTAACAAAGTTGTTATGGGGGAAAAAAATATATGATAATATAATTATATAAAAAATATATAATATTCCAGTTAGTTCCATTATGTGTTTTTTCCACCACTTTGCTTCCCGTGTTTTGAGAAACCATTGCACTGCTGAGCATTTCTTTTTGACTGAAGTTGCCTCGTTTCAGCAGGCTCCAACCACAGGAGTATTGAGTTTGTGTTGATTGAAGCTGCTGAATTGACAGTTACTCTTCAAGTCCTGGTGAGTGTGTGTGTGTTCATGCCGTTTGCATAAAATATTGAAATATTAATGAGAAAATGTTATATTTATTTTGGGGGAAATAATTGCTATATTGCTTAATAAATATAATCTATAGATTAAGTGTTTTAACAAAAAAATAATCTGTAGATTAATCGTTAAAAAAATAATCGTTGCAGCTCTATTTACATTATTTGCCCTTATTTATGTAGTTTCAAATCAATGTGAATACCCAAGAAAACAAATGAGAAGGAAGATTCTTGTTAACGATCAAGGCCTGCAGCACCTCAGCAACGCAACGTTTACTTACCAGTGATGAGAAAGTTCCCGTGCTCTTCCAAAGCTTCACTGTACTTGCGGACGACATGATTCAAGCCCAGATCCAGCTCATAAAAAGTCAGCGTTTGTTGTGTGTTGGCTGCTGCTTCTCCTGTAGGGTCATTGTCAGCTTCCTAGAAAGAGCAAACACAAATGATCGGAACCTGGCAATGTAAGGCCTTCATTAAGGGAGTGCAACAAGAACTCTATTGATCATATCCAACACGGCTAAAACTAGTAAACGCCAATAAAAATAAAAAATGGACAACACTTCATTCATCAAGATGACTCCCTTCATATATGCTGAGATCAGAGATGATAAATTGTTCTCCAGTAGTAGTCAGAGAAGAGACATGACAAACTCATCCTTTCTACAGCACAACAAGTATCACAGGTAAGTATCATCAGGTAAGAATATCCTGAGTTTTCATAATCTTACCTCATAATCCATTTCCAGGCAGGCAAACATGGGATTTTCAAAGCCTACATCCACTCCTACTACATGGTAGACCAGTGTGTTTGCTTTGTGGGCTTCCAGCGGAGAGGAGATGGTCAGTCTGGCAGCTGCATCTCTGTTCAGAATATACACCAACTTCTGCTTCTCTATAGCTCCTAAAGAGGGACGAGATATCAGAAGTGTCTTATTGCATTGAAGATTTGGCCCTGTAGCAGTATAGTAGACACACCTGTACAATCCAAGGACAATTTTAATCTTCTACTTTTACTTTTCAGACATGCATAGTTGTAATTGTATGTGGTTGGACTGTAAATGTAAATTATGTGGCTAAAACAACATGGTTTCAAATAAGGTTTGTACAACATCTTACAGCTTTTCTTTTATACAAGCAGGGTTGCACCTGATGATTGTAACGATTAATTTACAGATTATTTTTTCGATAAATCGATAATCTATAGATTATATTTATAACACAATATAGCAATTCTTTCCCCAATATAAATATCAAACTTATCTCAGTAATATTTCAATATTTTCTTCAATAATCTTCTCTTGAAAACAGACAAATGTAACAAAGATTATGCCCTGTAATCCACAACAAATAGCCACGCTTTGACTATGAATCTTCGTTCTACAATCCAACATATTGCTTATTCAATTCCAGTGATCGAGCGCTATCTGTATTTAACAAAAATACATGCAGCAATGTGATATTAATGTCACTTTCAGAAGAAATAACTGTGCAACCTCAAGATTAGCAGCCTAACATTAAATCATCTTTAATAGAAAAATGTAACTAATTGTTTATTATAATGACGTTAATATCCAATGAATATAAAATTTGTGCAATTTGAGTAACACAAGAATAACTAAAACTTCTGAATCAAATCTCAATTTAAACACCCAAGCACACACAGACGCGCGCGCAGGCCTCCATGTGTCCAGAGTAAGAACATAGTTCGGCATTCAGCTCACTCATACATGACTGTTAAAGTCAACAGATATTGTAAAATGGACGAATAACACATGATTATAACGTTGCCATCTTGATAACGCGCCCCGCGATGCTTTCGCTTTAGGTGTTCGTGCAGAGCAGTTATACTGCTGCGAAAAGCCATTTCTAGTTTGCAGAACTTTATAGTATTTGCCGTCTGTCTAAAATACTCCCACACTTAACACGATCGTGCGCATCAGTTTTTGTGCACAGCTTGTTTTCTGATTGTTTTTTTTAACCTGGCGCAGCAGTCTTGCGTCATTGTGACGCATCGACACACGTTTTGGCAAATTGACGTATTTACGTAATCGGTTCACCCCAGCCTAACTGGGCTTTATTACTAATGTATGTATTATTATCATGTTCACAAAGTTATCATACCGATCATGACGGCTCTGCCTTTTGGGTCCACAGCGAGGAACTGTCCAGGGACGATGCGTCTGCAGCCGCTCTTCCCAAAGGTTTCCTGGTGAATCTTCTCAAACATGTTTTTTGATGGATGATATTCCAGGATGACAATGCGACCACTGTCACTTCCCACCACTATGTAGTCTACAAAAACAAACCAACATATCAACAACGCCACACTGACCACAATGTAAACCTAATACTGTATGCACTATGGATGATGACAGAGATGGTTTAAATTCACTCTTTAATAAACGATTTATAAAGATGACACTACATGCAAACAAGAAGCATTTCAATTAGACAAAGAAATGTCCTGGTGCAATACTGCAAGAATTTAATCTGTTAATAGACATATGAAAGTCATGTAAATACGCACCCTTGGTTCCTCCTGTGAGTCTGAAGGCCATCAGGGACCTGACGATGCCAAACACCTCCACTGTGAGCAGAGTGTGAACCTTGCCTGTGTTGGCATCCGGCCGTAATAATTCCAGGATCTTTCCCCTGGAAACAACAATCTCCTGCATCTTCGTTCCTGCCAACATACAAACATCCCATTCAGCATATGTCAGATGTGAGCTAGTAACTGTAATCCTGTACGGCTTGTCTCTGAATGAGGAGTGTATGCTGTCGCACAAACGGCAGAGGTATTGGTAGTTCTGCTGCTTGATTTATGGTCATAGAACAGCTAAGACATGATTTTAAGGAATAAAATGGCTTCATTTGGCCTGTGTATCTGGAACAGCCAACACGTGCACAGGCATATTAAGTATACAATACACGAAGAGGGACAAAACCATGTAATAAACAAGCACAGACTAAACCAAGAGATTAGTAAAAACTGACATGTTACTAAACACCTCTGATTCTGAACAGAGGCAGAAAGACAAAAGGGCAAGGACAGGTTAATAACTCACATAACTACAAATGGAAGACAAGTAGAAGCAGAGTGACAGCAATGTGTGTGTGTTTATGGGAGGTCTCACCAGAGAAGTTCCCATGGATGGCGTGGGTGATGCCAGTGGCTCGCTGGAGGGTGATGTTGTAGAGAAACATAGCTGCCTTTCAGTGGGCCCCACCAAGTTATTCTGGGTTAAGAGAGCCTTTCGCCTGGCTCAACACTAGAGAAAGCAAAATAGTTTATAGTTGGGTCAGAGAGAGAACAGTTGAAAGGTAAACTTCCGATTATCTTCAATTTAAATGAGACACAAGGGTGTCAGTGCGCGTCCGTCGAGTTCTTCCACCCCAAACAGCTAACCATTTGAGTAATAAGACCTTCATCACATCCATATCACATAAGCTCTGAAACGATCTAATGGAGCCCTAAATGGGCTGCTCGGGGTTGTAATAGCAACTTCCACAGTTTGCATCCCAGCGGCCTGCAACACCGCTGTTAGCTAGCTTAGCTTAGCGAAGGCGGACTTTACCATTAGCACGCCTGTTCTGTTGCCAATGACTTTGTTTGCAATTTTAGCCACTTTGAGGTTGGCATTACGTATAACCTGACAATAGTAATCGGAAAAGTGCGTACACAGCTAGTAAGTATGCCGGTTTAGGCTCTCGTGTACGGCGCTCGCGGGTTAAGCCGGAGCCCATTCATACAAAGCGCCAATTCTTCTTGAAACATCCTGTACTTTCCTCTATATTACTCACAGTCGAACTCAGTTCCCATTCATACTACATGCATTCGATTAATCACACAAAATTAAATATTCCTGGAAGTATTTACCGGCGTGTGAAATGTGATGATTCTGATTCAAAGTGGATATAAATTCATTTACACGAATTTTATTTTCCCGCAACTCCGGAGGCCTGGCGACAGGTCGACGTTCGGGGGTCCTTCCTCAACAAATAGCTCGTCATATGAGTAGTCTAAGAAGTGCCTGACGGAAATGTGAGACACGCGCTACAGTAACATAACAATTCCAGTAGGTGTCAGCAAAGACTTCGAAAAGGTCAACAAATAAACCACAAATACCAGGTTGATAAAACTTTTACGATTTTGCAATTTATAAACAAGCTTGCTGGATAGTGGGTGTTTCTGATTGACGTATTAGTTGAAATACACGCTGTTGATGGCACTTGATTTCTGTGTTTTGAGCAAAGAATTTCATCAGTTATTTTTCTACATATTTGTATTCATTTCGTGTACACCAATTTCAATAAATTATAACAACTGTGGGAAATCGAGTGCAAAGTTATACATCACATCTGTAAAGAAAATTATATCTGGAGTTTGTTGTGTCATGCTTGGCACTTGTTGTGGAATTATTAATGGATGGTGTGCTTGATTAGATGAGAGCAATCGGGGCGTTAATGGCATCTCCAAATTCCCTCAACTCTCAAATCATTTCCAGGCAAATCATTTTCATTCACTCTTTCTATAAAGCTCACATTAAATAAATTATTTCCGCGATGCTCTGGCTTTCAAAATAAAATCCAATTTAGTTTCCTAACGATTTGCCATTCCTTCTTTTATTTTGTAATGTCAAACAGGAATTCACATCCGTGGCCGCTCTCCTAAGTTCTCTGGGCATCCCCCCTACAAAGACACCATCCTACACCGCCTCCTGACCCAGTGGAAGGGCCGTCCGACAGAACCAGTCTACGGTCTTTATGTGCTACAGAACATAATATCATCGATCAGTTAAATTCCAGCACCGAGTCAGAGGGTTTCGCCTCCCTGGTGTCTGCTGCCCACTGGTTTTGCAGAGAGTGAAATCGTAGCTAACGCATTTTGTCGCCGGTTGAAGCATTTTGCAGCTTGGCTTTGCATTCTGAAAGAGTGAAAGCACATTTAGATTCCGACAGCGTGAGTTCATGAGCGGCGAGAACCGCTAGATGCCCGAAATAAGCAGCGGCGGCAGCAGCAGCAGCCACGAGCAAGACTGGAACCAACAACCGTTTCAGGATCTCAGCCTGAACCCTCGATAAGGTGAGTCTTTAAAAAACATGATCTTTGATGCATCCGTACTGGTGTCTATGTGGAGAACTGTGCAGGGGCAAACAAAGCTGCCGGTGTTAGTGATGAAGATGTGTGATTGTCCTCCTCTGCTATCTGCTGGTCTGGTTCGGTCGGAGGCCATCGGATCTCTATCTCGCTCCGTCCTGTGAGGCGAGGCTGTGACAGTATGGACACTTGACTTCAGTCCAAATCAATCATTCTTTGTTCTCATAACACCCCATTTCAAAGAAAGGTGGAGCAGATCCAACAGAAATGTTTGACATTTATTTTGATATAAGAACTCATTCAGGACCACTGTTTCCTCTTTAAGGCTCGACTTTTGGAGATGTGCATTGTCACATACAGTACGAAAAGCCTATATGTAAATAATAGGAATTTATTATGTATGCATGTATCCCACTTTATCACTCAACACTCCAAATCTACCCTCTCCTCCTCTGACCTCCTGTTTTCCTGCCACTCCACCTTTCTTCTCCTCTTCATCCTCCATGTGTTTGTCTTGTCGGTCTTTCCACCTCTTCTATTCAGACTCGATACCCTTCAGCCCTCCTCCTCAAACCTCTCTGCCCTTCTCTGGTGTTTGTCCTCTCTGCCCCTCAGTTCATCTGACTGTCTCTCTCTGTCATTCGTCCCGGCATTGATTTGCATGGTGGCGTTGCTAAGATACGATAGCAATTGGAGGCCATGACAGAAAGGGTATTTGGAGAGACAAGCATGGATGTTCAGAAAAGAGAAGTGATTATTGAGGTTCTCTTCTCTTCTCTTCTCTTCTCTTCTCTTCTCATTAAGGTTATTTGAAGTTGTGTAAGCAATGGCTCATTAGATTAAGTTTGGTCTGTATAAACCTCATTTGATGATCATGTGATGGATTTAGCAGAGAAGTGAACTAATGTCTTAACTCTATACTATAGGAAAGTGATTCTACATTGAAGCCTTCAGTGTCCCAAATTCTAAACTTTGTATTAAATGTTCACATTTTCTTTTATATTGGGTGTGTGAGATTTTTGTGATATTTATTGCAGCAGTTTGAGGCGAATGGTTAATATCTATTCTGACCTGATGAGTGGACATTCTTGGTGCATCATGAGTGTATCCTTTAGTTAGGAAGTTTACATACACAAGCACAATGTGCAAATTGTCATTTTGAATGTGTCTAGACAGGCTTAGCTGGGGCTTGAGTGAAGCAGGCCTCACATTCTCACTGTAAACATTTCAGCCTGCTGTATACAGTGTATACATCATTTCAATGATTTCCACCCAGTCAGTCATTCATTAATAGCAACGCACCAGCTGTTACATCAGACCAGGTCTATTTGTGATAGAAATGTATCTTGTTACCGATTGACTAAAAATGTGCCTCTATGCACTGAGGGACATTTGATTGATTGATTGATTGATTGCCTTTTTTTGTTTTGGCTTGCACAAATATTGCCGACCCACAATGGACAAGACACAATGGACATTGCTGCAGTGAAACAAAATCTTCCTCATAAGAACAAACTACAGAAGAAATTGTACATCATTACAATATTAACTGAACTAACTGATTGTTACTCTTACTATAGTATATATCAACTGTCTTGTAATTCAAAAGAAAATTCCATCCAAAAGAGGTCTACATATAAGACATTTTATGGACGAATGCTCTCCTTAAGTCATCGTTTAAGACACAATAAAACATAAAATGCGCTTCATTTTCGGTCTAGCCAAGGTGATGGAGCAAACCAAACTTTCTCTACAGTTCAGGGTAATGTGAGTGTATAGAGCCTGAGTGTGTACACAAGGAGCTTTGGCTCAATGCTGCTTAACATACTGTAGGTCTATACATTATAATTATTTTGAACATGGCAATATGTTTGGAACTTCTTCTTTTTAAAATAAATGATGTCATTCAGACAAGTGAACAAGTCTATTCCAGACATGAAGCATCTCACAATTTATGTCTAATATTAGGAGGCTCCCATTCAATATCAACACAAACAGCCCCATCTGGTGTGAAGCTGTGGTGTTCTGGGTTACCCATTGCATATTCCCAGAAACCCCACACACGTCAGCAGCATAGTCTGAAATAGGACATACACTGGGCTTGTACTACTGTAAATAAGCTTGGTATCCCAGATCTTTACAGAGTTTACCTTTGTTCAACACTGATCCCAGCGCTCTACCCTCTGAGTTAACCAAAACCCTAAGAGCTTTCAGATGCTTATCCAAACTAAAGCCCAGATATTTATACTGAGCCACATGACAGCACTGCTGAACCAAAATTAAATATATATGAACTTCTCTCAGCCAAATGTTGAAATGTACAATTAGTTTTTTTTTTTTATCTTGATTTACTAAGAGGCTCCATTTGCAGCACCACTCAGACACGATGTTCAGCAAGTACTGTCTGTTAATATTTGCCTTGTAAAATTATTCGCATAGAATAGGATTCTGATAATCAACTTTCTCCCCAAGCTTAGAGGATGTTATTTGAAGAGCTGAATCATTAATATTTATCTGTGTCTTATGAGCCAAACCTTTTATTCACGTGTTTCAGATTTAGTGCTTCTCTCGTTCAACACAATGCTACTAAATTCCCATAAATGTCAAAGGAGTTACATTTCTTTAAACTGGCTTGTTATTGGCTGGAACTATAGACTAAAAACCAACAACAACAGTTTGTTTATGGGAGAAGCTGGAAACTACTTGGGCTCTGTAAGGCAGCCATTGTCAAATCCTTGACATGTTGTCCTTGCTGGTTCCTCTCCATATGTGATCATAGATTTTACAAACATTTTCCATAAACAAAAGATATCCATTATGTGAGTGACCAAGTGGGAAAGAGACAAAATAACAACTCAACCCAGCCCTATACAGTATATTTGGACAAGAAAACATTTTTGCTGAATAGACAGTTTGGATACATACATTTGACATACAATGTTTGTTTTATAAAATCTAATTTTTACATCTTTGGGATACATACCAACTGATTTTTGATCAGTATTCCTTGAAGCTAAAGCTGCCCTGTAGCATTTGTTCTATTCACAATTTGTGTGTTGCATGTGGTGCTGTAATGCAACACCACTCTTGTTTCACTCAGCTAATCTTACTTGTGCATTAGCTTCTTATTTGTGCTGCGGCATGATACATTCCCTAATCTAGGTATTACCATCTGATGGCTGACTGGATTTACTGTCCAGATTAACATGCCCCTCATTTGGCTCATTGACATCCTGTGACTGTTACACCCCTGATCCAATCCAAGAGGAGACATGGATATTATGACATGGAGGCATTAGCCGCCCAATTCAGACAAACAAAATCACAAACATCCTCCAAAGGAAATATGTGAGGACATGGGTACTAAACATAACTCAGCAGATCAATGATGCTGTCAGTACAGAATGTTACAGGACCACCATGCAGCCCACCACCCAACATTATTCAAACCCTACTATGTCTACTTCAGGGCTGATCTTTGATTTGATTTAAAACAGTTGAAAACTTACTTTGTACTCTGAATAAGGTAATGACCTGATTAAACATAATTTAAACAGAATCACCAGATCGATATTATTGATGAACATCTCCAGCTACAGACAAATGGATTCACTTGGATACGTAAATGATCTAATTCTAATTCTCTGCAAATGCATTTCCTCACCTGGCATGTTTTTCCTTGTAAGCTGATTAAGCAACAAGTCATGTATATACGGCAAAGGAATCCTATTAACTCCACCTCTGTGCAATATGTGTCATACTGGCATTAGGTGTTAGGTGTGTTAGGTAAGACCCAAGCACAAGCACATATGTACTCCTGGACACGAAACAGCTGATCCTCTAAGCAAGTGGTTCCTAATAGGATTCTTTCCTGGCAAACCATACACGCACACGATCAAATGCACATGATCAAACACACACACACACACACACACACACACACACACACACACACACACACACACACACACACACACACACACACACACACACACACACACACACACACACACACACACACACACACACACACACACACACATTTTTTTTTTAGACTCTTGAGACATTCTGAGAATAGATTTAAAATGTAAATTCCTGCTGTTCAATGTCATGAGTCATCTCAGAGTCTGCGACCAGCCAACCAGCAGAATGTGCAGAATGACAGTATGCAGCAAACCTCTACTGACTACACATATGCTGGTTGGTTCACACATCTACATTTGTTTCAACAGCATTGGTTTGAATGATGTCAACTAACCAAGCATAGGTGCCACTGTAATTGATATATTTCTATGTTATTAAACACCCTCTTTGTAATAGTTGCAATTTACTATTGCTGGTGTGAATCCAGATAGATGGATATACTTTATTGACCCCGTGAGAGAAATTCTCATGTTCCAGCCACAATAAAGATAAAAGATAGATAGAGCAGTGCCTATAAGGTGTAAAAACAACATAATTAACAGTATAAAGACAAAGACATAGAAGAGCAATAATCAAAGCTAAAAACTAGAAACAAAGCTAACGTGTGTGCGTGTGTGCGTGTGTGCGTGTGTGCGTGTGTACGTGTGTGTGCGTGTGTGTGTGTGTGAAATGATTTCCTGAAACGTTCTTTGCGACAGTGGAGCCGAATGAGTCTGTGAGAAAACGAGCCCCGCTGTCTGTCCAGTGTGTTATGGAGGAGATGGGCTGGGTGGTCAGTGATGGAGAGCAGTTTGCTCAGTGACCTCCTCTCCATCAATGGCTTGATCGGCTATTGGCTTCCGGTTGCGGCCAATGACCGACCTGGCTTTAGGGATGAGTTAATCATGTTTCTGGCCTCAGTAGCACTGATGCAGCTCCTCCAGCAGACCACAGCAAAGGAAATGGTACTCGCTAAATCCGACTGAGAGAACATCTCCAGCATCGTGCTGCACACATTGATCTGATTGATCTTCCTCAGCTTCCAAGCTTCTTCAGGAAATTGAGTCTGCTCATCCCCTTCTTGTACACAGCTTCACCGTTGGCCTTCCAGCCCAATCTGTTGTCCAAGTGGCTGAAACAGGGACCAAGGAATCTTAAATCTTAAACGCTGCTGCAAGACAAAAGGCCTTCAGTATAATCTGGTATACGGGGCATCATCAGGTCTGCAAAACAAAGGCCTGACTTCATATTGTGGTAGGTAATGAAGTCAAACCCCTCCAGCCTCTAAGCACACACTTGGCAGCAGACAGCTGACAGGACACAAGGCTGAACTTCCAGGAAAAATGGCGCTTTTTACACACATGCACGTACACACAGATCAAACGGAGACATAATCCCATATTTATAAACTACCTAACTATAACATTGCACTGTCTATCTTATCACGTTTAACTGCTTATTTCTCTCACATTTAACCTTTCGTCACTGGTGTTGAAGCCATCATTTAAATCCACTGACTGTGAAAGGAAGCTCTATGCTGTGTTGTCCTGCCATTTGTATACATTAGAGGAAATCAATTCAGTTGGGCTTTAGTTTGTGTTAATCTTCATTTATGTGTCACACCATTGATGGTTAGCTGGTATTGTTATTTATGCCCAATTATTTCTTCAATGGAAATCACATTTTTCTATCAGGCAATTTCCTTAGGAGGGGGGCACGTGGGATCAGTCCGGCAGTGTATCTCCCCCTGTGCTTTCTGTTTTGGTCGGTATCCGTCTGCGCTCAAATAAAGCACTGTTAAATTAAACGATCTCTGTCATAGAATACAGATGTACCAGTATAGTTTGCTTGGTCAAGGACCAGTGAGGATGTTAAGAACATGTCAGGTTACAATATAAGCTTTTCCATGGATAGTGGTGTACTTGAAGCACATTCCTCACATTACAAAGGCATCCATTTTAATGCTGTTTCCTTTTAGTAACTTACAAACCCATCGTGGTTAGCTCCCTCACCACACTCAGTGGATCTGCTGACACGAAGCTTTTATAAACCGCATGCTCCAGACTCGGAACAAAGGGAACTTGTACTGTTTTAGCTCAGAATGTATGGCTCTTTGGTCTCAGGTCAGCAGATGTAACACTTATATTGAAAGGCTCGGGAAATAGGACTCCGCAGCAGAAAGCACACTAACTCACTACTCACTACTGATAAGAGAACAAAGCAGGTTTTACTTTTGTCAACAGACAGGCTTACAGTTCGCAATTTGAAGGCAAAAAAAACAGCAGCAGGCAGAACAAGACAATACCCAGCGCAGCACAACCAGGCAGCAAAGGTGATCTAGCAAACAGTTCATAATAGATAGAATAGAATACAGGTAGAGTTTGGTGATAAGGTCAACAATGTATTTACCTTCTCTTTAATCAAATCTAAAAATCCAAATCATCATCATGCACCTCATACATTTTAACTGTGGAACTTTGCTGCTCTCTGTTGTGCTTTTGCCTGTTAAATGCTTTGACATTTGAATAATTGCATTTGCGTGCATTCATGATGCTGTGTGAGTGTGTGTCTGTATGTCTGTCTGTCTGTCTGTCTGTCTGTCTGTCTGATAGTCTGATAGTCTTAAGAAAAGCCCAGGGCCTATTTACATACGTCAAGGTGCATACATTTTTTTTCTGTGCTGTTCCTTTCATTGAATTTGTGCTTATGTATGTGTATGTGCTATGTATATCATTTGTTTTTTATTTAGAGAGGCATCGATTTATCATGCAATCACTGACATAAGTGTGCGTGTAAAGACGAGAGGAAAAGGTCTAACTCAGTGCCTGAGACTACCAAGCAGGTATATATTTGAAAGTAACTCTCTTCATAAATGGCTGCCATACAGATCCTGCATTGATATGAAGTGTTTGATGTGCAGGTCCTCTATTCGTTGTACACTACTCTACTGTGATACATACAAAAAAAAATAGGGACAGCAGTGCAACAAGCTTTGTGTAATTGATCCTTTTTCTCTGTATCTAGACAATAAACTTTGACCAGGACCAAACACAACATCTGGTGTGTTTCAAGAGCTTTCAAGAAAGTGAGTGGATAAATTGTGGTAAATACACAATTACAATCCAGTCTTTTTTACAGGTACTCACCAGGACCAAACAGACACTGTGTTGAAAACCCTCAGCAAAACAACACAAACCATACAGCAATTCCCTTATAATGAACTCAATGTCCAAATACCAGATTACCTCTCTGGGCATCTGTGTGCTTTGCGCTGCAGAAGGCACATGGAATACTCGGGCTCAGCTGAGTAATATAATTATAGATCACTTTCCTGCTCTTACACACACACACACATGCACGCAAACACACACACACACACACACACACACACACACACACACACACACACACAGTTATGAGGCTTGAACAATAGATCATGTCATTTGAAATCTGCTGTGGCAAGACTCAGAGGCCTTCTCCAGTGTTGCCTAATTAACTCATCAGGAAAGCCTTAACTGGGTTAATCTGATACTGAGGGAACAGAGTTTTAATAGACTCACACAACATTAACTGGGTTAGTCAGTTTTACAGTGACACAACCAGTGTCAGTTTTGGTCCACACAGGCTTGGAACTGGGTTAACACACAGGTCATCATATTGATACTGCCTCAAATAGGTTGCTTTGCTCCATGTCTTTCTTACCTCGTGCACATCAGACTGTTGTAGATTGCACAGTTACACATGACGCTCCAAAGCAATGTTCGGAGAATAAATAAACAGATACTCAGCGCACCAGAGGTGTCAGGCTGATGGTCCCTCAGGGTAAAGGGAACCTTGGTGACAGACAAAAAGACAGATGGGCTTGGCAAGAGATCCTCTTAGTGCCAATCAGGAACAAATCAGATGGAGACCAACAAAAGGATTGTTTCACTGGTTGACTCCACCAGGTGCATGTTGGCCTGCATGAGATGGATCTAAACAGTAAGCACAGGGGTCGAGAGCCCTTCCGAAATTGACTCTTGAATCAATCCAATGACTTGTGGATTCAGGCATAACCTTATAATTCACATATACAGAACATATAATATGGTGGCTAATTAAATAATGATGGTTTGCCATGGTCACATCTCTGCGTTGACTGAGGAAGAGAACATGCCGCTTCTCCGGTTGAGTAAGAAAGTCCCCAAAACCCATGTATACCAAACTGCTAATATCATCCTCATACTGCAAGACTGTGCAATATGCAGTTACTCTCAATGTGTCAGTGTGATTGTATCTGAACGCCATTCTGGTGTCAGTTTGGGAGATAAAGGATGACTGCTATGTCTGTCCACTGGGAGAGGCTGTGCCAGAGATGGTGGAGGAAAACGTATAGAGGGAGGATTGCTAGAAAAGTGACATTAGGTTTGTGAAAATACATTACTGGTGGCATGTGTGTGTGTTGAATGGACGGATCTATTTGCTCTGTGTGTCCTGTACCTCGCTCATGCTGGGGCTGGATGTCACAGCTATTATAATCTCCCTTTTTGTTCCAGATGGGTGCATACGTAGACTGACAGAGCCATCCATCACATCATCTCGCCGCTGATCCTTTCCTCTCAGGATTACTGTACTCTGTTTGATTGCTGTGGCATCACCTTGGAGCACATGAACAAACAGCCATCATAACTATTAACTTCAGTCATTAACAAATTTAATGCCCTGCCCTTAAACTGCAGCCAGCAAGCACTTGACACAGCAGATGTTATTTTGGTAGAAGCTTCACATTAGCTGTCATTGCTGACACCACGAAACTCATCTCAGTCTAGAAAATGTAAGGTGATCACTGATTAATGTCAGAGTTTTCATTAATGCTTTCCATTTGATCTAATTCCTGAGGAATGGGTTGCTGGCTCTATTCCTCAAGTTTAGAAAAGCAAAAAAAAAAAAGAGAGCTATCTGTTGTAAGCATCACACAGAGGCTGTTCCGAGGCTGCTGCCTGTGGTGGAAAGATTTGACTGTTGGTCACATCTGTCCCCCACCTCCTTTTTCAAAGAATATCTTCGGCCAATTCCTTATTAATCGACAATCGCTCAACCCAGAGAGAATGGTAAAACAAACTTAGACATCAAATTTAATTTCGGCTCATTGTTCAGTGTGTGCACCAAATAGATCATATGTATCACCAAATGTATCAACCGCACGCCATCCTCCTGTATGGTAGTCTAGCCTCCTCCAGCTAATTTTGGTACTGACCTATAGAGCTGACGCTTTGCAATAATTGATGTGTCATTATCTACTTACTTGTACATTATATTGATACATTTGTCAACAGTTGTGCAGTGTTTGTATTGTAGCTGGTAATGAAGATGATTTATGATCGTAGATCTGCACATCAGACAGCTCAGCCAAATCTACTCAGGTTGATCTGGTTTGTCGTTTTTGTCATATCACTGTCTTGTCTTTCATAGATATTCTGTGGCAACTCAAGTTCTCCCATGAGAGTCATTTTGATGGCCTGGATTTGGCACAAACACCAGTGGTGCTGCTGAGTCATGTCAATGAGGGCATCACTGTGGCAGAGTGACAAGAATTACTGTGGCCTCCAAATATGTTGCGAAACTTAACACACTTTTTCAACATTCAAGCTTTGTGACCTATGTGAGAGAAAACAAGTCAGCTGTCAGAGGAAGTGTGAGCTTAGCTGAGCAGTATGGATTCTTACTAAAGAGAAAATAAAAGTGTAGTTAACAATGGATGCACTCCTCATTTAAGTCTATTCATCAGTGACAAAGTGACAATGAGACACATGCTTAGTAGGGCAAAGTCTCAGAGGCAGGCAGCCACAGCTTTGCATCAGCATGTGCACCCACAGTAGTTCAGTTGTCCCATCACAGGATTATTCAAGCTGAGAAGATAAACTGAGCAGGAATGAGCTGCAGCCTGCTCTGCTCTCATCATTCTATCACTCAACAAATGGCAACAACTGCTAACTACTTGCATCTGTTTTCTGTTTGCTTGTATCTGAGGTTTTTTGATGTGCATAACCAGGACCAAGATGTCCATAGAATGGACCCATATAGATCCATGGTACTTGACAGACAGTCACATAGAAGGAGATCCCAGGGGTTCACCAGGGTGGCTTACTCCAGGAAGGTGCACTTCCAAAGTGGTGTCATCCGTGCCTGTGTTGGGATGGATCGTCTCTGCAGCAGCAGCAGCTGGCACTGGGCCTCTTGACTGAATACTGTCCTCCTCATCTTCTCTTTTGTATTCCTCTCGCCTCTCTCCTTAGGACAGACGACTACTGGAAAGAAAACAAGGAGACAGGGGAAGGCAGTGGAGGAAAAGCCCAGTAACACATGCTAGCAGAGAGACAAGTGTTTAGTTCATGCATTTCGTTTGGCACCATTGCAATCATGACATCTGCATTCTGTGCCAGTCTAGTTTAATGCTCTCCACATGATGGCTGCGTGGGTGAATTGAGCTATACACATCTCGCAAAAGAGAAATTACCAGAGTTGGCCTGTAGTTGTAGTTCAGCTTTTCATTGTAGCTTTCATTATGTCATGGTTCAGATGATTCACACCTTCAGGCAGGACTCTCAAACACTGATGTCTTGCCCTGGTCTCCATTCTCTAATGAAGCATAGATCTCTGGCAACAGAGTGTTTACATTCTGAGAGAGGTTAAACATAAGGATCAGAGATGTACGGATAAGAGACATGGTGTACAACATAAAAACAAAATCCTGTTTGTAGCAAACACACAGGACATACCACTGACCTTAACAAGTGGGACTTTGTGATCACTCAGTATGCTTAAATGCACATTCAACTCCTTTAAGGCCATGAATAAATAGATTTTCACTAAATATTATGTAAAAACCACAATCAAGCATGTGTAATACAGCAATTTCCTCTCTAATGCATAATACAGAGGCAATTACAGCAACAAACAGGTTAAAATAAAACATGAGAGAGGGATGAAGGAAAAGAGCAATCTTTGTGAGTGACAGCAGGGGGTTTGAGTGATAAGAAGGTCTAAGAAAATGGGGTTAGGACTGATAGTGTAGGTTTTGCAGAGTCACTGAAGCCTAAATGTAAGACAACCTGCTGCCTTCCCTGAGTACCATTGTTTATTCCCTACCGCACTCTCTTCTAATGCTTGAGTAGAGTTTCCATGCCAAGGCTTATGGGTGCCGCTTAGTCCTAGTTTTGACAACATTCTGTATAAACCTCTTCCACATGGGAGCTCTGTAGAATGAAGGGGGTCGATAAAAAGAAAGGGATTATCAGACTGTCAGAAAGTGGTTATTAGTCGACAAAGTAGGGAAAGATAATAAAGAGTTGAGGAAAGCAGGAATGGAATAAGCACTGGATGAATGACACGACTTTGGTGATGGGACACTTCACCTTTATTCAGCTGCCATGGAAGAAATATTGTGGGTGAGCTTTAAGTGCGGCCATTTTTTCCAGTGATTGGACAAATGCGATACTATCCAATTCGCAGAGAGTAACGACTCATAAATCCACCACAAAAGAAGTTGAGTGAACAGAGGACAGGATATCTTATCGCCTTTTACTTCAGACGAATGAGACAATGGTCAAATATATTTCCATTAGAGCCGTAAAGAAGCACTAGGAGGATGGAGGGAGGGATAAAAATTGATCAAAAGACAAATCCAAAGGGGAGAATTGGATGAAATAGGGGAGGGCTGCTCAGAAAAATGAGAGTTACACTGAAAATGACCAAGCAGATAGAGTATGATACATTTTGATGTCTGTTATTGCAATTATGGTAAAAATACAACCCGTACAAGAATGACATTTATATGATTACAGAGAATAGAATGAATATAACTTTTTGATTAATCCATTTACACCATGTGAGGAAATGTAAATACTGGAAATGTATGCTTAAGCCAAGAGTGTGAATTATTAACATCCTTGAATGAGCTGTTTTTTTAGTCACATAAACTTTAACTCCTGCACAAGTGGTTCAGTGGTCAAATTCAACAGGTTTTTGACTAAACCAACAAACCAGCAAACTTTAGATTCCACCATGTCCATTTCCAATATTATTGACAGAATTGGACAGCAGCACCATCAGGCTGAACAGTACCAAACTTGAATGGGTTTTTCCCTGGATCGTGTCCAACCTGCACACACAACGTCTTCTTCAAAACACGATCCTGATTTTAGTTCAGACAGCTAAGAAGAATGTGCACCAGCTCATAACCAGAAGAATGGCAATTTCATTCTCGCACAACTGACATACAAACTGGAGAAAAAGGGTTTGAAAGAAAGAATTGTGTGCAATGGCATTCACCACGACAAGCAAGCTGGTGACTCCGAGTTGATGGGTTTGAAATATACGCCTAATCGCCACTGCTCATGTGCCCTGCAGCAAGGCACTTCAGCCTCAGCTGTGTGCATGGAGTAGCAGTGGTTCATGCACTCTCAAGTCGACCCCCAAGCAGCTATGGTGTGTGTAATGACTATTTCGGAGAATAGTGCTCGTATTTCATCTGTGCCTCTACCCTGTAGCGACACATTCTCGCCAAAGCGGCCCTTTGCTTTGCTCTGGCGTGGTTTTATCATATCTTATGGCCAGTGTGCCTGCTGTCACTTGGCTGCAATGAGAGAAGATCACATTCGTAGCATAAGTCTAGTAGAGCTGTCCATTTCCAACTAAGAACAACTTTAATTTGGCATGATTTCTTGAGTTAAAATCATGCTAAGGTTTAACAAAATGTAGGCTTATGGTGCAGCGAGCAAGACATTATGTGTGTATTTTATAATACGTAATAGCATTTTATTCCATATATATATTATTTGTTATTTTATTTCCTTATTTGGATAACATATCTGGATGCAGATCTACAGATTTTAATGCAGATTGCAAATGGAGCCCAGGTCTGTAAAACCTGTTGTTTACTCCCAGCACTTATTGGGAAAGCAGTGATGAATTGATGATCAATTAGTTTAATCTTATGTTCGAGTTTTTTTATTGTCTCTCAGCCAATGCTGCATGCGGATTGTTAGTGTTTCACCTTTCCCCTTCATTATTCATTCACATTGTACAAATGATACACTACATTTGTCAGGAAAGGAATAAAGCAAGTGATCCCCTTTTGTATTAATGTAATAAATGTAATCAACACCAAAGACACAAATTGGACACACAGTGCACACTATTAATGCCAAAATGATGCTTTAACAACCTTTACCACAACAGCGATTTCACAGGATACACACACATTCACACAAAGACGCATCAATCAAATACCATTTAGCTTGCATATTGTTCCCTGAATTAAAGCTTAGTGAGATAATGACTTCTATTTTAAGTCTGATGGAGAGCGAGTGGGTGTTTTCCCCAACTGACTCCATGCAAGCAGCTGTAAGAAAGTCTGTACAACACATTGCATGGATGATTGTGCACATTGTGCAAGAGCAGGAAAGCACACAGACACTGTATGCGACCAAAACAAAGAATATCAATTTGGTGCTTGCTTAGTTGTTTGGCATGATGACTACCAGATAACTTATACAATTACACACACACACACACATACACTGTCAGGTCTGAAACCACGTTTCAGCGGACAAATTTAACTCGGAGTCAGCAAATCACAGGAGAGGAGTCTTACTTCAAAAGTTTTACTTGCAAGGAGTGAGCAGCTTACAGCAAAGTCTGGTCACCTTTCCTCTAACTGTTGCAATGTCTGGTTACACTTCCTCTAATCAAGTGCAATGTCTGGTGACACTTAAACTATGATAACATGTATATACAAATTCTCTTACATACACACATCTTGGTTACAGGGCTGGTACAAAGCCTGCTCATGACCCGACTATTACTCTGTATTACCGCAGCAGGGAGTAAAGTGTTTATCCTCCCATCATCTGAGTAATTCTGCATTCCCTGTCTGCCTCTTTCTGTGACACTTCTGTGTGAGTGTAAGCATGTATGCATCACAGACTCACACACACCATATTAGAGATGCACACACACAAAACAGTAATTTGAATTCCACTTGCAGAAAGATGCTTAATGTGTTTAATTGGCCACTAAGGACCTGTCTCTCCCTCTCCCCGTGTCTCTGTGAGTCACATCTAGCTTTCCCTCTGCCATACACGCCCTGAACATCAAGCTTTTTTATTTGGATTGGCAGAATGGAATGAATGTCAATTATTCTCTTCTTGACATCCCAACAGAAATGTGTAATTATTATTTGATCCTCAAAATACTTTATATGCAAAATAACTTCTCAGTATCCTGCACGACTGTGACTGTGACTGTGACTGTGTGTGTGTGTGTGTGTGTGTGTGTGTGTGTGTGTGTGTGTGTGTGTGTGTGTGTGTGTGTGTGTGTGTGTGTGTGTGTGTGTGTGTGAGAGAAAATAATTACACAATATCAACCATATGCCTGCTGGAGGAGCTGACACACTGTGTTGGCGGTGCTAAGGCTAGATCCAGCCACCTTATGGTAAATGACAAGCAATTTTAGACCAAGTATTAATATTAACAACAATTAATACATGTCAACAGCTCCATTTGTGATGCTTCTTTACTGAGAAAATATAACTTATTGATTCTCTCTTCTCCCAGAGGATTTCTTCTTGGCTCTTTACCACATTGACATTTACAAAACTCAAGAAGTGTTTATCTATGAAATATCATCGACAATGTACTCACCATGTTAATTTCCACTGCACTTTCCACGGCATTGTTGGGAACATGCTGTTCCAATTAACTTTTGTTTTGTTCCTGAATATGCAAATCCCCCATCTGCTGTGATTATCATTCTGGCATCTTTGTCAGTTTGTGAGACCTCTATGAAAATGATAACCAATGCCGTTACTTCTTTTGCGGAAGTTGCCCACTTTTTCTTCACCTCTGTGACTCTGCCATGCCCACCCACCCGCAGGTCCATCATAGTAAAGTACGACACAGCCATCACTTTAAGGTGTGTCACCGACAGGCTCAAGGTTCAAACAAGAAGGAGTTTTAAGTATAAATGTTTATTTATTGGAATTAAAATACAAAAAGACCAGATTAAACTAAAGGGTCGTCACAAGTGCCAATCCAATTTGTCTCTCTCTCATAATTAACATCTACTTTTTCAAGGAAAATTAATCACAAGGGCGACGATGGGTCATGTTTGGTCCCTGTGTGATGTTTTGCCATCACTTGATAGCTCTGATAGCTCTTTTATTCTGTATAATATGGAACCTGAGGGGTCTTTGTTTGTCTTATGTATAATTCATCACAAGGACAGATTAAAATACAGGCTGCATTTGTGGAGTCGGAGTCTCTCCTGTTCCTAATATGCCACAAGCCAGCAAATCCACAGCAAAATTGTGTTGTTAGTTAATTCTTGATAGAGAAGTAATCAGACACAGGGCCTTTTTATTTACTTTTAATGTAGCAGTTCTGTGGTTAAAGAATAAACAATCTAAATGTTGATTTCCTATATGATCCTGCCTCTTGACATTAGAGTTGTGTTGACAAAAGTGAACAAACGGCATTCAGAAATTGCAAATCTTCAAATTATTTAAAATGCTCCTGCTATCGTATTGACTTACACAGGCTTCCTGAGTCAGCGAAAGAATTAATTTGAAAGCGCTTTCAATTATCTGCGAAGATTTTAATCGATGCCTTCATACATTTCTGACTCCAGCTCACCCTTGTAGGTCCTTCGGCAGAAACTGACAGCTAGTTTCTCATTTCGTTCAGGCTCATAATTCTGGAGTGTTTTTCCCAGGCATCTTAGAGAGACACACACACTTTTGCACTGTTTCATATGTTGTGTTCATTATGGCAATTTATCCATACAATCACATATACAACAAATGAGTAATTACATGTACAGTAGCTTTTCCTTACTCTTTGTCGTTTGTGTCGGTGTTCAATTATTGATTTTCGTGTCATAAAGTCAATAACTTAGTACATTAGCAAGGCAAATAGCGTCAACAAAAGGCCTCACACAGAAATACCTAAATTGATCTTTGAAAATAGAGATGGAAGATTCAATACCAGCATAATAGAAAATACTGCAACTCTCCTGCTATTTTCTTTATTCTAGAACATCCATCTATCTATCTATTACACACTGTGAACATTTGAGCTTTCTGGTGATTCCTATCGGTTGGATTCGATAAGGCGCTCGGTAATCTAGTTATCTCCACTTACAAGGGGTGATTTATCAATCCCAGGAATATGATAGAATGGATCTCAAATGGTCCAACTGATCTAAGCCCCACAACACACACAGTTTAAGATTAAGATGTAGGGACACTTTATCAGGCCATGCGTCAAGATCAGGTCCATGATAATGAAATAGGAAATAGTACAAAAGCTTTTTTCAGTTCAATTTGAGAATATGTTTTTTTTAATAACACATTGTATAGTCAAGAGTGACTGTATGACAAAACTAACCGAGGTGTAATTTTTCCCTTCCATAGGAGACAGATAATGGGTTTCTATGGCTACAGTTGCAGAGTGAGGCTGTCTGGCTGCAGTTTATATAAATGGATACTTAAATTCGATGACAAATAACCCATTATCTTTTTTTCATACTGGCTGCTCTTTCAGTGCGTCTCGGGCTGGGGATATTTTCTCATTTCGCTATATTTCATTTCATGTTTTCATTTTCTCCTTTTACTGTGTTGCTCAATGTCACCCATGACTTTCTGTGAGTGCTTCCAGTTGGATATGCTGTTGCTCTCAATGGCAACAGTTAGATCACAGTTGTTTCTAAACGTGTTTCCCAAAGTTTCCTTTAACAAAATACAGATATGTTTTACTCCAGAACTCAAGGTGAGGACTGAAGTGTTCCGCGGTTTCTGACAATGGACTCATTCAGTCATTAACAGTAAGGGCACTCTGCCTTTCACTTCAAATATCACCTTGAAACTGTAATGAGACCTTTATAGGTGAGGTGTGATGGCTCATCTCCATGCACAAAGGGATAGTGGGAAGTCATTCTCTCTGAAAAGGGAAGTTAAGATATTTCTTAATGCGTCTTTATTCTGTATAATATTTATAATTTTATCTGCCTCACTATTAGTTTTAATTTATACAACCTTTGAATGCAACTCTGCAAACTACTCATATCACTCAATTTACCGACAGAGAAGCGCTGCAGAGCTACTTCGGGGAGGCAAATTAATGTAAAATCCCTTAAATGTGTCCTTATTAGGATGCAGTGGTGCAGCAATGACAATCTTTTTTATTCACGTCTTGTCTCCAG
The DNA here is from genome assembly GCF_046128005.1 of Genypterus blacodes. Taxonomy (NCBI): domain Eukaryota; kingdom Metazoa; phylum Chordata; class Actinopteri; order Ophidiiformes; family Ophidiidae; genus Genypterus; species Genypterus blacodes. The sequence continues at coordinate 3,549,335 of NW_027466834.1, forward strand.
AGAATAGTTAATCCTTAATAATTTAAAACCAGACCCAGATTGAACGTTTGTGTTACTGTGTTATGATAATGATAGTAAAATTGCTAGAATGGGTGAGCTCAAACTTTTCGAGTATCACCTCTGAGGAAACCAAACCATATTTATCAGCCATTTTAATTTCTGTAGATTTGGATTGATTTTAGTGCAGTCCAGGGAGGAGGCTTCATGTATCACCATTAGTGTATGTACAACAGTGAACAAGTGCTTTTGCTCCTTAAAGTGATGTTTTTGAGGATGCAGTGCCTGTGTGGCGTCACAGTAAAGAGGAACGACAGAGCGGTAGAGGAGGGGTGAGGACGGGTGAGGAGGGTGTATCGGTCATCTGTAACAACGTGAATGACTGCACTGTATGTCGAAATGGGTGCATTGTTACTGACTGACGCCATCCACAGCTGCGATTGAAAAGGGGAGCGAGACAGAACTGATGGAGGGGAACACCGAGAACCGAAGACGAATTAAAAGTCACATTTTCGCTCTGGTGCTCAAGCCTTTCTAAAAAATGAACCACAAAAACTGCAACTGACAAATGTCTTTGTTCAAGGATGGCCACGAGAGAAAAAGAGAGAAAGAGAGAGAGATATGTGTCTGATGGGAGTGTGTACCACTGGACGCGATGCACCGATCTTTCATCATTGCAGATACACACATTAGTCACAATAATGGGACCGAGATGGGAATGAAAGAGGGGACAGGGAGATAATGAGAAATATAGTTGGTGGTGTGAAGGGGGGGTGGTGTCAGGGTAACAGGTACGGCACACAAAGGGAAACGTGGGTGCAGGAGGTGGAGGAAGGCGAATAGGCATGATTCACAGGGCCATCGCCATGGAAGCACATGGTTCTCTTAAGGCTCAGATGTTTCCACACACATTATGGAGGGAACAGCCAAAGGACTGGACAGCTTGGGAAATGTACAGCAAGAGATCTTTTTTCATTATTTTAAGTAGGGTCACTAAGGAAGAAATTGAATAGGTTTATACAAAGAGGAGGGGACATAGGTTGACTTACCAGCTTAACAGGTCTGAAACAACACTCTTAGTGACAGCAATAGTTAAGGGAATCAGGAAAGTGATGTAATTACACACTCTGATCTCCTGGCAGGCTGAAGCAGCTAATTGCTCTGTGAGTCTGTGAAGGTCATGCCAGTGCTGCTTGTTGAAGAAGAGACTTTCATCTGTCAGCATTTCTTCAGCTTTTTTGGGGACATTAATTATTGACTGTACATTACATTACATCTTACATTAATTCCTTTTCCTTACCTTCTTATGCACTGGTTGGAAGACAGCTGTGCAGCATCGAGCTGACGTGGCTGGACAGTCGTTAACAGGTTTGTTCCTGTGGGGTTGAACGTTTGCAGTTCTCTTGATTTGCACAACTTTGTGCTGTGGAAGCAAAAGGGAAGCCTGTGTTAAATGAGACAAACTGCTCCTAGAAAGAGGAAGCTGGTGAAGATTATTGATTGTCTCAAAATCGCTGCTGTTTGAAAGGGACCATCTGAAAATTACATTTGCAGTAAAATTCCGTCCAAGCACCCACTCCAGTAATAAGCTATACTGGCAAGTCTCTCATTGTTCCTCATCGGGCTTAGCAGGCTGGGGATTTGATTGTCCAGACTGGAAGAACTTTCAAAAACATAAATGGTTGGAGACCAGATGTTTAATAGGTGCTTGGACTCAACATGACAGTAAGTGTCATTTTCATACAGTCCCTTGCAGAGAGCACAGTTACGGTACTCGTTGGGACAGATATTTTTACGCAGAATTTAGCCTTTTCCTGATTCTTACAGACAATGATGACTGACCTTTGTGCAGGAGGGCAGGAAACTGTGTAACTGTGTAACCTCTTTTACAGACTATTCTTCCTCTGCTGCTCTTTCCACAAGAAGGATGGATAACCTAATGTTTATTGTTGTTTATTATCTTTTCACAGATTGTAGACCTGGAGGATAACTGTCAGATCTGCACAGCACGGTCTCACTGTGAATAATAATCATGTAGGTGCTCCCTGCTCTGAGCTCAGCAGCTATGTGCATGTGAGGACTGGCTGTCATGTTCGCAATGAGGCCCTGAAAGCCTCTTTGATGGAGACGCATTTATATTTCAATTCAGTTAGTCATTGTTTTTGTTCTGTCATTAGACACCCTTGCCTACAGTACAGAGAGGGAAATGAGAGAATAGGGGAGGCGAGACTGAGGGCGTAGAGGAGAGCACTCAGCAGGAGGGGTAGTGGGAGAAAAGTCTGAAATGTCTGGGTGCTCGTTAAAGGGCATTGTTACAGAGAAGGAAGGCAGGAGAGGATTGGCTGATAATTGCCACCTGTAAAAATTTGATGGTGTCACAAGTTCAGAGTTACGAGCACATAATAGGTGATGCTGAAACTGAAATTGGAGAGAATGAAAGTAAGTACTGCGGTGGAAGGTTGTGAGCTCCAAGAGAAACAGCAGAGCACTACACAAATGCATGCCAGCTGCAGTTTGTGATGGACAACATCTGCCCAAAACATGCACATTTACTACATTATTGTCATCTGTAGTAACATAAATGTATTAGAGAAGTCATTGCATTCTGCGCCGAAAATGACCTTGTCTAGTAATAAATTAACAGAATGGTTCCGGGATGGCTGGATGGACAGGGCATTCTGGGTAATTGGCTAGAATGTGGTGGGGAAAAAAAGTTACTGACAATGTTTTAATTAGCAATTCTAGTGGCTGAAAACCCCTATTAGTCCTCAGGTTTCTCAAAAATGAATAATGAAAGAATGCAGTGGTAGGAGCAGCTCGCCACATTAATTGTCTCTATTTGTTTCGATGACAAATGGAACGAATGGGAACCAACCTACAAGTAAAGTGAATCTGAGGGTTGAGTGTGAGATTGTTTCCTCGAGTATTACTGGTGAAAAAAGTAATTAAAGCTCAAATTGCAGTCGATTGTTGCAGCCTCTCTTTTAATAAGCCTGTGTGTGCTCGACATGACATCCACCTTAAACATTAAAGGTCTTAAACGTTGACAAAACACACCAGTACTACAGTACTACAAGTGTATTCAGGTGTGGAGCTGTGTGTTGCCGTCGTCACAGACACGCATTAAGTAAACATGTCAAGTGAAGGAAAGCGAAGCCTGTCTGCGCTGTCTGCATTGATTGGTTGGGTCAAGGTAGGGGACACTGAGGTTTCTGTGTTGCCTAGACAACGTTGCATGAGTGCTGGCTGCCATGGTGATACATCAAAAACAGCATAGTGGAAAATAGACGCTGTTTGCTGGGTGGGTTATCTGGTTGCAAAATACTGCAAGACCTCTTTTGAAATGGGAAGCCAAATTACTGCCTCCTCTTTAGTTACAGACAGCATGAATACACAGCAAAGTAGTGCCTGCCTAAAAACCACACGCAGAGTTTTGTATGATCACACAGCAGCTCCGTAATTACTCTGCTTTACAGTCGTTTATGAAAAGATTTTCTACAAATAATCTGTGTTTTCGCAGTATGGTGATTCTTTCCTTTCAGCCTCGTTTCCAACATTAACAATACAGTATCTTGTCACATTGAAAAGGGTTTGTTGTTGATCAGATCTATCAAAATAATCTTCTTTAAGAAAAAGTATACTTACAGCTTAACCAATGTTTCAAATAACATTTTCAAGATTGTTTTTTCGGGGCTTCAGAGAGAATTCCGATAAGCTTGATAGGTGCGAGGTCATGTATGTGTGTGTGTGTGGGACACGCACTTGATGTTGCAGAAAGAGTAAATAGTGTTATATTTTTGTAATTAAAGACAAGATTGATCCCCCAGTGGCGCCCCCTGTTGGCCCAGCACCGTTCAATGGTCACGGAAACACTGAAGTTAGTCGCTTTCTCTGTAAAATGCGAAAACAGTGTGACGCATGCAATACAGCGCGTAAACAAAAACAATGAAGCTGAGTAGCAGAAGGGTGATGAATGAAAATAGCAAATGGAATCGAATAGGAGGAAGAAAGGAAAGAACACTGGAGGAGTCTGTAAAGTGAGATGGGTTAGAGGACAAAATGGGAAGGGAGAAGAGAATTTAGGGTATCACTGTGGTCAATGTGGCAGTAAATGACACTCTGTCCTCTCTCTCTCTCTCTCTCTCTCTCTCTCTCTCTCTCTCTCTCTCTCTCTCTCTCTCTCACTTTCTCTCTCTTTCTCTGTCTCTCTGCTGAACAGGAAGCCAGTCTTCACGGCTGTCAGACATCCCTGAAGGACACGGACACGCATATAGAAACCTCGGCAGACTGACATCACAAATTTACTGGGAGCCTTCATCTGTGCCTTAGGGGTCCAGGTTTGGCACGCATATCCAAGCCAAGTTTCCACTGCAGTGCAATTTGGATCAGTGTGTTCAGGTGGTTTGAGATTAATAGGAACAGGTCATACACTTGCCATAAAGTGGGCACAGTTAAAGCAGATTAGAGTGAAGCCCTCATCAACAGCCCAATGACACCTGCACCACAGCCACACAACGGGGGACGCACACACCCACATTGGCACAGCTGGAGAACACAATTAAATTAGTGGATCTGGCAGCCGGTGTGCAACCTCTGCTCGAAAAACGTACACCATACACAAATCACAGCGGGCACACACACTCACACACACACACACACAAGTGCACAAGCGCACGTGTAGTGGATTGCTGGACAGATGCTGCCCCTCCCCTCCTTCCATAGTCCAATCAGAGCCAGCTGGAGAGGAGATGAGATTTGGGGCTGATTGTTTTTGTCTTCTCTTCCATCCCGCTCTCAGTGCATCACTCCATTCTCCACTTTCACCGCTCCTTGGTGCAGCTTCCACCGTGGATAAGCCATCGGCATAAAAACTTTTCCAACATAAGAACATCTGTCAGTTTGCCAGTTTGATCACTCCTCCCAAAGTAGTTTTTACTCGCATATTTGTTTTTACTTTTTCATCTCTATGGGAATAGAGAAGAGCAGCTTTTGAACATTTTTAGGGACATTTTTCTCTTCTTTTTCATGTGACCATACTGGGATTTGTATCTTTCTTGTGCCCTGGACTGCAGCTGTGACATCTGTGTGTAGTGGTTATTGTGAAGGTTGTACTCGGAAATGGGCTTAACGGCCTCGTGACATCTCAGACACATCTGCCTCTGACGGTGATAAATTCCTCCTTGTTTTTCATTTAGATTCCATCCCTCAAAGACTGGACTGGAAAACTTTTTTAATCCAACTTTTTCAAACTTAATGCTGCCTGTCTGGGGAAAGCGTGGAGAGAAACAGTAAGTCAAGAGTGCTTTAAACTCCACAACACCGCTACTCACAAAGTACCTAAATGCCACAGTGGGCAGAAAGAGAGAACGGGGAGACCTTGAGAGAAGAAAGATGGAGAGGTAAACCTTGAGAGACAGGCACAAGGAAGAGTGAAAAAACAAAGAGAATTTGGAAAACTAAGGAAACGGCAGATAAAAGAGCAACTGAGAGTAGAGGAGACAGAAGAAAGAGTGAGTGAGATTGCAGAGAAAGGGCACGAAGGAGAAAGGTGTTGTCTAGGATATAAAGTGTCATGATGGAACTCCATTCAGGCCAGACCTCCTCCCTCCTGCCGCTCCTCCCCCCTCTATGTCTCCTCCTCCTGCCTCCTTCTCTCACTTCCTCGCCTGCACTCATCTAGTCTGCCAGCGTTCTTTGGCTCCAGCACAGCAAGGCAGAAAGAGAGAGAACACAAGACAGAGCCGAGCTCAACGTTCACACCGATGGCAGTGAAAAAGAGACGGACCTGCTGCATCCACCAACATCTTCCAATGGAATTCACTGGAGCTGGATGCACAAAGAAGTAGGAAAAACACAGGGAGGGAAAAGAAAAAAAGTAAGTGGATCGAAAGAGAGAAGTAAATCAAACAGGAGGAGGAAAGAAAGAGAGAGGTGGACTGTGATCATAGCTGAAGCTGAGATCACTCCAAACGACAGCACAAGAGTCCGTATCAGTCAGCCTAAAGCCTTGTGTAATTCAGCTGTGTGTGTGTGTCAGGACATTGTTGTGTGTGAGACAGGCACACATCTGTGGAGGAAGAGGCACAGAGAGAAAGCAAAGAGTGATACAAGGAGGGAGAGAATCTAGCAGGAGACGGAAAGAAAGCGTAGGAGCGACGCTGAGCGCACAGCTTGACTGCCAGACGAGTCGACTCTGACAGATTGTCTGCCTGTGTGTTTTAGTTTGAACCAGTCTGACATCCACTGGTGGGTGTTCTTGTTGCTCTGTGTCAGGAGTTTGTCCTTGTCACGCTGACCGGGGCTGGGTTGTTGTTTGGAGGAAGCAGAGGAGGAGGAGGAGGAGGAGGAGGAGGTGGTGGGCTGGGGACAGTGGCAGGCTCAGGGGTGGGGGCATGGCCGTGGGGGGGCCGCCTCCCGTCCTCCACCCTGCACCGGGACAGACGCTGGGGCTGGGGGAGCTGGGGGTCCTGGGTCGGGGGGCCGTCCAGGGGAGCAGCCAGAATCTCCGAGCACCGGCCCTGGCTGAGTGGAGGTGCAGCAGGGGCGGGAGGAGGCTCAGGTAGCTGTGCAACAGGGGGGGCCGCAGAGAAAGGAGGATCGGTGAGATGTTCCAGGAGATTCTGGGTTCTCCTGGGCTCCCTCGTCCTGGTCTTCCTCACCTCACTTTTCTTCTCCGTCTCGCTACGCGGGGGGGTCGGCTTCAACTACCTGGAGCCACCCGGGTGGGAGGAGTCGAGGCGGGTGAAGCTGATCCCCAGCTATGTCGGCGCTCACCGGCTGTCACCACCTGACGACACCCAGCAGAAGACCTGTGCCTGCCCTCGCTGTGTGGGCGACCCCGGCATCTCAGACTGGTTTGATGAGAACTATGACCCGGATATTTCACCAGTTTGGACTAGGGACAACATCCAGCTGCCCTCTGATGTCTACTACTGGTGGGTGGTAAGTAATGTCATTTCACTTATACTAATTTATTGTGTGCAGACAGTAAAAAGTACTTTCATATACAGTGTGCAAATGTGTTTCAAGTAGGATTTCAAAATCAAATCAAATGTATTTGTAGAGCCCGATAATTGGAGGAGAGATCCTTAGATCCGTCCTTATTCTCTCATCTCTCAAGCCGACCAATCCTGTTTTAGAAGAGCTACGTGCTCGTCATCTATTCTCCACAATCTTATGTCTAACCATGTGTGCCGAAATGGAACATTATGGCACTGCCCACTGGGTTTTCCCAATGCAGATACTGAGTAATGTCTGAATGAATATGTGTCAGAGAGAGAGAGAGACAGAGACACACACACACACACACACACACACACACACACACACACACACACACACACACACACACACACACACACAAGGGAGGACTTAATTAAAGTGCATTTGCAAAAACACTTCTTCACTTCTACACTCTCAGTGTATGTAGGTGCAGGTGCTCATTTGTCTGTGTATGTACACGTGTTAATGTGTGTGTGTGTGTGTGTGTGCATCCAGCATCATTTCCGGCACTGTGCGGTGTCTTTGTTAGCTTGCTTTGAGTCCTGTTTCAGAGCAGTAACCACATTTCAGCACTAAAATGGCTGAAAACTGCAAACACAGGCCGGCAGCTGCCAAGTCATTAGGTCACACTGCAACAGGGAGGTGATGAACTGGGAGGAGCAAGGAGGTGAAGAAGGAAATAAACAGGGGTACAGGAGGAAAGAGGAGTAGGGAAGGAAGGATATCAAATATTGGATTTAGTCGGTGCTTCTCAATTTTTTTCTGTCGAGCCCCCCCCCCCAGGGAAGAAGAAAACATTTTGCGCCCCCCCCCCCCCCCCCCTCCGCCACGACCATAAATAGTATAATTTGTCTATAAAATTGTTCCAAGTACACCTCTGCATAACATTGTATCCTAATTAACATTAAGGGAAACTAAAAAAAGAAAAAGATAGATCCGCTTACAACAAAGAATAACTTTATTGATGTGATGTGTTTAAGTGACGCCTTAATTTATTTGGCTTCAAGCTGTCCGCTGCCAACATTTTCGGACACAGTAAACACACCGGTCTTTCTTCGTCTCCCACCGTAGTCACAGTGAAGCCAAGCGCTACATATGCTTCGACATGTTTCCTTGTCTTAGCTTTCGGGAGACTTTTGTCTGTCTCATTATCTCCGTCTCTCTCTGCCTTTCTTTTCATCCCTGTTAAGCATTGTGTCTTCTGCGCTGGCTCAGGCTCTGTGTGTGTGTGTGTGTGTGTGTGTGTGTGTGTGTGTGTGTGTGTGTGTGTGTGTGTGTGTGTGTGTGTGTGTGTGTGTGTGTGTGTGTGTGTGTGTGTGTGTGTGTGTGTGTGTGTGTGTGTGTGTGTGTGTGTGTGTGTGTGTGTGTGTGTGTGTGTGTGTGTGTGTGTGCGCGTGTATGCTCGGTGCAAAAAACACCACAGCAGAGGAGCTAATACTCCCTCTGCATGCTTTAATAATGAGAGTAAATGGCACACTACTACATTTAGGCTGTGCAATTACACTTCATTCTGGTACGGCAATGAAAAAGCAAACGGTAGTTTCGCCGTGCGTGTTCCCCGGGGTCACACGCGACCCCCCTGGCATTTTTCCGCGCCCCCCCTATTTGAGAAGCACTAGATTAACTAGAGGAAGGAAATATGGATGAAAGTGGGAATGGTGAAACATGGAGGAGATGAGAAATGAGGTTAGTGACTGTTGTGACAGGCTTGTTGTGAATAAAGACATGAATGACAAACAATATAGTAGAGAAGCAGCAATTTTGGACTTAAATGTTCTGCTACAAACAGAAAAACCGAGGACGTACCTCCAAAATGTTGTAATTCACGCTGCTCAGTGTCTGTTTCCTGGGCCATTTTTAGAAGGTCATTGGAAATAAATGCGTGCAACAGTCTGCAATTATGTCTGAGTGTCATCTTCTTGAATTGTTTTGTTGGAGTTCTTTTGGAAATACAAAGAAGGAGAAATCATCTCTCATTCAGGAAAAGAGACAGATCTGTTGATTGATAGATTATTTTCTCTATTCCACTTTTCCATTTCCATTTTTTTCATTCATTTTCTGTACAGAAGCCACTTTGAAAGTCACTAAACAATACCAGCATGTGAAAGTATGTATGACTTGGCACAGACATGAGTATAAGCTAAGGAGGATGTACTTTAATCTGCATATGCGTAGTTTCACATTACAGTCAGTAAATGTCCACCACTGAGGATCAATAACACCATCTACAACTGAACTGGACTTAATGGATGGGCGAGTGGAGATGCAGAAAGAAGAGAGAGGAATGATAGAGAGAGATAGTAAGAAACCTCAGGAGGAATAATTCACTGATTAAAACATCTACAGTATGTGTATCTATTCAGGCATGTAAAAGTCTTAACTGGAGTGTGTTGCCTCCACATGCATTTCCCCTATCCACAGACTGGCCTCATACTGCCATTACTCAACATGTTGTGAACTTGGAGACTGCCGCAATCCTACTGATTGCTTGTATAAAGCTTTATTGCGTTTTTCCGTGTATTTGCAGTAAGGACAAATACTCTCACGATTGAGTGCATGTAAATGTTCTGAGTGAGAAGTAGCCATGGAAGAGTGGCCTCACTGCCTCACTGCCTCACTTGACTGTTAATCCAGAGTCCATTCAGCTGATTCTAGGAAGGAATAAAAATGATGCATACGCACACTTAGAGTGGCATATTATGCAGATTCCTTTGTTCTTACTATTTTCACATTTTTCTACTTATTTATTTTCATTTAAGTCTCTATTTGAAAACTTTGAGTAAATGTGCAAACTACTTGCCTCTCCACCACTGTGCACACTGAATATAAACATCCTGATTTAGTTACTCCCTCTCAAAGGCCCCCTTTCGGAAAAAGCACTTCTGTTCTGATTGGCTCCCTCACTATCCGCGCTTCTTCATCAATGTTTCATATACACATCAGTATGTTACAGAGTTCAAAGCTTTCTGGGCAGTTCATCATTTCTGCAGTCAAGTTAAAATGGTCAATGCAAACTCCATATGATTTGACAGAGACTGAAATATAACTAAGGGCATCTTATATCATCATGAATCCTATATGAAGTGTGTGTTCTGCTTTGAGAGATGAAGGACTGAACCATTAAAGAAAGAAAACATCTTAAAGAATTGATCTGTCTTTAAAGTTTCAGTTTGCAGTTTGTTATATTGAGGACTCAATATAATTCAAGTTGTGACAATGGCTACCAAGTACAGTTGATTGAAGAGCTCTGAAACATTAGGTTTTGACCGTTTTTCACAGAGAAATGTTGGTTTAGGGGGGAAATGGATGTTGCGTTAAACTGAAAATAGTTGCTATTTAGTCAGCGGACAGCTGAAAAGAAACGAGCAGTATTTTGTATCACTGCTTATTTCAAGTTTTGCCAAAAATGTGTAGCTCAGTAGCGCAGTGTGCCAACATAGCTCTGGGCTCCTGCAGGGAAGCATAGAGGGAAGATGATCACAGACGGAAGCAGAGAGAAAGGAATTCAAAGGTAATAGCAGAATCAATGTCATAGTGTATGATCAACACTGAGACGAGGATGAATGAGACGAAGAGAAGAGGAGAATCAAAGAGGACGAGGGAGAGTAAATGGAGGGAAATTAGACATGGGGGAAAGTAGAGAAGGAAAGAGGTTGAATAGAAATGAAATCAGATCTGTTTGGAAAAGCGAATTAAGGCAGATGGTGAGTGAACGAAGGTGGTGACAAAGAAGAGGGAAAACTGAGAGACTGCTGCGAAGGAGAGAGGGAGGAAAAGAGGCAAGTTCATTTGAAGTGGCTGCCAACATCGTGATAGAACTTACCATGTAGTGCTCATCTCATTGTCTTTACTCGGATGGACGCACGCCCGCTTTGTGTTTTGGCAGACGGACAACTTGGAACAGGATTTTTCCGAATTGGGCAACTTCCCATTGTCATTCGCAAAAACTAGTCAGCGCAAACTCGTGACTGAACTTGTGGCTTTGCAAAAGCTTTACAAGGTTTTACCCATCTGCATGTACAGAAACACGGGGGGGCATATGATCGTAGCCAGGGTTCGACTGAGGTTTTGGGGTGAATTTACTAGCGTTAACACTACTTGAGGGGGGGAGGAAGGAGGGCGAGGGGCGGCTAGGTCTCTGTCGGTGCTGCTTGTCGTGTTTGCTGTGGTTCTCTCTGCTTTGCCATTCACCTCACACACGCACACATTTTCAACCCCTGATTATACAGACAGTTATATAGCCCATTTTTATTTTCCACCTTTGTCATAGTCTGGACCCTGTGACCTCATACTTTGTGCAGCCCTGTTCAGAGGTGGAGGAACTTTCCTGTGGCTGATAGCTGCCAGATTTGGTCCCTTTTAAAATGCTAAAATGTGTACAAACAAACTAAAAACAGCTATACAATTTTTCAGACTTATCGTGTTATGTATCGATGATAGTTGGGAGGCAGTGGCAGTGGCTCAGTGGGTAGTGCTTCCGCTTGGGAACCGGACCGCCGGTTCGAGCCCCTGCCGAGGTGCCCCTGAGCAAGGCACCGAACCCTCAAGTGCTCCCCCCTCTGTGAAGGCTGGTAATGTAATGTAAGTCGCTTTGGATAAAAGCGTCTGCCAAATGATCGTAATGTAGTTGACAGTCATGCACTTTAAGAGAAGCCTCTTTCCTGCCACTTCCTCCCTCCCTCCATCTTTCTATCTCTCCTTCTTCTCTCTGTCTGTCTACTCTGTTGCTTTTTGACTCATCCATGACTGGAGAGACTTGCTGTTGTCTCTGCTGTCACTGCGGGTCATTCCTCTAAATAGCACAGCAGGCCCAGGACAGCTCACAGTGTACAGAGGCATTACTGGTGTCTGAAAAAACACAACCTTGGCTCACACTGTGGCTTTCAGCTGTAATTAAAACATTTAATATGCAGGCAACTCAAAATAGACCTCCTCTCCTGTCCTCCCCTCTCCTCTCCTCTCCTCTCACATGGACACCGATGTGTCTGCATCTCAAACCTCAGCTCACCCAGTCTTGACTGTCTGTCCAACACGTGGCTGTTACATAAACACATACCTGGTTCCGGATGGATCTGATTTACATGCATACACACATTTGCACAGGTGTGCGGCACACACAAAGCTGCTTAGTTCAAGTATGTTACCAGATATGATATGTGCATAAGAAAATCTAACCATTTGTCGCTGTCTCTCTCTCTCTCCCTCTTTCTCTCTAGATGCTGCAGCCCCAGTTTAAGCCCCACAACATCCAGCAGGTGCTGCTGAGGCTGTTCCAGGTATTTTATATTAATAATCAATCTTTTCTACTACTCTGGAACAAGGTCATTAATTCACACTGTGGAGGAAAAAGATTTAGTTTGTCGTTCTCCCAAATTGGCCTTTCTTAAAGCTACGTCACCTGTCTTTTTCCTTACCAAATGGACACTCGAGCAGTCACTGTGATTTTGCATACGGATGTAGATTTAAATGTCTCGCTGTGGCTCCCTGAGGGCAGAAGGCGCTCATGTATTTTTCATGGAAGGTCCCCATTATTGTTAGCGATCTGGTCTGAGCTCTAGGTCAGGTTATGTGATGCTGCTTTTTAAAATTTTTTATTTATCCCAGTACTTCAGTTCATTTCCTCCTTTAAAACACTCGTCCACAGGTGATTCCAGGGCGTTCACCTTATGGCTCGTGGGATCCCGGACGCTGCCTGCGCTGCGCTGTCGTCGGCAACTCTGGAAACCTTCGCGGGGCTGGATACGGGACGACCATAGACGGGCACAACTACGTCATGAGGTGATGGATGTGGTGCTTAGATATAGAAACTGATAGAACCCAGAGTGCAGCTGCATGGCTGAATTGAATGAGTCTGGAGTAGGAAGAAGAAGATGAAGGATGGAAAGGTGATATGGGACAGGGATACAGGAGAAGATGTGTTGTGAATCAATGAGAAGGGAAGACAGGAGGAGGGAGACAGATGAGAGGGATGAAGGGATTAGTGGAGGTATGGAAAAGGATCCGTAATTCATATTCATCAGAGAAGTGTATTAAAGCATCTCACAGAAAGGATCATAAATGTTACATCATCCAAGATTGTGTGTGCTTGCTCCTTGTAATCTCACTGTTTGATGCTGACCTCAGCTCTCCTATTGGCTCACAGAGAGGTCATCTGACTCGTGAGTTCCTTGAGTGCTTAATGTCTTAAGAAGATTAAATGTAGAGTGTGTGTGTCTCTCTCTCTCTCCCTCGCTCTCAGACACACGCACACACTCATCCACATTGTTTTCATTGTCATTTGGCATGAACTCACAGCTGTATATCGATTCCAATAGAGTGTGTGTGTGTGTGTATGCGCGCGTGCATGTTTTTCTGTTGTAAAAGCATCAGCATCCATTAGCATGTACTTTCAGTGGACCTGTGTGGGCAGCTTCCAATTTCCTCTGCTGAAATCTGCATCTGCTGCCCCCCCCACCATCGCCCACCTCCTTTCCACTGTGTCTTTCATTCTCCCATCATCTGGCATATGGCTAAGCTCATTACTTCACATTCATTGGCCATTTTTATTTCAGTTACAGCTTCCTGTTTACATGAACACCTCAGTCCTGCAGACAGTGAGTCACATCTAAATACAGCAGAAGGCAAAAGTAGACAGACGGGCTTGAGTGGCTCATTACAGATTGGAGACAAGTTGGAGCACAATTTATATACATCTACATACAGCTTCAGGGTGAGACAAGGCCAACACAACAAACCAAACAATGCGATTGTAGGATTAGTTCTGATTACATTTAACAGGTGATTAGTAACTGGACCACGATCATTTTTAAAGGAACCCTCCCAACCCTGACAACTTAATTCTCATTTTCAGCCCAGCTCGTATGTGTCCTATGTCGAAGAATACCACAGCAGAATACATCACCACAGAGCACTAACGCTTTCCGGCAATATGCTCCAAGCTTATGTGTAAATGTATTCAACACTGTTTCTCTTTTCTCTGCCAGGATAAATCTGGCTCCTACGGTGGGATACGAGGAGGACGCCGGCAGCCACACCACTCACCACTTCATGTACCCAGAGAGCGCCAAGAACCTGGCAGCGAACGTCAGCTTCGTCCTGGTTCCCTTCAAAACTCTGGACCTGGTTTGGATCACCAGCGCTCTGTCCACTGGCCAGATTCGATTGTGAGAGCACATGCACACAAACACACACTTACAGACACACAAAGATTTGTAAATGAATAGATAAACGTGTATGTGAATATACAGCACATGTGACGTATACTTAAACTGCACAGACATACACACAAACAGCTGTCAATCTGAATTTATATCCACAAAGCAATCACAGTAAGTGTTGAAGGATTTTGATCAATTTCTCTCTTTCTCTATCACGGTTAGAGCACACAAGCCGGGTCCAATAGGGAGACACAGACAGGTTAGCAGTGAAAACCAAGACACACTGAGGCAAGGCAGCTTTATTTGTAAAATCAATTAGGCAATTGGCAATAAATAAACAAGGCAATTCAAAGTGCTTCACACATGTAGAGACTACTGTTAAACTCACTAATTTAAAATAGAGCACTGTTCATGACTGGACCCAGAGGGATAAGAGCCTGAAGCAGGAACGGTCTGGCCAACATTAAGTGGAAAGTTAAACAGCAGGACTGATGAGGTGATGAGGAACAGGTGAGCAAGGGGTAAAACAGGCTGACGCAGGAAGGCGACTGGTGGCAGGAGAGAGAAAAAGAGAACAACAAAACAAAAACAATAATAAATGATGAAGGTAGATGATTGTCTGACTGTGACTCTCTCTCTTTCTTCAAGTATGGTGTCAGATATATATAGATGATATTTCCAGAAGAAAATCGAACCATTTCTCTCTCTCTCTCTCTCTCTCTCTCTCTCTCTCTCTCTCTCTCTCTCTCTCTCTCTCTCTCTCTCTCTCTCTCTCTCTCTCTCTCAGTACCTACGCTCCAGTGAAGCAGTTTCTCCGTGTGGATAAGGATAAGGTCTGTATCATCGACATAAAGTGTGATCTCACTCACAAACACACATGCATACACATGCATACACAGTGACCTGCATTACTGCAATTATATCAGCCCCTCCCCCTCGTTGCTGAAGGATTGCAGTTAGATTATAAACCTGCCCTTTGTTTTTAATAATCTGCTTTCATTTAATCCATGGAAATAAATAGAATGAAAAGTAATCCCTGACCTGCAAAGATTCTGTGAATTTCTTGGCTTTTTCCTCTGACCAACAGAGTTAGATTTCCTCAGACTTAATCCTCTGCTGCAGTGCTCTAATCAGCCAAAAACCACATTTGTATGGGACAGGAGGTCCATGGTAAATTTATAATTACTGTGGTTAACAGTGCTATTAAGACCTTTGCGATGCGTTCATTTCCACTTAGCAGCCGTTTCTTGTATAGCTGGAATTGTGGCTGAAGTGTTGGGTGGTGAGGTTTGGTTTTTAATGAGATGCACAGCGAGTAGACAGTTTGTTATATTCGTCGTCTCTATATTTGTGTTTCATACCAGGTCCAGATCTTCAACCCAGCCTTCTTCAAATACATCCATGACCGATGGACCAGACATCATGGACGCTACCCGTCCACCGGCATGCTCGTGCTGTTCTTCGCCCTCCATGTCTGCGATGAAGTCAGTTTCCTTCTCTTTTTCCTGGCTTTTTTCCCGTCATATTTCCGTATATTTCCAAACTTTTCCATTGCCTGTATCTAAACACACACTTTTCCACTCTGCTTTAGGTCAATGTGTTTGGTTTTGGGGCGGACAGCCGAGGAAACTGGCACCACTACTGGGAACAGAACCGCTACTCTGGAGAGTTCAGGAAGACGGGTGTTCACGATGCTGATTTTGAAGCTCAGATCATTCAGCAGCTGGCCAAGGCCGGCAAAATCACTGTATTCCCCGGGAAATAACCAGCAAACCGCGCTTGTGCTAAACATTTTATGTTGGAAAGCCTGTTTGGCAGCAGACACTTGTGTTGCTAGATATTCATTTGCACCAATTTGGGAACCCAACCAGTAAACCCTGAGCTTACTGTGGCCGAACATATCAAATGAAAACTGTTTTCCATTGGTCCCAAAGTGCCATGTCATACATGTCGCTTTCCAACATACTTGGACAGTCACCTGCCAGTCGTGGCTCTAATTGGGAAAGATGAGAAAGAGCCTAACAACCAGCAGAAACAATGTTGATTCAAATGTATTTTTTTCCCTTTAGGACTAGAGCTGGAGTTAAGTCATGCATCAGACATGTGGTTTGTTAGAATCACTATGGGACTGTTTTCCACCTCTTATGGTCAGATTTTGTTTTAGAAGACCAGAACACAAAATGAGGGCTGGACAGCCAATCACCACAAACTCAGACTGACTGCCTCATCAGCCAGCTGTGTGTAAGCTGGAGAGGAAACGTTGCACTCCAGGTATGAACCCAGCGGAGATGGGCAATGTTCACCTACTTGTGTTTAATCCGTATCAAATCCAGAACAATGGTTTCACAACTTATGTAGGCAAATGCTCACCTGCTACTTAAGGAGGAACAGAGTGAGAAGTCAGTCATAGCATCACGTTTAAGGTGGGACTGTTGAGTAACTAAGCAAGCTGTAAAAACTGTAAGACTGACTGGTTCTCCAAACACAAACTATGGGACTGTGTGAAGTTGTTTTTGGGGCGTTTTGAAGCCGTTACTCATCTGTGGTTTCTCAGACTGGACTTTCTTTTATCCCTTACAAAACTCTTGGCAGGTACTTGATTTGTCATCGCTGGAGGGACATTCATGTTTCTATTTGTTATTCTGCTGTTTGTGAGATCTGGACCTTGTCAGACTGTATGGTTCTAAACAGGCTGGTTGGTGCATTGGATTTCTATTATACGTCGGTCCTCCCAAAGCCTAAACGCCTTGCCACAGGATCACAGAAACAGAATCCCAACACTTTTCTCACCTCCAGGCACAGGAAGAAAGTTGTGGGTGACTGCTGGTCAGACTGAGTGAGACGTATAAATGAGGCCAGAAGTCCCCCTTCTGGGATTTCATCTTTGGATGGAGGCACAGTGTTTAATCCTCATGTGGCCTGTCACAGGGTGAGGTCTGATTTGGAAGCAGAGGACTATAGACAGACGATTTCAGCATGAATACTGCATCAGTTATGACAGTGTTTTACGAATGGAAGAGGTTGTTTTAGCTTTTTATTTTTACTTGCAGCAAACTACACGACCCAACACATTGTGTCAATTTGATAGAAGCTGGAGACAAAGGGGGCTTTTCTGTGTTACCCTGCTCTGGTTTTTTCCTTCAAAGGCTTAAAACTTCAAGCTGAGTGCCACATCCCAGTGGATGTAGGAGCTGTCATGAACATTTAGCCCGAGGTTAGGGGCCCTTAAATGGAGTGAAAGAAGCTACAACTCCCCCTGGGATTTCAGAACTCATTAACCTGTCAGTAACTTGGCTTCATTAACCACTAGCCCTGATCCCTGCTCAGCCAATTAAAATTCTCATTATGACTGGAGGGGATAAAGCCACAGGATGTGTGAGACCTCACCTCCAAAACACATAAACTAAACTTCCTCTGACCAGAATGATGGCAAACCACCATGTCCCCCTGCAGACTGCAGCTCTGATCGGCTCGCTTTATCTCCTGTTACATGGTGGCTGGATTTATACTGTTGACTCAGTTTTGATCTCTTTTCATCCTGGTGACATCTTGAGGTTCTTATCACTGAATATGGTGGCATTATGTGCATATACATATACACGTTTATAGGCACATGCACTCCTTTTTACGTTTTTGGATATCACATAAAAGACCACTCGGAATTTATGTTTGGACAAGGATGCACAAATGAATATCATAGAACCATAGCAAAGCTGCTAAACGCAATGAAAAACACAAACACCAGTGGAAAAATCAAATGTGCCAAACAGAGGGAAGAAACTTTGAGGTAAGGAGCCAGCTGTTGGCTCATAAAGAACTTGGGGTTCCTACACAGGTTTGCAACATAAAAGATGAATATCTGAGCAGTGAAATATTACCATTCAGATATGGTGATATTTACTGACAAAATCACTTAATATATAGTTGCAGATGGGGTTTTAGAGCATTGCTGAGAATCCTTACACTAATAAGTATACGATCACTGGTGGATAAAGTACCTGGAAGCCAGTTACAAGTGAAGTTCACCCATTAGAAAACAATGCTTCAGTAAATTTCAATTAGCTGATTATTTTAGTATCCAAAGTATTGTCCTTTGGGATAACTGTACTTCATTATTGCGATAAAAAGATTTCCTTGTTCTTCAAAGTGACATTTATAGACTTGCTCCACACACCTCACTCTACATGAGGAAAAGCAGTTACCACTTTAACCAATCATTTTATATTTCCTCTTTTTTTATATGTTTTTATTCACAGTGACCAGAACTTACTGTTGTAGTTTTGACAAGTGTAAGCAAAAGTAATTATTTGCAACAATAAAAATACTAAAGTACAAATTCTCCCCAAACTTACTTAAGTACTGTAATGAAGTGTTTTTACTTTGTTACTTCACACCACTGAAAACGATGGATTTATGTTACGTGTACATGTTTAATTATATGGAATCACATCATCTCGGTCTGTCACTCAGGGTGCTTCATTTATGATGATTTCAATCTGACTATGATGTTTACATGACTGAAATCTATGTATGTAAATTATCATCATTATCATCAACCTACATTTGAACTCAGTGAACCAGTGACGATGGATTCATTTGAGTTCAATCAAATTAGATGATTTAACAAAAAATAACAAGAAGTGTAATAAAGTAAAGGTCCTGTCAGCAGAATTAAGTAAATATCACATATAAAATGAACTGTGTAGAAGCCCTGAGTACCAGCAGTTGTAAACCAGCACAGCGGATATGACATCGTTTGTGTGTGTTGTTTGTTAATAAAGGTCAGTGCTGCCCGCAGGGATGAAACCACACCTTTATCAAACTGTTGTTGCTAACAGTGTTTAAGTAGGAGTGACGGACACTTAGAGAAGAATGCTCACACACACACACACACACAGTCAGGAGGGTCATCAGTTTGGTTTGTTTGGATTATCCTTTCATGGTTGTATGACTCATGTTGTTCTTTATGTACTATCAATATTTGTATCTGACTTTGCACATGATGTTTTATCGGATGCTTCAATGTTGAGATGGACTCATTGTAAAAAGTCAGTCTGACAGAATTTGGACATTGTATGTTTCTACACACACACACACACACACACACACACACACACACACACACACACACACACACACACACACACACACACACACACACACACACACACACACAGTGCCGTTCATGCTTTTGTGCCTTGTCCTGTTGTCGGACGCATTTGACTCACAGCTGCTCCATTGGCAACACACACCTGACACCCTGCATTTTTTGTCTATTTAGATTAAAGTGTATACATTAACATACAACTGTTTGCTGAGTGCTGTGCCTTCGCACACACACACATACACCTAGATGAACATACACACACAAGCAGACGCATACATTCCTGCCTTCTGCTCACTTCTTACTGCTTTGTACACTGACTTTGTTTTTCTATAGAACGCTAAAGGATAGAAGAGAGGAGGTAAATAACTTATATCATGTGACGCGTCATGAATCCATGTCAGACCATTTGTACTGTATTTATTGTATGTATTTTTAAGGCATTTCTGCTTAACTCAAAAGCTTACATTAAAGAATGACAGGAAATATGGCAGACGGAGAGGGTCAAAGTTCATGCACTAGATTCAAACCCCTGTGTTTGAGTGAAGAACAACAGATGGGGAAGATGAGGAAGCGTCTTGACATTTAATTATCTCACTGTATGGTTATGAACTTTTGCACCTGAGTTATCAGCTAACAAGGTCTTACACCACTGAGGTTTTGTTCCCTGTTGAGGTAGTTAAGACAGTATGGCAACAACATTTGGGGGGTATAAGGACTTCACCCATGTGTTCAACGACAAAAAGAGTGGTAACAGACCTCTGTATTCCCTAAAACAAAAACCTGCTCCAATGTGTCCACGTATTCCTCAATTCCAACAAGATTCTCAATGAAATCGCGTCATGTAGCCCAGTTCCACCCCAGGCCAGCACATTGTGTGCGCACAGACAGCAGTGAGGGTGATCCCTCTGCTGGGCCAACCTCATTCACAGCACTTCCACTGCAGCCCAGTTTCTTTCCCCACCTACGTGGCACGGATCAGTTTCCTGAAGCATTTATAAGCTAAAGTAGGTCTGTGCTCCTGGTGCTGACCCAGTAGTCTCTTTTTTTTCTTAAACTAAATAGGAAAATTGAAAGGCATCAGTTTTCATGGTAATTTGACGCTTTGAATCAGAGCATTTTTGGATAAAGCAATTTCTGATGATTAAAGACAAATTAAATCTGAAATGCCAAATTAATTTCATTTGATTACTTTGATAGAATGGTTTTGTTGATGTTTTATGTTAAACATGTAGTGCTGAGACTGTTATGGCTGCTACAAAATATCATGCTATATTCTGCTTTTGGATTGTTTTAGATAGACATTGGATTTTTGAGGCTCATACTGATATTGGTATGGGAAAGTTTAACGAAAAATTAATTGGTATCTTTAAAAAAAAAAATCCCACAAATTGGATGGTGAATGAGTAAAGAATCGTGAAAAAAGTTAAGAAAAAGATCAAAATAAACAATTACGATAAATATGTCACTTTTGAATAGATTGTTTGCAGGAGATTAAATTCAATAATAATTATCTAACCATAATTCTAAAATAATAACACAAATACATTAAAAATGTAATTGATTGAATTAAGATGAATAAGGGTCCAAAATCCCTGAAAATGCAAATGTCTTTGTGCTGATGTGTTGAAATGATTATGTCAGTTATGTATTATATGTGTGTGATATAATAGTTTTGCGTTACCTGTGTGACCTCAAAACATCAACAGGTAGAAACAACATGGCTATTTGGATCAATTTAACTGAATGATTGTCAGTTTTTACAGTCTAGAAGCTCAGCAAACTAGAACCACAACAGCACCCAGTGGAACTGATTTAGAGTCCATTAAAATACATTATAAATACATTATAAAATACAATAATTCATTCATTTCATCGGCTATAAAGAAAGTGTGAAGACTCTGAGTGTTTCTGTGAGAACGCCTCACAAACGTATGCTTTGTTTCTATCACCATTTAATTTGCACCATTAATGGTAAATGAAGTAGTTTGTTTGTTTCTTCCTTGCTGCTGTATTTAAGACTTGAAATACCATGAAATATTAATGACAAGCATTAGTGAGTTTCTCCAAGATCAGAGAATCGGATGTATTCAGTATGGTTGTCTAACTGGCAGGGGAGGAAAAAAGAGTTAAGGCATCATCTTCAAATGAATGTGAGTAGAATCTGTCCTAGATTAAAATGAAATCAAAGGTCTTGTGGAAGCAAAAATATTTGTAATATAACTAATATCACCTGAACACAATTCTTTATAATTGATGTTTGGGTGTCACTTGATGAAAAAATGTTTCCTGCAGCAGTGATAGAAGATTAAATGACGTCAGACATCTTAAAAGAACAAATCTATCATGATCAGAGTCCTGCCGCTGGCCAACTGACATCGACTGCAACAGTTGCCAGTATTTTGAGATGTTTGAGCCTCACGGGTTTTCCCCTTCTGGTTCACTGTGTGCAGTGACGAGTGACTGCAACAGTCACTGACCTGCAGGCTGTGACGTCATTGTAACCCTGAGACCCACACAGCTGGAACAGTTCATTAGTGCCCTTCTGTCTCTTTTTCGATTTTCTATGGTACTACCACTGCGCAAACATTATCCTGCAGTAAGAAGCTGCATAATGAGTAGATATACCCTTAATCTACAGTAGATTTTACAGGTGGTTCAGATCGAACAAAGACTAGACAGAGATTTGACATACAGCCAGTTCAACACTCAACACGATGGCTGGATGGGTGAAGATTACACAATTGGGGTGTTTTCCTAATGTTCCTCGTTTAATCCCTGATTGTGTCTATGAAGGTTCTCAGTCATCCGAGTCACTGGGTATCTAGCAATAGTAATTCAAGGCAACTGGACCTGCAGTTTAATCAATTCGGAGTCAGTGGTGTGCAGTAAGAAGCATTTATCCTCTGAGAGTCATTCACACCTTGAGCCAGGTGCCACGAGCCATTAGTCATGAAGGCCTCAGTGTGCTTAATCTGAAACAGTTTGTGTTGGGTGGTCAGGCACTGTGTAGGCCTTTAGCATCACACTGTTGTCATATGAGAGTCAATACTCACAGGAATGGAGGAGCTGACTGCTCTGCAACCTTAGACACCTGTGTACACCAACATCTCTACATTTTACCTTCATTCCAGCAGTTTACACCTACATTCACGTGACTAACAACTCTAGTCCTTCGAGCTCACACCTCATAACTCCTTACTGCCACCACTGACTGAACAAGAGAAGCTTCTATGCAGAGTGGTCAAACCACTTAGAGACTGAGCTGTAAGTCCACCCGCCTTGATCTCCTACTGCTAGAAATTAATAAGTGCAATAAGTGCAATAAGTGCGTCCAGTACATCACTGAGATGAGGAGGCAGAGCTGCATTTACTACATTAGAACCTCTGTATGATCCATGATCGGTCTCTTTGTATGTTATGCTATTATACACACTACAAACTTTGTGAAACATAACAAGAGTTCTCTGTTTTTGATAAAGTCTATGAACGCATGACCCACCCTACCAAGTTAGAAAAAACCTGGCTAAGAACTTTTTCAGTAATCCAATCAACAAACCAATACTCAAGGGGAAACAAAAACCCCAGATAAATTAAGTTAATGCAGCAACAGCTACTGCTGGACTGATGTCAAGCCCGAACAAACTTCCCTCTCACATTAATCCAGACAGTGTTACTACCATACTAATAAACTGGCTCGACTGGTGCTAAAGCTTTGGAATCGGCTCAAACCTCAATCATTTGTGTTCAATGGCCCAAATCTAATGATCTTAGATTTCACCGCTAGTTTCATTGATTGCAGTGACTCTGTATATGCCTCTCTGGACAAAAGAACGTCAATACAAGTCACACACATTTACAATAGGCAGATTTGGCATTTGCCAGTAATATTTATTCCCATAATGACAGACAGAGAAAAGACTTTTTCCACCTTTTGCACTGAACCAAAATTAAATGCCAGTGAATTAGAATTGCACAGATTTATTATCAGACAAGTCATTTACATTTAATGTATGCATTATTTACTAAATCACAAATGAATTTATTACTTGACAGTTAGTGGCTTGTTATTTGAACAGTAAGACCATGATTCAGTTATAGGCTAGGTTTTCGCAACCAGAGAAAAGAACATACAGAAATGGACAGAGCTCCAGCTCACAAAATAAACAAGTAGAAAACCTTCAGCTAGTTGTGTGGGTCTCTGGAGAAAAAGAGCATAAGTGGACAGACTTCCATCCAGATAAACTTGTTTACAGAGGAAGATGGGAAAGAGGAAAACGTATGAATCAAAACTTAAAATTTTAGTCAAACCCAATTATTGTTTGAGGTGGAAAGTGCATTTTGTTTCCCTTAAATTCTATCTGTACTTTATGAGGGAAAATGAATTGCAACAAATGTGCATCTCTCTGCTTATCCTCTATACACAACATGCAAAAAGAAGCAGGTCAAGTTCCTCAAATATCTGCCCCGGCTGTGGTGTCCTGGTAACTACATGAGAGAGTGTTCCTATAGATAAGTTATTTCCACAGAGATTTTATCGGGCCAAGTGCACCAACCTAGTCCCCATAAATGTGATTGGCTCCTTGCTGTAAGCTACATGTCAGTGATCTTTCATACTGGGAGGAGGAAGAGAGGAAATGAGGGCCGTGCAAAGGGAGATGTCTGACCCAGGACTCACTCTCTCCAGCTTTCCCTCCCTACACCATCCTTTATTACCCACCCTTTCTCAAATCCACCTCCATCCTCCTCTCCCCTGGCCCCCAATGACCTCTCCTATTAGTTCTCTTCCAGTTTGAGCTTTGCAAAGGCATTGGCCATCTGTAGCGCCTCCTGCAGGCACTGTGTGTTCCTGCCTGTGGCCTGAGCAGACATGTCTTTGCCGCCGCCTTTCCCATCCAGCAGGGGGCACAGCTCTTGGACCCACTCGTTGGCCTTCAGACCGCGCTTTGCCACGTCCTGCAAGGGGAGAAGACAAGAGTGCAATTATAAACCTGTATGTTTTAATGTTCAAATACAAGCGTGACAGATGTCTCACTCATATTGTTGGAAGTTTGTGGTTGTGTATGTGTGTGTGTGTTACCTGTGGGACTTGACACAGGCAGATGATCTTGCCGGCGTCAGGGTCTACGGTGAAGAGCATGGCTGCAGTCTGAGGAGAGTTTGTCTTCAACAGCTTCAACGACTCATTCAGGGCCTGTACGTCGAGGGAGGGAAGGAATGAGGTATCCTAATCAGCACTATCGATGTCTGAAGGTCAGGCCTAATGGCTATAGAGCTGCTTTGGTCCCATGGTAACAACAGTGTGTGTGAGAACAGCTTTGGGATGTGCTGGGATATGCAAGTAAAGAGCTTTTTTATCACTCCCTCTACTTTCATTTGTTTTTGTACAAACTTGGATTACAGATTTACTCTTTGTGTGTCGATGGAGGGATTTTATTTTACAAGGACGAGCAAAAGCACAGTCCCTAAGCCAAGCAAGTATTGGAAATGTGATTCATTTAGTTATGTGATGCTTCAACTCATTTTTGGAGCAAAACATTTGGTAAAACAGTAAAAAATAAATAAAATGTGCTCAAAACCAGAAGGTCATTTCAGGTATCCTAAAGTACCAACATAATGTATATTGTATTGAATTCTTCACCTGCCATCTAACTTGCTGCTTTGGGAGTATTTCAGTATCCATGCACTGCTTCAGTTGATCTATTTTTTATACATTTTGAATTAGAAACACTGTTAAATCTCACTTTTGCTGAGGCTCCTGTTTCAACCTCCATGATGAGCAGTGGCTGGTTGGGGTTGCTCTCGATCAGCTCCTTGGTTTTGTCCAGAACTCTCTTCTGGACATCAGCCTTACAGGCACGATCCAAGTCATCCATGGTCTTCTTCAGGGCCTTCAGGCTTTCCCTCATCTCATCCTTCTGCCACTGCGAGATGACTGCTGTGCCGATGGACTACATGGAGGACAGAAACGTTGGTCACCTGACTCGGACACACACACACACACACACACACACACACACACACACACACACACACACACACACACACACACACACACACACACACACACACACACACACACACACACACACACACACACACACACACACACACACACACACACACACACACACACACACACACACCTCTGTCATGTCGGCGATTTCTTTCTGCACATCCTTGTTGGGGGCTGTTTGTTGCTTCACTTTGTCTCCCAGGACCGACAGAGCCTGGCGCAAAGCATCAGCTTTCCTCAGGGCCTATTGATAGAAAGGCAGAGAGTTGAGAAATGATGGTATTGATTAGAAAGGGGAAAAACTTTGGTCTGCAGAGAAGGTAGCAGACTAATAATACATCTAAAGAGCTCTTCCTGAGGGACTGGGAAGAATAGAAAAAGCTAAATGTTCATTTAAAGCTTCATAAATGGTTTCATTCACCACGTTTCATGTAAGTTCCTCTGTTTTGAGTGGCAGGAAAAATTCTAATGACCATCAACCCAAGTAATTGCATTTTCACACCTTGACATTAACTTGTGTGGCTGATAATGTATGCACATATACTTATAAGACTTTGTAAATGTGTCTATGTTTGTGTGTGTATGTGTGTGTTTGTGGGCACTGACCTTTTGTGCCTCTGTCCCTGTCACAGCAACAATGCGGCGGATGCCCTTAGCGATGGCCTCCTCGGACACAATGACAAATGGCGAGGCGTGACCCGAGTTCTGCAGATGGCTGCAGAGAAACCAACAAAAGATTATCAACACAGTTTACAGTCAGGATGGCGGCGGCGGAGACGGAGAGCAGTGGGGAGGTGAGGGAGGAGGAGGAGGAGCGAGAGGAGCCAGGACAGCAGCAGATACACATCCCTTGAAATGGCTGCAGATAAACATCAAAGACAACCGGGGGCACAAAAAGTTAAGAAACCTTATTCAGCAGGAGATGATCTGACTTACTAACGGAAGCTTCGTGCAGATGTTTAATCGGTTGCATGGAATAATTTATTCAAAACCACCTCCACAAACACCCACACTGGCCCATTACCTCTGTCGCATCAGGTGAAATCATTTCTCTCTCCGGACATTTTAGCATTCATGCCAGTCGTACTGCCGAAAACCAACACTTTAAAAGTCAGTGGAGCAGATTTATTCTGCGGCCTGAGCGCCGCAAGATGGTGGAGGCTTGTCTGCATGAGGACAGGCTGTCTCACCTAAAACCCACCTGTATAATTTAGACTTTTCACCTCATAGACCACAAATGGGTGAGTATTACACTTCTGAAAGATTGCTGCTGGGTTCCTGAAAAAGTGATGTGAGGATAGATACTCCACTTCTCCATACTGTGGACCATGTGGCACCAACGACTGATGGGGCTTCACAAATGATAACCATGGGGACACTCAGAAATCAATCACCAGAAATCAATCAGCGACCAATGGAGCTTCCCAGGATGTACAAACAATTTGTGCAGTATGACCAACTGCTAGACTGGCAAGCGCACATCGATCCAAAACAAAACCAAAGCAGAAAAGGCGTACTTACGTTCCACCGCAAAACTCAATGGAGGTGAGAGAACCAGCAGCACTGTTAGGGTCAGCCAGCAGCTCCTCCACAGGGAGGCCGATAGACACCACTCGCACAGGGTCAGGGTAGGTCTCGTCAAACACGGCACGCAGACCCTGGATGGCCTTGGCTTGTGCAAGGGGGGCATCCAGGGCATATACACCCTGGAGAAGAAGGAATACAGAGGGGACCAAAGTGAAATAATGGCATTAATTTTCACTTCTGCAGGTAAATATTGGATAATTATTGTAAATATTAGCCAATGACCTTGACAACTTTGAAAGCCTCTGTTTTCTGACTAACCTTAGCTTCTCCTATCATGGCACAAGCGATCTCTTCTGTGCGGCGGACTTCCCCGGTGCTCAGAGCACCTTTGGCGGTGAAGTCGAAGCGCAGGCGATCAGGGGCGACGAGGGAGCCCCTTTGGTCAGCCTCTCCCAAGACCCCCCGCAAGGCGAAGTTGAGGATGTGTGTGGCGGTGTGGTTGCTCATAATGGGCCTACGGCGAGCCTGGGAAAGGCACGTGCACAGATATGAGTTGTAGAAACAAGTCAAATGAAACAAGTCACTCACTCGAAGCATCGCAAGGGAAGGTTGGGGAGGAAGTGAGACGCACGAGCACAAAGTTTCTCACCTCATCTATATGTAAGGTGACTTGGTCTCCAACCTTCAGCGTTCCATAGACAGTCCCCACATGGAGAACGTAACCTCCTCTAACCTGGGTGTTTTTTACAGTGAACTCCATCCTCTGCAAAGACACAAAGTGGGCGAGATCAGGAACGCGAACACAAAGACGAGAACAACGAAAAAGACAGAATTTCTGTGGCTCTTTTCAAGAGACGTCTTTGAGTTTGTTAAAAAGAGCTTCTTCTTAAAATGATCAGCCACAGAAAAAAAAAAGATTTATGAGGACAAAGAGGCTTCTTTTCAAATCAACCATAGCCCTTTGAGAGATCTCAGATTGTCAAAATGGCCTGATGTAACTGTGAAACGGGCCAAAATTCATTTCTTTCTTCTCATGAGAGAGAAATTAGAACCATTTTATATCTCGCATCTTCTCTGGTGTTAATGTTTTATTTATGCTTCCTGCCACTAGACATCAAAACACAAAAGTGCAACTTTGTGTTGCACTTACGTCCTCCGTGTTCTCGTCTTCTCTCAGCAAGTAGCCTTCGTCAAAGGTCTGTCCACCTTGTTCGGCGTAGAAAGACGTCTTGTCGAGCAGCACGCCGCACTCCTGGCCCGTGGTCACCTCGTCGCAGAAGGCGCGGTCGCAGCGCAGGGCCAGCACTGTGGCTGTGACCTGTTCAAAGCCTGCACACACATAAACAGAAGGTGGGTCAGAGAGGGAAATGCTCTGACAAATGGAGCCGCCCTGCTGAATTTAACCTCAATTACCATAGTTTCCATTTTCATCTGAGGTGTATCTGTATTTGGGGGAGTCGTCTGTGGCCTCTACATTCTTGTTTCTCAGCTCTTCAATGGCGTAGATGTCCAGCATGATGTGGTCCACGTCACCTGCGCCTTTACCCTGAGACTTTAACTGTTGGACACACACGGACACACAAGGACACACACGCACACACAAACAGGTTTATTTTCTGCACCAACCTAAACCCTACAAGCAGTATTATCTTTTATGATATTTTAGTCAAAACCTCACTTTGAGTTTGCAGAGGATTGTTTGAGGCTGAAACTGATTTCAGAACAAAGCGCTGCTTAAACTGTTCAACTCGCCTTACCTTAGTTTTCCTTCCATTTTAAAATCACTTATTTAACTTTGAATGTTGCTGTTGTGAGGGACTATTCTTGCCACATTAGGGATTTGTAAAAGTGAAACGCTGGCAATTTATTTTTGCTTACTGCAGTTTCGCTGCTCTTTCCCATGGGGAGGAGGGATGGAGAAGGAGGGAATGTATCGTGAATTTGATGGCAACCATTTCTTTCCTACTTCACAAATCTACAGGCTATGCCAGACCAACGACTAAAAAAACATGAACACCGGAAGGTTGGGTCTTTGGGTGGGATGTCTTCTCATTGTTTTTCTCTCTCCGTCCCCTTTTTTTCTCCTGTCTTCATCCCGGCCTATGAAGCGATCTGTAGCTGCCTACACTGCTGTTTGACACCATCCTGTAAAAACTGTACCTATTAGATGATCACAACATCACTGATGTCACCCTGGACTCTGTGTCCACACTACTGTCATGTTCTCACAACCTTCGACGGCCGTGGCTTTCTGCTGTTTCTGTTTCAATTTACTTGAACATTATATTGCCTATTTTGCCTCAGTGTCCAAGTTCTCCTTTCTCTTTCCCTCTGGCTCACTCTTCGAAAATAGTTAAACAACAATAATAATAACAAATATACAACGTCCTTTCTTTTCTCTTTCTCTTTTCCCCACCTCTTCCTCAAAAATGTCCCATACAAATAAGTTGGAGAAAGTATTACTGCAGTTCCCAAACTTTTTTCTGCAGGGCCCCCCTTCCCCCCTTCAATAGCTCTACGCTCCCAAGGGGGGGCGCCCCCACTTTGGGAACCACTGTATTAATGTGTTGTGTGGAATGTTGATTTCAGACTTTTTGCAAACAGGGGGCAGCACCAAGTAGAAGCGTCTGTAGCTTTGGGAACCGGAAGGTCGTCGGGGTCAGTCCCTGCCGAGGTGCCCCTGAGCAAGGCACCGAACCCACAATTGCTCCCCTCTATACTGGGTGGTAATGTAATGTAATGTAAGTCGCTTTGGATAAAAGCGTCTGCTAAATGATCGTAATGTAATCGTAATCGTATGTAAACAGACATGAGCTCACTGTGACCTGACAGCACTTGATTCTGCCAAAAGATCTATTTCTTTTCTAGTACGCTGCTGTCGTCAACAACAGAGGATTAGCACTGGGCTGTACAGTAAATGAGGGTTATTTAAACAGCAGGCGCATGGCTCCTGATTCTAACTCACAGTGCAATACTGGAGAATGCTGACACAAGGCAAAAACGTGTCCCCATGGGAACGTACAGGAATGTATAGGAAGTATTCAGTGGATTTTGCGTAACTGAACAGTCGAGCACAAATCCAAACAATCGCCACACAATTTATCAAGAGGGTGTAGCGTCCCCCTCTCTGCTTCCCAAGCTTCCTTCTCTCTTTTGCTTTCCTTCCCATCTCATCACCTGTGCTGCCTTCTTCTCCTCTTCAAAGGCAGCCAAGTCCACCACCATGTCTCTCTCCTCAGCAATGAGGGCTGTCAGGTCGAGAGGGAAGCCATAGGTGTCATACAGCAACCATGCTGTGTCACCTGGACGCACAAACATAAAAGAGGCTTGTTAGAATATTTATTTTTAAATATGACAAATGTGTGGGTCAGAAATACAAAATGTTCCTGAGAGAGGAACCATGAGGAGCAGAGAGCATTAGCTTAGCAACACCAAAATACACCTGAAAACATCACAATAAATCAGCAGAACTAGGCGGCTTATCCTTCCACCCTTGTAATGATCACCAGTTAGATTCTGTCTTACCTGGGATGGTCTTGCTCTCTCCCAAACTCATGATCTTCCTATCCAGGATGCGGCGCCCTCTGGTGAGGGTTTTGAGAAACTGTGCCTCCTCCTCATTGACGATGTCCTTCACCATGTCTGGGTCTTTCTTCAGCTCTGGGAAAGCATTGCCCTGGAGAGTGCAAGGAAAAGAAATGGAGAGGATGGAGAGGAAGAATGGCGGCCATAAGATGGGGGGGAAGAAATTCAGGGAGGGGAAACAGTCGGGGAGAGGAAGTAAAGTAGAGACGTTTGATCAGAATGCACAGAATTAACAGAACTGAACAATAAATTATGATGAATGGACATTTAAATTATTTTCCAAAACCAGTTCATTCTGCACAACAATAGAGGCAGCTGAAGGGTGGAAGGAAATCTCACCAGAGAGTCGACCACCACGTCCACCAGAGAGGCAAAGAAACCTCGCTGAGCTCCCAGCTTCTCATGGGAATAACGGACGGCACGACGCAGGATCCTCCTCAACACGTAGCTATGACGGGAAAACACACACATATCATCACTTCATGCAATTTACAAGTTTTCAAGTCATCATTCAGCGTTGAAGATTTTCTGTATTGTAACACCAAAGCACAAGATTTGGAAATTCAAAGTCCGTAAATGAATTAAAGACAAGTTCATCAAAGACCAGAAAGTAAATCTATCAAAAAGCAATGTGCTCTGGTCGTGTTAAGAGATATTTATGTCTCACCCTCTTCCTGTGTTATCAGGCCGGCCACCATCTGACAGGGCGATGGTGATTGTGCGAGCGTGGTCGGCCAGTACGCGGTAAGCCATATCGATGCCGTCAGTATCCTCAGCACCTACTTTACCGGTATACGGTCTGGCACCGGTGCCCTGAAATACAGACAAGTGATCACCAAAGAATTACTGACAGGAAACACAACAACATGCTCAGAGCTATATTCTGAATTAAGCTTCATTTTGATTTTCTAAGTTCTTGGGGACAAAGTTTAGAAAATGAGCTCTTCAGAAGGTTTTGCTTGCAACCTGGATGTGGACAAACTTCAGTCTTCTAAATTGAGGTCTATCCAAGTGTTTGCACAGTAGGTTTAGTTGTTCCAGTCAAGGTTCAGTTCTGGTCTACTCAAATAGAAGCTGTTGTATTGTGTGCTTGTTGACTTAACCTTTCTCCATGTAGTAGCTTGTTTGTATTGTCTTCTCTTGAATAACTTTCCTGTATCAGCACAACCACACTTGGGCACCGTTACCTTCTGAATGGCATCAAAGTATGGCAGGAAGAGGTCGGTGTCATAGTTGGACATTTTGTTCTGCAGCACAGACACCAGGCGCTCCAGGCCCATCCCCGTGTCAATGCTCTTCTTAGGCAGCGGCTTCAGCTCCGTCTCAGACTCTCTGGGGAGGTGAACATCAGACAATGTTTGGTCCCGAGTGTGTGAAGGTGCGCATTTAGACTGACAACGCAGTGAGAGGCGACAGGGTGAACCTCTTGTGGAATTGCTTTTAGGGAGATTTTCCACCCTGGAGAGCTCAGACTAGAACAACAAATGTGGCCCTTAGACACACTGTATGACACATCAGCTATATAAATAAATAAACTTCATTCTGTAATATATGAATTACAGTTAAACCAACTCATTTTAATAGTTAAATTGAGACTTTAGTCTGATCTGGATAGAAGCAATTCATCCCACAATATTCAGGGCAGACAAAATCAGGTTGAATGCTTTACAGTCAGATCAGATGTATCAGGTTCTTTATAAGAAATTTACCAATGTTAACCCAGTGATCTGTATAAGGAAGTAATACGAGACGTGTGACACAGTGTGAATTATTCCTTCCTGCACATGTAAAGGAATGAAGCACTGAGGGTGTGTGGATTTCAGTAGCTGAACTGCATTAAGCACAAAACCAGAAGGAGATAAGGTGTGTAGCTGGACAATAAACACAATTCTAGGAATGAAGGTGTGATAACCTTTGATTGCCCTTCATATAACCGACTCGACTGGTTACAGCCTGAAATAGAAACAATTGTTTACCACACTACTGTATGCAAGTGTGTGTTTGATTAATGTGGGGTCATTTTGTTCACTCAGTTCCATTCTAACGCCAAGAATGCAAAAGGATTAAATAGAAAACATCTGTTTGCTGGCCACAAGGCTGTACAGTCCACCAACAAGGCTCAATTTATCTCCTTTAAAAACAGTTTAAGCAAGTACATCTTGACGTTACTTAGGATTTTTTGCAAGGTTTGCTGCTTTACAAGCTGAGTGTAATCACTATACTCACATACAGCAACAATAAAAATGACAATATTCAGATGAAAGCATACTATTCAGTGTCTTGGGTATGAAATTAGGTTTTATATACAGTATAGACCATATCTAGACAGGATTTAAGCGGCTATGTGCTCCAAGCACTTAAATTGCATGAATTATTGTAAAAAAGGGTGTTACAAGCGCCCCCTCTGCTGGCTGAGATGCTCATGTGTTCACTCATGATGTCCTTTTCTTCTCTGTCATGTGGGTCAAATCCTGCCTCTCTCTACTTCCCAGCAGCAGCACGTTGCATGCACCACATGTTTTTGTTTGAGATTATGGCTGTCGTTTTGCTAGTTTTTTGGTCCAGCAGGAGGAGCCCAGATCCTGCAGCCCTCTTGGTGTCGTCACTTCTTATTGTTTAGTTTAGCCGGCCTGCCAACCTTTGTTACTTGTTGTTGGTTTGTTGAAGTGCAGTGCTGAGCTTCTTTATAGATTTTTGTATAATACATTTTGGTGATTCTTGGCACTGCTGTTTCTCAGTAATTCTGTTTGAGCGTCCTTGTACGAGCCTTTTGATGGTCGTAACAAAGGGCAACTATACTGATATTTGTGGACTGTACATCCAGGCTGCAAATGTATGTCCCACTGGGGATAAAGCTAATCTGTCATTACCTGTTGAACTGGATGAACACCAGATTCCAGACCTCCAGTACGTTGGGATCGTCCATGTTCACCAGATGAGAAGCGTCTCTCCCTCCGATGCGGTCGTAATGCATCTCGCTGCAGGGACCACAGGGGCCAGTGTCGCCCATCTCCCAGAAGTTATCTTTCATGCTGCCGGGCAGGATGCGAGCCTCGTCCATCCTGTGAGAGAGAGAGAAGGAGAATTCAAATAGGTACAGTTAACACAAGATTAACGCCTAACACCTAACTTACTGACTATCTGACCTTCAGATCCCAGTTTGTCCGACTGAGTAATGTTCTGTCTGAAATGGTGGGTCTTGCCACTTGCAGAAGTTTACTTTGACACAGCAGTGGTTTGGTGTATTAGAGATGGACGGGAGGAGGAAAACAGAACACTGGTGGGTGATTTCGTATAGTGGTCTGGTAGAAATCATCTGATTCTGGATGTGGCCAAGACCAGGGGGATGGTCATCGGCTTCAGGAAGAAAGGACAGATTGACGGCCCCTGTGCATTCTGGGTGAGAATGTGCAGTTGGTGGTGGTGGTGGTGGGTACAAATACCTAGGAGTCCACATTGACAACAGGCTGAACTGGAGGACCAACACTGAGGCTGTATATAGGAAGGGGATGAGCAGACTATTTTTCCTGAGGAAGCTGAGATCTTTTAATGTGTGCAGCAAGATGTTGGACATCAGTCTGTTGTAGCCATTACACTTTATTATGCTGTAGTCTGCTGGGGGAGCAGCACCGGTGCCAGGGACACCAGCAGACTTGGTCAACTTATTAAGAAGGCTGGCTCCGTATTTGGCTGCAAACTAGACACTTTTGGGACTGTGATAGAGAAGAGGACACTGAACAAACTGTTATCTATCATGGAGAACCCTTACTCTCCTCTCCATCCCCTGCTGGACAAACAGCGTAGCTCCTTCTCTAATAGACTGATGGAACCACTGTTGCACCCCATGATGACAACACGAATGATGTCAAAGCTGCAGCCCATCATGACATCACGGAAATGACACAGCTGCAGCCTTTTACAGCATGAATGATGTCACAAACTTATGATAGCGGAGAATGACATCATAAAGGATGTCTCATTAATTAATATGGTGTCAGAGTTGAGACTTTTGAGAAATACATTTACTTCTGTGATCTTTAGTTTGGACAATGTTAAGTCATCTTTGCATTGTTTGATTTAATGTTGCAGCTTTTGGCTTATAGTATATTCATTAACAGCATAAACTACTTTTCTATAACATATAGCAAACACCTCACCTCTGTCTAATATAGACAGAGGCCCCTTAGTTTCTGTGTAGTTCACACTTCACTCTTTCTGCCCTTAAATTACTAATATTTAGCATTTTTACTACTGTGTTTTTATTTATCACGACATCTCTATCATGTCTTCATTTGCTATTGTGTGTGTTGCGTCTCTATACTAGCGTGTTTTACTGTTACCTGTTATGCTGCTGTGACTGAACAATTTCCCAGTTTAGGCTAAATAAAGTTTCTATCTATCTATCTATCTTTCCATCTATCTATGTATCTATGGGAGGCATGATCTGCTTGGATGTTGCTGGAGGCGTTGATGTGGCTCTGCGGGACTTCAGGAGGAAAACAATGCCAACCTCCCAAAGGTCACACAACATCATGATGACGATTATAGACATTATGTAGCATTCACCAAGAGATAAATTGTAAGACTAGGGAGAGTGAAAAATGATTGTTTGGGAGGTACTATGCGTCTAACACGAGACATAAATGCTTCACAACTCTAGTAATTTTAAATATTGAGTGTGATGCTCATTTGAGACTCACCCCAGGTCCATCCAAATCTGTTTGCACTCAAGGTCTGGCTCCAGGCCTGCGTCAGCATTGCCACCGAAGTAGGTGACGTACAGACGCTCTATGGAAATGCCAAACTCCTCAGTCAGCAGCTCCAAGGCCATCTTACAGGCCAGTTGCTACAGGGAGGAATGGAGAAATCCAGAATTTAAGAGAGTGTAACGGTTCACCAGAGAATTTCAATCTGTCACGTTTGTTGAGAAAATGCACATCTAGCTTGAGGAGGTGCAGACCACGAGCCACGCAGCAAGTCAGCAGAAATAAACTTTGTAGTTTAGCAGCATCATCAGACCAACAATTCAGTCATAAAAACACACAGAAGAAAAACACAAGAAGACTGAGAATAAGACTAAAAGTGTACTGCTGCCAAATGTGTTGAAACCTGCCTTGAAGTAGTCTCCGAAGGACCACGACCCCAGCATCTCGAAGAAGGTGTGATGGTAGACATCTTTACCCACATCGTCCAGGTCGTTGTGTTTGCCGCCGGCGCGGATGCACTTCTGGGTGTTGGCAGCACGACGCAGCCTGGCCATAGGGTGGGACGGGTCGATGGTGTTTAGGAAAATGGGCTTGAACTGGGAGGAATGGGAACAAAAAGCAGAGCTGACATGTGACATACTGAGAGATTTAACTACACAGGTCAGGGTAGGAAGGCCACATCAACTAACAAGCTTTGATACAGTCAGGGTGACCTCTGGTTTTGTTTGACTTATGCCGAGTTATGATCCTTATAAATACAGTAAGTTATATACAAAGAAAAGAGTGATGAGTTTACCTGGTTCATACCAGCATTGGCGAAAAGCAGCGTGGGGTCATCCAGCGGGACGGTGGCTGACGAGTGGACGTACTGGTGCTCATAACGACGGAAGAAGTCGATGAACTTCTCACGGATCTGAGATGCACTTAAAGACGAGTCCATTCTGAAGAAGCTTCCTGAACAAACAAACAAACACACACACACACACACACAACATTAAGAGACAACGCTCAAGGGAACTATCGGGTATTAATAAACCACTGCATCCAATTTAATTGTTCCGAGTCCCTGATTTGGTTCCACAGTGCCAACAAGGCTTTTAGTATGTTGATTGCTGATACAGCCAACACTGTGCTAAAAAGAGAACACAAAGTGATCTGATCATGTGGCCCAAAAACTGAGTCACATGATCCAGAACTGAGCCAAACTACAGCCGCTGCTTTACTGATAAGTCAACTAAAAAGTGTTTAGGGTTCAAGAATGTCCAGGTTCATGGAGTGTTTCCCACATCTGGGCTCTAGCTACATGATCTGATTTCTAAATCTATAAATCAAACCTATTGATATATTCAAATCTGTTGGTCGGTTTTGCAGTTCAGATAGGCCCAAGCCTGTACTGACTCAGCAGTTATGGGGGAGTCTGTGGAGCTAATTAGCACAGGCAATTGCAATGTCTCAAAAGGGTTACATACTCGAAACTCAAAACTAATGATAATGAATCTATTAAAATTACATGAAACAATCACAAATCCCCGACATTCACCTGTGAAAATAGGTCAATTATTCTGAGCAAACGCTCCCGACCCATGAGAATGGACCCATGAGCTCAGACTTCTTTCAGCAAACAAAGATGCTACAAGCTGCTAGTCTCACTGGTTTCCAGAGTGAGCTATGGTGTCAGCAAATCATTCTGCCTGCTCTAACAAGTTTAACCAGCTCAGTCTTTCCTTGCAAGTTGGTTTGCTGCTCAGGTTTGACACAGTACACTGAATTGAGATTCTCCGAAAGTGTGACTACTTCTTTCATGAATGATTCCATAAATGAGTCTTGCATATCAATCTCAAGAGGTAATTGGGGATTTTTTGTTTTCCTCAGATTTGCAATGGCCAATATTCAAGTAAGTTCGATTCATGTCCTAACATGAAGCTATTCTGTCGTTTCCCCTCCAACAAATTAGCCTTAAGCGTAAACTGAAAACACCTAGAATCCTGACACTGGACACAAAGAACACACCCCACACCAATGCTCTCAACCGATATGATCAGTTTCATGGCAATTTCTCCCATTGAAAATCATTCATTTGTCAAAACAGCAGTAGACTGACAGGTTTAGTGGCCATTATGGGACCATAATTGAACCTTCAAATGCTGATGCACAACTAGTGAAGAAAGGGAATGAATGTAAGGCATGTATCTTGCACAGCCAGTTGTTTATTCATAAAATGTGTGTGCCTTTTGCTCTGTCGCCGTGACAACAGAAGCTCCCTTATACAGGTCTGGTGCCATCTTTACATTTACCACTAATAATCGATTAAATGTGCATAATTTTGAAACAAATTCGGCAGTCCATTATAAACGGCAAGCCCTAAATCAGACATCTATGTACCTTTTTATTCAGAAAAGGGACAACAAAACAGTGCGCTGCCCATAATTAAAAGGCTGTGAAGACGAATTCCCATCTGTGAAATGTTTAGGAAAGTCAGTAGGGCAGGAAACCACACAGCTGCTGATTTGAACTCTCTGGGGTGAGCAGGCGAAAGGTAAACAGCCATACTGGCCCCCATCCTGACTACAACAACCACCCTGCTGGCAACAACACATGGTGACACATCGGGCTGGTGTGATGGAAAGTTCACCTGTGATGAAGTTTGCCTTCATTTAAATCCGAAACAGTTTAGAAAAAGTGCAATGCCGATACAGTGCCGAGCTGATAACGGAGATAAAGGAGATCTGAATCACTGAGCTGTCTTGAGCATCTGATCGCTGCTGTCTGTTTTGACCTTTATGTGATTTGCTCACCTGACTATAAAATGGTTTTTTTTGCAGTAATGTTCTTCCTCAATTGTCCCTTATTGTCTCTCAGCCACCTTCGACCCACTGCTGCTGTAAACAAGTACACTATAACCATATAATTATACTCATAGCAGACACGTCAACGCGGACAAAAGCATGATCACTTCGTAAATCGAGTTTTCAAACTTGCATACTGAACTGCTTACTCGTCATCGTTCCATTACTCAATCTATGTTAATGCGGCACTTTGCTTGACAGTGACGTTAGCAACAGCGGCTAACTGAACGACTAAATGTTAGCCAAGCAAGCTACCTCTACCTATTAAGCCGGTAAAATCGCGATCATTGACTAACAACCTTCTGTGCTGAATAACACGCCTTATATCTCTGATTCAACAGCATATAGACTTGCAAACATACTCACAGGAGAGTTATTGTCGCTGAGTGAGTCTGTTAGCGCTCCCAAGACCCTTTGCTGTAGCCCACGCTGCTCAGTCAGAAACGAAGCGCAGAGCTCTGTGGCACGCCCACAAAAGACGCTCATTGGTCCGGCCGCCCCGGCACCAAGGTCGATTTCAATCCCAATTGGTCAATGTGCTGTCAATCTCAACTGAGCCCGCGACCTCGCTTATATGAACTGCTTTGGTTTGGCTGATGCAATGGTGCAGACGCCGGTCATAATATACTGTATGCTTCTTGATACACAAACAAATGCGAATTTAAAAATAAAAAAACGCCTCGAAACGTTTAATTTATTTTGTTATCGTTATAGTTCGGTGCATATTAAATCTAAAAAGCATCCACTTGCTGTCTGATCCTGTTAATATGAGGTGTATCATCATTGTGGTGTATATCTCAACTTGAGGAAATTATATCTATCACTTGTGTGGTATTTTAAGTGAAATCACACGTGAGATTTCTTCCAGGTCAGCGCACGTAAGTTTGCATCATCTGCCACGCTTCTGCCACGGAAGGATAAAGCGGAACGCTTTACTTTGTGTGTTTCCGGAGGACCGTTTTGGGGCTGAACCGATTCCATTGAGAAAATTACAACACGCGGCTACATCACCGCCACAATTCTGTTCAAATAATGCCGGTCGACACTAAACGAGTTCGCGGCCCAGAGGTGTCTCAAAGCCCGTCTCTATTTCTGAGCAAACCACCGGTCCTTTCCCAGGCGGTTGGGCCCAGAGCCGACGGCCGGCAGCGCGGTCAGGTGGACGTCCGTCCAATTTTCGTCCGGTGCGGGCTGGTGAGCCAGGCGAAGGGCTCCGCGTACATGGAGGCTGGGAGCACTAAACTCATCTGCTGCGTTTACGGTCCGAAGGAAACGGAGAGGAAAGATGAAACCGATATGAAATGTGGGAGGTATGGAATATCTTTAACTTTAATGTACTCGTATGCATATGTTAAATACCCCCACGTTTGGTTGAAAGGTTGTGACATTAGCCAGTCCAGAATACAGGGGGTGAATGTGGGTAATTGCACAACAATGGAACAAAATACCTGTAAAATGTTTTTATTGAAAGGTGTTATGTGCCCCACATGTATGTATATTTATGATTTATAAGAATGGTGTTATATATGGTTGTTTTAGATTGCACTGGTATTAAAGTGGCTGAGTGAATGTATACAATTTTAAAGCTGGAGAGTGCCCGTCCTAACTATTTCTCACTATGTTTGTGTGTATGTATTCAGGTTGACGACTGATATGCGGTTTGCTCCGTTCTCATGCCCTGTAAGGGGCTCCTGGATTCAGGGGAGTCAGGAGAAGGATCTCTCCCTGATGCTTCACGAGAGTCTGCAGCCAGCTGTATGTCTCCGCAAATACCCCCGCTCACAGATTGACGTCAACGTGATGGTTCTTGAGCACAACGGCTCCGTTCTGGCCCACGCCGTTACTTGCGCTTCCCTCGCCCTGGCAGATGCAGGGATCGAAATGTATGACCTGGTGATTGGCTGTTCCATCCATCAGGACGGTGACTCCTATGTAGCTGACCCTACGTACATGGAGGAGAATGGCTGTGGCTCAAGGAGCAAGGACAACCAGGGTGGCCTGACTGTTGCTTTCCTCCCCAGTCTGAACCAGATCTCTGGGCTGCAGTCAGACGGAGAGATGTATGAGGAGACTCTGACGGCTGGGGTTCGGACCTGTATCGAGGGATGCTATAAACTGTACCCAGTCATCCAGCAAGAGCTAGCCAGGGCAGTGCGCAGGGCGGCTCCACCACCATCAGAGAGCTGAGAGACTCAAGCCATAAACAATTGTGTTCTACAGCAAAGATATTCTACTTTTCCACTCTTTAATCTGACAACAGAATCTATCTTTGTATGTCTCAGATGTGTTGATCCAATGAATATCTAACACTCATTTATCTATAATGTGAAATAGTAATTTTATTCTCAGAATTACAACAAAGTAAAATATCTTTTGATATCAGGAAAAAAAAAAAGCGTAAACTGAAAAAGAAATGTTTTGTAGAAAGTGAACATGCACAGCTGTCCATGTTGTCTGACAAAAATGTCCCTACAAGCGTTCAAACCAAACTTTTGACCTCCATAAGCAAAGGTCTAACATCAATGTTATGATACGTGAGATAAATGTACTGCTTGCAATAAATTCCTTTGTATTGAAAATATACATCAGTTTTGAATCGCACAACAACTTAAATGCCTAAAATATCTGTCTTGGATTAACTGAAAACATGCTCTAAGTATTTGTACAATTTGTTTTCACCATTGTCAAAATGTGATGCAGTGCAAAAAGTGTAATCAAATCACAAAATATACAATTATAGATAATAAGATACTCTTCAGTAATGCAGACATAAAGTACGACCTTTCAAAGTCTTATAGACTTTGCATTTCAGTCACTTTGCCCTTGAAACCCTTTTTGTTAGTGTTTATCTGAAGCTTTTCAGGTGGTCACTAAGGGTCAAGGCACATTAAGCAAGAAAAGGCACTAAAGGCTACTTACTGGATGGACAATACAAAGCAATGCCAGTGCACTATTGTCCAATAACATATTGTGCTTTTACATGTTTGTTACCCTGCACATATTGAAGTACAGGGGTGGAATTGTTGGTATTGGATGTCAATCCAACAGTCAAAATATTCATTCAGATGGCATAAAAAAATAGCAAATACACATACCCTTAAAATGATATTGTGCTAGTTGACAAAGTATTTACTACACTTCAGCTAAACCTGGAGTGAGTGTGTCTCTGAGTCAATTCAGACTGGTCACGTCATAGACACTTAAGTTGATCATTCATCCTATCACATTTACAGCTTTCACAACATTGAATGTGTATAGTATATTGCCATACTTTATATCTTATTTGGACCGTTTGTCAGATTCAACATAGCATGTGCAGCACTCCTACTCAGTACTGTCACTTTATTTTTTATTTAGTTTATAGAATACATAAAATAATTGGCAAACCATTGGTTTGTTTTCACAATTAAAAAAACACTTTCTAGGACTTATTACTGATCTCATCATTATTATTTCCTTTTTTTCCGGTCTAATAGGGCAGCTCCTCCCCTCACAACCACAAAACGTCACATTGTCTCGTGTTATCAGATGTGTTGGGGTTCATGTTTTTACATAAACATGATCCTTCCATATCTCTTGCGCACCACCACGGTGGCGACTCCCTTCACATCCTTCAGCCTATCAGAGTCAAAGTCCACCAGGAGCTTCCTCACCCCTGTCCGCATGGGTGAAAAGGAGAACTTGACGGCCACCTTCTGGCCTGGAGCAACACTGCCACTAAGAAAGCAAAAAGAGACAGAAACGATCATTACGTTTGGACACTGAGTTTAGGTAAAC
Organism: Genypterus blacodes; assembly: GCF_046128005.1. NCBI lineage: Eukaryota > Metazoa > Chordata > Actinopteri > Ophidiiformes > Ophidiidae > Genypterus > Genypterus blacodes. The sequence goes on from NW_027466834.1 coordinate 3,591,052, forward strand.
TGTATTTATGATGTTACAGAGCATCTAATGTTTGATACACAGTTGCGTTGACCTCATTTTTGACCATGTTATTTCTAAAAAATATTTTGCTTAGATGACTTTGATCTAACATATGACTTACAGAACTTGGACCTGAGTGGTAGAAAGGAGGCCAGCACCCTCCACTGTGAACAAGCCGCCTTTCAGTGGGACTGGCAAAGGATTGGTAAAGGAGATGTAAGCTGTTGCTGGTTCACCGACAATAAGTTTCCCATGCACCTGGTGAGAGACAGTAGAGTTCCACATAATCTATGGCAGCATAGTGACAGTATTTTCTTTCTCAAAACAGCTCCAATGACTGAGCATGCTCAGTGTGTACCCACCTGGACATGGACTTCAGGCATGCTCAGAGGGATGGTGGTCATGGTCAGGATGGGTTCATTCTCTCCTGGGACCTCAATGAATGCGATCACTCTGATCAGATTGTGCTCAGAGACACACTCTGCATATTCATCGTAACGCAGACGCAGCACCTCCCTGTGGACTGAAAAGGGAGACGTTTGGGTCTATAAGTCTGAGGCACAAAGATGAAACTACTCAAATACTTAAGTTCAGTAAAAATAATATCACTGTGGATAATTACTTCATTGTAACTAAAGCTCAAGAATGAAGTCCTCATAGTGAATAATAGGGAATTTGCACAGTAACTGGTAATGACAATCATCAGATAAAATGTATGTAAAAGTACAAAATGTCTACAAACCTTTGTCAGCAGCCACAGTGATGCTGGCTGTGCGTCGCTGGCACTCTCCCCGGTGGACAGAAGTGTAAGTTACAGCCTTGGACAACATGGTGAGCTGAGCATGGCTGTCCTGACCTCCTACATTCTTCACCTATGGGAAGGAATAGATGGATGGATGGATGGGTGGATGGATGGAAAGTGGTTTGATGGATGATGGATGGTTGGGCACGTATACATCCAGTTGTTTACCTCAATGATGACATCAAAGTCTGTCCCAAATACAGGCTTGGGATGCTTGATTGACAGCTGCAGTTGTCCTGGTTTTGCCATCCCATCGGTTGTGTCTGTGACCCTACGTCCAGCTCTCTCATACACCTCTCTCTCCATCTTTGAACCTGTGGATCAGATCAGATGGTTAATGACAGAAAAGGATACACTGTCTCCTTCTTATGGTAACTGTGACAAGTACTTGTACAAATAATAATAATAATAATAAAAATCGAGTTCACTTGTATTGGAAATTAGTTAAGATGTCAAATGATTAAGATGACAGTCAAGTGATAGATCAACAAATATAAAAAAATGTACAGATTTTCATTTGACTAAATGTATTAGCTGATTCATCATTGAACATACGTCTCTCTAGTTCTCGAGTTCTATTTTCTAACCAACCTTCAGGATATTTGTAGTGTACAGTCACATCCTCTCTGTGGTCTCCATAGACACTTTTGGTGCTGATGTTCCTTCCCACACTCCGCTGATCCACTCTGATCTACAGTATAATAAAGATGATGATCATAATCACTTTCTGTACTTCCTTTTGTACTTTTTAGACTTTGACTTATCTTAAAATGCCAGGTTTCAAAGCACCAAAATCAAAAAGAGAGTCTAAATAAAAATCAATCGCACCTGTCGCCGTTGGCCGTCTTGTTGGACGATCCAGTGGATGATGTCAGCATTCACCTCAGCAAAGACAAATGGAGCGTCATACTTAAGTCCCAGATGTCCCTCCCTGATAGCTTTCACGGGACATGGACCACAACGAAATACACCTGCAGAGGAGAAATTCATTTATTCTGTATTTCTCTGCTTACTTCATTGTCAGGGTGACAAAAAAAACTGCAGAACAGAGAAGGTTTAGGTAAAAAGTGAGATTTACCATCGCTCCGCTCCTGAGGGGTGGGATCCAAAACCTGCCAGCCATCATAGCCTTTGGGGAGATCATCTCTCCTAATCCAGGCCTCCACCCAACAATGGAAATTCCTAATAGTACAAGGAGAGGAGAGGGTGAGAGGGGAGGAGGGGAGAGGATGAGAGGAGAGGAGAGGAGGAGAGATACTGTATATTACTTTCAGACGGGTATTCAGTAATATGAGGAAATAATTGAGTATGTTAGTTTTTAATATGTTGTGCTTCTTTGTGTGTGTGTGTGTGTGTGTGTGTGTGTGTGTGTGTGTGTGTGTGTGTGTATACCTACCAACTGCTGTCTCTCCGGTCACTTCCTTCAAAGGTCTCTAGTCTTTCATTGAACAGAACGTCTATTGACAAATTTCCATCAACATCATGTGCAGAGGAGAAATTGGTGATCAGGCGTGTTGGGATTCCTAGACAGCGCAGCACTGTGAAGATAACAGATAGTTAGATTATTCCTTCCTTCCTTCCTTCCTTCCTTCCTTCCTTCCTTCCTTCCTTCCCCAGATCTGATGTCTGCAGGTGGACAGTCAGAGAATGGCACCTTCATGGCCAATATAACCGAATAGAATTTGATGGAACCTGTTGAGGTTCATGACCCTCACCTGTGCAGGCCACACCAGCAAACACCCAGCACTGGCCGTATTTGACCTTTCTGGCCCCATGCTTGCTCCACTGCCTGAGGATCGGCACGCTGCCAGTCCATCGATTTGGAGCAACTCCATCATAGTAAGGCTCCTCCCAGCGACCAGCCAGCACACCCCTGTCATCATTAGAGTTCACCTGGACAGATGGGAACAGCAGGGGGAGAAATCACTCTTTATAGTTTATTTGTCCAGTCATAGTGGCTAAATTCTAATTACCCAAGAAAAAAACTTGATGAAGGCAAGAGAAGAAAAGCTTTGATGAACTGTGTATCGATTGGATCATTGATACAGTATATCACATCATTCATGTGTCATTGCTCATTGGTTTAAAAAAATGTATGGTAGAGATGTTCACCATGGCAGTGATGGTTCTGCTGATGTAGACGGGGTCAGATCTTTGCTCGATGTCCATGTGTGGGTTATTCAGGGCCGCATTGGAGTTGTCCAACATCTCAAAACAGATGTCCATCACATAGTCCTCAAACTGAGAGATATTGAGGGTCAAATAAGGGAGACATTTTTTTTATGCATTTCGCAAACTTTAAATACATTTCTTTCTGTTTCCTAGTGCTCAGTGCGTGTGTCTCTCTGCCTGCTTGTCTGTCTGTTTGTCTTCCTCTCTGCCTTCCCTGGCTGTGAAGGGACAACCTTGTTTGTGCGGCTTGGTTACATTCTGACACCCCCGTCAAGAGCTACCCTCCATCCACGAAACGCATTTCCTGATCCAACCCAAGCCCCTGAGTCTATATCACACTGCTGTGACAATTCACACAGGCCACTGGGAAACACAGGGATTTTCACACACACACCCACACACACACACACACACACACACACACACACACACACACACGCAGATAACTTTGTATACCAGTTATCCTGTTTGCTTTTTGCACGTCAAGCTTTTTACAATTTTTGTGTGTATGTGTGCATGCACGTGTGGTACCTGTCCAAAGTTCCAGGGCCTGCTGTTGATGAAATCCCACGTTCCCATATAGATCATTCCATCTTCATTCATGATATACTCCTGTAGCAGACTCTCATCGGGGAGGTACACAACATCATCTAGTCACACACACACACACACACACACACACACACACACACACACACACACACACACACACACACAGAGAGACAGACAAGACAGTGAGCTTCATTATGCCAGTGGATTTACTTTGTACGATTGTGTCTTAATTGCATTGTCAGTTTTATTAGAATCTAGAGGTGGAGTGCCACTTCACAGGAAGGTGCCAACTTTCAGAATAGTCAGCTTAAATTCTGCAAACATTTATTTGAGTCCCTCCAATGTTTGCGCCCAATAAGAAGGGCATGACGCAATAGTTCTGTGAGAAATTCCATCCTCTGTGTTTCGATGGTGCTTGTGGAAAATGCTCAGACAATGCGACACTGTAAGTGTTCAGTTGGGCTGACATGAGCTGACGATTTGCATCTTTGTGACCCAGGAGCAGGTGTGGGGTTATAGGGCCTGATCTTTTATTCTAAAGATCTGAGCCTTGGAGAGAACACATGACGTATCTTGTTTCTGTCAACTTTTTGCCCCCATTGAATCAATGAAATGCTTGTTTGATAAGATGTTTTGAAACCTTGAATCAAACCAAATACAAGGATAATTGTGACATTTAGTACACAAATGTATACAAATGTCAGGAACTGCACATGGAATTTGAAAGGTTGCTCTGATGTGAAGCAAAATTCCATATCAAACAACACAGTATCATTTTTAGATTATCAAGAACTTTTGGAAAACTAAACAGCTTCATCTTTTACCTTTGCACCAGGGGTTGAAGAGCAGGTGGAACTTGTGATTTTCTGTCTTCTCCATTATTTGTCCTTCTGGTGACATCATCAGCACAGCCAGGCGGTATTGGCCAATGGCGGTGTCTGGTGGGCTGTGCAGGGTCAGAAGCTTCTCCCCCTGTGCTCCCTGCTGACTGAACCACCACTTGTCTCCAGCCCCACGCTCAGTCTGGACCTTGATCACAACCTGATCCCTCTTGCCTGAAGATTTACAGTACAATTTATAACATGGACAGTTCTAAAAGCCATTTTGTTTCTTATCTATCAGTACTTATGGATTTATGTTACATATATAGCAATTAATAGTTTTTTTCAAACATCATGCAGCAGTAACATCATAATTGGGTCATAGCCTGCGTAAATCAACTTTGGTATTCTGTGAAGTAATAAACTACAATAGTTTATAGGATTGTTGAGACACATTGATTGGTAAGTACACACAGTCTTTCCTTACATGTGTACTTCCTTCTGCAAGTCAGTTAAACGATGAGTCATATACATTACGAGAACAATTTAGGTTATGGTTAAGGTTAGGAATTTGAGGTTAACGCCTCAAATCTCAAATGACTCAGCACATTCCTCACAAAGTTATATCAAAACATTAATATCAGCTTATAAACATGATTTCTGGGTTAGGGTTAGGGTTAGGGTTAATAGTAAATTCCCAGTTAGCTGCACTCACCTAGGTGCAGGACCAGTGCTAGGTGGTGTTTGGGGGGCAGAGAGTCGGAGCACTGCACCGTTATGGAGAAAGGCTGACCCCTGCGGACAATCAAACGCTCCCGATCGATCTCCCTGGTGCGGTGAGCCAGATTGTTTTCATGGCTTCTCAGATCCACATCAAGGATCACATCTAACAGAGAAAACAGAGAAGCTGTCAATGCTGAAATATTCCTACGTGTTTCACCTCCTTAGATTAAATCTCTTTAAACACAGTGTAATAAATGTATTATAGTAAATGTGTGTAAATTGTAGGATTTGGTAAACCCCTGTTGAGCTCCTGTTGGGACATTGCATTTACACAGAGCTGGGCTCGTTCAAACCTTCACAGATGTACACGAGTACACTGGAATTGGAATTCTAGCCTCTAGCTCAAGTGGTATCTAATATCTGACTGCACTCTAAAAAGTAATTCAGGGGACCTTTTACCACCAATTAATTAGATGCATGGTTGCAAGATAAACATTCTAATTTATTGATTTAGATCAATTTTTTAAGTTGCAAACATTATTTTGATGAGTTGTGTTTACATAATAATGTTGGTAATTACATCAACTTAATATTGTGTGTAATTTAGACTCAAATTTCTGCGTTAATTGATTCAAAACAAAATTCAAGTTGTAGTAACTTAATGAAATTGGCTTGGTAACTTAATTTTTCTCCACCTTGAGTTCAAGTCCCCTCCCCCCCACGTAACATGCCTGGAGATTCAGACAGTTAAGACTGTGTGTTAGAGAACCTGTAGCTGAAGAAATAAGTAACAAAGGAAATTTTCAAGGTGACTATAATTTCATTTACAAATAAATTCTACTAAAGCAATGTATTTGGGCATATTCTCAATTGTAATATGACCAATAGTGGACCCATGCACAGACGTTAGGCTACACCTGCTAATACAGTTGATGGAATATGTTGTACTACTATATGTAGCTAACGCTAGTCATATTTAGCAGTGTAATTTGGCCATCCAACCCTTTATTTTAGCATAACAGTGAAGAATGATAAAGTTTCATTTGACAAATCTGCTCAGCTAGAGAGGGCTTTTCATTTGTGCTGTGGGGAGGAAAATCATGATTAATTGCTTATTTGTGTAACTGTCAACTACATTGTGTAATCTAAATTCATTTGCTCATTTCATCCAATGTTGCTTTTATGTCTATGTTAGGTGAGATATTTGTATTGTAAATTGGACTTTGGTTACTATTGTGATACAACTTACAGTTTGGAAAAACTAGTTGATGCAACTAAATTTTTTGAGTAATCAACTTTAAAACTTGTGTTAATGCTACCAATTATTAAGTAAGCGGTAATTAAAATACGTTTGATTGTAGCGGAAATGCTAATTCCCCTAACTCAATGTAGTTTGTTGGTTAAACATAATTTCATTAGAAGTTGTAGTAACTCAAAAAGATTGATGCAAACTGTTGCGTTAATTTTTTTTGTTGAGCCAATGCTTTTGTTTTTAGAGTGGTATGTTTCAAAGAAAGAACTTATCATGTTTGATTGTGAGACAGCCTAGATAAGCAGGACCACCAGATAAGACAAAAAGCGTGAGTGTTTCTATTAGACCTTATTATCAACATTCTGATTGGGACAGACAGTAAACATATATCAGAAAAACATCCCTGAGACAGAAATAAAGAGACTAAGTAAAAAGTGCAAAAGTAAAATATCTGATGTAAAAATCTAACATATATATGATGCAAAAATACACCTAAAGCCACATGCTGGAAAGAAAACAGCAATGATTTGTGTGGGTTTGTGTGTCACAGTATTCACCAATAAATGCCCTATTTGTGCTGACCGTCTTGATTCTTGATTACTGTAATTGTGTAAATACAAATTCGCACCAGATAATGTGTCATTTAATCCATATTGACAGAGAACACAGCAAGCTATTTATCCCTGTCCTTCCCTCTGAGACTCCAAACCTGCACTCGTCATTATTGGTGGAATTTGAATGGCTCACATCACACAGAAGTGCCAAGACATGCAGCAGCAGCACATTTTTCACTGACACCGTAAGTTTTAAAAAGCAGGGGATAGATAGATAGATAGATAGATAGATAGATAGATAGATAGATAGATAGATAGATAGATAGATAGATAGATAGATAGATAGATAGATAGATAGATAGACAGATAGACGGACAGACAGATAGACAGATAGATAGACAGACAGACAGACAGACAGACAGACAGACAGACAGACAGATAGATAGATTGATACGATTGATACGATTGATAGGTAGATAGAGCTCACTTACCATTGTGGTTGGCCATTTGGGGTTGAAATTGTCTTAATTCCTTGTCTTCCTTCCTTGTCTGATTCGCTTCCCCTTCTGATCCTCCTCCTGCTGTTGGCTTGCAGCACTCTGCGTTTGTAGCTCCCTCACAGTTGTGCATTTATACAGCAGCAGATTCGTCCTGCCCCGTCTGGAACCCAAAATACTCGCTCCAGTCATTGGTGACCTCTGACATCACTCATTCATCACTGTGTGTGTGTGTGTGCTATCACGCTGTGTTGGTTGAAGAAACAGATAAAGGTGAAAGTTGAGGAAAGGCCAAGTGATAGTATGTGTCAGTAAGCTGAGGTGAGAGTTGAGTGTGTGGGAAGTGGTGTGTGAGTCAGATCTTCAAGTCTGTTTCTCATCCAAGCTATAGGCGTAGTCACTGGAGTCTTTGTTGCAGGGTGGTGCTGATCTACACCTAGAAGCTTGTACGCATGTGTCTTTGTATGTGCATGTGTGTGTCATGTGCCTGAGAGTCACAATGAGGACAACTGTTCCCGCAAGTGGAGGAGTAACATCTTGTAACGTCTTCCAACATCACATCACAGCACATCCTATTACGAAGAATACTGCAGACAGAAATGAAAAAAAAACTATTAAGTAAGAGTTGATGCACATGATCATTAGTTTATTTGCTCCCACCTCCATGCAGTTGTATGTTGAAACGGTTTATCAACTACACTCAGCAAAAGTCAAACACTTCCATAACCTACGAACATTACATTACATTACGAACATTTTGGCAGACGCTTTTATCCATAGCGACTTACATTACATTACCACCCTTATTTTTAAAAAATAAGGGTGGTAATGGTAGAGGTGGTAGAGGCTAAATTAAAAAAAATACAGTCAAATTATCAAAAAACATTAGCGGGGGAAGTTATCAAAATTTAATCCAAAATAATATATAAATAAATAAGAAGATCAAAGTCACAATTATGTACAAAAGACATTAAAAAAGCCTTTCTGAGTTTATTTACAGCCTCATCTCCAACAAAGCCCACAGCTCAAAGCAGCTGTACTTTTATTGACATAATAAAGGCAACACAATCTCCACCTAATCTGAGATACATGGGCTTCTTCTGAAATATCTCTGGAATTCCACCCCAATCACTCAAAAACAAAAACAAAACAGACATGAACAGGCTTTTTTGAGGAGCCATAACCCATGGTAACTGTCCCGGTGCTGCAAACCGTTCTAGGTAGCTTGTTCCTTAAAAAAATAATGAAGTCATTACAGTTCAATTTAGGCTTATTAGTTGTTCCTTCTGCTTCATTTAGTTTTTAATTTCCCTACTGAAATCTTTCTGGCTTAAAGTTCAGAAAGATATGTTTAGTGTTAGTCTGAGGTGCAGTTTCATGTCTAAATTGAGCTTAGAGAAATGCAGCATTCAGTATCTTCTGAAACTACTAAGTAAAAGTGTCCAGTGTCCATGCATCTGGGAGGGGAGTGAACTATAACAACAGACACAACAGAAACATGAATGAAGAATAATATAAACATATTTAGAACTACATATACAGTATATAGAGAAATAAAAGTGTCCATGCATCTGGGAGGGAAGGGGGCAGATGCGGTGTCAGCGTGTGTTTGAAAATGACAGCTGGGACAGGGAACAGCGTCAGCAGTTTGCCAGAGTGAAAAATGGGGAAGCAATACACCCCAGTTTCCTCTGGTCCTGCACAGGGGCGGTCTTGCTCAGAATGAAGGTGCGGCCCTGGCAGTGGCAGGCTAAACTCCTCCAGGCTCATCCTGGAAGACAATAATAAACGAGAATAAGTTTATTGCATAAAAGAAAGCTTTACAATAGATGACTCGCAACAGAGCCACCCAATAAATAGACGTTGCTTTTCTTGCAGAGGCGACTGTCAGGCTGGTGTTTATAGCAGGGGTCGTCACAGAGGATGGATCAGGGCTGGCGGTCCGCACAGAGGATGGACATGGGGCATTTCTCAATCTGAAACGATCAGAATCTGTATTTAACCATGTAGTCACTCAGTGTACAGTCCTTCAACTGACTGAAATTATCTGCACCATCGTATTGCCGAAGTTAGCTAGGTAATAGGAACTAATATTGATATTTTACCTTGGGGTAGAGATCATGTCACTTCCACTGCTTCGGGGCTGGTGCTCTCATCTATAGATAACATGGAAATAGCGACCGTAGCAATTGTTACAAATATGAATTGCAGCATAAACACAGTGTGCATATTAAAGGGTACAGTAATACAATACTGTACAATAGGCGAACTACACGGGAAACATGATCAGATACAGCAATGACATGCACATATCCACACGGGACTCGAACCGGCTTCCCACCGGTCAGAGATATCAACAAGTAAACAGTGAATGTGAACATGCTTATAACAACATACTGTGACACATTAATGGCGGGACATCATAGGAAGCGAGCAAGCTAACGTAACCAGACTGCAGCGAATACCAGGCAAGCATGATGACTAAACGAAAATGGTGTATGGTAACTTACTTTGATGCATTTTGTTGTTGTTCCGTTACTTGTACTGTACCGTTGTATCCATGTTCAGCGTGATTGGCTATTAACACGGGACCATTTCATACAGCGCGGCGTGATTGGTCTATGCTCCAATCAAAAATTGGACAGCGTATACAGCGTTAGATCAAGAAGTAGCGTGTTCAATTCTGGGCATAAAAACGGGCCAGTGGCGCAATGGATAACGCGTCTGACTACGGATCAGAAGATTCTAGGTTCGACTCCTGGCTGGCTCGGATCGTTTTTACGCAAACACACGAACCTTATTGAAGTTCAACCCCTGTGCGATCTTAACATTTAAAACTATCGCAAACAATAACACTCTATCAGATTGGACCACTAATTACAATCGCATAATGTTTTTCTGCCAAGTTAATTTTGTACCTTTTACAAAATGTAAATCCCCATAAGCTCTTAATACTACAAACTTCTTAATAATAGGACATGGCTCAGCTATGGCTTAAAGTCTGCTTGTCCAAACAGTGGAAAATGACTATTGAACTAAAATAACAAAAGTAATTTCAACACAAGAGCCACATTAGATAATTCAATGGTGTAATCCACTGAAATGTGAAAGACTATGTTCCTGTTCGATTAATGTGAGATGTGAATCTAATGTTAGTCTGTTTTAAGGTACTACAGCGCGGTGAGCGGCAGGCGGCAGCAGATTTGACCTCCGTGTCCTCAACGGGAGAAACGCGGCTCATCTCTCGCGAGGAACGACGCCATTATCGGAACCTCTACAAACAACACGAGAATTCATCATTCACACGGTAATATAACCCATTCTTACACAGTACATGTATCGTGTGCTTGCAATGGGGAGGAGAAGCCGCATTGAAAATATAGTTACAGTTTCCTACATATTTTCACGCTTCTTTTTACATTTCCACTCATTAGGCCCAGCTAGCGTGCTAACCGGTATGCTAACCTACGTCGCATTGCCTTTGTATCGCACGAGCTTTAACGCCTGCACGCGAGCTTCCAAATTCGATATTTGTAGCGCAAGCTAAGGTTAGCCGGTAGCATTTCCATGCAGGCTACCAATGCTATGTGGATGTAGTAGTAATGGCGGGGGACCTTTTGTGCAGAACGACTTATACCTGGCAATGTAAAACAACGAACTGAAGAACCTCGGCTAAATTCTGTTTAATTTGGCCGAGGCTAAGAAAGAGACCCCCGCCCAGTTAGCTAACGTTAGCAGCAATTGAGTGTTCTAAACACAATAATGCTAGCCGAAATTGTTTTGAAATTATTGAGTAATCTTTTTGTGATCTCAGTAGCTTTGAAGCCGACTGCCTCGAAGATAAATAATGTTTGTCCTTAGCAACTAATCTATTTTTCCATTATACAGACTGAGGCAGCTAATGATGCTCATCATCAGTTAACAGTACTCATCTTCAACTTGATTAACTTCACCCATCATTGGGTTGCTATCATTGGAGATGCTTCATTATGCTTATCAACATTCTTTATATACGTTATAGAAAGAATCGTTAACAAGTTGAGCTGCCTCGGGATCTTCTCCCCTTCCTACACACAGCTGTAGTGTACTGACACATTGCGAAATGACCCAAGATTTGTTTTGTCGAAATTAGTAACACTTCCGGGGGAAGAACGTTTGTCAAGATTAAATGAAAAATGATTTATATGTTATTTCAATTACTAACTTTTCACTTCTAAGGGCTTTTCTAATTTTCTCTGTGGCATTTTCACGTTTTATTAATTAAAATTTTACATCGAAAGAGAAGTGTCAGTACTATTAAACCTTGTTGTATTATACTATATATATGTTATTTATTTAACTACTTTAATTGGAGAGTGTGTTTGCCTACGTGTTGAGTTAACATTTGTATGTCAGTATAACAAACACCATTACTCCTACTGCCTCCAAACCTGTCAGAATCCAGAAACATTATTCAGGGGCCTGACATTTGCATAGGGTTATTTTCACTTCATTTACATTTTTATTTTATTTTCTATAAAATTGTCAATTTGCTCCATGAGCACCCCCACTGTGACATATTTCATGATAGTCTTCATGCTATGATGATGTCACAGTTGACACATGAAGAGATAATGAAGGGGGTGAAATATCAGGGGGAGGATGTTATGGCAGGAAAGGGTATAAACACATTTTAAGGGGTGGGGGTCAGGGGAGGCTGGGGTAGGAGTAATGGGTAGGGCTGGGGTGAAGTGGGTGAAATATCAAGGGGAAGATGTTATAGGAGGGTCAGCAACAAAATAAAAAAGAAGAGACCTTCACTATCAGCAAGGAGTGGCCTTATGACAGAAAGGATGAGCTACCCTTGACCTTTGCCAGACGACAGCTCCCTGTCAGGCTGGCTTCGGTAGTGACCATTAACAAACAGGGTCAAGGGGAACCTTCTCCAGGGGAACGGCGTAAACGTTTTCATTGAAGGTGATAAGAATAGCGCCTGAGAGGCCCGAATTGTCCGAAAGTACCCCAAGTGCCATACGCGTATTCGCTGTAGTATGGAAAAAATGCTATATATATACAGTATATAGACATATGCAGCCTGATATGATATATTATAATATATTTTTTGTTGATCTGTTTTGCAGGCCAACAATGACCGAGCAACAGTTAGATGAAATTGTGCAAATAACAGTGGAGGAGTTTCGCCAAGATGACCGCACAGGTAAGATTACAGTGAATAGATTGACTGATGATATTAGCACTTTACAATATTAGCACTTTTGTTTATACAGTACATGGATAGTACATATTTGACTGAACGTGGCATTTGGCAGGTAACAAATTAATTTAATTTAATTTAAAGGCATTCAGCATTATAATGAAAAATGTTTTTGTGATATAATTCTTTTGTCTCTATTTATTACAGACATTCTTGACAGTCATGAAGATGATGAAGACAGGCCTCAAAAGAAAAGAAGGAAATTAAGTAACATGCAGGAGAATAACAACAACAACAGCAGCCAAGATATGTCTTTTATAAAGGTACTTCACAATGAATGAACAACCTACTAATGTAATCATATATTTAGTCACAGAGAATAGAGGGCAAGCAACTCCCAGTTGTATGTATGGCTGGTTATGCTTTCTTATGTTGACTTCAGCAGTAGGTACTGTACCTCTGCCCTAAGCCTATGTACACACAACTGGTGCTTTCCTACATTTTTGTGGAATCCTTGTCCCTTGTTCATCAGGCCAGAATGGATACAGGATTTGTAGTTATGGAAGAACATACACAAAAATGCTAACTAAAAAGTGCAGAAATCAAAAAGCACCTAATTGGGGAAACCCCTTCCCCAATTAGTACAGTCCACGTCCCTCTACAAATCGCTTAACTGCTAGAAGGCATGCGTTATCCCCGTTGCCCCTATATGTTTCCATAATTGGCTTAAAAAACATGTAATTGATAAGGGCAATGAATACAGAAGAATAAAGTACATTAAATGTTATTCTGTCTATGTCCAGAACCTGTTGGTGACATTCAGCGAATCAGTAAGCCAGCGCCTGGAGGGCATCGAGTTAAAATTACAGTCTCTGGATGCCACCTGCAAAGCACTTGGACGCAAACTGGACTGCATGATGCCCTGTCCCAAGAGTCCAATCCAGGTCCCTATGGTTGCAGGATCACCCCAGGGGGCCACACAAACCTGGAACAAAGTGCGATGGTGAGCTATAAGGTTTTAAGTCACTTAAAGTGCAAGAACTGACACAGGGAAATCAATTTCTGAATTGGAATGTATTTCATACTTTAAAGAAAACCTAGATATAAAAATACTTAAAAAGGTGTTTTACAGTACAAAGGATGCATACAGAGGAAACTGTTGTTTTATGTGTCAGTTCACCACAAAACTTTGTCCTTTTTTTAGTGTTGTTCCACAAACAAATGTGATAGTGAGCAGTGAGACTCCAAAGGGATCTACCCTTGAAGACTCTCCACTAGAGAACCTGCTCAGCAAGTAAGTCACTCACATTAGCTGTGTCTGATGTGTGGACTGAGATCAGAAATGCACAAATCCATGCCGGTGTTTTGGTCATTACTGGAAAGCAGCATTCTACAACTCACTCAGTACCTTGGTTGTGTTCCATGGGAACAGCTGATCATGTATTTGTTACTCAAAATCTCGGTTACATTTTGCTCAGAAGAATGACATGAATTTTCCAGCTGTTCCTTTCATAATTCACAAGTATGGAGTAATATCAATTAATTAAAAAATCCTTGGCTTGACTGCCTTCCAAAAGTGCAGCAGCTAATCCTTTTTAACAGCTCTTTATTTTAAAGCCTGCACCTTGGCTGTGCTTATTTTCATAATCAATACCCCATGGTATTGAAGTGATTGATGATTCAAATTTAGCATTGTAGCCATTTGCTGTTGGTTTATAGATACATCGTAGGTGTACAAAGGCAGCCTGTCAGAAAAAGCATAATGTTCCCCCAACGTGTTCCGCATGTGTGTCGATAAATGTCAATAGGTGTCATGTGTAAAAGCATACATTCAGCATTATGCAGAACCTGAAGGGGGTCAGTGTCATGGTACTTGTGTTGGATGTGCTTGTTACATATTTGAGTTTCTTTTCAGCACTGTGAACAGACGACGACAGAACACAATCCTGGTAAAGGTGCCGTGTCCTGACGAGAGTCAGGACGACCAAGAGAGTGGGTCAGAGGCTAGTGACTCAGTTTCCAATGGTGGCAATTCTGGCAACTTACAAAATGGCCCAAATGTTACACTCATCACTCTCAACTCTGAAGGTACAGCCACACAACAAAGATTTGTAAATGTTCTATTTCTGTTTACTCTTTGTGTTACGTTTGTCAGTATTCTCTCATTCATACATGTCAAACGGTTGACTTAAGATGCAGATGGGATAAGGGTTCAGACGGTACATTTGTTTCCTTGGCCCAATTGGACCCGACTGTGTCCTATCTCCAAACTATGACTATAAGACCAGAATCCTTTAATTCTGTTTTACATTACATCTGACTTTTTCAGATGGATTACTTATTAAATAGAAAACAAACTGCACTAATTGGCAGTTTCCCTATAATCTTCATGTTTCTGTGGTCCTGTCTCAGACTGTATTGAGAAAGGCTCTAATGGTTCACTCATGTTTTGAGTAGCATTGTTCAGTGGTTCAGACTAAACCCAAGGATGAATAGTTTATTTGTAATTGAGCAAACCTAAACTGTATCCATACTGTTATTCTGTGTGCTGTGAGCAGTGGCCAGCTTGTTTTTATTGTGCTCAGTCTCTGTTTTTTTATTAGCTTCAAAGGCAAACTATTTTTATTTTACTATTTGCAGCCATGAGATACCATGGCAAAATTGTCTGTCTCAGCATTAGCTGGAAGGTACCATGTGGTGTTCAGAACAGCGTGTGTGTGTGTGTGTGTGTGTGTGTGTGTGTGTGTGTGTGTGTGTGTGTGTGTGTGTGTGTGTGTGTGTGTGTGTGTGTGTGTGTGTGTGTGTGTGTGTGTGTGTGTCCGTTAGTGTGGTTTGCTTAACAATTGACATGCATCTAGGGCATACGTATTCTATTTATTCCGACATATTCTGCTAAAGTCTGGCTTCAATATACAGTATAGTATAAACGCAGACGCCCCATTCTCCTTTACAGCCACATGATGGTGCTATGGTATTGCTTGAATTATCCAAAGAGCCCTGTATCTGTGGAGGATTATCCATATGTAGTGTATACACGTTCATGGCATACTACAGTAACTTCGAATCTCACTTTTAACTGACTAAAGCTTTTATTGTAAGTTAGTGATATAGCTGTGCTTTTCTATAGATGACTACCCAGGAGGCACCTGGCTAGGAGATGAAAACAACCCAGAGATGCGAGTACGGTCCCCAGTGTCACCAGCTGATATGCTTCATATCACCACAAACTGTCGCACGGCAGAAAAGATGGCTCTGACACTCTTGGACTACTTGTTCCATCGGGAGGTCCAGGCCATGTCAAACCTTTCTGGACAGGGCAAACATGGGAAGAAACAGCTGGACCCACTAATGATCTATGGCATTCGCTGTGAGTCTCCTTAGACTGACATTTGAACCTGAATCTACCATACACAAGTATATCAATTTGACAGCACCTGGACTACCTTTTGATAGAGAATTGATAAACTGGAGTAAAATATTGGCGCTGATTGGTATTCCATCACAACAGAGTGTACAGAAGCAAAGCCTTTTAAAGAATATTGGCACCCTTGTTCATTAGAAGCGAATCCAGGATAGAGATAGTATAGTCATCATAGGAGTTCAACTGTTTTCAAACTTAGTCCAAAATTTCCGGCATATATAGTTATGTTTGAGCTTGACAATATGTGATGACATCACTGACAAAATGACAAACTTGCCAAGGAATTATTCAGTAACCTCTGCGTATCACAATTACAACAGGATCTTTGCATAGAGGAATTATAATGATACATTTGAGTCTGGGTTTAAAACCTTTTTGTTAACAACAATAACTGAACGCTCCCACATTTCATTCCCATTCCGTAATGAAGCCCCACTGATTTGAACACAGAAATAGAATGCAATCTGCATTCCCTAGGCAGGTTACGACAACATGCATGCATCATTGCACAAGTGAATTAATGTGTAACACATTTTACAACATACCAGACTTTAAATGACAAGCACATGTAGGGTACAATGATCTAGACAAAGCCACCTTTAATTCAGTGAGTTCAGGATTTATCATATGGATATTCATGGGGGTTCTGGGAGCCTAGTTTGTAAAGTTAAGTCAAATGTATTGTTTGTTACATATTATTGATCAAAAGGCTAACAGGCCAACACAGCAGTGGCTCTTGAACCAGCCTGAGGGTTCTAAGAAGACAAGGAAAAATGTAATGTAGAAAACTTGGGA
The DNA here is from genome assembly GCF_046128005.1 of Genypterus blacodes. Classification (NCBI taxonomy): domain Eukaryota; kingdom Metazoa; phylum Chordata; class Actinopteri; order Ophidiiformes; family Ophidiidae; genus Genypterus; species Genypterus blacodes. Next base: position 3,607,835 of record NW_027466834.1, read on the forward strand.
GACACTATTCAAAGGGAAATTCTTGTTTAATATACATATCTTAATTTTAGTATACACCGCCTTATAGATTTTGTATACATGGTTACCCTGTGCAGGTGTGTGTAGGTACAGGCAGATTTTCCTTGACATAGAGGTATGCAGAGTCTGGAACAGGGCCAGATGACTCTTTAGTGACTCATTCTGCTTGTCTGAAAAAGAAGGTGAGGGTTTGAAGGAGCACCTGCGCTGCCTGCCTATACAGGACCCATGAGGTGTGAAAGGCGTGGTGCGCATCGCTACACAGCCACGTGCAGATGTCCCACCGCTTGCTCTGTCTCACTGTCTACCCTCAGGCTGTAGCTGCATCATTAATATATGTAGAGATTAGATATCAAGGTGGTCACACCCTCTAAACAAGCAATAACATTCAGGTTGACAGCCATCAATACTGCTGTGGTTAGTCTCATTAGTACACTCTAGTGGGACAAGGGACAATTCTGCATGTCAAAGCATGTGGAGAAGGAAAGGTTCACTATAATCATTAAAGATGTGTACTGATTCCAGAGGATTTAACACCATCACAAACATCCTAACTAAGCTTGTTGTTTAATTCTGTAATGTTACAAAGCCTTGTCTCATTCTGCATTCTCAGTTTTTTTTAACCAGTAGCTGTTTCTACTGTATTTTAGCAAGAAATATACAGACATTGAACATATTTTAAGATTAAATGCACATGCAAGAATCCATAGTTATTTTAGATAAAGATACAACCATTCCATTGTCTGACCCCTGATACCACCTGGTTAATTGATTGGCTTTGAATTGGTCAAGGACTTGGCAGATGGAAAAACCTTCCAAAAGTTTATTTCCATATTTCCGCCACTAAAGCTCAATGCAAAGTTATTTAGTTATCTACAGCACTCGAACAATCAGCAGTTGTTAGAAGGAAGCTCAGAGGAAAGCTCCTGAGGTAAAGCAGGAAGCATTTGTAGAGAACTTTGATGCACCAAAACAATGAGAAGAACTCGGGGGTCCATAGCTGCTATTATGATCAAAGATGATTTTGGAGACATGAGACTCACATTCATACTGACTTCAGCGTGTCCCCACAGGCCACTTGTTTCACAAATTTGGCATCACTGAATCAGACTGGTACCGCATCAAGCAAAGCATCGACTCAAAGTGTCGCACAGCCTGGAGACGCAAGCAGCGTGGCCAGAGTCTGGCAGTCAAGAGCTTCTCCAAACGCACTCCTCGTTCTTCAGCCGGAGGTATAGTACAGATTCCCAACATTTCAAAAACTTTTGTGTCCTGTGACTGTGGCACATGCCGTCTGATGTTACGCGGCTGTGTTTGTCTTATGTGTGTGTGTACTGATGCTGTTTCTGCATGTCTGTAGATAGCCAGCAACACAGTGGAAGAAGTTACTATAATTTAGAGATCTGGTGCTATTTCTTCTGCTTATGGGCCAGTGAGTAACAGAACAGTGCTATATTAGCTTGTTTGTAGTTGTTTGGCTTAGTCACTTTCTGCAGCTGACAGTTCAAAATTCCGTTCTGTCCTTTGTGCTCTGAATTCTTAAACAACAACAATAGAAGAGGAGTGGGCAGCTCTGCATCTTTTTACAGAAGTGGATGGTCTTGTAGTGGTGTCAGCCTCTTCACGATGCTGTCGTTACAACCAAAGTTTTGTCATGACTGTGATAACAATGGGGCTTGCTAGCAGTGAATCCAATTAATTCTTTTAATGGGCTGTCTAAAGACTTCGCCACTAGCATTCATTCATCACATGCAAATGGTCACACATTTTCAGACATTTAACAGTTTTAACAAGATTTGAACCATTGCTGATTATTTGATTACACTTAACCAAACGTCAGATGTTTTGAAAGATGACTTATGGCCTTTGCTTGTCATTTCCTCCTTCCTTCCTTTTATTAAGTTTGTTTAAAAGACATTGGCTGTTGTCACTGAGAAAATCAAAACTATGTGTGAAGAAATGGTGTGAAACAAGTAGTGAATGGTCAAGCACACATTCTCACATAGGGCACGTTGACACATTAAATTTCTTCAGCTATTCCTGAAGCTATGTGTTTGATGATGTAAGACCAAGTGCAGATACAGCGTATGTTACTGCAGATGGTTGTAATCTGCACACAATGCCTGCTGTCCTTTCCTCCCTGTGAGCCATCACCCCTCACCTCTGACCAAAGAAAGTAAGACTGCGGGGGAAACCCAAATATCCTGTGAGCACACACTAGGGGTGGATTTTGAGGCCATGCTCTCTTAGGCCACACACACCATAGAGTGTACAGCTCCAGTGCTGGTTCACATGATCCATGCACGCACACGCAAATAACAGTCCTTCCCTCCTTTATCAGCCTACATGTTAATGGACTGGAATGAGGCAATATAGCTTTTAAAATCATTATTCATTAGTGAACCAGCTAAGGGAACTCAGACCAAACTGTAGCTTGCACAGGCCACCCGGCTCTTGCTTCCTCCTCTGGCAACAAATGTACCGAGGAATATTTACAAAATACAGTACGAGGCAGTAATGATGAAAGATGGGAGACAGCCTTACAACACTTTAACATATCATGGAGCAACATTTTGTGTGCGATATATTCTGTATGTTCTATGTCAATAGAGGGTGAACTACTTGATTTAGTTTTTTTCCACAGTCAACCTTTTACTGTATTTTTCATTTTGTTGTGTTTTCTTTTCTCTCACAAGAGAACAATGATGGTGTTTATTTTGCGGACTGATTAGTAGTCTTCAGTTAGTTCTTCAACAGTGCTGTCTTTCACTGCCATCATGGTGTCTTGACATCTTCAGGATGGTGTGGATCTGTCTGGAGTTCAGGGGTTTCGGTCTGCTGATGTGATAGCTGCTGTTTAGACTGAGGCTTGGAGTTTGTGTTTGGCTGTTAGACCATGAGTGTGTTTGGATGACTAGCTGGACCGTCCTTGTTGTGTATTTAGGCATTTGATAAAGTATAAACACCACATCGTCTGGCAGATGGCCTGGGAATTAGTCAGGTCTGTATAAGCGGTTGCTGAGGCCCAATCATATGTGGGTGTGTGTAGGCGTATGTGAGACTTTTATTTGAGCTGGATTTACCTATGTTGTTTCCCTGACTTATATACTGACCATATTGTTTGTCATCTTAATCAGAGGGAGGCATCGAAGAAGAAACAGCCCACATTGAGGCCGCCACCAGACAAACTTTGCACTATACCCTGGCCAATCAGCAGGTCCAGATCCACCGGATTGGCGAGGACGGACAGGTCCAGGTGGTGAGTGTGACGACCTTCATACCTCAATGTCTGTTTGAATCTCTGAGGAAACACTTGTAAGAAAAGATACTTAAGTTATCCCCTCACTCGGCCAGATGTACATACAGTACATGAAACTTCTAATTTACTAAGGTGGCGGCTAATTATGCACTCAGCAAATGTGCCCGACTACTAAGCTTATTCTGCATGGGAATGAGAGTTTAAAAAGCTCTCAACAAGCTAAACAAATATAAATTCAGTGATTTTGAAATCCAAATACTAATCAATGAAGGAACAATCTATCAAAACATTTTACAACGACTTAATTAGACTTCAGCTGCTAAAAAACAGATTTGGGTGTCTGCTACTCATAAAATCCATGCAACAGAAGTCACCAGAAGAACCACTGAGAAAATTAGAAAAGCTTTTGCTTATGATCCTGCAGATGTTGTTGTTTCTGAAGATGTAAGTGTCATGGACTGAGCCGGGATACTTTGCCATAACATTTGTTATTTCATCAGAAACTACTTACTTTCTACGAATGTGTTTACTGATTTCACACAGAATTGACTCCTGCTAATTGCATGACACCGTAGTAAACACTTATAATATCCCGCCCATTGTTTGCACAATCCTCCTTTAAATACATACATGCTAAGAGAGAAGAGCGTACCCTGTGATGACTCATGGAGCTGACACGTTAACTGCTCTTCCAGGCCCCGTGCACCTGTTTGAGACACAACACACATGGTTGTTAGAACAGAGTGCGTCAAATCTGTGCCCCAAACAAGCACAAAAGGCGTTGTACATCTGGTCCTCAATATCCACTAATCTGTGGAGATACACTCCTGTATATGTCAATGAAGGATTGGCCCATGCCTAGGGATTAGACGACCTCATACATCTGCTAGGGTCACAGTCAAGCCCACTACAGCATTATGGGTGGGCTGACAAACAGGAAGTAACTTCACAAGGAAATTCAGGGAGATTATCTTGTCATATTGCAAATTTATGCACGGTTTCATTCACACAAGGCCACCGCCAGCTGAGAAAAAGCGTGCAGTTAAAGAATTGCACCGGTCAAGCTGCTTGTTAACCTTTCCAGGATACAACTGAATACTTGTGACTAGAATATATATAGATGTAGGAGGACAGCCAGACTTTGAATGTACTTGCCAAGTGAGGCTCGCCTACTGATTTTATTTTTTTGTCTGTGTTAATTTCTTTTGATTTTAGAAATTCTGTATTGACAAAAGGTACAATTATGATCTCTTGAAGCACATTGGAATTTCTTGAGGTATGTAATGTTAGGTGTGTAATGTTCTACGTTTTGACCTCACATCCTTCATTGCTCTCCCAGATTCCACAGGGTCAACTACACATTGCCCAGGTTCCACAAGGAGAGGAGGTGCAGATCACTCAGGACAGTGAGGCAAGTTTGTGTGTGGTTGTGTGTGTGCGTGTGAGGCAGAGAAAGAAAAGATAAACGGCAAACGTCTCCTTTACTCAAGATGTGTTTTCTGGCATATTCATTGTGAAAAGATCATTGCCCACAATTTTAAACTTGCATTTAAATTATATCAAAGGTTTAACACATTAAATCCTTGATTAAACACGTGACATTTCTTTATTTTAATTATGTGCAATAGCTAGCGAATTGGAATTGGAGCTTTCTATTTTTGTTGAAAACAAATAAGTTGAATTGATTAATGAATAGCTCAGGAAAAAACTAGAATCTGTTGTAACTTTTTGTGATTTAAAAAAAACTGCACCGAGGGATGCAAAACTGTGTCCAGTGTAAATATCCAGCGATGAGGCTCTTTGCTGCCTTGAAATCTTGCCATTTGGTTGCTTCAGTAAAGTGAAGTGGATTCCCCCATCAGCTGTATGAAGGAAGGTTCATTTCTATTATTTAACAGCCACTTCCGAGTGATCAATTTCGTCATTGCACGAGTCGTGCTCCACGTTAGCCCACACAAATCAAAAAGGAACTCTGTAGAACAAACCGACCAAAGAGGTAAAATTAAGAAACCTCAAGAGCAATTCATCTTTTGTCATCAGCATTTCTGGACTGCCATGTCAGTGAAACAAAACGCACTCAAGAAACAGCTGACTGCATTTAAGTCATTACTAAATTGAAGCAAAAGCAGATGTTCCATATTAAAGTGCTTTATTGTTTATACAGTATATTTGCCTGCTTATACATGGGTTTCTGAGCATTGTTTCCACATAATACCCAGATGTGTCATGTCCTCCACCAGACATCTTAGCATGCACGCACCGGCCTAAGTCCAATCCACACAAAGTGCCTTAAAATAGTCATAATTGTAAATGGCCAGGGTGAAAAAAGCGTGATCACATACTTGATATTCCATTCGCTACCCATCTTTTGACAGCTTGACATTCACGCAAAAACTACTGACACCACGTTTTTCCCTCCTTTCCTGTTCAGTTGTACTAAAGAGCACAGAGAGAGAGAGAGAAAAATGCACGATTGAATGAGAGAGACAGAGTGAATTGGAGGCAGAGAAGCTAAAGCCTTTCCTGCGCTTTGTGGCTGAGCCCAGATTTTTTTTCTCCTCTCCTTCCTATTCCATGATATTGTTTGTTTTTTGGAGTTCAAAGCTTAGCAACAAAATCCCACTTCTCCCAGCTGCCACTCACTGAATGTATTTTCATTAGGAACGGGCCCCTTTCATCAAAGACATGGTTTTTAGCGTGCTTGAAAAGGAAATGAGCTATTTGAAAGATTACGCTGCTGCCTGCCCATATGGCAGCTCAGACAGCAATTGATATACAGTATACATGAAATACAATTAGAAAACAGAGAGAAAACAGCTGAAGTTGGGGTTAGGCTAAATATGGCTTACACGATGTCTTTTCTCATGTGGTCTTGTTAATGTGACTGTGGGTGTGCAGAGTATTTATGATGGTCACCGTCTCTTGCTAGGACTGTTGCGTTGTGCGCATGCCTGTGTTAGTGTGTTTCTGTTATTGTTTAGAAAGGTCTGCATGAAGCCAGAAATGACATAATAGTTGACGTATATCCAAGGACATTGCATCCGCTTCCAATCTTTTGTCATGACATATAAACACTTCTCCGTCAAATCGGGCACGCTCAGATTTCTGTATACAGTATGGCTGCAACAAATTAGTGACACAAATGATAATAAAAGTTTGCCACAGATTTCATTAGCGATTAGTTCCATGATCTATGACTTAATACGCATGCTGGATTTAGGGTGGGGGCATCATGAAAATTGTGTTTTTATATTCTCAAAATAACAAAATGTCAGGAAGAATTATCTGATAATTCTTCTAACTTCCAATAAAATCCTTATAAAAAAATTGTGTTATATTTCTCAAACTATTAATCTAATTGATTAATCTTAAAAGTATTTGACAGACTAATAACTAGTTACAAGTGGTAGTTGCAAGTGCACAGTATTGACCTTTTAGATGTCGTCAGTGCATTGATTTTCCGAGGAAGCAGTTCATTATTGTCTGAATTTACGAATTACCATTTATTAGTCCTGATCTGCTAAATAGTAAAGCCAAGAAGTAGACATGGTGTCTGTCTTAAAGTGTTGGTAGTGATGGTGTAAATGCTGAAATGGACAGACAATTGATATGAATATGTATGCTGCCCTCAGGCTGCTGACTTGACGTTAAGTCTTCTGTCTCTCACAGGGAAACCTCCAGATCCACCAGGTACATGTTGGTCAGGATGGACAGGTAAGGACATGAACAAACACACTCTTACACCCAAGTCATACACTAATTAATACACGCTTCATATTATTAACCACATATCTTTTCAGCATTTTGCATGGTTTTGAGCAAACTGCTGACACTAAACAAAGGCAGGCATAACTGTAGCGATGCACATGTGTGGTTCTGTGTCATTGCTAAGTCTACTCATAAAACCTTTGTCAGCTTTATGCAATAGTCATCATCAGATGCGTCTGATAGCCCCAAACCCTTTGGTCCGTCTGAGTAGGCTCTTTGTTCTGCTGATCCTGCACACATGGAGGCATATGGATATGCAGTACTCCACACACTCTTTCCTTTCATCCATTCCCATTTGCCAGCCTGGGAAAGAAAAAGAAAACCCTTTTGGCTTTGAAAGTGGTTAACCTGTACGCTCAGTCTGTCGAAGTGAAGAAGTGCTGTTTTCTCTCTGAGTTTCACGAAGGTGTTGACAAAATATCCAGTTTGTGGTACCACTCTTAGTATGCTGTATGTGCTGTCTCTTTTGCAGCTTTGTTGTGAATGCATTGCTGAGAGTGTCAAAATTGAACACATTAGCACTCATGGCAGCTAACCAAATGTTCTCCTTGTGTCTTTCCCTTGATAATGTTTGGATAGGATGCACAGATAAAAAGGCTAAATAAATCAGAAAAACTCAAATAATTAAATAAAACATTCACTATAGTGGTATGACACTGATTCTGTGCCAGGCTTCATTAGATAGAGCTGTTAAATGAACTGGGAATTTACCATTACTGATTTTTGCACTGCATTTCACATTTCGCAAACTTTGATTGAAGCTTTCTCTGTGAGCTTGGAGAGGCACTTTTAGAGGGAAGCATTTTTGGTGACTCAACCCTGTGCAGATGGATCTAATAATGATTTATTACTTTGCATTACTTACATTTACAGAACAACACTAGGGCCCTCTGGTTGTGAAAAGCTCTTAGTGCTTTATTCTCTCATTCACTCATACAGTACATTCAGATACATCCACAAAGGTTTTTTAGTTTGTATGTCTTTATTCTGCTTCCCTCCTCCATATCTTTTGGATGTTTTAGACCCAGGGCTCTTCCTGTTTCTCGGTTCTTGACCCCAAGCTTTTAGTGAGTCTTGATTAAAGCCTGTGATGGCCACTGCAGATCACATGTGGATGCCTGAGACCAGTAGATTATTTCATATTCATGATTTCATCATATCCATCTTGAAGGGAGGCTTAAGGGAAGGAAGTTCTTTCTCACGCTCCACTGTTTGGTGGAGAAACAGTTTTATTCTGTTGAGACAGGCATTGTTATCTAATGCCAATCAAAGGTTAGTTTACTTCTAAAATGAAAAGGCTACACAGGCTTATTATTGGTCATTAGTAAGTAGGTCATTTCTTGAAATGTACTACAGTTAAGTTATTTGTTTATTAAAAGGCTTGCATTTGCTTTTCACCTCATTACACCTCTTTAATCATTTGCCGGAAAAAGTGATGAGACCACTGTATGGCAAGTGATGGCTATCCCACTTTCTGTAATACTTCAAAGGTTTGGGAGGAAAAAGAAGTTTGTAGCCACCCACTGTCTGAAATCACAGTAACTACCTGTGCTGTCAGCTGCTCTATCGTTCTTTTGAAAGTCATGAATAAGATCTCAAATCCTCCAATTCACTCATACTTAATGCTCTGGGGCCATTAGCTATTTGTACATTTGAGATGTTTGAACTCATTCGCTATACTGAGACTTTTTTAGTTTTGTTTTATTGTCTGTTTAGCTGGCTGTGTGTTTTCAATTGTTTGAGGTAGTCACCCCACATCTTAGTTCTTCTTCTCCCACATTCACAAACACACGCATGCTTGTGTCCTCAGATGACTTGCCCATTGAGCCTGGCGGCAGCATTCCTTTCTTTCTCTCTACAGTCTTGGCAAAAACTTTAGCCAGAATTTGGTTCAGATTTTGCACCACACTGCATAAGGTAACCAGTTGTTGTTGAACTGGTTTTTGGTCACTGCTCTCATGTGGTATATACTGCAATGCTGCATTCACTAACAAATCAGCTGTCCTACAACTTCAGCGTGCAATGCCTGTAGCTATTAGTTCTTCTCTGACCACTAAATGATCATTTCAAAGCTCTTATTTCATCTGTCGATAAACGTCATAGTTTAACTTTCTGTGAAATGTGAAAGACTCTTAAAAATGAAATGACGCTTGGACTGATCTGTAGAATAGACAGTGGGTTTGAAGTGAATATGCAGATGCTTGTCGAACTGTTGGTTTTAACGGACGCTGCGAGAGGAGTAAGAACATTTCATTTCTCTAAATGCTACTTTCCTCGCTTCCTGCTGCCCTCATATCTTTTCCTCAGATCTTTCTCTCACGTCTAGTGGGAGGGACATAAGACATGAGGGAAACAAGGAGAGACAGTTAAGCGCTCTGGAACGTACCCACAGTGTCCCAGTATGCAGGAACTAGAAAGGCCTCTATTCCCTTTGCAGCTTTGCTAACCCTGTCTTATTTTCCTTTTCATTTTAGGTCTTGATTGTGTCGGCAAAATGAAATGAGCTCAGTGCCAAAATAAGCACAAAAAGACTTATTCTTTTAACCTCAAATTTCGGGTCTAGCTTTTCTCACACACACACACACACGCATACACAGTGGCAGGATCTCCTCTGATGAAGCACATCGAGCAGAAACAAGATCCAATCCAGTGTGATATTAGTGATTGTACCTGAAGGGGATACATCTCTTTGTTCAGATATTTGTTTGTGTATTCCTTTAACATTATGGTCGTATCATGATTGGTGTAGTATTTTTGGGCCAGGCTTTGTTGCCTTATTTGTTTAGAGAGAGGCCCTTGTAATTTGGCAGAATAGTGCTGAGGCTGTGTTTGTGCTATGTGACCAAAACTGTACTGAAGATCACTCAAGAACACAGGCACATTTCCACTTTTCACAGCTTTCCACAGCTAGCTTGAGCTACCTCTCTTTCCTCTCCCTGTGCTTTTCAGATTCCACCCACCTTTAAAGGCCATATGGCACATCCAAATAAAATATGCTTGTTTACCCTCTCAAGTGGCACCAACAAAAGTTGCTTCCTGTTATCCTCCACCACGTACGGGTGCATTGGTTTTTGTGTGGCGCCCCCGACCTTGCTGCCACCAGAACAGTGAAGCAGTATAGAATTTACTTAGGTGCTGCCCTCCACCTGGACCCCATAGATGACAACATTTTAACTCTACTTATTACAGCTTCTCCGTGGCCCCCTGGTGGTGTGGAGACTTTGTGTCTGTGCTTGGATTATACTCCCCGTGTCAAAGATAGTACTACACATACTATCCTTGCTGTTTTTGTAATGCTTCACAAACATTTGTTGTGAGTAGAGATCAGTAAATGGATTCTGGGGATAGTTAAAGGATAAGGGGTCAAATCCCTGTTCTAGGTTATTGATGTTTGTTTGAAGTTTTGTAGACAGAGAGTAAAATGTTGAGAGGGCTGCAGTCTGACCCCATGCCTGCTCTCTCTACACCAATTATGCATCACCACTGGAGATACGCTGAATGCTACGAGCACAGCACAGCACACACACACACACACACACACCACAACCCACTATTCTGTCTATGTTTGTGCTTGTGTTCACAGTGGCTATGTGTGTAGTTCAGCTGTAGAAGCTTGTGTATCTATGACACTCAGTGTGTATTGAGCCCTGAAATGAATGTCACATTGGCACAGCTGAAAGGCTGAGCAAAACTGGATCCAAAACTTCTTTACCAGCCTATAAAATCCCTTTCATTCTGACGAAAGAGAGAAGGCAGGCCCATGAAACTATAAAATAACTAGTCTTTTACGGCACTCCACAGTCTGTCACAGCTTCTTATCAAGTGCCCCTCTTTCTCTCTGCTGTGATCTAACCCTCCACTGATGCAGACCAAATGGAGAATTGGAAGATGAAAGGTGGGGTGGGGGGGCTGATGAGGAGAAAGGGAGAAAGAATAAAAGATTGCAAGAGCAGAGCCAAAAGGAGAGACTGTCTGGAAGAGATGTTTTGTACCATTCCTGATTGAAAACCAAGTCAGGCTCAGCTGGGAATCAGACACCAACACAATTAAACACATGATACAAGTTGCCACATAAAAGAGGAGAAGAGGATGGTGTATCCATCACGGCTCAGCTCAGGGCAAAACAACAGCACCAACAACTGAGTTCATGCTGCTTTCTGTCAGTTTGAAAATCCAGCACATCTTGAGATACCTCTGAACTTGCGTCATGAACTGATGACTGACCTGAATACTGCTCATCATGACAAGTGGCAGCACCTCCCTCCCCCACCCCGACCCCCACCCCCACCCCAGTTGAATCTCTTCCATTTCTTCCTGTCAACACATGTTGTGTTGCATCAGTTGGATCCATCCAAGTTGTGAGCTTTTAGGGTCAGTGTGGGAAATGGGTCACAGAACAGAAGGTCCACAGGGGTCGTCAATGTTCCCTTTAGCGCCGCTTTCAGGACCTGTAAATACAAAACCGGTCCAGAACCAGGAGAGGGAGGGGGATGCATGTTGTGTTACAGAGATTGTGCAGGGAGAGATCATGGTGTGTTGCTGGTTTGATAAAGGAGGTGATAAAAAAGAGAACTCAAAAGGAAATATGAAGTAAGACTGCAGAACAGATGAACTGGAGAGTGGATGTACAGTACCAGTTGTTTGGACCTTAACTCTTGATGTTGAACTCTTCCTGTGTTTGAGGTCATTGTAAGCTCAAAGTTGTGTCAACACGTGTGAGTGTGTGTATGTTTCTGTGACCACTGCCAGAGACATCAGCTCCGTTGATGCCTGTTGCGAATTAGCTTTGGTAGATGTCTGGCGCCCAAGGTCAGTATCTCTTGATTTGTCATTTCTACACACAAAGCAGATGCTTGACCAAACCTCAGGGTTAACTTCGCTGAATTAGGGTGTGATTTGTCCTGGAATCAATTTGCTGGCTTGTGGCCTGAGTGTTTCTCTCTCTGTTCTATGTTGTTTCTAGTGTACAATTGGGATGTTGAGAGTCCTGTGATCCAAAGTAGGAAGGTGGGTTGGAAATTAAATGAAAATAGTCAGAAGATGTTTTATGACCAATGTTTAGTGTAAGTGGGATGTATGTAAGCAGTGGAAGGATTTAGAGGTCGAGGAGCAGGTCTTGTTTCAAAGGAAAAGTGGTCTGCTTTGTGTCCTTGTGGCTTCATGGCCGGGAAGAAAGGGCCATAGATCAGGGAATCCATCGTTCTGACTGTGTGTGTGTGTGTGTGTGTGTGTGTGTGTGTGTGTGTGTGTGTGTGTGTGTGTGTGTGTGTGTGTGTGTGTGTGTGTGTGTGTGTGTGTGTGTGTGTGTGTGTGTGTGTGTGTGTGTGTGTGTGTGTGTGTCTGTGTGTGTGTGTGTGTGTGTGTGTGTTTGTAACTTGGGATTGCAGAGCAGAGCAGAGGAGGGTAACCCCAGTGGTGTGTTCTTTTGTCTTTGTGGGCAGAGCCTGGGGTCACTGGCTGTACAAGTACGGACCAGATGTTTCAGATACTTCAATAGGCCTAGTGCTGCACTCAGTACATTTACATACACTTTCAAACTTTCATCATATAATTGGCAATTAAATGATTTTTTCCCCCACAAACATTATGTATACACCTTTTTAATGTGATGGGAATCAGCATGAATTGAAGCATGCTAACTCTGCTCAACAGACCCAGATTAATATGATCATAAATTGATTTAGTCTGATCCGTAAACGTGTGAGTATGCCACCTCCATCAGGACCAATGCTCAGCATTGAGTGCAGGTAAACATACAGACTGTCTCCAGTCCGAGGCCTAGAGCGCTCCATCCTTCAATCCAGTTCACCTCAAACAGGATCCTGACAGGGACTGCAAGTGTGATAATTATTGGTAAGAATTGATAAGCTATAATGAAATACTCTTTGCTCATCTGTCAATTATAAATCAGACAATTAGTACCTAAAGCAGAGCACTAACATTGGGTCATAAACAGAGTAAGCCTCGTTTGATTACCGGGGCTTTATTAGTTGTCGATTTCCGTTATTTAAACCAACATCCATTAAGTATTTCTGTCCCTCATTAACTTGTAGGCTACCACGTTGACATTTATGCAGCCGGCAAAACAACAAATGCTACAGAGAACACACGAGAGCCCAGTCCGACCAATGGGACCCTTTTAAAAGTAGTTTTGTTTCCTCTTTTACTGATGCTGGCAAATGCACAGGCAGCAGTAAATGTAAAACTGTCAGACGTGATGTGCCAGTGACTTAAACTCCAGTAAGTTGCACGGTGATGTAAGATGACAGATGTCTTTCACGACAGATGTGAGAATTGACCTAGAACATTTTGCTTCTTGACTGCTGTATATCAAAACCTTTAACTTATTTTAATTTAAAGTTTCCAATGCTTTTTATTATTATTTTCAGAAATACATCCAGTAACATAATAAGAAGTCTTTTCATTCACGAAATGTACTGTCCATTGTCGATTTAAAGTCTTAACATTTGAAACTCACCTCATTTCACCTCTGTTGGGATTCTTTGCTCGGAACGAGTAAATGAAATGAGTTGTCTCTTTTTTTTATGAACTGTCATAGTGCACAGTATATCACCGCCTCTGGCATCATTGAATTTAACAGGCTAATTGTAAACATGATAAAGGCATCATGTGAAATGATGAATTATATTGACGTTGTAAAAATGCCTGCGTCCATCACGCAAGCGGGGTTTGGATTTCTGCAAAAGAAAGCGAGGAAAGTTCCTTGGGACTTTCGTCCTTTTTGCTTTATGAGCACAACTCTTAATTACAGCTGTTATTTTTGTCATCAGTCCCCTTTTGATTTGCTGGTTCTGGACCCAAATTCAAACCAATCTGGTTTTGTCATAAAGCCCCTGTGAGCCGTGTCTCAAGCTTACTCCCAGTTTGTTGGTGGGAGTTGCAGAGCCGAGGTGCAAGGGAGGGTCTGATTGAATGCAGGTGCTGAGCTCTCATGTAGAAACAGTGTCATAATGTGGGTGGAGATGGGAAGGAACCGTCTAGGTTAGGAGGTCAGCCGTCCTGCATGTCATAAGATTTATTATAAGGATAATAAAGAATATTAGAAAGATAAGGGATAAATCAACTAATAAATAACCATAACTGCCAAATGTGCGTGTAAAAGCATTCACAAATAAGTGGAATAAAACATGCAACCTTTCATTTCTTAAACCAGACTTTATGCTCCAACGTCTGACTTTTTTTGATCTAGTATTGTATTTTATTGGGAGCTGACGCACAACTAAATTAAGAATGAAGCTTTCACCAAGAGGTAAAATAAAAGCCATTAATACAAATCAATGACAGCAGTGAGACATTTAGGCTTACGTGTTCATTTTCCCAGTCTACTGAAGGCTAAACAAGCACCACTGAACGTCTCTATCGCCGAATTGCAGCCAGGCCTTGTATCCCCCCCCCCCCCCCCCCCCACACACTCACACACACACAATCACACACACACCACACACCCACCGGTGCTAGTGTTTCAGCTTGGACATCTGTCCAGGCTCGGGAGGGCTGCAGTCACAGATGTTGTTGACGGCTGTGAAGCTGAGAGGAAGTTCCAGCCACTCCAAAGTCCAAATGTTTCTTTTTTCATTTCCCTGTTTTTTTTTTCATAAAGGGAAGGAGCTGTTCCATTGAGAGTGATAGGATCCAGATTTGTGTAACTCACTTTTATTACAGCACAGAAAAATGGCTTGCTTATATGGATTTTCGTTTCCTTTAAAAGTGGCGTCTTGTATTTGGGGGGATCCCATTAGACTGTGATTACTTGCAAGTAAAAGCAAAATCTTAAAAACATTCACAGATGCACATGCACACTGAGTGGGTGAGTCATTGTACCATCCAAAACACAGCTGAGTCAAAGGGAGACCTCCTGTGAGCCGAAAAATTGATTCCAGCCTGTACCAAGTATCTGTATTGTGGATGGAACAGTGTTTTCTGATTGATGCAGCTGCACACAGCTGCTCTTATACTGAAAAAGAGATCGCATGGAGATAACAAACCAAAGTCATTGTAATTCTGGATAGTTTGTTAAGTCCCATTATTCAAATTTAATAAGGTTCATTTGGCGTGAGAGCAGAAGCAAAAGTACATTTTAATATCCTCAGATGAGGCTTAAAGCACCTTGTTGTTCTGGGAGTTGTTGTAAGTCAGTGTTGAAATCAGGAATGGTTTTTGCATTAGGTTGTTGTTGTTCTGTTTTGTGTTGTTCTTTTTGTGTCTCCTATTGCTGCAATTATTTAGTATGCCGGCCCATTACTGCAGAACGCATTACAGCATCAGCAGCAGATCTACTTTCCTTTTTTCCCCTTTTTTTCCCCAGAAGGCCATAGCAACTCGCAAAGCCTGCCGAGATTTTAAGATGCTTTTGATTATTGAGTATTCCTCTCTCAGCTCCTCTTCCCTCTCAGCTCTGCACTATAGTAACACACTCCCTTAAATCCTGCTTGTCTGCTCTGCTCTTTGACCTTCCAGGACAGGGGCGGCTGTCCAGCCCGTGTTATTTAAGGGATCCCAATTCCTAAAACCATTGAAGTCAACAGTAACTGATAGCACTTAAGATATGCTGATAGTCCTTGTTTCTGACAAATTGAGCTTGCAATGCCAAATCTAATATATTAGGGTATGTTTTAAAAATGAGTCATCCCTGCTCTTCGGTGAAAACTGATGCAGCTATGTAATCAAGGCAAGACAGCAAAGGTTGCACACTGTGACTTACTTATGCTGTCAGAAGACAGACACATCCTTCCTTAGCCTGTTGTCTTATGTGTTGTTTTCTCCTAAACGCCCCTGAAGGTTTAAGGTGTGGTTTGTTTTTTTATTTCTATGCCTTCATTTGTGACCACATTTGACAGCTGCACAGTTGCCAGTTCATTTCAAGGGTTGTAGTTAAAGTATTGCACGTTTTTTATGATGACCCTATAATCTCTGTAATGGTTATTGGCACAAGCAATTACAATATGTGGAATGGTTATTAGTGGATCATTCTTAAGGTGATCTGAGAGCCTTATATGTATTTTACTAGGATATAGTCTCGGTTGACTTACTTTCGCTTGGTATTTGCCCCTGAAGTGGATATTTAGGCTTTGCATGTTTTTCACCAACTTTCAAGCCAGGCGTGGCGACAACCCAAACAGTGGAGATGTTTTTTTGATGTGAGTCGTGGGACAGGATGTGGACCAGAGCGGTTCCTGTGTAATTGCTACAGAGCTCTCACACACCATTCCAACTCTGTAAATGCTTATTTGCGCCTCGGTGTTCTGCAGCACACAGCTGAGAATGCAAACCGCTCTCAAATGGCATTTGAGAGTCTAAATGAGTGAGACAATGATCTCGAGTGTCAACCGTAGCCCCTAACCCCAGTAAAGACGTTTAGATACACCAGTTAGACATTGCTGACTGGTTGTCATGCATGACAATCTTCACTCACTTCACTTCACTCACAGTACACTACACTTAATAAGAAAATGTTAGGATGGAGGGCAGAGAACTGGATGCATCTCTAGGGATGTTTACCATGAAGAAACACTAACCCAGATGGTTGTGCATTTGTCTGGGTTCTCAGTGTTTTCAATTAGTTGACTGACTGGGCACCATTGGCATGTGCTGTTTGTTTCTGTGGCAGACGGAGTATGTGAACTGTGTATGTGTGCCTCTCTGATGACCATGTAATTCCCAGGCTAATCCGCTAAAGGATCGGCAAATGTCTTCAGGTGTCAGCACAACATGCTGTGATCCGTTGGACCCAGCTCTTACAGTCATCCAGTTTGTTTTGACCCATTTTTGTACTTGTGTACACGTGTACTGGTGGTCTGATGGGGTTAGTCAGCGAGGCTTCCTGCACTAATAACTTCCATCAGGCTGGCTGGCTGGTTCTGGTACATTTTGGTGACGAGGCAGCAGATTCTGCGGTGAAACTGGCAAAACCGCTTTAATGACGAGGCAAGGCGATGGGACTCGGTGGAGGTTAACAATCTTATGAGCCTCGTCACTGACACAGAGCTTCAAAGCCAAGGTCGAACGTGGGCTGGGGAGCTGAGGGGCTTGGGGACTGGAAGGGTTAGGGGGCAACAAACCCAACAAACAGCATCTGTAATTGAGGTTTGTGAGGTTTAGCTTTTTCTGCATGCTTGCATATTCCATTCTTAAATGCTGAGCTTGTCCCAGTCAGTCTCAGCCCCAAGCATGGCTGGAAGGACACAAAGACAACGATGCTCATTGAGAACCCAACATGTGAAATCTGACAGATGGAGGAGACTGGAAGAGGCCTGTGCTCCAGGACTTGGCCAGGATGAAAGAATCTACATATGGAAATATGATGTAATTGAATGTTGGCATCCCTTGCCTTTCTAACCAATGCCCTCCCTAACAAACATTTGTAAGAGAGCCTTGAGCCACATTTACCAGAGCCGTCTGTGACCTCTGTGTGATTAAAACAAGCTTGCACAAGCACGAAGATGAGCGGATATTTCCCTCTATTTTTCCTTTTGCACTTCTGCGTTGACAGCATGATTGCATGTTAATTTCAATGTCTGTTGTCACGTGCAAATTATGCAATCCAATTAGCAATGTTCTACTTAACCCAGAGCCTCTTGTCTGTCCATTTCCTCTTACAAGTGTGTACATACTTACAATCCTGTGTGTTTGCGGTTACACTCTATCTATAGGAATCGCCCTCAACAAACTATAGAGCTACCCAACGACACTCACACACAGCTGCACTATGCTACTCTGTAATTAGTGCACTGAAACCACTGAGTTCTGATGTTGCCTGGCTAACGCTCAACATTGTGGGAGATTTGGATACCCTTGCAATGTCACTCTTTTCTGTGCCAATGCCGTTTTATTTCATTTTCTCAATATGACTAAGATCAGATGGGGCCAAATAAAAACCAAGCCTTGCAGAGGATATCATGTTTTGTAGCTCTGAAAAACAAAACCTATAAAAACTAAGTTGAATGGAATGGACCGTTAAGTTCCCCCTGCAACTTGATGTATAAACAGCGGGTGAGATGCAAAGAAGTGAGAAAAGCACCAACTGAAATGTTTATTTACATCACTCAGATACCACAGCTCTGCTCTGTGCGTGTGCGTGTGTGCGTGTGTGTGTGTGTGTGTGTGTCTGTGTATAAATGTGTGTGTGTCACTGCTGTGTGTTACATGCTGATGACTGTAATCAATAAAAGTGTATAAACACATCAGATCGGATATAAAAGGAGGCTTTCTGCTGTTTGTTTTTAATTGGTTCTTATTGCCAATCGGCTGACCTGCAGCTCATTACAGAGTTGGCCAGATACTGTTGTTGGATTGTAAACTTGGCTAGATGAGTTTTTGTTGAGATCTAGTGAATTTTAATGTAAGCAGTCTGACTCCTGATCAGGTTTGGACTAAAGTTAATGTTAAAATGTTGAAAAAGTGTTAAAAAGTGAGATGTCGGTGTCGGATGATGATTTCTCACTGTTTTCCCACCTGTCTTGTTGTAGGTGCTGCGCGGCGCTCAGCTGATTGCAGTCGCGTCAGCTGATGGGGCGACCACAGCAGTAGAAGGTTCAACCCTCCCCCCTGACATCCAAGTGCAGTACGTCCAACTAGCACCCGTCACAGATCACACTGCTGCTGTACAGGTAAAGACACACACACGCACACGCACACGCACATGCACACGCACACAAAACACACCATCTTATAGCCCGTGCACGCGTACACAGGCACAAATCGTGTCTCACTGGGTAGCGTTCCAAGTGCTGCAGTGTGCAGCTTTCCTCTCTGTTGGAGGTGAAACAGACCCCACGCTCACCTAAATCAGTCACACTTAACATGTGTTTGCTTTTCAACCAGTCCATAATAAATGAAAGTTCCCTGCTTCCTCTGCTCTGCTCCTCAATCTGAAGTAGATCAGTAATCAGCCCTTTGCTGATGCCGTCAATATGTGCTGAGGAATGGGCCAACAGATGCAAGCTGCAGGATTTTTCTGATTTTACAGCATTAAACTGACATGTGCATTCAAGTGTTTGAGTTTTTAACCAGAAAATCATCCATTTTATATGCAGTTAAGATTTGTTTCCATAGTATACATGATGACATTTTGCATCAAGCAATTTTTGATTTTATTTTTAAGATTCCAAATTCCAAATAAATCTTGAAGGTATATGATTAATGCCTTTTAATATCAATGACACAACAAATATCCTGTAATTTTCACTGGTAATTACTTTGAAACTTTGATAATGAAATACGAGTGCAATTTTTGCAATTTAGCTAAAGTACTAACGGGAATGATGCTGTCTGCTTTCTCCTCATAATCTCACTTGAATCAAATGCACTTACCGACTAGTCTCTATGGTGTTTTGTATAAACAGTAATTTCACACAATAAAATGTGTGGCTGAGGCGTCACAAGGAGAAAAGGAATAATTAGCAGATTTGCTTAAAATCTGGCCTGAGCTGGTTGAGCAAAAGCCATGTGTGGAATGATGATTGTGCACAGACACGAGTGCACAGTGGCCTTTGAAGTGGTCACTGACTCAGTCAGAAATAAAGATTTAAAAAAGACGCTTTTCCATTGTTCTCTCCGTTTTTGCTGTCACATTGTCTTTGTTACTGCTTAGTTTTCTTGCAGTCACATATGATAATCAGTGTGAATAAAGCCTTTATTGTGTTGTTGTAAAGAGAACCTTAAAGTGTTTGTCTCTTCAAAAGATTTATGGCTGTGTAACAGACCAATCCTGTTCTGATATGGATCTCCCTGCAGAGTTTGTAGTTTGATTGATCATTATTGCTTCCCTGCAAGACATGCGGAGAGCAAATGTCCAGACCAGCAACGCATCAGGTTTTGGTCTTTCATGGTATTCCTATTACATACTTGCATGACTTTAGCCTCTCAATCTGACTTGTTGTCCCTTTGTTGTTTTAGTTGTCTAGGGGATTGTGAGAGTGCGGGTGTAGTTTCAAGCACCTACTGTGTATTGATTCATATTTGTTTGCTGCAGGTGATGCACCAGTGTCACTAATATCCTCTTTGTGAATTCATGTGTACACACAATAATTGCCACCACATGCGCTGCTTTCCAGTTCCATCGCTGCATTGTTGCTGGATGTTGTTTGTTTACTCAATTGATTGGAATGAATTTCAGATCTATAAGCGCTGCTTATTTTCTAAGTTTTGCTTGTACACACTTCTTGACAGAATGAAACAAAGCTGACAGAGGTCTGATGGGTCATCAGCCTGCAGCCATGAGCATGCACAGTGACAGGGTGAAACCAGTCGTGGACAATGTGGTGACGAAACCGTAATTAAACTATAAAAATCTGAATTTTATCATGCCTCAACCTTGAAATGATGTAATGCAATGATCCGTTGATGCTAATCCATCCCGTATGTTCCAGAGGAATCTTTGTTTTGTTCTCATTGTTTATAGAAAGCAGGTCTCAAAAGAAAGAAGACTAGACTAGATCGAACCAATCAATAATCAATCACAGGACAAACTGCATCACAAAATAATTGAAAGAGGGAAGCAAACAAAGCAGAAGATGCAACAATGCAATTTTGCCTGCTGGTATGGAATGAGTTATTGGAGTTATTACCACTCTTAGGTTTTGATCTCGTATCAACATGTGCACGTAATCAATACCTGACTGTCAAATCAAATGAATTCAGTAGGATTCAAAAATATTTATTGGCATGTAACATAGAACATATATGTACCAAGTAAAAGTAGGGCTGCATTTTAAAATAAGTATAAATATAAAATAAATCAATAAAATGTGAAAATTGTACATGTTCAAATAAAAATGCTTAAGTTAAATAAACTTAAAAAATAAAGGGAGCAAAAGCTTTAATTTCCCACTATCTGTTTCAAGTCTTGACTCTGAGGGAACACTCATGCGCAGGTTGTTGGGCAGTGAATGTGTGGCTCAGGGTCCTGGTGATACTGCTCATATTGGGCTCTAAGACCCCTTAGTTTCTGTGATCTAACTTCAGATTTTAGCAGCTGTGTTTGTTCTCATAATGCCGTTTCACATCGACACTTTTTATACATGTCACCGTTTCTGAACATGTGAGACACATTGGCTTAGTGCTCCCAATGGGAAGTATGAACAGAAATGACTCCTTTCCGGATTAAATGCTCTATTTTCGCTGTACAGGCGGAAATCGAGCATTTAATATAATGGCGCTCTCTTTTTTTGCAGAGTGCCATTTTTGTTTCCCTTTTTTTCCGTCTCACTCCTCTGTTTTATAACTTTTATCTGTTTATCTCTCTTTGTTTTCTCTTACCTGTATCGCTCTTTCTTTTTCTTTCTTCCATCTTTAACTTGCCTCTAACTCTCACCTGTCTTGCGTGTAGAGTCGCAATGTTTACCGCTTAAAATGCACAAACTTGATTGGCTGACTAGTGTCACGTGGGATGGCTTATCTCGTGTGCAATTGGTCTGTGCATTTTCCTCGCTAAACCATTCCTGTAAAACTATAAAAGCGGCACCAGTTTTAATAGAAGCGCCCCGTCTTTTAAACCATAGCCTTCTGTTTTGGCTGTAGGTCTGGGTCCGGATCGGGGTCCGTCTTTTCGTGACCTAAGTCATAGAGTGTAAACATGGCTGACTTCAGAGGTCATTGGAAGGTTCCTGCTCTCTTCCTCCGCCTATTCTCAGTGTTGAATCAAAAGAATTGCTCTCATGTGTTTCCAGGCATGTGGTATCATTTATACAAGTTCCTTGATAAATTACTTAGGCTTTTGTATTTATTTATCTCTGAATTTTTCCTCTCTCTTTATTTAATAGTTTCCATTACACAAACTCAATCAAGTAGAGTGCAACAGACGCAACAATATGTTACACAGAGCACATGCCTGTTTCTCCGGTGTAGGTGTGATCTATGCTAGATGCTCCGCCTTCAGTCTGAAGTACCACAGTGCCCCAATTATCTGGTTCTGTACACAATTCTTAAAAAGTGCTAGAGCAGCTATAGAATCTCAAAAGGTAGATTTATTGTTCATCAGACGTTCCAAAGGGAGACAGGCTTCTGCAATGACAGTTAGACACAGACAAGGCATCAAATGCTCTGTGAAAAACACCCATCCATTTGAGTTTAACTTGGCCTCTTGTCAGACACTAGGCCATTAGGTCCCTCAGCCTTAATGTGTTGTGTGTATCGTGTGTGCTGCGCTGTGGTGCAGCTGTGCTCCAATCATTGCTGTTGTCTAGTGACAGCATGCTGTGCTGAAGGGAGGATTAAATACTGCAGGTGTGTTTGAGGGAACCTTTGGCGAGCATCTGAGGAAGGAGTGAGTCACTCTTCATGGTCATCATCCAGGACTGAGTCATGAACTTCTCATCTTTTAAGGGGTTTTACCCACACAATACCTCGCTCTGTCTGACGTCTAGAACAGACAGCCAAAGAGTGCAAAAACACAAATAGCTTATCCCCTCTCCAGTCTCTCTCTACATGTCACTCTGCCACTTATCTTATTCCCCTCACCAACCATCTTCCTCTTTGATCTGTTCACCGTTATCTCATCTGGAATCCTTTTACTCCACCGTCTATCTTTTATCCATCTCTTGCAATTGCCTCATGTGGTGAGACTGGGAAAAGAAAAGATGTGTCAATTAGTCAACATGCAACAAATGATGCATCTTTGTTTTGTTTTTTGTTTCGACAGTAGCTCAAGCAGAGTGCAATTATGTTTTGCTTTGCTTTCAAATTAATCGCCTCCCACTCAACTCTCTCTCTCTTGTGTCTTTTGTGTGCTCCAGGCTGCTGAGCTGGCCCCCACACTGCAGGCGGACATGGAGGTGAAAGAGGCTATCCAGGGCGCCATCCAGGCAGAGAACGGAGAGGTGGTCCAGATTGTGGCAACCTGAGAGCCCCTTGAGAACCCTGCCCAGCAGCATGGCCAGACGAAGTGGGACATCAAAGGTCAACAAACGAACACAGTCTATGAAGTCTACCTAGCAAACGCATCAAAAACCCTTTTCACATATACAGAAGGTCACCGATGAAAGAATGAAGGAGCAGTTTTTTCCCCCTTGCCAACGTCTTCGTTCAGTGCCAACCAGATGTCGCAATGTGGAAGAGAACTTGAAAAGATCATAATACTCCAAAATCAACTGTGGTTCTTCTGGTGTTTTTCATCACCATAAGGACCTGGCCCACCACAGAGTACACAGTGGGATTATACTCAATCCAGAGAGAATGCTGCTTAGGCAGACCATCACCCCGCCACTTCATCAGCACACATGCTTGTTTACATCAACTTTTGGAAAATAGTAGTGTTATTTGGAGTTAAGCTGCCTGGCTAACCCTGAAACCCCCGTGAGGGTTTGTAAAACCCCTGAATCCCACCTCAAACATCAGAGCTGTGCTCCCTTTCTCGTCATTGCTTGTCATGGTGGACTGCAGTGGAAAGTAGATTTAGCTGAGGACAGCTACTCTTGGTTGTGATTAATTTGGTTTCCTGTCGCTCTCCATGATTCAATCCATACCATGTCTCCCGGGTTTAAGCTCTGCCTCCATTTACTCTGTTCAGCTTGCTTTTGCCACATAGCTTTTGTTTGTTTGTTTGTTTGTTCGATTCATCTGTTGGAAACATGCTGAAATTTTGGGTAGCTTTAATTTTGGAGGTAGAAAACCATAAAAAGACGATGCCAGTGGTAGACAGTACAATTTGATTGTAGTGTACCAAGGAAACCCTGAAGTTGTTTGTTTCCCTTTTTTGTCTCTGTGAAAATACATCCATATGAATAAAATATGTTTGTGGTTGCCATAAAAGTATGTTTTTATTTTGCCTATTACAGTATTTTCTCCTTCTTACCATCAGCTGTGGTCATCAAAAGTGCTGCAAAACCATCTAAAACAAGACGTTCTTTCATCCACCACAAACAGACACTTGAAATAAGTACTTTGGTTTTGAGGTCTTGTTTTCCATTGAAATGATTTATTTACCTGAACAAAATAGGGCTTTACATGGACTTGATGGACAGATATTTTGACCCAGTCAAAACCGTTTTTTTTTAACAGTCTTTCCTTCCCCCGGCTATGCTGGCGTACCATCATCATTGAATGTTTTTCTTTCAATAGGAACAGATTGTGTGAAGTGTGTTGGTTGGAACGACGCTCCACTGATGATGAATACATTTGCAGTCAGAGGACAAGAGATAAGAGAGACACTGTGAAGCTTTGTGTTATTTTCGGGAAGTTTCCCACGCACTGTGTGATGTAATGGTGTATTTTGGAGCGGTGGTAAGAATTAGATGACAAAGTGAACTTGGTAAAACAACATCCATGACCTTGTCTGTCTCCTCTTGTTTCCTTTTCAGTCTGTTGTTGTCTATTGGATTTTTGATGTTGTCCCTTTTTTCTTTATTCTCTCTTTACTCTCTCTTTACTCCTCACTGCGCACTGCTGGGTTTTTCCTCTGTCGTTTTGAAAGCCATGTCGAAATCCATTTGCTCCTCTTTAAAATTGCACACACAGTCTGGTCTAGAATTCCGTGGTCATAGACTGGTGGGCTAGAGTTTCCATCCCTGTCTCACACTCTTTTGACACTGTAACTGAGTGCAAATGTTGACTTGTACAACTTCTGCCTCCCCCACTGACCCCCTCCATTAAATGTTGGACTTGGAAGGAAACAGATCCTGGTCGTTATGGCCCGAGCTCTTCACTTTTACAACCCTGGGTCCCGTCCAGGATTCGGAGCGGTTACCGTAGCAATGGGTGCTCTCTCAGGCTGCCTCTTAGATAACCTGCTGAAAAACAGAAATGAATGATAGATGGAGGGACGAGAATGTTTGGATGGAGAATGCATGTGTGGGGAGAAGGAGTGGAGTGATGGACAGGATCCAGACGGTGAATCTTTTCCTTCTCTCAGCAGCCCTGTGTTCCATATTAACGGAGGATGTGCTGGCAACCACCACAGGATGCGAGTACCAACCTCTGCTCCTCACACTGGCTGCAGCTCTTCCCCTGCTCCAATTTTTACAATCCTGAACAGGTTTCTTAGTATGTGTAAAGACTGACTGACCATATTTGTTGAGCTGAACATTTCCAAACATCATGTGCATCCAGGACTGTAAATCAGCAATTGTTGATGTTGGGGAAACACTTAGATCCCCTAAGCCAGGATCCATCTCTCTGTTTAGCGTTATAATTCTCTCTCTCTCTCTCTCTCTCTCTCTCTCTCTCTCTCTCTCTCTCTCTCTCTCTCTCTCTCTCGCTTGCTCTAAGTCAGAGTCAAGCAACATGGATGGTTGTTACATGGATCATAAAATGCAGAAGGCTCCTTGAAGCTGAAGGTCCAAGTGTTCCCTCAAATGCCCCTGGCGCTGCTCAGTAAAACCTAACAAGCTGTTAGAGAGGTTGTCTTTCCCAATTTCAATGTTTTGAGTGTGTTGTTTTGCATGTGTGTTGCTATATTACACCACACAAAGTCTTCAAAGTTAAGTGTTAAACATCTAACTTCTATTGATCAGGGACAGTTAAATAAGAGGTATCCAAGAACAATTATTAACAATTAATTTTTTGATTTTTACATAATTCAATATATATTTATGATGAATTCCATCCTAAATTGGTATTTATACCATTAATTGTTTTTCAATTAATGGCAATCGATTGTATACATTTTTTTTTCTGAGGGGAACTAAGACCTTGGTCACCATTCATCACACAGATCATACCAGGTCATATTTTCATCAAAACTTTGAAATTTGACACTACATCATCACTAAAACTGCATTGTGTAACAGATTAATGAATCTGTAATTGCTCTACAAATAATTAAAAGGTGGTGACTCACATTTCCACCTTCACATATTCGTTTGTGTGATATTGATAAAGTAAGCTGGCAGGTTATGGTGCACACCTATACAATCTATCTGAATACAAGACAGCCCTGCAATAAATCCAACCTTTGTGAACAATATTGTGTGCATTTTTATGTTATTTTGAAGCGCAAATACGCCTCAATATATTACAACACCATAACTATGGCCTTGAAAATGACAATGGGAGTAAATCTGTATGTGGCGTCTGATATTGTCATTCTTATCAATGACTTACATGGCTAAAATGGATCTTGCATAGTTCTATTAATACCTTTTATTGACACAGTGTCTTTCAAGCATGATCCACAAAGTGCTTTCCATGGTAGAAAATAAAACAACACACTGGAGACTTACAAATGTCACCATAAAACCACAGCAGTGTGACACAGGGCAAACTAGAGGGGCATACCTCTGCCAAGGCCCAAATGTTGTCCAATTATGTCTCTCAATAAAGAAATTTAACAGACTAATGACTAGACTATGATCACCCCCACAAACAGACCAACAAACGACTGACTCTACCATGTCTGGTTCCAAAGGTATTGATAAAATGCGACTGTTATTATAGCGCCACCAAAATTTTGGGACAATTCCAATTGGTGGAAAGTTTGGCCCACATTTGCAGATGAGGATAGATCAAATGAGGGGGGAACAGTTAATAGTAGACTCTTTCCACCTGACGCCTAAATTCCATGAAAATTGTGTCATTACCTTTCGGGTAGGACAAAGGAGGACAAACCAACACAAGAGTTAATGTACAAAAACATAAAACATAAAAATACTGATTTTTATTAATGCAGAATTTTATCAATATCACAGAGTTAAAATAAATGACAATATACTTTTTATAATTATTTCATTTGAGAAGTTAAAAAAAAAAAAAAAAAAAAAATCTACAACGCTTCATCTGTCGCTTTTTACGTATCACGTGTCGCACAAACGCGCGTAGCGACTCCAAATAACGTGCGCGTGCTGAGTAATTGTAATCACGTCGATTAGCGTTTTGCAACTTGGAATTATCGCCATTAAAAATGAACGATGCCGCCAATATATGAACCGGCGGCGTGTTGAAAGTAGACATGAGGAAGACGGCGAGGAATTCCCTCACACATAAGCAAGTAAACAAAGTGCGAGTGAGCGGTGCCTAGAAACCACAGCTGATGGGAGGTCCTCCTCCTGCCGCGGAGAGCCCACGCAGCTGGAAGAGAGGAGGGAAACATCTGAGCAAGACAGCGGCACCAAAATGCTTCCTGGTCGCCGTGTTTGCTAAAACAAGCTGTGAAAGGTGACGTCGCGGATCTCCCTTATCTTTCTGCTGCTCCGGCTTTCTTTACGGTAAGACCAGACTGTTGTTGTTCATTGAAACTCTTGCACGCTACGTCAAAAATAGCTTGAAGTTAAAAGTGGAGACGTGATGACGTGAGAGGGTGAGGGAGGGGGGTTAACTACTTGTAACGCGTTCAGAAGTGTATCGCTGCTCAGCGTTCGACTGCTTCTAGTCACACTTGAATGCTCCGACCCAGCAGCGACGCTACTCACTCTCCCCAGGCGTCACTGCATGCGAGTCCAATTCTAATATCGATCAAAACGAGTCACAGGGGTATTTAGTGATCAAAGAGATAGTGATTTCATACAGAGTCTATTACTGTTGATACACTGCTCGGGGATTTAGCTCAAAACCATAGGAGTAATTGTGATTTAAAGCTTGCTAGTTTCTTGCTCTGCAACTTTGTGTTAATAGTAAACTTGTACCTTTTGACTTCTTCCGTGTTTCAATCTTTGTCTTGATGATTCAGTTTCACCCCCCAATTTACCAGAGGCCTCAGTAATCAGACAATACAAACACAGCAGTAAATCAGGCCTGCTTGAATCAGATAAGTCAAATTCCTTGTCAATTAAAAGAAAATGCAAAGCTAATCATACTTTATTATGACTGACAGTTTATGAGTTTATATTTCTGTTAACTCCATATGATAAAATTCAGTTTACCTTCAGTTCAAGGGAAGGTAATCTGTGTTTTATGTGTTGCAGTGATGCGAGATGGTTTCATGAAATTATGTCGTGCCAATGAGGTAGTAGACAACTGGTAAACCATCTTACTGTACAATGAGGTATGAAGTGTGTGAAGCGGAGGC
This sequence comes from Genypterus blacodes, assembly GCF_046128005.1. Classification (NCBI taxonomy): domain Eukaryota; kingdom Metazoa; phylum Chordata; class Actinopteri; order Ophidiiformes; family Ophidiidae; genus Genypterus; species Genypterus blacodes. The sequence goes on from NW_027466834.1 coordinate 3,635,836, forward strand.
GTTTATTCAATAGGCTTTGTGGTTTGTTTGAGCAAGTAACTATAACAAGTTTTTATTACCACCACCAAGTTCTTTTGCGTTCAAATTTCATTACTTTTTTTATAGAGACCCTGCTGTTTACTGTAAACTAATGGAGACGCTGGAGCAGCCTCTACCCATTGGACAGTAATTGTCAATACAGAATACTACTTCTTGTACTTTGCACGAAACAGCAAGTACACCAATGTGGCTGTTAATACCTTGCATACCTGAAACGGTGTATCTTTTGCCTCAGCTATTTCCTGCTGCTTATCATGAAATTCACAGTGGCATGTGAAGTGACATGATCCAGATTGATAATTTCAGTACAAATATGCACCATCACTGGATTAAATCAGGCACATTGCTCCCACAGCACACAGTAGGTCAGATGGCAATGACTGCGCGTTGCAGTGCATTGTTTTTGTTCACACTTTGAGAGTTTTAATAAGCCAGAAAGGTCTTTGGTTTTGTTAGACTTTAGGGACTTGGAGAGGTCATCCAGTTTGAACAGGCCCGCCTCTGATTCCATGGGAGAACGGCTGCTTGTTTGTGAACTCCAGAAAGCTCTCATGTGATGAAAGGAAACTGCAATTTGCTTTCCGTTGAGCAGAAGTCGAAGTGCTGTATTTGATTTACCTCCTCTTATCTTTGTTATGGTCATAAATATGATTATGCCAGATGTGGCATGTTATACAAGGTTTTGACTGGAACCGTAAAAGTTTGGTATCTCAGATCATATTTTCCTGCAGACCAACCATACCAAGAGTTCAGCCCAGGAAAACAGCAACACAGACTCACACTGCTGTGGAACACCAGTGTCAGACACTGCATCCCACCATCTCTGGTTATATTCAGACATTAACCTATCAAGTTTCTCAGGGAGTATGGGTGTGTGTGTGTGTGAACATGAAAGCATCTGACTTGTTCAAATGAATGCACTGTGTGTGTGTGGACATTTGTATTTTATCAATGTTTATAGAACTTAAAGTGACAGACTCGCCTTCCCCTTCCCCTTCCCCTTGGTGTAATGTTGTGTATGAGAGAGTGTCTCAGACCGACTCTGCGGTACCCTAGCACACAAGCCAGCATGATACTACCAGAGGACAAGAAACAGTCTTGTAATAAGTCTTCAGACATGTCCTTGGCTAGACAGGTTGAATAAATCACAGCAACATAACGTTTTGGGTTAAGGGATTGCTCCAAACACAATGACATCAGGGGGATTGGAGCGATTTGTCAGTTCAAGAATGAAAGATCTGAGTCTGATATTGCAGATGGAAACTGAAGGGTTGAGAGTCCATATTGGGTTGACGTGACTGATATGGAGGAACAGAGAAGAGGAGAATCCAAAGCATGATTTCCTGTTTCACCTTGGCTAAAGGTCTCTCTGAGGCCAACCAATGATTTTAAGAACCTCAGCAGTGACATTTGTTTGTTTAACAATTGACAGATGTTTAATAGCTCACGGACCATTACATATCTCTCCAATTATTGTTGGCAGGCACTGTCAGCCAAATTTAACATTTCAAACACTGTCTGGAAAGTATTCAGTGAATCCATCAAAGAGGATTTTATTATTATTGGTTTATCAGACACAAGTATGCGTATGATTAATGGTTGATCAGATATTGCAGCGCTGGAGTATTAGATTTGATTCACTTTCACTTCAGGCAGGTCTTATCATGGTCGCCATAGACCTAGTGTAAAGAAAATAAGAGAAGAAGAGAGTAAGGGTTGACAGATAACAAATGTGATCGGGAAATAATCCTGCATGCAGGTGGGATTAAAGTTACAGTTTTTATTTACATATATATAGGAGGGGAAAAGCCTGTCAGGAAAAACACTGATAAATCGTCCGAAGTAATAACTTTCTAGCCCTGTTTATGCATGATGGATAGAAGTGGTAGATTGCTGTAGGCATTTGAAATCCTTTCTTAAATCCCTATTGTATTGCTAATCCATTTTAGGTCATCTGGAATCCAGCTTTTTTGAATCTATTCTTTTCTATTCTCAGCAAAACCTTTGATGCCAAGCGCTCATCACTGCAGTGTCTTTGTTCTGTAATTTTAAGAGATTATTTCACAGCCAGTGTCACCAGTATCCTTCTCGAAAATCCTGGGATTCTCTGTTCTTTGAGGTATTTGTTGGCCCAGTGGGTGGTGGCTCTTATTACTCACGTAATTACCAAGTTGTTCTATTTATTCCAAACAAACACATCACTTCCTCTGTATTAACTGATTTCTCCTGGGAAAGAATTTGACTTGTGATGTATGAAAGACCACGTATAAAAACGTCTTTGTACCATGATTAGGTTGGATTTTAGTTTTTGACGGTGGCAAAGTGTAGAGTTATCTGACAATGTCTCAGATCATACTCCATTGTCCACTTGATCACAAAGTGGCTTACATCAGCAGTTCCCGGCACATGCTGTCCCGTTCTCGGCACCTTCATGCTACTTCTGCAGCCAATCTCATCCTGTCATCCTCTTCATCTCCAGAAAATGTTCGGCAGAGTCGGGGAAAGGAGAAAATTAGAAGCAGATCCTCATTAAATCTCACACAGTGAAATAAATCACATGCGCTGTTTTAGCTTAAAAACACTGGGAGGGGGATGTGACGTGAGCCTCGCAGCCAAAGCTGGCTTCTGGCTGAGTTGTTGGTCTTCAGGTCCAATCAGGACAGCGGACAGTGGTCAGTGTTGTGCCATGGTTATGATGCAAGTGAAGAAAGAAGTTGGAAGAGGAGAATAGAGAAAGCGAAGGCCCCCCGAGCTCTGCCAATTATCTTTGCAATCAGCGCTGAACAAGACCCTTTTCACTGCTTGCTTCGCTCAGCTAAGCTACACTCCGGCCCAGGAATATGAGGTGACTGGTGTACCCAGCTGCTTCTTGGCTCGGTAATGGTTTAGCGCAATTAGAGAGTGAGAGACAAGACCAGGAAACACCCATACGCTGTGTTGTCACTGCTGAGTAATACGATAAAATGAGTGTGGCTGGCAATCACCCGCAAAAGGTCCAGGGAGAAATCAAACGTAAACTTGAAGGATTAACAAAACTCCAAAAGCCATGTCCTGAGTGAACTCGCAGAACACAACACAACATCTGAATTTTGTCGTCGGGCCAAAGAGAGAGAGAGTTTTATAAGGTCCAGCTGAAATTGGCCCTTTGTGAACACGAGACAGATGAAGGGATTCAGAATTTGTGCACCGTAAAGGGAATCGCATAACTGTGGTGTGGAAAATCCAACACAAGTTAAAGTGTGCTAATGTTATTACTGTTAAAGTTTTTCAGTAATGGCTTAAGTGATACCATAGGTGAGAGGGAGAGAGGGATCGAGAGGGAGGGAGGGAGATAGATAGAGAGAGAGAGAGAGAGAGAGATTCGTTTGTGATACTAATTCTCCACCATCTGGTTCAGCTCTTTTTGATCACATGCTTGGTGTATAGAGGGGTTTTGTTACTACACACACACACACACACACGAGCACACACACACACACACACACACACACACACACACACACACACGCACACGTTGAAGAGTCATATTTAAGATTTCCTGTTTTTGTGTGTAGACTGTGTGTGACTTTCCAGCCAAGATTCAGAGCGAGCCAAACACATTTCATTATTTATGTCTTTTACAGAGATATTCATTGAAGCTGTTTCCCCTTTCTTGACACGTTTCTAAAATACCCCATCTGTAAATCCATTTTTGCTTTCACTATTGGGGGTTGTTGGCCTTCAAGCTGGCTTCAAACACACAAGATTTTGACAAGATCCTCTCAATTGAACCCCATTAGGCCGGTATTTCTTATTAAACAATGTGTCCAACTGTGGTACCAGAGAGATCTCGATCCGTCTCTCCTCGCTTGCGCTCTTTCCCAAAACAGCTCCACACACATGCACCAAAACGTCTCTGATTAACAGCCTGACAGAGTTATGATGGATGTGATGAAATGTGAAGGTGGTAAATGATTTGTCCCGGGTTTAAATGCTGCACACATACATAATAATTGGGTTGCAAAGCTATTCTCATGTTGTATGGATCATTGAATGGCAAAGAGATGATATCACACGTCTGGGAAATGAATTAGCTCGTCAGAAGTACTGAGCTGGCTGGCTCCTCCCCAATTTTGGCTCCGAAAACTTTAATATTTGAGGATACAGAGAGTGCTACCTGAAGATATACTGACAGAAACATGACATTGGATTCCTTAGAATGTGTGTATCACACAGTACTGTTTGTGTGGCTGCAGAAGTCTTGCTTTTCTGTCATTTTACTGTTTGTATTAATGAAATATAGCATTTTGGGTGGATTGGGAGAGAGTTGAGGAGGGCTATTGGAGCGTACTGACAAGTGATGTTTCTGCATGATGGACTGTGTTCTTTAAAAGCAAAATATTTTAAAGATATACCTCCACTGAATACTATTATTCTGCATCAATGCTCTAGAACAGTTTGAATACTAGACAACGAAATATCTGCTGATATACTTAACATTTCTGGCGTGTTTTTCTTATTCCTTTGCATAAATGAGGAAAAGCAGATGGGATATCACGGTAAGATAGATCCATTGCATCTACAATGAAGCATAAGGCAAAAAAACAGATCTAAAAACCCTTGTATTTGCACAGCTGCCGATAGTGTCAAGGTGCTCATGAAGGACTGGTGCACGCCATATGCAAATTGGAGCCAAGCCTGATATTTGGATCATTGTCTCAGGCTATAGTCGTAACCTACTCTTGCACAAAGAAAAGAGAGAAAGAGAGGGAGGATATCGCTATTTTTTTTTTTATGTCCTCGTGTTCCTCTTGCACTTTCTATGCCGATGCCAAGAATCCGCTTTATTGAAGACTTGCCTGTACTTTAATGTAGCATTTTGTGCCCAAATGTATCCATTTTCCCTTTGGTCTATGCATGGATGATTGTATTACCACCACAGGCTTTGGCCTGGGGAGGTTGTCTCTGTTCAGATGTTTACATTAGAGGAGCAGAATCAGAATGTCTGGTGTTGGGCTAAATGTGCTCATCCACCATGGCAGATATGGAGGTTCAGCTCTGATTCACTACAAAACGCACCACCTGCTCGATTGCCTCATCTGTGACCTCACAATGAGAAAACGCCTTTAATCTCTATTCATATGTATAGTTTTTTCTTCATTTCCTCCCCCTTTGAAGTATGATAATCTTACACAAGAGTGCAACATCAGAGTGAAATCAATATGAGAAGAGTTGCACCAATAGACCATAATGCAACGCAGTCACAACATGTGTTGTATTACGCCAATGACAAAACACACACTCCTGCTGTTGCTATAGTATTCTCCCCACCTTCATGTATAGAATTTGCCAAGTTCACACCCGATCTCTGAGGTTTATCAGAAAGCTTTGTGGGAAACACATGGTATCCCACACAGAGGTCAGCGAGGCAGATGAGGCGAGCTGAGGCGAGCTTGTTGCATCTAAGTAGATGCAACAAGTAAATTACACGATTCATCAGATGATTGATGATATATAACTGTATAAATGTGTGGCAGGGTGGAGTTTTCTTTTAAAATGATGCCGTTTGAACATTTTTAAACCATGTTTAGCTTAGGATTCCTGGCCAGAAAGCTTCCAGTGTAATTAAAATGCAACACCATCATCAGGATCGTGCAGCACGGCCTCTTCTGTGTTTTCAGATCAACATCCAGAGCTGGAACATTGTGAGCCTTCTCTTATGGATATCTTTTCATTTAGATTGTATGCTATGATATTATTTTTTCTGACATTTTATTGGGTTACGCCTTGGCAAGGTATGGTTTTAACAGGAACAGAATGAATGGCTGACAATAGCGTTATATATTTTCCGATCGGTCACAGTAGAGGATTGTTGGCTTCGACTCTTGGCTGAGTTTTGCATTTAGGGCCTCAATAACTGACTAGTTTGAACATTTGACTCTGAACTGAACTCAAATGTTCTTCAGTGACATCATTTGACCTGTAGTTTGAGCCTTGTTCAGACTCCTCAGGGAAGCCCACATAGTAGGGATAATGTTGCATCTTACATAATTACTTTCAAAACATTGAATTTAAAAACTGCAAAAATCATGTATAATCTTGGTAGAATAATGTGTCACTATCCCAAAACCTTAATCCAGGTAATGACAAAGGGGATTATCTATTTTAAGTAATAACAGTATACTAGCAGTACATGACTATGTTTCCTCTTAAATATTTGCAGCAGGGTGATGAAGAGCAGTGTTGAGAGTTTCAGTAGTTTTGTGTAATATTTGTAAGGATTCTCTTACATTAATGTGTTATGATAAGCTATGCGATCCAGGTCATTACTGATCTGGGCCTCCACTCTGAGACATCAAACCAGACCTCTGAAGACGCTGCCTGCGCACAGCAAATGTATTTTGATTAGACATTAGATACTCTGCATTACTGATCCATCCCTGTATTAGTTATATGTTTCACTTTGTTCCTCTCGGCTGTGATTGCTTCCACATGTCAGGCCACAAGCGCCACAGGAAACAAGGCTCTAGTATCTGTGGATTTCGGGGTCCGGGAGCCCCCTAATGGGCTTAGACTGTCATGGAGGCCCCGTGGATGCATCGACGGAAGGGACACAGAAGCCTCCTGATTAGGAGGTGGATGTTAGCACTGTTTGAGGAGTGGCAGGAGAATAGAGGAGCATTCAGGCCAGACTGAGGAAGAGAAAATGGGATTGGGAACAAAGAAACATTACAACCTGTTGCTGATGAAAGAATATTGGATCCAGTTGAAACACCATATGTAACGTATTGTGTTTCCAATTAGGTGTATTTACAATATTTGTGCTCAGTTTGGGGAAGGTGAACAGTTTGGAAACACGCTTTTTGGGTTCCGAGTGCTTTTCCAGTGGCTCATGATATTCCAAAATAGTGTCAGTAGACCGGTTGTGTTTGATGGAATGATATTGTTCAAGTAAATTCAGCAAAGCCGCTCTTGCAAAGGTTCTTAAAGACAGGATATGTTACACATGTCTATAATAAGCACAAGGGAGATTTTCTTGTCAGTTCTACCCCAGGTGGAGTGTACATCTACCCAAATGATCTGTGTCGGGGAAAGCACAGCCGAAATGAGAAAAGCAGCTGTGAGCTGTGAACACACAAAAACAGTCCCACCGCCATTTTCCGCTGAAAAACGTCTTGCATTATGATCAAATGACAGACAAACTGTTTGGCAATTTAGTCAGCTCATCCTTTCTGGCCAGCTGTCCTAGTGGTGGGAAGCCAGAGGCGTCAGTGGGGAAGGAGATCCCAGTCTTCAGAGGAGCTGGAGAAAAGAAGACTGATTTGAATCGCCATATTATGATTTGTGGCATCCTTTCTTTGAAAAGCAGAGTATTTTTTTTCCAGTTATATTGCTAAATGTTTTGAGTGAGGTCACCAAGACAATTGTAGCAATTTGTGCTTGTTTTGGTCTATGGTAGTTTGCAAGCCAGACTTGAATAGGTAGAGTTTACATGCACGTATTCAGTTCATGAATTCATAGACATTTGTATGTAATGGCACATGAAGTTGTTGGTCAGTGATCACATGCAACTAAGGATTACATCGTCAGACTTAAATCCAGACGTACTTTCCTCTCATGATCAGTTTCCGAACATTTGTTGGCACTGTTTTTTTTGTTTTGCCTGTCACTGTTCTGTTAAATTACATGCCGAACTCTGGGAATATCGCGTGCATTTCTGATTGCAGTCCTGAAGAAATTGTTGAAAGTTTTCCCTTAAAACAGCTCTAGTCTCAGATAACATGTTCAGCAATTACCCAGCCAGCCGAGACAGCCGTGTGAACACCATCACCCCGACTGACAGAACGGCTTTGGAACTCCTGGGTGTGAAAGTCTCTGAATTTTGGAACACGGTATGTTCTTCCCTTTACAGCTCAGAGTAACCTGAGCACTGTATTGACAATGATTTGATAAAAACCAAGTGTTTGGAGTGTTAGTGAGGTTTGGCAGAAGTTCTTTGGCTGGAGCGTCGCTGCTCTGCTCTGGCATGGTTCTCAAGCAGGAGAGCATCTGCATGCACAGTGTTTTTTGGTAAAGCCGACCTCATCTGTCTGTTTCAAAGATCTATCCCTGAGTCCACCTTGATTCAAACCATGTGCACGAAACAAGATAATGATTGTTCCGTCCATAAAGAATAGTTTTTGTCTTATGGCATGTGCACTTGTGTTGTCATTATGAATTTAGTTTTGTGCAAGGTGGCTGGAGGGTCCGACAGGAAAGCTGTGATTTTGTGAGGGAGACTAATCTGCTCCTGTGAGCATTTAGACTCCTAGACCGCAATTGTTAAAAGTAAACAGCATCTGTTTGTTTGGATTCACAAACACCATGGAAGCCATCAGATACAGTAAGGATCACTGATGACTACAAGCTCACTTCCCTTTATGAGCTATTTAACATTTATCCGTCATAGACATGGCATTGCCGATGCACTTTAAACCTGACCTTGCCACACACAGAATCTGTTCTCATGATCAACCACCGAGGACTTGATAACAGGGTTACTTGAACACCTGCAAGTGATCCAATTTATGTGCCCTCCAAGCTTACTGTATCTCCTGGGTATCAGCTATTCTCTGTGCTTCCTTCACTCGCACTGATGCACCCCCACAGTGCCAGAGACGTGCTGTGGCTTTGCTTGGGTACATAATACATAGTTTGTATAAGTAATTCAACTACTGTACTGTGAGCTCTCACAATGTCTGCCATATGTGACAGTTTCATTTCACTGCTTCAAAAACTGAGATCTCTTAGCTTACACTCCCTCCTCCACACTCCCACATGAACATGAACGTGTTGACCCAGCTGATATACATGTTTCTGTGTGGGAATATTTTACAAATCTTTCAGAAGAGGTTTGGACATAGCAGACTTGGAGAGATAAGGACAAGACGATATCTGGAAAGGTTCCAGCAGATTTTATTCAGCATGACACTGTAAGTGCTTTGTAGTCTTGCGTTTGCCGGCCTTAACTTTGTCATAGATTAGCAGCAAGCATGGATTTGCTGATGTGCAGGTTCCAAGTTATCTGATTTCTTTTTCAGATATCAGATTTAAAAAAAGATTGAGGTAATATAAAACCTTTGTTTTAACTGTGTGTGTGTGCGTGTGTGTGTGTGTGGGGGGGGGGCGGGGGGCTTGTTATGCAGTTAATGTTATTAGAACAATGTGGATATGTAACCCACAACCCAACTTCCAACTACATTCAGGTAACTCAGACATCTAGATGTCTACATCTAGATGTCAAACAAAGTTACCTGAATGTGGTTGAAAAGTTAGGTTGTGGACATCTAGATGTGTATGTTAACCCGCAAAAACCTGCAACCCGCAAAAACATTAGAACAACGGTAGCTGAGTTTTAACCAAAACAAACAGCAGCTTATGCTTCACGTCGAGGCCATGTTGACATACCAGTTCTGAATTCCATGTAATGAGCTCCGTCTCAGTAAAAGCGCACCTGATTGCAGTTGCACAAACCGTAGTACTCCAACGTCCCATCAAAATACAGATTTGCCCTTAAAAACAAAGGTTTTCCCATTTTTCTTCTTGTTTATGACTCTCTTGTCAAATTTGACCAACGATAAATTGCAGAGTACCACCGTCCAGCTATTCCGGGTTCAGTTGGAATTAAAATGAGGTGCCAGGTTTTTGTGTAATGTGAGTCTATTTCAGCATTTCCACTAAGACATCACTCCCTGCTGGAGGCTAGGAATAAAAAAGCATACTTTTTTACGTTCCTAAACCCAAAGCTGATCCAAAGGACCTCGCAGGCTCTCATTATTGTTATGGGCTCTCTCACAAGGAACTGTCTCTGTCCTTTCCCGGCCAGTATCAATCCGTCTGTGTCTTAGAATCCTGCTGTCTTTTATTTTGTAGAGCCTACATTTACTAAACATTCTTAGTGAGCTGTGAAATGCTGGCGTCTGTTATCGTATTGCTTTTATTACTCTGCTGGGTTTGTTATTATCCTGAATTAAATGAGTGAATAAACGAAAACAGTGGTTGGAACCCAATGCGAAGAGACGTGTCCCTCCCTCAGCTGATGGAACGGCTGCCGAATATCTATTTATCTTATGAGATGCTGCTGTGCATTTCATTTGGGTAAATATGTGTGTCCCACTTGACTTTACAGTGATCCCAGTGTATTAGCTCTGCATACTGTTGCTTGGCTCTTCGTTGGGGTGGGCTGGGCTCTCTGTTTGTTACTTCCCTGACCTCTTCGTATTGAGTCACATCATTGCATTGTTTATCTCACCAGAGAGATTAACAATTTTCATTTGGTGTTTCCAAAAAGTGCCTGCGCTGACACAGTCCTCCTGTTTCATTGCTCGCTTTCCCAGGGAACGGGAGTGGCATCGGGATAGGCTGAGTCATTTCATTGGGATTCTCTAAGCATTTCCTGGGTGCCATCCAGTTTTGTATGTGTTGTATTTCATGCAGATGCAGTTGTGTGCCCCGTTTCCGCCCCGCAGCTGCGCTCCTGCACTTCATCTAATATTTCAAACTCGTTCCTGCGGTGCTTTTGTTAGCAGTGATGTGTAATGCTTCCACTGATGCGCCAGAGTGTGTGACAAATGACTGTTGTGTCTACTCTTGTCCCTGATAGGAGGGGGGGGGGCGACCAAGCAGTGGAGAGCAGCTGAAAAGAACATTGCCACTCCACAGAATACGGTGAGTACAGATATATTTAAGCAGTACATTTGTGTTGTTTGTATACAGAGGCGTCAGATGCAGTGGCACAAATACAGTGAGATCATGTCTTTACTTCAGAAGGTTGTGTGTGTGTGCTGTATTTAGGCTCCCAGCCTGATGCAGAGATTTTCCTATACTGTTCCACTTGAGCGACGTCTTTCTCCCTGCCTCAGCTACTTGTGTGTGTGACATGCGCTCCCAAGCCTTGATCTAAGGCTGGAAATTAATCTTTTCAAGCAGCATAGGAGATCATCCTCTAGCTGAATAAATGCCACTCTCTTTCCTATACACTGCATGCACTCGCAAGACATTCCCCATTTTCTTTGATCTTATTTCATGACTTTTCATACGTCTTTACATGGAATACTGCCGAGCACCCTGGCTTCAAACCTCACATCTTTCTTGATTACTGGATCTTAAAGCTGGTAGGCTCAGGAACTGCAACGTGGTTACCTGTATTTCATCAATGGTGCGCTATTACAAGTCCCAACCACTAGGGGGCAGTGGTATGGAGGTGGTGATGTGCTGCAGCTAAAGGATGGTTATGGATGTGGGTATGGACGGTAATGATATTCTAAGCAATATTATATATTTGTTATTAAAATATAATTGGTCAGGATATGTTCTTGATGCTGTGTTGCTCCAATTAGCAACTATTTGGACACAATCACAATCATATGCAATCATGCAAGTGATCCCCTTTTCAGCTTCACCTTTCAGCATTGATTGGCTTCTCAAAAGGCCGTTTGTATGCTAACGTTACCTTAATCTGAATCTCTAAATTGCTACCAGGTAAGGTTTTGCACCGCGTCCCTCTTCTCAGATAGCTTGCAGATTGCGGGTAAATACATAATTGATAAAATTAGCGTGGAGGAAATCCGCTGTATATGAACACACACTTTGTATTGGCCTTGCTATTCACCTCCCACACGCATGAAGGTTTCATCAAGCCTTTCAAGACTGAAATATTGAAACAGCCGCTTGCTTAGGATTTCTGTAGAGAAACAAGAAATTCAACAAAGATATCTGAAGTAACTATTTATTTTGGCGTCTGCCTTTTCTAATGTTCGATCCAGTTTGTCCACCAGATCCCAGCACATTTGTTTAAGAACAACGGCGTGATGCCAGTGGACACAGGGCTCTAACATTTCACAATTAAGTAGCAGTCACAGCGAGCGTTCAGTCTTCCAGGTACACGTGCTCTGCCTGTGTGTGCAGCGGTGCACAGTGGTAATTGTGTTAATGTTAGCACTGCGAGACAGGAGGCAGAGCTATTAGAATGCTGCGGTGTGGTCTTTGAAAGGCCCACTGTATTTTAGAGGTGATTTTCAGCTCTCCTCCTCGATGGATCATTACCCCCAATGTGAGCGGTGATTTATGAGCTCCGTTACCAATGCTGGGAGCAGTTCCTGTCTGGGGGCTGACATTCACCCACTGATTGCCACTATTTGTCTCTGCGCACATATATTGTGTGTGTGTGTGTGTGTGTGTGTGTGTGTGCTGTCTGAGGGTGGGTAAGCGTTTTCATGTCTGTGTCTGAGTTCGTCAGACTTCCAACTCTAGAATTTCTCTTTTGGTAACTTGATACACTAATGTTTCACTCTGCAGGCTGATGATGGATTGTGTTTTAACCCGGGCAGAGGGAACTCCATTGGAACCAAATGGCTCAAACTGAAATGTCACCGCACACTTTACCAGACTGATAAACTTTGTTTTATAGCTAAAAGCTATATAGCATCAGTTGTGGCTCCAGCGGCATGTTTTCTGTGTGGAGATTACCTCCATCCTGTTTATGCTGGGTGGGGTTGAGTGTGATGTTTGGGCAGATCTGTGTTGTCCTTTAGCCTGTTGTGGATCTTACCGTGACTGACATGACATGTCTGATGCATTTGTGTGTGTAGTGGCCCTGTATATATGTTTATGGACTTAGGTAAGCAAAATGTGTATGTCCCATGTAGTGTTTGTGGTACTGTGAATCATCACGACTGTGCCTGTATAGATGTTTTCATTGAAATCAATTTGTCCCTGTTTACGTGGGAGAAATACTGTACATACCACAAATTCATTTTGTTTATCGAAATGTGTGTGTGCATACAGTGTTCTCCCCTCGGTCTGTGCGGTGTGCTTGTGTGCATGTTTGCTGTCATATGAAAGGAAAAGTCAGGTGTTTGGAGAACTTGTATCACAGTGTTATTTCCTTCCTCCCTCCCTCTCTCTCTCTCTCTCTCTCCGTGTGTGTGTGCCTGAATTTGGACCACCCAAAGCCTTTGAGATTATAACAATAACAGGTCCATTTCCTTCCACTGATATGGCTGCCGTTCCAGTGAAGGGGCTGTTAGACTTGTTAGCCTTTATCAGCCTACAATACAGCAAGAGCATCCCCACTGTTTGGTGTCGTGCCACAGTTGTGTTGAAGGGATGTTTCATCTTTATCTACATTTGATGATTTCACATCTACCACATATTTGTCACCAACTTCCAACAAGTTTGACAATGAAATGCATCAAAGTGTGGTCAAAAGATATTCTCTCGGTATTCCAAGACAAAATTTTCATCCTTTTATTGCCTCTTAACTTTTGCATAAACAAATTCCTCTGGTTGCCGCGCGTTTTCATTTTTGTCATTCTTTATTTCAGTATCCCTATCCTCTTGGTGAGCAAAAATACACTGCGGTAATTAATATGATAATATGCGGGGTGGCATAATTTTTTCCAGGCTTCTCTGTGAGCCATGTTAAATTGAGGTCTGCGTGAGGTTTCAGCTGGAAACACTGAGGAGAGGCATAGTACAGTATGTCTCTGTCAGTGCCTGGCCAGTGAAAGGGGGGAAATAATATTTGTTTTTCTGCAGAGAAGAACGCTTAACCCACAGTGAGAACTATTCTTATTCGCCCAGATAACTGAGAGAGAATTTAGCTCTATTCACTGTGGTGCAATGTTTGCTCGGTGCAGGTTGAATGCAGTACTTCACCTCACTTTCAGCTCTGAGACAATTCTGCCTTGTCTCCTCCCATCCGCGAAGCTGCAAAAATAACATTGTGGAGGAGAAGCCATAAGCTCACACGTATGGTATGGGAACCGCAGGAGCTACACTATAGCCTCAGTGTGATGATTTACTGCGCTGCACTGTGTAGTCCCCCGGAATGAAGTGCTCTAATGCTTTTGATCTAGAGAATGTATTTGCGAAGCTTCTTATGTTTTCATTTTCTTTTAGGCGACTCTTTAAATCGGTTGCTTAGCACTGCAACTCCTATACAGCTTTTATGGGAGAAGAGCTGATTTATGGTGTTAAATGACAGTGGAGCGCTCATGTGTGGTTAAACTGGGACCACTCAGATGCCCACGGCTGCCAGTGCACCCCCCCCTACACACACACACACACAGTCTGTCTAGACAGAGTAAACACCAGGCTTTATAGACTGACAATCACTGATGATTGCGTTTGTGGCACAGGAGAGGTTGGGTCAGGTGAAATGATTGACAGCCGTGTGTGTGTGTGTGTGTGTGTGTGTGTGTGTGTGTGTGTGTGTGTGTGTGTGTGTGTGTGTGTGTGTGTGTGTGTGTGTGTGTGTGTGTGTGTGTGTGTGTGTGTGTGTGTGTGTGTGTGTGTGTGTGTGTGTGTGTGTGTGTGTGTGTGTGTGTGTGAGTGAGAGAGTGTGAGTGAATTTGCTGGAGTGGCTTCATCCGTAATCCCATCACGTCCGATGCCAAGCACCTTCTGTAATTACAATGGATTCTGGCATCACCTCAATGATCAACACAACGTTTGTAAATGTCAGCCGGATGGGTGATGCAGTAACATAAAAGGCACTTATGGTCTATAACTTTTTATCCAAAACGCTTCACAATGATCTCGCATTACACTGACAGCAGGGACATGCCATGCAAGGAGCCAACCTGCACGTCAGGAGCAGTTCAGGGGTTCAGTGTCTTGCTCAGGAACATTTCGCTCCGAACGCAAGGCTCTCTTGAGCCCAGAATAGAACCAGGAACCTTCTAACTCTAGCCTTCCTGAGTCTTCCCGCCCACTCCGCTCCTCTTCTAGTTATGAGAGGAATGGATGCTAAAAATAGTATCCACAGCTAATAAATTATGCGTGTGAAGGCAGATAACAAAGCTCTGCGACCTACTCAGGCACAGTGATCCAGTATTGGTTTTGATTTGCTCCAAGATTCTGCCTCTGCCTTGTTGTTGGTGCTCGGTGTGGTTGTTGTGTGAAATTGCAGCGAAGTCGGGATGGCGATTAGAACTATTCACTGTGGTTACTGATGTGTTTTGGTTTTTGAGTTGTTTAGCTGTCAAGAGATATTTGACTGGGGCCAACTTCCCCGGGGCATCATAGGAACTCCATTACAGCATTTCTCTCAGGATGACGAGTATCAATACTGTCATTGTAATGAGTTCTCTCACACAGGCACAGTATACACACATTTTGTACACTCACACGATTTATTTTACATTCACATTTGTTATATCAATAATGCTAAACGATCTTATGATTCACTAATGCTTTCCTCTCCACATTATTGTGTGTAGGGCTATTAACGGTAGAGGAAGGGATCAATCAGGATCCAGGATGCACCGTAGCACGCTATCGGAACAAAGTTATTTTGTATTTGTGATTCGTTCAACCTCATCTGTAGCTCTTTGTGTGTGTCCTTGAACTGCAAAAACTGTGTTAAAAATGTAACTTGGTTGACAGAGGGAAAAAACATCCATCTGTTTTAAAGAGTAAAACATGTGAATCAAATATTTCCTGGCAGAGAGTGATCGTGCAAAGAGGATGCTTTAGTCAATCGAGACATTAATGCCGCAACTGTGTCATAGCCAGTTGTGTGAGCAAAGGAATCACCATAAATGTCAGTCTTTAACCACATTGCTTAAGGCACCCATTGAGTCTGTTCCACCTCTTTTAATTGGACGGCAATATCTCACGTACATGCTGAGGATGTACTAAGCTGTTTTCCCTGCAGTCATGTTTCTTAGGAAGTAAATGTTTCCCAATCTGTGTGGAAACAACTAGCAGAATTCAGGGTCAATTTCAGAGACGTCTCCTCTCACGTCTGTTGCCTGGTAGAGCATGCGTACGGTCTAATGAATGGTTAGAGGAAACGAGAAGAATGAAGGAAATGTGAATGTGTGAGAGAGAAAGAGAGTTATAACATTACCGCTACTGTATTTGGAGTATTAGTCTTAATTTAGCGCCTTGTGGTGACACACCCTGAGCTGACTAGTCATCAGCTGAGGGTGAGCAGGTTCATTGCATGTCGTGTTTAGTTCAGGCCTGTTGGGCTTGCAGTTGGCAGCCTTTGCAGCTTTTCCATGTTGCCTGACATAATAAGTAAGTTTCAGGTTTATCTCACAGGTTAATGGAAATTACCCTTGACACTTGTAATCAAAACAAGAAGACTAATGGCAAGAGCAGGAATTGGAGGATTCCCATCACGGGTGTAGATAAATCTGTGCTAAATCGGCTCTCCTGCTGCCGTGTCAAGTCGTGCTTATTTTACACCACGCAGGTTTCATTGTTTTTCTTTGTAATTGCTTCTTTTAGACTCTCCTGCTATGGTTTGAAGATTCTCCCTTCTCGTTGGCATACAAGACAAAGCAGTTTGTTTTTTGTCCACAAGGGGGTAGACATTCAGCACACATTTAATGCTTTTATTGCTGTCAAACGTTTTGGATGAATCTAGGGAAGCGACTGGGGACAATGAAGCTGATCACAAGAAGATTGTCTTCCTGTATGGTCAGAACAGAGCTCAAAGACACACACACCAGGGCTTTAGTGTCCCAAAATGCACTTTATGAGAGCTGCTCTCCAGCACAACGCAGCGTGACTGGGAGGACTTCAATCTCAAGAGGACCCCGGTCATTAGTTGTAAAGACCCAGTCATTACTCCGTCAGTGTCAAGTTGTCTTTCAGCATTGTCTCAATAGTTCCGTCTTCACACTCTTAGGTGTCAGACAGACAGCGGTGACTGTGGAGTCGAGGAAAGTGACAAGAGTGACAGTTGACAGGGAGGATGCAATAGAAAATTAAGAGGAGGGAGAGGAATTAGCAGCAGCTTCCCTCTGCCAAAATCATTTATGCTGCATGCCAGCAGGAAGAAGCTTGGATTAAGATGGAATTTCATATTATCACAAAGCTTTACGAGGATTTTTCCTGAGAAAACTTTCTATTCACACTGCATATTTTTGTTTATAAAAGCACAATGTTTTTTTAATCGGGCATCATTAACTTCATCAGCATCGGAGAGGAGGCAACAAAAAAATCCACATTTTTCTCTAACAACCCTAAATATTCTGCTGTTTCTGGGCCATTACACTGTATGTACATGAGCTGTAATTGGGAAATAAGGGGAGGAATAATGCCATGATGTAAACATCTTTCGGGAGATAAATGACTCTGAACTGCAGGAGATTTTTGTGTAATTTTGCAGTGATATTTATGGTTGAATGTTGCCAGCATCCTGAAGCCTCTAATCAGTTTTTGTTTAATGTCTTTTTTAATCCGAGCCATGGCAACACACACACACACGCACACGCACACGCACACGCACACGCACACGCACACACACAGATGCACATGCACATCAGCACTTAATAGGAAAGATTAAATGGCATGCTATGGTATGTTTACTTTCCCGGCCTGATAATGTGACCTTGGCTTTCGCCGGCCGTATTATCTGACTGCGTATGAATTTGCATTCCGTGACAGTTCCCATGCATGTCTACCCCTCTGTCCCTACGGCCGTTCTCCCATCCAGAACCCCACCGCAGTCACATCTCTGCATTGTGTGCGATTCCAAAACCTTTTTTGTCTCATTGTTCCCAGAACCACAGCTCCTCTGTTGTCCCTCTACTGTACGTCCATTGTGACTTCCCAAATTAGGCTCTCAAGGGAAATTTCTTGGCCTTTTACTGGCAGGACAAATGCTTATATTGGCAGGCATTTGATTTGTACTGGACCAAGATGATCAAACTAGGGGCCATTTCTGCAGCAGGGTCAAGGTAGGCTGTTCAGTCTCTTAGACATCGGTCACTAAAGGTATGGACAGATGAAGCCTTGAATCAGCTGCACCCAGTCAAGATGAGTGAATGATGTTTATACTCCCCAATAAGGGCCTGTCATTACAGTGCTAGAAGTATATTTAAGATGGATTTATCGTCTACCTGTCTATCAGCTCTTGTTACCCTGAAATTAGGCCATTGTTGTTTCCTCTGCGACCAACGTTGACTTTTCACTGTTGACGTCATTGCATGGAGTTTCATCGGAGGCACGCGCTCCCTTTGAAAACAGACCGCGCAATTCTTCCTACCAGCCCGCTAGATTTGTTGATTTCATGCCCGTGAAGCGAATGCTGTTATGCCACAGTCACTGAAAGATGTCTAGCAGGGCATCTTACTTGTTTGAATTTGGATTTTAGCCGTGAAGACACGCTGGTATGTTTGTAATAAGGCTAATCCGTCTTCATTTGTGTTTGAACTTGCTGAACTCCATTTTGAGATTCAAGCTCGGCTGATTCACACATCAGAGGGGTTTGGATTGGTGCCATTCCTAATTTACTCAGCTTTTCCATTCATGGCCCCCATTTCTAGCTGCTTTCTTAATATGAACTCCGTTAGGTAGAAAAACAATCCTTTTTTTAACATTAACATCTGGTCTTAGACGGACCTCTGACTACCTGTTAGAGCTATCGAGTGTATATTTCCAGTGATGGGGCTTATGGACTACTCTTCTGCCTGTGACTGTCCGTTGTGTGTTCACCAATGCTAATTCAACAAAGATGATTAGGTGTGAGTATTTGGATTCTTGATCGTGTGTGTCCATTGATTCTAGGGTTGGGCGGTCAGCGCATCCTTCACTGTGGCTGCTCACATTTACGTCTGCTGTGAATGTCACGAGCACTGGGACCTGCTTGACCTTGGCTGGCCTGTGTTAAAGTGCTCGGATCTGTTACATGAGGGAAAAAAAGGAAGGGATGAGTACACATTTCCAAAGGACGAGAAAGAGAGAAGGTTTTAGGAAAGAAAATATTAATCAAGAATAAGGAGTTGGTGACAGGGGTCAAAATGAATCAAAGGGATTGACCTTGTGTCATCGTTGGCCCATCCAGATGCTGGACATGACTGTGAGAGGAGTGCAGAAGGTAGGCTCGCCTGCTATGTTTGTTTTGGAGTGTTAAAGGAACAATACCTTCTCTATTCCCTTCCTCTCCTACGGATGGAATTTGGAGTCAGGAAGATCCGATCATTCCATTTTTATCTGGGAGAATGATTGTGATGTAGTTGCCCTTGAAGACAGAAGGGGGGACAGAGCGCACCTGGGCAAGTTAAAAGTCGGCTCATTCCACAGCTACCGTTGTCGAGCTGCCCCGCATGGCTCTCAGTATTCTTCATTCAACAAATGTTAAAGCTGTAAATATATGTTTGAAGTATGCTGCCCCTCCACTTCAAACACTGTAATTTATGTCATATTGTGTCATCTTTAATTTAAGTCAGTTTTAATTAGGTATGTATATATATTTGCATGTATTGTATTAACAGTAATTTCTGCAGTATATATGATTGCGTAACAGAAAGCCAGAGAGGGGAGGGTGAGCAGAAAGGGAGAGAATAACAAGCTGTAGACTGAGGATTGTCTGGGAGTAAATGTTCACCAGTAGAAGCAGATATGCATTTTCCTGTCATGCATGTAACAATCTGGGCAGCAGATCAGTCCAGCGACTGGAAGTCTGTCCAGTAGACAGTGCAGTCTACTGCAGTCAATTAAGTTTGGGGTAAATGCATTGGTACTTGGATGTTAAGTCATGAAAGAGGCTCATGGAAAGTGTCATATTAGCTCAACACCCCATGACTCCGTTCTCCAGATGCATGTAAATACACATTTATGCAATTCAACTTTCAAAAAGGTTTTTCTCTTGTAGTCATTGCTTTTGTTCACTGGTCTAATCTGTGGCAGGGCTGTGCTGCAGCTGTATCATCGACTTTATGGCTTGTGGGGGTGTCAGCTGGTGAAGACGAGGGGGTTTGGAGAGGGAACGATAAGGGAGTCTTTCTAGTTGCCTCATTCTGTCATAGTTGTGGTTTTGGCTGGTCAGCAGAATGCAGTTTGACATGCTGACATCATCTGTAAAGGATAATGAAGTGACAACAACAACAAAGTGTCTGGTGTCTTTTGTTATGATGGGACCCAACAGAATAATAAACCATCTGTAATGTTGCCCCCATCTATCCCACAGTCTATCAACTCATGCCAGTTCTGAGCTCTTGGTTCATCTTGAAGTAATGACAGCCTTTTATGAGCACCGCTTTGACATGACGGAGGCAAAATGTGCAGACAGTGCAGCAACATTAAAGAACCAATGGGGTTAAACAAGTTAAACGTTGTGCTTGTTGCCTCACACTTGATATATGTTTCAAGCCACATCTTGTCACAGCTCTCACAAGTTAATAACATTCATTAAATGTGAGGTCAAACGCTGGTGATACATACTCATGTGCTCTTTTTCACAAATACCCACACACATGCGCACACGCATTCTGTGTCTGCCATCACGTGTATGCAATTAATGCAATTTGCCTTTCTCCAATCCTATTCTATGATACAGGGCCAAACTGGGACTGCACTCAGCCTCAGCTCCATCCAGTGATCGCACTTTGGCCCAAGTTACACTTTTGTATTTTTTTAAACTTTTCCTTCAAAGATGAAACATGTCTCTGCTTTAGTGGAGTCACACTAATTTCCAACTATAAATGAAATTGGAGGAAGGGGCCTGAAAAGCAGTCAAGGACTCGGTTGTATATGTTGGGAAGCGGCGCCAGTACAGTAACCTGGCTAAAGCCAGTATAATCTGGATTACTGTCAGCATGGTCCTTATTGATGTGGTTGGTGTAAATCAGACATCTCGGCAACATAAAAATATGCAGGACCTGGAAAGCGACTTGTCCTCAGGGTCCATTCACTGAGGAGGCTGCAGAGTGCAATCAGTGATATTTAATGGAGTACATATGAATGTGTATATTTCTTGGTGTTTCCCTCACACAAGACTCCCTACTGACTGCATGAATCTCAGGTTTCAAGGCTGAGTTTGATTTGTATTGTGTGAATGTCCTTGGTGAACCTCTTGGTATGTACACACTTGCTAGTCCCTGATCTGTATGCACATTTAACCTTAATGTGTGTTGTATCTTTGGTACAGTATCAATTGTTGGTAACAATGACAGCAGCTAATAGCCTGTGGCAAAATAAAAGGTTGGGTGGAAAATCAGGGCTTGTAGTGTCACAGTTGGGGTGTGTTTGCCTTTGATTTGGATGCGTTTCAATTCCATCATACAGTACTGTCAAAACTAAATCAACTTGATCTATGTGTTTCAGAATCGTTGTTTCCATTCCAAGTCCTCACAGGTATTTTTTTTTTCAGAGTTTGATTTTATGAGCAGTCTTATTAAAGAGTCAATCAAATGAAGTCATCACTGTGCTTTTCCTGGTGCACAGATACCAGTGTCAATATATACTTTGTGTATCGTACTGTATATGATGGATACATAGACGAGTGGAAGCACATCCTGCCAAGGAGATGAATGCTGTGTGAGGTTGATATTCCCAGTATGCCTGTAGTTAAACAGACATGATGGCTTACAAGTACGCTCAGTTTGCTGTATATTGTGCTGTGGTTTTCATGTGTCTGGGATGTGTATGCATGCATGCATTGTATATATGAATGCGTGTGTACATATGTCGAGATCGATCCATGATGGGCCTCTGCTTGACATATCTAAACAGACCTGACATTATGGCCTCAGCAGTCATCGGTGGTGCATCTCCCAGACAGGCTGAGGTGTCATCCTTTGAAGATTATGACATGCATTGAAATAACATGGATCTTTTTCCATGTTGTTATTTCAGTGTTGTTTGGAGTATAGGGACTCTACACATGGAAGCTATTACCCTGAGGGGTGAGGAGGTGTTTTCCATAGAGAAAAAGGGGGCTGCAGACCACATATGCATTATGCCCATGGGGTTATTTTTTTCCCTGAAGCCCCCTGTCTTTTCTGGAGAGTGGTGAAGAAGAGGAAGGCCCGGTTTCCTTTTGAGGCTAAACTTAAAGAGTTGGAAACCTGGCCCGTAAGAACAATGTGCAGTCTTGAAAGACAAGGTCACATTTGAGTCTGTAAGCTATAATGAAGGAAGATTTAAATATGACCATCATAGCATCTGTCTTTTGCATAATTAATGGAACTGAGGGAGGCCATGGAGAAGCAAATTCCCACGTAACTACCTGCGCTCACCGTCTTTCCATCCCTTGGTTGAATGCAATAGCGGTTTTGTCACGATGGAACATCAATCATCTCTCGTCTCCCAATGCCACTCTCTAATTAAGTGCCATCTGTGTTCTTCCTTGTCCTCTGAGAGGCTATCAGCCCATCTTCAACCAACCTGGCTCAGCCCAGTTGCTGGAATCAGTGGTCCAGACTCAAGTGAGGCTGTAAAGAAAAGGAGAGTCACTGGAAGCCCATCTGGACTCCATCAGGACTAAGTAAACAAAGCCATATTCTACATGGAGCAGTGGAGCCAGGCCTTGGCTTCCACTCACCATCACAAAAGACTCAGGCAATGTCTCCAGATACAAAATGATACACATATTGTCATTAACTCAAACCGTGTGCAAAAATGCAAATCTGCTCAAAGCTCAGTGTGCACACTCTCAGCAGTATGCCATTTTAGTGCCGTCCTGCAGGCCAGCTCGGGTAGTGGAGAACAGGGGACTTATAAATCCTCTCCAAGGCTCTGTCAAGTGCTTTTTTGAACCATTAAAGTCATTTTAGTGTTGTCTGCTGCCTAACTGGCCAACCACATCTCTCTGGCCCCACTACACACTAGCAGGTGCTTTCCCCACTACTCCACCCCAAAGTCTTATGTGCTTGTTTCTACTATGAAGAATGTTGATAAAGAATCTGCAGAAAAAGCCTTTATCCACATTAGTGTGGGGTCACAGATAATTATTTTATGTCCCAGATTTTCATGACATATTAAGAGAACTGGTCTGACCTTTTAACCCCGAGAGTATATACTGTGTATAAGACTGTCTCCTCAGTTGATTTAATGCTGTTATCTCTAGTGGAGCCAGCTCCACCTGGATGTGTGTAGCTTTTGGTGAAGGTTATATTGGGTAAAGCTCAAAGGACGCTGCACAAGACGGAGAAAAAAAACAAGTTTCCACACGTGTTTGGATCATACACTGCTCTCTAGACGACTGTGCTCACAAAGAAACCCCAGCCGCACTCCTTCAGCACTTCATCTCCCAGCAGCCAGTCAGAACTGTGGATTGCGTTTTGCAAATGTATACTGTGTACCAGAGTCCTCCAGCCTTACTTCATGTGAAGTGTTGTGGACCTAACCTGGCCTTGTTCTCACACACATGTTGTTCCACTGGCATACTGTGAACTCTACACTTCATTACTATAGCATTTTATCGACCAGAAATGTTTTTCTGTCTTTCAAATGGAGAGATTAACTGCTGCGGCCTTGTGCTCGCTACACATTTGATCCTTTGTTCAATGTGGTGATCAGCCTTTGGAAAGGGGACCGCCAGCCATAAAGAAGCTGACTGCTCTGCGTCTTGTTTCTGTCGAGATTTATTGTAATAATCAGGTTGTGCGCGGTCATGGCCGGGGCAGCTGCATGTGGAAATACACAGTGGTAATAATGGCAATAGCCCTGCTTTATAAACAGGCTAGTCTCAATAAAAAGGATAGGAGCCCCCAGTGGTCTCTGCTGCAGACATGATCTGTGCTCCACAGTTGGAGATGGTGGATGTTTCAGATTGTACGGAGCAGTAGTTCTCAGCTGTAGCAGCCGTTCTTTGCTAGGCTCTTCCACAGAGGGACTTCTGGGAGAAAGCTCAGACCGTTTCATTAGAACAGTTTGGAGTTAGCAGCAGCAGACATAGCTGGCCTCAGCTTGTTCTTGCTATAGAGCGGAGGGAAGGTTTGTGAGCCTGAAGGCAGACTGCTTTAATCTCTCCAATATGTAACTGGAAATCATAACTGCTGCATAACTCGATTTATTTATGTCCTCAAATGCAGCTGCACTAAGGAGAAAAGCAGTCTGTCCACCCCTTCCGTGCTTGAAAAGCAAATGGCTCCCCTGTTTTCTGTGGCTCTGGCGTTTGGAAGGACCACCGTTTGGGTTCAAACCATGCGTAAGTGTGGTGATTCGCCTCAACGTGTCCTCCTTACTCGCCCTGTCTTCCACCATGGCAGGAAAAGATGGACGTTGAGTTAAATATGAGCCATATTCCAGACTTGTCTCATCTCACAAAAAGAAACATCGCAGGTTTTTACATTAAGACAGGAATTCGGAAAGAGTGCTGACATTTTAGATTATGAGTGTATGAAAGGTGAAAAGTGTAGAGGAGACTCAAAGACAGGGAGAAAAAATGCAATAGTGGGTTGTGGACGTGTGTGTGTGTGTGTGTGTGTCCATAAATGTGTATTTAATTTCTCTGTGCTGGTGGGATTCCATTACCATTAAGCAGAGAGAGCGTTATGTCTCTTATGAACACCATGTGTCTGTCTTCCCTGTGTACATGGGGAAAGTTTATTAGATCTCCCCTGTTGAAAATGAGGACTGTACCACATGCAGGCCCGTATGTCATTGTTTGAATGTAACCAAGATTGTGTCTGCCAGCATTACGGTTTGCGGGTTTGTGAATGTTCACTCCAGCTGTGGCGTAGTCTGCGCTATACCTGATATATACCCACACGGCTGGATGTTTTTGATTTGGCGAGACTGATTATTGTTTTTTTATTAGAAGCAGATGTATTGGATGGAATTGTGTTCGGCCTGAATCCAAGGCAGCTTCAAATGTGATCGGCTTGATTTTTGGGCATGAAGTCGTACATTTCGCACCAGGTCCACACCTTCATTTAACCCTACTTTAAAACGGGTCATTTTATGGCCCTGTAGTCTGACTAAATGGTATCGTATGGGATGGCATGGAAAAAGGGAGGCAACAACAGAAGAACAGCCTTGTCCCGAGGCCTCAGCATAACTAACGTAAAACTTGTGACTTTTATAAAGAAATATAGATTTGCCTGTTATGATCTGAGCGGTTTGATGAATAGCTACGTGTTTATGACAGAGGGAAAACTCAGAGTGGCGTAAATTTCAAAATGAAAGGAAAATGGCTTTGTTCATGATTTATATTTAACTCATTTAAAATAATTACTCTCTTCATACCAGCACCAGGTAAGCCTCGTCTACATCTGTGCAAAAGTGATAAGTGTTGGAAACCCACCCCATAATTTGAGCCCGTAAGTCATCTTAAGTGTACCGTAAAGCCTCTGTCCCCCACCGCATTCCTGTGCCACCCAGACTCCAAATTACTGTAAACTAAACCAAAGCCACGCCATGGCAACGGAAGGGTGTCAATTTGGACAGGAAAGAATTTATTTGAACGTGACTAGGGTTTCTCTGGCTCAGCTCCCTGGTGGGGATGTGGAGAGGGTCTGTCTCTGGTTACCCTGTCCCCTGACGTAGGTGCCACATGCACCCCCAAACAATAGCTGATTCATCTGTCTCTCCTGTCTGCGGTACCGGCCAAGGGGAGACCGCTCGGAATGAAAACACCTCACACCTTGTACCATCAAAGTCACATACATACAGTACATGCTAGTATACATGCCTACTAACAGGTACATGTGATTAATGTGTGTGCACAATATACTATACACAGTATATCTATATATAGATGTACAACAATATCTCCTTTTTTTGTATTGCAGTTAAATGCCACATTCTTATATCCATAAATAAACACCTCAAACCTACTTATATAAACATAATTTGCGGTCTCTGTCTGACTACCTGGAATGACCTTAGCTTACTGATTCTTATCGCTCTCATATTTCTGTGTCCCTGCAGTCAGAATTATCTGGGAGGCCCCACAGTGGAGCTGTGTGACCCAGAATGTCATCCCCTTCAATCTCAACAACCAGCTAGGTTTGTTTCTTCTTCTCCTGGGCCCACTAGCAACACACCCAGACACACACACACACACACACACACACAGACACAGACACACACACACACACACACACACACACACACACACACACACACACACACACACAAAGTTGTTTTTAACTTGGGCAGCATAGAGAAGTAATTGACTCGCAGCATCTCGCATGGACACATAGGTTCTGTAGAAGCCACGGTCGCCAGATCAGGTTGCGCTCCAAAATAATAACAAACCCATAGGGGGGTGACATGTACGAACCCCACTGGACAGTCTCCCCTTCTTTATTCTACCCCCCACCCTCCAATTCCTCATCGAACGTAGGCCAGAGGAGGAGGTGATGATGGGCCCCAGAGTTCCCCAGTTGGCCTCCCTTACTGGTTCCACTCTGAATGGGTGTCTGTTCCTTGACATCTCCGTCTCTCATCACCACCCCATCAATCCCGTGCCGCAGTGACCATCCCCGCAGAGACAGGGCTCCACTTTGTCCCACACCCACCCCGCTTCTCCACTTCCCCACTGCCTCAGAATTCCCCCCCCCCACACACACACACACACACATACACAAACCTCACACACCACACACACCCATGCATGGGGTGTGACAGCTATCTGACAGCAGAGGCCCCTAAATGACAGAAATGTTATCCATAGCCTGCCTCTATCCCCTCATGCATCAAAACACCAGCATCCCCCACCAAATTCAAATACCATGCGTCTCTCTGAGAGGGAGAGAGGGAGGGGGGAGACCTTCCCCCGATCTATACCCATACAGTGGAGGCCCTCTACCTTGCTTTCATCCACATCAAGGTCCCCTGACCCAGTAAACGCCTGCAGGATCAAGGCCTCCCCAGGGAATAGAGGTGGATGTTATCATAGCATTCCAGCTCATATGAAAGTATGCCAATTAGCATAGCTTAAGAATGTTGTTTTGCTAGCCTCTTTCACTAGCCGCGCCCCACCCACACACCACCCAACACACACACACACACACACACATACACACACACACACACACACACACACACACAGAGAGCAGGCCTCAAGCTGCCACAGGATCGCCACTGATGCTGTAAATTGATATTTTCTGTTGCAGCTGTTTCCAAATTTATTACACAGTATGGAAGAAATATGGATCTTGCAGTTAGCGGTGTGTAACCAGTCCAGTCAGTGTCAAATATGAGCAGTATGCCTCAACAAAAATTCCAGTAGTTTTTCCCA
Source organism: Genypterus blacodes (assembly GCF_046128005.1). Taxonomy (NCBI): domain Eukaryota; kingdom Metazoa; phylum Chordata; class Actinopteri; order Ophidiiformes; family Ophidiidae; genus Genypterus; species Genypterus blacodes. Next base: position 3,662,825 of record NW_027466834.1, read on the forward strand.
GAGTTTCTTGGCTCTGTAACGGCAGTGATACAATGCAATCACAATGATCTCAGCCGAGTGGTTATTTGCTTTAACAGGTAATGGATGGGGCTAGCCACGCTGAACAGACGGCATTCTGAGCTAAGTAGTTTGGCTATGTGTGTTTGTGCGCACACTCACAATGTGTACGCATTCACTTTTCTCACACACTCAGGCGCTGGCTTGTACTTTCCAGACAGGTTTATTGGGTGTTTGCACTGCAGAGTAAACATGAACCGATGCCCGTTTATATATTTCTTCCCCACTCCTCTGACAGAAGCTGGTAGAACAGACAAAGAGAGATCTCTTCAGAGGAGCCTTGAAATTGTAGGTCAGACAAACTGCTAAAATTAGGTCACATGTGAATAATCTGTGCTTTACTGGATTGGTAATGATGATTCAAGCTTGTGACCTAATATATTTAAGTCTGGGTGTGGCCCATTATGTAAACGCCAATAACTCACTGGTCTTTTATCGAATTTTCACAAAACTTTACATTTATATTTGTGAGAGGAATATCTGAACATGCCTGTACATGGCACCAAAATATAACTCCAAAATATGGCACCAAGTCACCAAAGGTTACATGAACAATGATCAAAAATATGATTAGAAGTTGGATGGCAATTTCATATAAACCTTCATATTCTCTGGATTACTGGATACTATGAACAGAGATGGTTACTAATTCTTTGAGCTAGCGAATCTCCCAATAGTAACTGGCCAATAGGAACTCAATGAATGTAAATTATTGTAGATGAGATCAATTCAGCCTTTGAAATTCCTGAACATGAATTCCTTAAGGCTAAGAAATCAGACTGACCACAGATTTCCGAAAGGGATGAACAGACAGGATTACAGTGACTGACAAATATGCTTGCTGGACCGAGACTCTGTCCCTCATCATGCAGAAAGTTCACAATTAGAGAATCATCTGTAAACTTAAGGAGGTGGCTGTTTACAGGATTGTTCTGGTCATCAGTGGCAAATAAGACAAATTTGCAAGAAATCTCTGGGATTGTATTGGTGAAAACATTGATCATTTACTCGAAAGACAGCATTAAACACCTCACTGGAGTGTGGTCCCTCCACAGTTTCTCTGTTTTCCCCATAGGCTAACCTGAGTGGATCTAACTGAGCTGTGTTGTGACTACAGTTTAATTTTTTACAATCCTTTCACAAGTGGTATTCATTTAGTGTGACAACTGTAGCTACTAGAGCTGCGATAGATTCCTTTCATATTTTCATCACTGTCTTTGCCAGTCAAAATAAAAAATGTCACACAATAAGATAATTTCCCCTTGGGGATTATTAAATTACATTTGTTCTGAACATTTAAATAGCAACATACTGTATATACGTGTTCATAGTATTGCATAGGTAGTCATGCAAAGAAATGGTGAAATGTACCAAATATCATTCTCCTTCTCTAATAGGAGTTGCCAGTTTTTCTTGGGAATGCAGAGATTTTAATGAGGGGGCAGAGTTCACATTTTACTCCAGACCTCTGCTTCCCCACACCGCCTAACCACAAACAATGCACTTCAACTGAATAGCATTGTTAGAGGCAGCAGGCACACTCTAAATGCTGGCACTAAATCTAACCTCACCACCAAACCCAACGCCTTCAGTTCCCTTTAGAGATACATGTACACGTCCATTGCAGTTTTTCTACAGCAAATTACCATGTGAGGCCACTTGTGCTGTTCTTTACTCCTCGCCTCCACTCTCTTGCTGAATACTCCTCCTGGAGGTAGAATAACATCAGGCATTCCCCTTCTCATACGGTTTTTATATGTTATTGTAGACAAATCTTCTCATAAATTAAATTTTTTGGCAGATTGAGTTGCAACGAAAAAAGGAACTCCGCTTTTAGTGTTGTTTTTATGTCTCAGCGCCTGACGAACAGTTTAGACTCGGTGGGGGTAAATCTGGTGTCTGGTAGCCAGGAGGGGGCTGGAAGGGTGTGCTGAGGGATGCCGAGCGAGTGGAAGTTTGCCAGGCCGTGGTGGAATAGCAGTGTCACTGGCCAACCAAGTGCAATCTCTCTGCTTTGCTTTCTATAAATCAATAAACTAGCTGGTATGGACCACAAAGTGTGCATTTAGTGAGTCCAGAGTGTAATGGTTCATTTTTAAGTAGCACTACTGTTGTTACTCTGGTCTGTTTCAACATTATTAGTAATTCAACATAAGCAGTAAAGAGGCAGTAAAGAGGCAGTAAAGAGTTTACCGCATAGTTAACAATATGGTGATTTGAGATTTATTAATTAACGCCAACTATGGCTGTTGACATGAAGAACACAACCACTCAGAAGAATGGCTTGAGCACATAAACGTTTGTCTTGTCTTGGTTTTCCAGAGGCTTCACTCGCAATGCCAAGACAGCTGATTGCCTAACTTTGTTTCCCTATTTGGCAGAATCCATCCTGCCGATGTAAAAATGTATTCACTGATTGATATTGATTAATCTTACATACTGTGTGTGTAAGCTCTAGTTTCAGGTAAGGAAACAGCAGACTGCATATGCATCTGGATTTCCATTTATTCTGCTCCTGATTCCTAAGGGACTTGTGGTTTAGATTCAGCATAAAGCTTCCTCTCTTCCTGGCCTCCCCAGTTATTCTGGTGGAGGGATATATGATAGCATGGGCGGTGGTGTGGCTGTTGTTGATGTTTGTGTTTCTTTGCTGACTCTCGTTTCTGCAGAAGTGTAGTTGGGCCTTAGGCTTGGCTGTTGGTTCGGATCACAGCGGGATCTTGATTTAGCTCTAGTAAAAATGCTTCCTGTTGACCCTCTGCACACACACACACACACACACACACACACACACACACACACACACACACACACACACACACACACACACACACACACACACACACACACACACACACACACACACACACACACACACACACACAAGCGGCTCATGATATTACTCGGTGTCTCCTGGTTTAAGGACCGGTGTGCTCTATCTGCTGTCTGCTATATATCAGCAGAGGATTGCTGTTAAGATTTGTGTTGACAAGCGACATCTTGCCAACTGGTGATCTGATCAAACATGATAACCGTGTCGCTGGAGGACATGTTGTATGTTCATCCTATTGGCTGGCTTTCAGTGGGATGAAGGCAGCTCAAACCATTGAGAAATTTGGCACTGCGTGAAAGTATGACTCGTCATGAAAACATGTCAAAATTCCACGCATTACTTGTGTGCTTATGTGAAGTGGCTTGTATTCAGATTCACAATGTCATCTGCAAGCATTTTCATATCAACCCGTAGTCAAAGGTATAAGGTTTAGAGAGCCCACTTCAAGGGTTAAGCTGTGTTATGTCAAATAATATCAACATTATGAAAGCGTCACCTTTCCTGTTCAACACACTTTTTTAGTCTTAAAACCACAGTAAACACAAACGCTGAAACGTTCTCAAATCTTCTTTTACCCCAGGGAGACTAATTAAATGTTTTTTTTTACGATCATAATTAACATGGAGTATTTGGCACAAACTTATGACAGCGGCCTTCTGCCATAAAAATCACCGAGTTGTTATGCTGCAATTATAATCGTTCCTTATCAATTACCAAACATCAGCCACATTACATTCTCAATGTGTTTACAATTAGGTTTGTAACCTTTTAAATAAATAGTTGCATGTTAGCTGTGGTAATGAGGCAGTGTTAAAGACTTTTGGGTCAATACCAGGTCTTGGAATGAGTGTTCTCGGTGCACGGACTACATGCAGGAGTTGTGCCCCCCCCACCGGGGACGCTGAACATGGATAGTAATGTCGGGAAAAGGTTGGATTTGGAGTTGATAAAGAATAGTGAGTGTGTCATCCTGGTTCAGTCATAGTTTAAGCAGGTTAGATGACAGGGATCACCCAAATCTATCCTAACTAGGCCAAATCTTTGGCATGGCTTGAAGAGGATTTGACTCCAGTCATGGCTCCTGTGTCGGTCGACACTCATCACTTGCAGTAATGACAGCAAGTTTAGAAAGGCAAAAGCCTCAGCCAGCACGCGCTATGAAGTGTAGAGAGGAGAATGTTTGAGGTCGTGCACACAACCATAATCCCCCATGTATAATGCTGGAATTGGACAGTATATGTATGTGTGGGTTTGTGTTTGTGTGTGTTGTGTGATGTGTGTGCATATGTGAGAGATAGAGGGATAGCGAGAGAGAAAGCCTGTAAGATCTGTACGTGCCAGAAAGAAATGTGGAATTAATCAAGAACCTTGCTCAGTAACAGCCTGCTTTTCATTGCCCCTCTAAATCCTCTCCCTCTCTAATCACCTTTCTGCCTTTATGTAAACCTGTGACTAAACCCACGATCACAAGGGTGTCTGGGTTTACGGGACACGTGACAGCCAAGCTTCGGCTCCAAGACCGTACGCCAGGACCATTCACTTCTTTCCTATAAATCCATTCAGTCCCTCCATCTCCTCATTCTCAGTAAATATTCATTTTCCTCAAGTGTGGTCCAAACGTGTTGCACATACATCAACGATCTTCCACATTTGCAGCTAAGTGTGAACGGTGACACTGCACAGTAAAGCCAAGAAGCTTTTTAAAGTCCAAACTATAAACATCTTTACGACCTGAGCACACTTGTGATGTTGTCATATGGACGCTGGCCAGTTTAGAACCATTAAAACCGGTGTAACATACTCTACATAAAATGGTCATTGCTTCTTTTTTTGTGAATCGGACAATGAAAAGTGGTTTTACTGGATGCACTTCAATAATTTCATGTTTAATGTTGTACTTTTCAGGTGATGAAAAGAAGCCATTTAGCAATGTAACCATGACTTTTCCCTGACCCAAATTTTAATTCCTCCATAAACTCGACTGAAACTGGCCCTGACTCAAAAGTTAATACCCAATTTGACATCCACCCAGATATGACTTATCTGAAGATATGAATTATCCATTATTTTCACATTGGTTTGTTATTGTATTTACAGTTGCCCTGGCTTCATCATCATCGGAATCAGTCCTTAATATTAGAAAACTTTGCACAATATGTGTGATAAACATTTCAACATCAAGCTCAAGGCCTCCCACAATACACATCACATACTTAAAATAATAATTAAAATTGAGGTTAGGGACTTGTCCCATACAAATAAGGGAAAGGGCTGCTATTTTGGTTCCTCTCTATGAGATAATTAAAACTTTCCCAGGGAGTCAGCAGAATGAGATATGTTCTGTTGATTATGGCAGGCAGCTTGCTAAAAAGCAAGTAAAACTAAGAGCTTGTTGACACATATGGTTTATTTCTCTGTGGCCATGGATTGTAAATCACTTAGACTACTTTCAGCCCATGGCTGGCGCATGCATTACCATTTATTTTTGTTTGTGCACATGTCACTGCTGCACCTCTTGATGCGATACTGATCAGCATGCCCTCAGCTCATATCCCCCGTGGCCTCCCTTTGGTTTATGTAAGTGTGAATGGCATTTATAGTTTCAGGGTGTGCGGTGAGAAGCCAAGTGGAGAGGAGACAGACTGTGTGTGGATGTGCGGTTGAGATAAACTTGTGAAAGTTGGATGGCAGCACTCGTCCATCTTGGCGGGAGACCTCCTCCCACCGAAGACAAAGAGGGAGAGAGAGAGAGAGAGCACAACCAACCATTCTGCCACTCTCTCTCTCTCTCTCTCTCTCTCTCTTTCTCTCTCTTTCTTTCCTTCTTTTGCTCCTGGAAGCAATCCTTTTCCACTATTTATTAGATCTGATTTATACTTTTTGTAAAGCATTGAGCAGCACGAGTTCATGACATTATGCATGCTCTGGCAGGCGGGAGGATGTAGAGTGAGCACTCAGAGGGGCTAACCAAATAAAAGTGCGGCAAACAGAGTGAAGGCAGCAAAACGCTAAAACCCATACCGACTCATGCTTTTATTACCATGCCAAAAAAATGTCTTGAGCCAGCGAGAGACCGTTTCTCATTCAATTACGTGTTCCATGTGTGCGTTCCAAGGCTTCATGCACAGGGGCTTCCGAGCAGGCCGAGTCCTTCACACACATCCTCATTCCCAACACTCGGCTCTTTGCCTAGCAAAACAGGCCTGCACCGGGCCTTTCTGGCACATAGGTGAATGTGTATGTGCATGAATGTTGTTTGTGTGTGTGCGCAGATGGTATCCCTAAGTATACGTTCAGGCACGTGCCACGTTGTTTGCCCTCAGGTTCAGTGCAGCGCTGTAGGCACTCACCATTGAGCTCAATGAAATGTGGACAGGTGGATATTAGTCTCAATCATCATAATGATTCTACAATCACTATGGGGTGGCATTGTCTGGCAGTGGGTGTGTATGAAGCCAGATTCCAGGCGGCATTGGTATTTGTTTTAGCAAAGGAGAGTAGAGGAGCAGCCTTCAGTCCTTTATTGCCAATAACAGATTTAGCTGGAGTTCAAAACAGATTATTATAAAAAATTGGGTCCCTCATAGTGTGGCCATGCCATGTGAGTGTGTATTGTGTGAGTGAGTTTAGCTCTGTTCATGTATAGCAAATCAAATTGATTTTTGAACCTGCAAATCATTTAAAATCTATTCTGACTCTGTAATTATTTGATCCAGCACATAATGGATCCTAATCATCCTATGATTAATTCTGAGGTGTGTGTGTCTAGTCTCTTTGTACAGTGACTTGAGGATGTCGAGTATTGTGAAACTGAATGCTAAACAGATCCATAGCAGATGTTGGTGGCACCATTATTTTGAGAAGAATCAGCTTGGCATCTCCTACTCCACGGTTATTTTGCGGGCTGAATAGTCCATTGTTTGCACGATATATCGTACCACACACTCGGATCATATGTCTTTATCAAACTCATGCTCTTTACAGAAATGATCAATGTAGACTCCAGTTATTAGGTAATATGTGATGGAAATGATCACTAAGTACGATTTGGAAGATGGTGGATAGGCTTGGGACACGAGACTGTTATTGCGGTGGGAGAGGGAAGGTGCAGCAGAAAATCCTGTGGGTGCGAGTGATTCCAGCACAAAAGGCAACAAAGAGACGATGAGTACAAAACAGGCCGTCTATTGTAAAATGATCAGCTTCAACAGGAGGCATCTCCTCCCTTTCACATGCGATGTGAGATCAGCGTGGAGTCTCCTGTTGAAGGATGGATCCCACACATGCTGCCTTCTATGACAGGCAGTGGGAACACAATGGCTTGGATTTCATCCTCACCGCCGTTCTTCTCCAGCCTAAGTGTGTTGTCGAAACAAAGTCAGTGTCGGGGATTTCGTCCAGAAGATGTCATCTTAAAAGAAATTGTAATGAGTGTAACACCATTCACTCAAGAAGAACCATCTAAAAGGCATGATGAGGGATTCTCGTCTAGTTCATTTTAAGGTAGTACAGTAGATACGGGGCAGCATTTGTGTTACTATGCAGAATGACAAATGTGTCTTCATTTTTCCTCTCTCTGCTGCAGGCCTGCGTGAAACCTGAGCTGAGAGCATTCATGCATTGGTTGAAGCATCTCATCTCTATCCATGATCAAGTTCTCCCCAGATTACTTGGGCAGGACATGACCTTCCGCATTAGTCTTATCTTTATGAGAATTGATTCGCTGAGAGTAATCACAGCACCTAAGCATCTCCAGTTTGTGCTGCCAGTAGAAAGATCAATGGGCTGAGGCAAGACCATTTTCCCTGAAAAATGTTGAGACTGGATTTGATTTGGCATGATGTAATTTGCATTGGACGGAGTTACGACTGAAAGGGAATCACAGAAGTATTATTTTACATTACCCTAAGGTTGATTAACACACCCCCAACATTTATTTGGCATTAGGAGGAAAAATCATGTGTCACAGAGAATTGCACTATGCAATATAGCAATGTGTCAAACCTTAAATACATTTTATATATGTACCTGTTTCAGTATCAATCAAAATCGTCCCTACTTGCTAACATTAGTTGCTGCGGATTAATTTTGTGTTTACTGTGCATGTGTGTCTACGTCGACTAGCTGCAAAGCAAATTGGCCCACAGGGACATGAAAAGATTTACTTGCTGTGATGGCTGCTCAGGCTCCGTCCCCTTCTAAATCATCACGTTTCCACATTAGTCGGCCGTTTTTCTTATTTTCATCTCTGCTCTAAAGTTTTCCCCAGTTTATGGCTGCCACAGATGCACGAGGTTGTGCTTTGGGAGACGGGAGAGATATACGAGATGTGAGAGTCGAGATAGGGCCGTTGCATCATGGCAGAAAAATCAGGCCTGAAGATTTCACTGGGCAAGGGTGATGTCACTTTATCATCAGACATAACATTTGATCCCCACCGGCTTGATCTAAGGCATTACATTCTGTAGTTTATATTATCGGTGTAAGTGCAATGAAACGACATTGCCGCTTTGTTTTGATCTCGTTTTGTTTCTGCATCACTAATGGATGAAGTTAATCTTATTTTACAACTCCTTTTCTTTTCTGTATATATCTGCAAGTGTCCCATGAAGGACATAGATTATTGGTAATGTCTTAATACAGCTGCCTAACGTGCTGTGTTTTTGTTCCAGATCCACTTTTGCTGTTGACCAAAGACCAAAAGGCCACAAGGGTATGAACTGAAGCTCCCTCTACAAAGTGAGGTAAAGGTCAAACTATCCAAGTTTACTCCAGGCATAAATGCAAACCAATATAGTTCTATATACATACACATTCTCCCTCTCTTTCTGTCTGCTTATAGTTATGTTGATTATCCGTAATTCCCTCTTTCATCACCTCCCACAGTGTGTGAACCCGATGCTGTGATTTTAATTGGTTAATCTTTGCCATAATTACATGCAAGAGTGCCTTGTTGTAAGCCACGCCACTGTCCCCCCCCCCCCCCTCCAGGATCTGGCAACTTGTTTTTGTATGGATGTAGTGTAAATTATATTCGTCTGGCGATAAGTGGATAGCCAGAGATCTGCTTTCAGACCAGCCCAATTAGGCCTGAAACTAAACAGGGGTGTAAGAGAGGCCGGGGCAGCAGGCTAATGAAACCGAACCCCGGTCCGTTTTGTGTTTCTTTGATCCACACTACAGGCCCTGGACACTCTGTCACTGTCCCGCTTCCCCCTTCATCCACACAGCTAATTGATTCTGGCCACCATGCAGGATTACTTTCATCAGAGGACATTGACCAGATGATAAGAGAACATCGTGTTTGGCCTCAAGTGCTGCAGACGTAGTGTGCATGTATTTGTGGATGTCATGTGGAAACGTGTGAGTGCTCAGCTAAGTTCAGACAGGCAGCGCATCAAACACAGGGCACACAAACACGATACAGTACAATAAGTGAAAGTCTAAGTACAAGAATGAAAAAAATAATACAAGAAGCTTCCGATTAGCTTTTTTTCTTTGCATATTTCTGTTTATTGTCAATACAACTGCTTAGTAGGTGGACTACTTGTCATTTCTCTTTGTTGTAAGACGTGTGTGCCTGTGTATGCAGGGGAATGGTGGACTTACATGCTTGTCTAAGTGTGTGTGTAATATTAGGGCCTTGTTTAGAGAAGCCCCCGAGGCTTGTCAATTCTCAGCACTTCAGTATCACAGAGGGGCCATTAAGGTTGCTCTGTGTTCTTAGAAACCGGCAGGCGCGATTTGCTCAGCTGGATAGCGCCACACTGGACCAGAATGTGCTGTCCTCTGTCCTGTTGCTCAGACCTTGAATTCTTTATCAGTATGCCCGATGAATCACAAGGATGACGTGAGGTTGTTGAGTTTGGTTTCATCTCTGTGTCGTCTGTGCTCAGTGTGATATCTCTTCATCGTAGAATCACACCTAAGAGGAAATTCCAGCGGCAGCTATGCGGGTCAATTGTGCAGAATCGGAGAACGTGGAAGAGGTAAGAGAGAGAGAGAGAGAGACAAATATACTTGAACACCTACTGGTATGAATGTTGCACTAAATCTGGCACGGGTTTGGCCATTGGCTTTCAGACAGGGCCTGAGGAGGAGTATGCAAAGAGTGGTGGGTTGGAGCAGAGGCAAGAGAGCAGAGAGGGAGGTGTGGAGGCAAGTCTGGGTCTGAGTGGAAACTTGAATGGAGTGGAAACTGGGCTGGAGGCCACTCAGCAGATCCACCTGAACCCTGCCAGAGCAATCAGCTATCAGGAGTTGAGAGAGGGGGAACCATTTGCCTCACTGAAGTAAATTCAGCGAGGGTTTGTAGGGATTTGGCCATGCACTTTTTTGAGCTCTAATGCAGGGATATTTGGTAAGTGAAATCCTCTTGTTTTTGGGAGAGGGTGCCAGGGCCTGTCTGCCTTTTTAATGGGATCACAGCAGACACCCCAAGGAACCACAGCCAGGTGAAGTGATTCTGCTCTCTACTTCCAGCTGTGTAAACACTCGACATGCACACAAACACACACACACACACACACACACACACACACAGCCCCTGCTGGCCCGTGCACGCATGCTTACACACATGTACTATCACTTCTAATAAAAAGCTTTTGGACTCTCGCTGGCTCACATCGAGGGAAATGCTCACTTTCCCTTTAAGTCTCAAATAAAAACACAGCTCGTTTTTCTGCCTTTGGAGGGACTTCTTGGCCTTGTTAAAAACAATGAGTTGCATGGAAGATGTAAACAAATTTAACAAGAGCTGGTGTTGTCTTTTCTCAGCCTGGGAACTTTCAAAAGAGCATGACATTGTCCTTCCTCCCTCAGCCCTTCCCATTGTTTTTGTATTTCATTTTCTCCTCAGTTTTGTATTTAGTTTTCGTGTCAACATTAATTGTACGTTTGTAATGTTATTTCCCTCCCCTGTAATTTTCCTTCTCGTGTAACCTCATTGGACCAGCTGTGATGTAGTGAGATGTGTTCCTCACTTCCTCCAGAATTCAAATTCAAGGTAAAAATATTTATGCTCACACAGCACATGGTTACGAATTTCTATGGAATTTGGGATTTTTACCACTTTGGGATGCAGCTTTACTCGGGCATATGGGGCCTACAGACTACATTTGTGAGAGGAGGAAGGGGAAAACTCCTTCACAGTGGCCAGGCAGTAGCTGGACTGTTAAAGGCATTTAGACTTTAAAAGCATAATTTCTTGTGGATCCAGGAGAAAGCAGATTCTCCCCTACGGCCCTTTTGAGAAGCAGATGCCTGAGATTTTTGCCTGCGCATTTTATGGTTTATTTGCTACCAAGGAGATCCTGGGATTTTCTGTAGAGACACGAGGCTTTCCTATCTTTGCACGTGTCACAGAGAGGCCATGTAGAAGGAAACGTTTGGCTGTGATCCTTCTAGTTTACAGCATCGGTGGAACCTCTTCTTTCCCTATTGGATTCAAGAAAGTATTGTTATTATTGTAATTGTTCACGCCAACCCTTACATGAAGGATCTGTTACATACAGTAGGCTCTCCCCATAGAGAGTCAAACTTATCGGCTACCCTACAGTCAAAACTTCAGCTTTCTTCCTTTTTACTTTCAAGGCTGCCTCACGTTGCAACAAAACACCCTCTTAATGTCACAACCCAGACTTAAGGGAGGCAACAAAGGAGTTGCAAAAACAAACTTGCACAGCGAGATTTATTACAATGAGAGTTGTGCAAAAGGAATAAAAAAGCAGCAGCTGACAGACTACAGGTTTTTTTAAAGACTTCCAACAGGTGTCAGAAATCAGCCGATGACAGAGGCAGGATGCGATTAGGAGCATCTGCACGTGGCGTAGGTTTAACAGGAAGCGGCGTCGGACTTAACCACTCAACAACAAAAGTTCTCATGTAAAGAACCCTTTCGGTTCCGAGACCCATCTGTGACGACTGCCTGCTGAGTGCACATTAAACTCATGTCTGTCACAGGTTAATCTCAGGTTGCTGAATAACATAACCCACGGGTATCAAACCTGCTTTACAGGGGGCCGAGAGGCTGCGGGCTTTTAGCAGCTGAAATCACTCATTTCCTCCTCTGATGATGATTGAGGCTGTGATGATCATTAAATCATCAGGTGTGTTGTTTTTGTTTGGATCAGAAACTTCCATGACACAGGTGACACAATTATATAGAAGTGATTTTTTTAAATTTAAATTCCCCTCCCAAAAAGAAGAAGCTGTTTAAGTCCAAAATTCTGCCTGTTGACTGAGGGATTTTTACTTGCAGGTGCAGTTTCCCTTATTTCTGAAAATGTCTTGGGACAATCAATACTTTGAAACAAGAGATGAATGCATTGATTCTCATTTTATTTTGATAATAACACATTCATTTATCGGCCTGTTCTATTTCTGAAATCAAAAGCATAGTTGATTGAGTTAAAAATCTGTTTATTTTTTCCAGAAGTGTTGATTTAAGCTCTCAGTAATGTTGCTGGATATGGGACTAAGTGCTTTGTTAAAGTGAAGCTTTTTTATGGCGTTTCTAGATTTACTGTGCATCTCACAGGACACACGAGGGAGCAGCAAAAATCATTCAGTTGGTCCACACACACACAGCAACCTAGGCAACAATAACACTGGCTGCTATCGATTGTGCAGAGAAGGCAGAATGTTGGAGAGCGCATTTGACAAATCCAGACACACAAACACACACATGCCGATGGATAACTATGATGATATCAGCCTCTGAGCTGTGAGATCATAGGTTAACTGCCTGCTGGAAGGTGTGACATTTAAATACAAGTAAGCAGCCATACCTCACAGAAAAAGATGAAAGGTTCAACCTTAGCCATAAACCTGACAGAGACGTGATGAATTAGTTTCGGACATACTGTAGTGACAGTCGATTTCCTCAGACCGATTCCTCTCCGAGTGGCTCTCAGAGCAGTGGTTCCCAAACTTTTTCTTTCGCGCCCCCCTTTTTTAGATCAGAAGTTTTTTGCGCACCTTGTAAGAGTATTTTCATTTGTGGGTGGTACCTGCAAGCTGCGTTGGGATTCTTCATTTTGGGACGACATGCTTATTCTTGCCCTCCTCCGATCACATCAGTCCCCTGTGTTAGCTCAGAGCTTAGCCATATTGAAAGTGTCTGGGCTCCAACCTCATCTGTTTGCTCAGCTGGGCCACTTTGGGGATCATTTAGCTGCCCTCCCTCTCCGATTGAGCCACCGAGCCCGCAATCATTCACTCACATCGTGCTCCCGATATAATCCACATGCACATGGGGCGTATATGTTTGTGTGTATGTAATGTATTGCATATGGCTTACGTCATGTGTAGAGGTTTCAGTATGAAAATGGATGGAGCAACATTCTAGCGGTCAGCAGAGCATGTTAATGTGTATGAGCATATTTATGATATTCTGTAACTTTTATGTGCACAAGATATACACAGTGTTTCCGGTGAAGAAAGCTTGCATTCATTTGTATAGTGTGTATGAAAACAAATACTTCATGGTGAAAGCTCATATTACAGAAGAAATTTGTTCTGTGATTTGGCTCTAGGTGTGACCCAGCACACACATATTTGTACTGATTGATGATCCCTGTCCCAGTGACACCTCAATGTTTCCATAGTGACCCTTTGGCTTTTCAGGCCTTGTGGATAAGCAAGCAGAGAGACGGCTGAGTGATGTACGGCGTGTGTAAAAAGTAAAGGGCGTTAAGTGGAGCACAAGCCAACAGCAGTGAAAGCCGCAATATATCTGGCGAGTTGTGTCTTTTCTACACTATATCCATCTTTGGCCTCGAGTGCGTGTGCGTTTTGTGTGTGTGTGAGTGTGTGAGCATCCAATTCCCTAAGCCAGAGTTTCGCCTTACAGAATGACCCCATGATCTGATTTATGTTGAGATTTCATTCCATTCATTCTGTAATGCTGGGTGGGTTTCTGCAGGAATTGTTGACCTATAAATCACCTGATGAATTGTGTTTCCTTATGTTGCTGACACTACTCGGCTACAGCAACTGGACATAGTAACTAGCTATGGGCGTTAAACACACGTTAGGGTGTGCAAATGTTAAACTGTGTGTGTATGGATATCTTAAGGCGTGTGTGTGTGTGTTTGTGTGAGAGAGAGAAAGAGAGGGGAAGTGTAATTTGTGGAGATAGCAGAATCATTAAGCCATGTCTCAGTAATGGAGATTAATGTGGCATTAGGCAGACACAGTGACATGCACTCGTCTGGAATGCGTCAGCAACAGCAATCAGTGTGGAAAATGGAGTGATATGGAATTTCTTTGACAAGCTTTCATTCATATTCATAAATGGGTGCTAATGTGGAAAAACATGGAGTCGAAGCTTACTCTGGGAAAATGGAGATATGTTGTAGGAAAACAGGGTTTGTTCGTTTACAGACACGTGATTTCAACTTTAATGCAAAAATCAACTTGTACATTTTGAGTTCAATTTCACGCATCCTTGTGAAACTATCCATACCCGGCTTTACCGAGCAAAACACAGTAATTTGTGCCGTTTGTGCCGCAGAGGCCTCGTAAACCTTGAGAAAATAATAACAAAAACCGCAGTTTTTTTCTCTCTTTCACAAGGACTGTGGGCCAGTGATACACGTCTAACAGGGACATATATTTTCCATAGCTGCGCTTCTGTACCAACGGATTTGTGTACAAGAGCGTGCGTGCCTCTGCCTTTTACTCAAACAGCAGTCACTGATCATTTCCTCGCCTGAGTGAGTGAAATTGGACCGGACCATCGGGGGAGGGGAGGGAAATGAATGACCAGTTTGTGTTTTTCTAGGAATCGGGAGTGTTGGAGAAGAGCGATATACCTCCATTTACCCCCCCTGGACTGCTCCGCTCTGCCTTTTTGGACTGTACCTCCCCCTTTAGTCTGGGCCCTCTCAGTGGTCACTCTGCCGTGTGTGTGCCCTCTTGCTGGGATTGATCGGGTGCATAAATGGAGCTCTCTTCTCTTCTCTCTCCTCCCTGTCACATTCTCCACTCCTAGCTCCTTTTCATCTTTACCCTACTGAAAAACTAAGCCAAATGGAATCGTCCAGCACAGACAAAATACAGTCTGTAAAGCTATTAAACATGTGCTTTCTTGCTACAATTGATTGTAGTTGGTAGAATTATGGATAAAACACAGTCTCCCGTTTCGAACCTACATTATTAACAGAGCACATAAACGCTTCCTTTTTTATTGCTCTATTTTCCTATAGTTTAATTCAGCTTGTTACTTGAGTGATTGGTATTTGGATGCAGTATGTGCTACCCGTCTGAAACACCGTGCCAGGTACTGCGTGTAGTAAAAGGTGGTAAGCAAGAGCTATGAAACGCCCAATGTACTGTAATAAAACTACAAATATCGAATGCAGTTTGACATACCTCATATAAATTGCGTCAAAGCAGTTAACCACAAAACGATTAGTTGTAGCACACATTAATGACATTTGGGATTCCAAATTTAGCCATGCCTGGTTTTGTAAATCATAGTTTTACCGCCACGCGGTCCGTTTCCTGCGTTTGATATCCCTTATGACACTGATATGACTGCAACTGCTATGTCAACTAATAATACAAGTGAGGGGATTTATTTTTTAAGCTATTTCCTACAAGGTCTGGTTGTTTCTTCTATGCTGCTATGTCTGCTGACATCCTATAGGGAAGGAAAACAAACAGTCCTGGTGTGGAGGTGGAGGTTGGACTCTGGTCTTTCCTCCAACTATAACTGCTCGCATTTAAAGCTCCAGTGGATACAAAATCCTTTTTGTGACCGGCGTCATGCATGTGAAACGATGGTAAATACGCTCTCAAAGTACATACACTTTATATTTAGAAGGCGAAATGCTGGAGGCTAAATGACTGCTGGGGAAGTAGAGGTGGTGCCAGCATCGTTAATTTAGCTGTTTTATAGCCCCCTTCCTAAATATGGCTACCATGTTTAGGAAAATGTTGACTCATTCTTCATTTGAGTCATGTGTTTCACAGATGAATATGTAATTATATTCCTGCCTCATTACCTTCCTCCTCATATTGTGTCCAAACTATCTCATCTCTCATGTAAAGCAGCCTTATTTGGCAAAAATTAAAAGGGACCTATTATGCAGAATTATAAGTTCTTATTTTCCTTTAGCTTCCTATTTTGGAATATTTTCAATGCTTTTAATGTCCAAAAAACACAATGATCTCTTTTACTGCAACACTGATGTGCACACTGAGAGAAAATGCCCAAAAGCGTAAATTGCAATAACAGGCCTTTCTACCCTCATTCTGATACATTTGTTATTTTATTCTTAAAGGTTTATGCTGGCAAGTTTACACAATTTTATAAATTGGTAAGAAATTACATTTGAACATTTGCCGTTCACCTTTACAGCCATGTGTGATTTCTTGATGCACGCAACCACAAATCCTTCATGTATCCTCTGGGTTCCCAAATAAATCGGATGCAAACAGAAGGCCATAAGAATGACTTCCATAAGGAAATATGCCAGTGACCCAGTTGGGATGTAATTTGCTTAATACCATCACTTCAAATTTCAGTCAATGTTTGCTCAGTGGTAAGAATCCTTCTCTACATATCAATAGAAGAGGAAACAAATCGTGTCCTCTCCCCTACATTGTCACCAGTCAACAAAACAGACAAACTGCAAAGGTTATATTTTTGGCCTCTTTAAAGTCACGTTCTAGGCTTTTCTACAAGTCTGCCGAAGTCAAACACATTCCTCTGGCTGTCATTTATGGCTTCCAGTGTGGGAATAAGTGTAGTTTTTAGTGGGTGACCCAATGCATTGACATAATGATGGAAAAGCACTTCATAAATAGAGTTAATGAGCTGCAGACCTTTCAGAAGCTTGTGCATTATACTTTGAGAGATAATCTGTAGGGAATCGTAGGATTATGAAAATTAATATTGTCTCTTGAGGTGTCTCTCTCACATAAGTGATGTCATCGCTCAGTTTTCACTTTTGGGAAGGAACGCACATTAGATCATCGGTTTGTCTGGTTCACTGGACCTACTGCCATTGCACACAGAATATTTGTCTCCTTCAAATGCATGCAAGCACATACTTTGTCTATCATGAGGACCACATGTGAGGACAGATAAGGACACTGAACTGACGACTCTGGTATCTGGTGTGCTATCTTGTTGAGACTGCTGGGTGGAACATGTAATTATCCTCAGTGAGAGCTCTCAGCCACGAGTCGCTGGCAGTTCGAAATCCGATTTGTCTGATCTCAGTGGGTTTTTTGTTGTTTTTGTGTCTGTCTTTTATTTGAATATGGATGGAGTCAAAAACAGCAAACGCAGGATTTCTTTTATTTATTCTTCTCAAACATTCTGCTTGAATCCCATTAGCACATTCAGTGATTTCACCGTCCATGTGTCTCTTCCTGTCCTGTAAGCACAGAGGAACGGATGTTAGTAATCTGACTGCTGGATCTGGTCCTGTGCACCCATATGGTTTCACTGGGATCGATCAGGTTTATTAATTGTGCTTTGTTGCTTGGGAAATGAATGTGAATGATGAAACCTCCTATTGGAACACAGCCGAGCTTGGTGAGTCAAACACTCTCGATGACTGCAGCAGGTTATCACTTGGTCAATCATCAGGTGTGATTCTCTTTAAGCAGACCGGTATATATTTGTGGTGTAACATGTGCAATTCACTCTGTAGTATGTCTTGCAGTATTGTGTTGCTTTGCTTTAAATCTGCGCATAATTCATGTAATGGCCTTGTGTTTTATCTCCACTGTCTACTTTTGGAAATAATGTTTAATCATCCCGATTGACATAAAGTACTCTAGAAAGTTAAAGTCAACAATTAATCGAGTCTTAACTGCGTATTTGATCATTTCTGAGTGACACTGTTCTCATTCTGATGTTGTCGTTGGCTGTGGATGAATTGTTGAATTCCTCATTGTTGGCTGAGGATGTGTTGTTGAATTGTTATTGTCATAAGTAAAGTAACTTATTATCTATATATGCGTGCATCCAGTGTTATTGTGCCATGGTGGGGTATCCCCAAGAGGCTGAGGTACTTGATTGGCGCTGATGGTGTATTTACCTCTTGTGATTGGCCTACAGTCTACAAAGTACGGTTAGAATTTGCCAGAAGTCATTACCTGTTTCCCCTTCCCTCTACTTGGCTGTGTGTGTGTGTGTGTGTGTGTGTGTGTGTGTGTGTGTGTGTGTGTGTGTGTGTGTGTGTGTGTGTGTGTGTGCGTGTGCGTGTCTGTGAAACCTCTCATATACATAAATAGGCGTTTTCTTTCCCTACTTCTCCCTCTGAATGGTCACAATCACATCTCTGATCCATGCTGACTACTGTATAGAGGTTGACTCTTCCCTGCCTGCTGACGTCATGGGTTTAGGTTGTGACAAGTAGCAGTCGCCATTCCCAGCAGAGCTGCAGCGCACGCTAACCGAAGTGAGGTCATCACAGTAAAACAACACAGAAAAGTTTCCTAAGGTCGTAAAGCCTAGCCGCTGAGTGTTCGGCGCACTAGGGGAATACGTCCTGGATAATTGGCGGGATCATTTCCGTAACGGCAGCTGAGGTCAGACGTGGGCCTCCTTCCCTCTCTGTACACACGTGCACACACACACACACACATACACATACACAGCTTGAACTCTCCCCTCCTCACAACACAGCAACACATCTCATCTCGTCCTTTCTCACGTCTGCTCGTCCTTTGGCCCGCACTCACCCTCCTCTCTCTCCGTCCTCCCCTCTGATAGCGTTTTCCTCCAGAGATATCACCAGCGCTCAGCGTGGAGAGAGAGAAATTCCTGTCAGCCGCCGTTTGAAGGTGGAGGCAGGCGATGACCTCACGTCCCGGATAGACCCTGAACCGCGTTGCTTTAATCAGTGACGAATAAATATGAATGCAACACACAGAAACACACGCGCACACACACACATATAAAAAAGAGGACAGGTTTGTCTTCATCTGTTTTTGATGGTTTGTCGTGATAATAGTGATAATGTGTAACGTGTCATTTTTTATCCTGCCCCCTAATAAATTACACCAAAGCAGATGACTTTAGCAGGTTGTCTATAGCAGCTTCACACATCATTACATGGAGCAGAGCGCCATCAGTGGTCGCTCTCATCTCTGTCGTTCCCTTTAGAGCTCAATTGTTTCCCCACATTTCTCAACATCTTGTCTCATGGCCACTTTTCGCTGCCATATTCCCTATTTTTATTCACCTATCTTAAATCTGCAGCCTTGCTCTCTCTCTGTCCCCTTTGTGTGCAGTGGCGTTCCTTTATCGTGATCTCTTTCCTTTTCGTTCTTCTCAGCCCTCCTCTTTCGACGGTGTTAGCTTCACACACTCTCCCAGCCAGCACTGCGTGTTGGAGGCTTTCTCCATGGGTGGGAGGCAGTTGCATGCGAGGCACACTCTGGGCCGCGTGCTGTGGGCTTTTCTCCCCCTTTAAAGCTGTCTTTTTCTCTTCATTCACTCCATCTTTCTTCTCTCCTCCATCTTCTCCCTCTCTTTCTCCCAGCTCCTTGCGGTGGGGGGAAAAACTTACGGTGCGGTTTATTTGTTCTGGTTTTGGTGTCGGTTCTCACATGTCCTTGGCAGGCTCTCATACCTCCATGACAGTAGCCTGGATTGAAGGGATTACCATGATATAATATGTGTGTGTGTCTCTGTGCGTCTGCTCATGCTGATACCCGTGTAGCACCACTCGCTCGGAGCGTAGAAAGCGTGCGCATCTGTTCATTTTATGTGTCTGTCCTGTTTGAGTTCCTCCTAAATGAAAACCGCCGCGACCTTGTATGAAGGAGCGGCGGCACAGGGGGGCTGCAAACTCAACTGGCGATTTGGAGAAAATAAATGCGGAGCTTAAAGTGAGGGGAGGGCTCATAGGAGAAGGAGAGGGTTAAGTGAAAGGAAGAGGGGGAGCTGAGCTGTTTCCATCCGACTGTTTCCACTAATCCTAAATTGCAGCCACTGGAAGACAGTGACCTCCTCCGAACATGTGTTCACCATTAATCCAGTCTTGGTATGAGAAGGCCGCTTTTCACCAGGAGAGAAAGATGAGATGGCAGAGGAGCAGGCCCACAACCGTTTAAATATTCACGCCATATTTATGTGTGTGTCAACTGTGAGGCTACACTCATATCAGCTATGTCAAGGAATCCATCCTACACGCTGCGTTGCGTTACTTTCTAATATTATGTGAGCGATGGTGAAGTTATGGTAGATTTCAAACATTTATGCGTTCTCCAGAGACGTACCAAGAGAAAAAAACACACATTTCAGCTGCTGAGAGAAAGGAACTCGAGCATATTATTGGTAAACAGAGAGGGGTTGAGTCATTCTCTTTCCTTTCCAACCACGGCTGAAGATTAGATGTTCCATTTCTTGTCCACAAATATGTTCTGTTGTTAATTAAAGGAGCGGCAAGGATTTGCTTGGGTCAGCAAGAGCTGTGACAAAAGTATTGAAGGGGTAATGACCTTTCTTCCCACATCCCTCCATTTTCCCCTATATTGTTTTATTCTCTGCTCTCTCTCTCTCTCTCTCTCTCTCTCTCTCTCTCTCTCTCTCTCTCTCTCTCTCTCTCTCTCTCTCTCTCTCTCTCTCTCTCTCTCTCTCTCTCTCTCTCTCTCCTTTCTCTCTGTTCTGCCATAGTGAGGGTGCCGACTTTTGTCTACGTGAGGGAAAGGGCGCGTTGACATCCAACTCTGTCCACGTGATGTACGAGATGGATATACAGGGGAGAGATGGATGCGAGTGCTGTTCCAATGTTTGGGAGGCACATAAAACATATTACAGAAGGGCTGTAAAAGAGCCAACATTAGTGTCCAAATTTAAAACATGTCCCAGGTCTCAGCTGTCGTTTGCTAGAGGATTTCTTGCCCCCCCTCCCCTTTCCCTTGTCTCCAGAGCTTTGGCAGACAGTGAGAATAGAACAACAGAGGAGAGGGGAAACTGGCAGCCTGTGTGTTCCCAACATGCAGACTTTGTTAGTGTGAGACAACATGTGCAATGGTTTTGCTGAGCTGTCGGAGCGCGGGCACCTTAGAGGAGTCCGAACCCCTGATTTGAACTGCAGCAGGGAAATTCGGATAAAGGATTTGGCCGATACCAAACAAAAGGCAGATGCAAAAGAGCCAATAGGATTCTCACACAAAAAGAGGCCCAGATTGTTTCTTAAAGGGAACAAATATGTTAAAACCAGAGTTTAACCAGATTTTATTTGTCCTTCTTCACTGAACTAAACTGGTTGCTTCCCGCTGCAATTTAAGGTGAATGAGGACAGTTCAGCTAAAGCTTCCTGGAAATACAGGGTGAAGAGGGAAAAGAGAGAAAAATTGCAGTCGAGAAATTGGTTTACAAAATGTGATGCTATGCTATTTATGCAATTGTAATTTTTTTGTTGCCCTCCAATTCTTTTACTTTTTCAAAATAAATTCAGTGCAACTCCTGTATCCGTTAAAGAAACGAAAACAAAAAAACAAATGGAAAAAAAACTACTCAACATAATGAGCTCTATTTTTTCCCTTTTTTCATTTATGGACACGACAGCACTGGGGTTCATGTCCATTTTTGCTGGTCTGTGCTGCGTTCTGACTCTATACTGCATGTTGTGATATATTTAGGGTGTATGTTCATGCATGGTGACCTGCAGCTTTTAATGATGCATAATGATGACGAGAACATTTTCAAACTAAAATTTCCCAGTCTAAACATTCAACACCTAAAGAGTGGTGCTTTTTAATTGCTTTCCTCATCATCAAACCCCACATTCATCTTGTATGGGAGGCAGCTGGTCTGTCGCCCCATGAAAGAGCTGCATAGACACCGAATATCCACCAGTGCAGGGAGCTTCAAGTAGCAATCCAAATATACAGAGGTATTCTCAAACAACGTGGGCCTGCCAACTACAACACTCCTATTTATTTATGTATTTATCTGGATTTCCTGTATACTTGTCGAGATGTTGGGCGCTGCGGGCCGCGCTATCTGAGGCCTATTTGACAAGGGTTGGCTTGCCCTGGTCAGGCTACGGTGTGTTGCATTAAGACTGGGTTATTTATCCTGGGGGCTCATAATGACGCTGCTGTCCTGGTCCCTGAGACGCCTCTGTTCTAAAGCGGCTCCCCCACCCGCCCTTCGTACGATGCTGGAACCTGGCAGATTCCCACCGGTGCTCCCACCAGGAATGTTGCACCAGAGTCCAGGTTGCATAGGCAGGTGTGTGTGTGTGTGTGTGTGTGTGTGTGTGTGTGTGTGTGTGTGTGTGTGTGTGTGTGTGTGTGTGTGTGTGTGTGTGTGTGTGTGTGTGTGTGTGTGTGTGTGTGTGTGTGTGTGTGTGTGTGTGTGTGTGTGTGTGTGTGTGTGTGCGCTTTTGCATTCAAGGTTTCAGTCATCACAGAGAGCTGGTTGGGTATTTAACAACTATTCTGTAAATCATCAAATTGGCTTTCTAACTACACATCAGCTGCCCGTCGGTCATTTGAGTTATAATTTCACTCGTGAAAAATGTAATCACACACCAACTCTGCTAGAATAATTATATACAAATAAAACTGTAGTATTGATTCATAACATTCTTTATATTTGGCAAATGTTTTTTGTTTTTTACTCAAACCTCAAATTGAATTCGCTAATCACCATTTTTATTTTTCTATGATTTATTTATTTATGTGTACTCTGTTTATCCATACAAATGAATTGAAGCTGTTGTTCATTGGACTAACTGATCACATGAGGAATGGTTCCGTCTTCTAAATACAAAGCAGTTAAATGGACGTTCCTGTCAGCAAGAGCAGTGATTAGAATTACCAGAAAGAATAACAAAATGAGAATATTTTCTAATTGCGTGCGTGTCAAAGTCTTTGTAATCATAGTCGTGTCAATCATTTCTGTGTTGTCTTTTTCTATATTGAATTATTTTGGCAACCAGCGTCTCCACAGACAGACCACCATAGGGTCTCAACAACCTGTTTATAATTATTTTTTCTACCACTCTAGTCAAAAATGTCAAAACCCAAATTTTCGGGAGATGTGTACAGCTTGTAGAAAGGACAGATCTTCTCCAGATCACTCACAGCACACAACAATAGATGCTAATATTTCACCTACACATTCATCATGTTGTTAGATTTTGTGAGCTTGAATGATGCATCTGGTTTGTGAATTTGAAGATGGGATGCTTCAATCATGGGGGGTCAGTGTGTGTGTGTGTATGTGTGTGTGTGTGTGTGTCTGTGTGTGTATGTGAGATATGATCAATATATATAGATATATATATATATTGATATACTGAAATTAAGCCCCCACACTCCCATCAGTTCTGACGTTTAAACTTTCCTACACTCCGTGTTGGCTGTGACACGGAAAGACTTTGTGTTATGTTCCGTGTTGGGCTGTTGTAGCAAATGTGTTTGCTCCCTGACCTTATGGATCACGTCAGCCCATCCTGTCAGCGGGGACCCACGCTGCATCCTGTTGGACCTCTGCCTTGTACGTCTCAACTGAAATGTCTGTGATTGATGCTGGCAGAACGAAGGCCAATTCTGGCAGATATAGTAAGTGGAATGTATTCAGATATATGATAAACTGACGGACAACAGAAAAACCGAAGCATTGAATTCTTTGAAGCTGGGAAATACATTTGAAATGCAGTTGCCAGTGATTTCAATTCCCTCACCAGGTGTATTTTGCAACAACAAATATACTGTCGGAGGAATTTGGACATCGTTAGCTAAGAAACCTTCTGCATGGCCAAAGTAGACAGCAAGATGGGATGCATAATGGTGCAGTGTGCTACCAAAGAGTCCTTCCTAATTTAGTTTGCACCCAGAAGCTTTCCTAAGCAGAGGTTACTTTCAGGTGCATAAGCAAGCTGAATATAAAATTCAAAATAAACATTTTG
The DNA here is from genome assembly GCF_046128005.1 of Genypterus blacodes. Taxonomy (NCBI): domain Eukaryota; kingdom Metazoa; phylum Chordata; class Actinopteri; order Ophidiiformes; family Ophidiidae; genus Genypterus; species Genypterus blacodes. The sequence goes on from NW_027466834.1 coordinate 3,686,609, forward strand.
GCACAAATGTGATTCTGCTGTGGCCTGCATTAGCAAGGGAATGGGAAGTATCAGGAATGTAAACAGAGATATTTTTCTTTTTGGAAAATGGTGCCCAGTTTTGCCCACAGGCCTCTCATGCGAGCTTATGTACAGCATGAAAAAAGTGACCATGCCAAAATTAATCTTCACTTTCCTTGGCATCCGGGTTTACACCAAATTCTCTTCATGCTACTGCATTCTTCATACACTTTCCACACTGGAAATGGTAATGCATGGCTGGACCTTCACAGTGACAGAGTCTAAATAGGAAAGTTGCAAAATCTCGCGTGCAGCTTCACCGCTTTGTACACAATGAGGTGAAAACGCTGCACTGTGCACAAGTAGAAATTGTCTCAGACAGGGAGGAAAGATTTACTGAAAGGTTTCCCTCACCTTGTCATCTGTCATGGCATCGGCTCACATTTTCCCTATCTCATGTCCAACAACTGCAGGCTGCACCCATGCAACATCTGTCAAGCTCATATCTGCTTACTTTAGCTAGGAACAAAAATATGACGTGCCGATCAATATATTCTGTTTTTGAATGATGGTGGATTACTAAGGCCTCTGTGGGCCTACATTTTATATAGTATCGCTGCGGAGTTACATAAGAACAGCATGTGGAAGGAAGAGAGGAGAGAGAGAGAGAGAGAGAGAGAGAGAGACGGGTGCTTGTTAATCCAGTGATTCTGTGTTTGTATAGACAAAACTAATACAGATTTACTGTTTTCCTCTTGCCCTCAGCGCGGCTATTTTTCCGCACATCTCCATATACGCTGAGACCTGACCTAGCCCGTCTCTGCCAGCTCAATGCTATTCACGTGTGCGCACACATAGCTGAACAGTAGCTTGTTTGTGTTGCTGAATAATCCCTAATCAACAATCCAAACCAAAGCATAGTCTCTCATTATCCTGAGGAGCATGCCAGTTTGGCACACAGTGAACCCTGACTGTCTGTTTTAAACAGGAACCTACTGAAACAGCACACGAGAGGCCCTGACAGTGGCAGAGGCAATTTACGTGTGTTCTCTCTCACAGACACACACACGAACACAAATATATACAGAGGCAAATGTGCATGAACTCCATGGTCACAACAATGCATGTCAGAAGGGATCATACTCATGCTATCAAGCCAAGTAAAGTTCACACACGGAAAACAAACAGAAGAACACACACGGACAGACTCACACTTACACACACCCACATGCACTGCATGCATCATTTAAATATAATAGTGGGGTATTGTGGTGGAGATGAATAATGTACAGAGGGATTATTAGGTGACTGCAAATTTCTGAGTGATGGTTGCAGCGGGCAAGCCATCTTTCTTTCATTAGGCAGTATAGGAGCAGCGACTCACGCCCCCACAGGCATTAATCACACAGAAAGGGTCTGTGTGGGCTTTACAGTAGGCACCACACATGGCATTGAGTAACACACGGCTGCAACAACTCCTCATTATGGGGGCTTTCCTCTTCAGGCTTTTCATCACTCCAGAGAGGGAATCCTCAGCCTGGCTAACCAAAGAAACCATCCATGCATTTCTGAAAACACACTTCTTTATTTCACTTTCTAACACACACACACACACACACACACCTACACACACACCTACACACACACACACACACACACACACAGAATTGGATTACACGAGTGACGAGGTTCACAGACCCCACTTCCTGCCGACCCTGCGGGTGGAGCTGTCTGTTACTGTGACGGACTTGACTTTTAAAAACTATATATATTCTTTCACATCGGGCTGGAGAGGTTAGAGAGAGACAGATGCTGTCACCGGGTGATGGATGAAGCTTTTTAAAAGGCTATCAGGGAAATAACAGGCAGGCCGGCGAGCCCTGAAAGCGGCGCGCTTTGCAGGCCCGTCTCTGCTCTCTCGCTGTCATCTTCACAGCTGTCAGACTGACAAAATGTCACCGATCAAACGCTTTGTAATTTAAAGGAAGCCTGATATGCTGTTTTCGGAACTAGGACAGAGGGAGTCAGGGTCTAATCCACTGAGGATACTGAATTCACACAATCTGACCTCTTTCAAAGTCCTCAATACGACTCAGTTTCATTCATTCATAAAACACACATTTCTGTGAAAAAGCCTTTATGGAGGCGAAGAGCTCCACCTGTTCCCCGATGAAGGCTGCAGGATGAACCACTGCAGGAACACATTCATATTTTTGTAGCCGTGAAATATTGAAGGAAATCGTCTTGTTTTTATGTCCATGTTTGTTCTCCATGTTGCGCCTTCACTCTGCTGCATGAATCGCGTTCACACACTCATTGGTAACAGAGGAAGCGGTAATGTTTTTGGATGATAAAGCGGTCGATGTCATTGTTAACGATCCACAATGTTGTCATGGAGACCTGTTTCACCTGTTTTTGTGTGCATGCGTGTCTTAAATGAAGTGTAGCATCCTGGTCCATAAACAACGCGCACAGAGGGGCTGCAGACAGACAGATGCATACTGTTTCTCTGCTCTTTTCTTATTTAAACATAACAAATTCTGAGATGATGTTTTTTTGGAAGGACAAACATACAACAATACGGCCTCGGCCCGTCCTGCTTAAGAGCCGTATCTCAGCGTTTTCCAGTGGACCTCAACGTGGTGAAGGTCCAACAGTAGAGGAGGCCATGGAGACTAAGAGGCAGCGTTTAGTTTCTTCAAATGGCTTATTTGATTAAGGCATTTTGACTTAGAGCTTCGTCTGACGCCAGACCTGGGACTGGTAATGGAGAATGAGTCAGAGCTGGAGAGAAGAACACCAAGATGTGGGGAGAGAGAGAGAGAGAGAGAGAGAGAGAGAGAGATGCACAAACACTAACCGTATAGTTCTGTGTTTTATTTGCTGGTAGGCCATAGGTTTAGATCTACTACGCAATTTGCTTGAGTTCATTTTGATGAATAAGAACGAGGAGCACGTGCGTCTGGTTGGCATTTCTGAACACAAACACAGCGATAGAAAAACCATAGACCGAACTTTCGCTTCTGCTTTGTATTTAGTCATTACCCGTACTTCTTAGTTCTGTCCCACAATTTTAACGAGTTAATTTCGATAAATGGGCGGCTGATTGCTCCGAGAGCGGCGGAGTAACGAGGAGTAATGAAGACGATCTGTCCTCCTTTTTTGGCTGATGGTAAGATTCTGAGCACTGGAGGAAAGTTCAGTATTCAGCGAAACTTATGTTATTAAATAGTGACATCAGTGTGGTGAAGCCATAACTCACTGGGTTTAAAAAAAATCTCACTGGAACCGTGTGTGCGTGCATGCGTGCATGCGTGTGCGCGTGCGTGCGTGAGTGTGCACTTTTCTAGTGGTTATTAAAGTGAGAGAAATAGCAGAGCCACACTGTCCACACACACAGTTTCTATAGCACGAGCGAGTGTTTATTTTCACTTTTTCTCTTAAGAGCTCCACAGTGGAAACATCGCTGCAGAAGAAAGAAACTATTGGAGCTGCAATCTGGTAAAAACTCTACAGCTTTAAATTCACCACAGCGTGCTCCTTCACGTCTGTTGGCCTTTCAACGCTCTAACGCGAAAAACCTCCGCACACCTTGGCACGGAAAGTCAACATTTCGAAATTACCGTCATTTCTCACCATTATAAAAATAGTCGAGAGCATTATTCTAATGTGAACTAATGTCGGTTTGTCCTGGAATCGTTATGAGTCACTGTAATCATAAGCCCCAGGCATAGGTTCAATTCTCGAGGCCTCGAGTGCCTCGTACAGCCTCGGGCCCGGTGCCTCTTTGCAGGCTCCATAATGAGATAACCCCGTTAGATAGAAGGTAAAGTATAAATAATAGTTGTGTTTGTGCCTCTGTGATACTGGTGGACAGGATTCAGATTCCTGATGTAGGGGTACGGAGGGAAAAAGAGGGCTATGAAGAGGAAAAGAAGGTTTGGGATGGATCCTGTGGTGTGCTGTGCTTTGCCAGGGGCCCGGACCACTGGCACGCCTGGCTGTGTCCTCCTGCCCAGAACAGCCATGTTAGTTTGTTCATCTCTAAGTGAACAATCAGCACCGCTGCGATGCATTTTTTTTCTGTTGGGTGGGGAGGAGAGGCAGAGGAAGGAGAACGAGGAAAATCAGGGATGATGGGGAGGCGGGGGGGAGAGAAGGGGGGAGGGGGGATTTTTCCTTCAGCTCCATTTTTCCCTCAGCACCACAGCTGATTGCTACCACATTGATGATGGTTAGTGGGGAGAGTGGTGTGTGTGTGTGTGTGTGCACAGGCTCTGGAGCCTTGTGACCAGACTGGCCCCCGTCCCGATGGCATCGAGTGCCCCCCTGGCAAACCAGCGCTTGTCCTCGACGCCGCCGCCGCCACAACATCCCAGTTTGTCTCTCTCTCTGTCTCCCTCTGTCTCTCTCCCCCCCTCCCATCAGTTCACGATCGGCGATGGAAAATATGTATTGATCCGCAATTGTTTGTTTAGTATTCACCGGCTTTATCTCCGTCCCATCTCTCCGCATCGCTTCTTCTGGTATAATGTGAACTCGCCGCTATCAAACCCTCACTAATGCGTTTTTGACTCATTTTCCAGCCGCTGGACTCGCTCTGCGTCTGTGTTTTGTAAGAGCAACAACATTATACTCCTGTCTCCTGCAATCTCATCCACCAATTGGAAGCTGTAAAAGTTGGCATGCGCGTCCGGTTTTATGATGGAAATAATTTTTTAAGTGCGCCATAAACTAAACCAGACTCAGCATCGCCCCCCATACCCCGAGTGTTTCTGTTTTTTCTCTGTGCCATACGCACATTTCTCATGTGCGCACCCTTGTTGTTGTTTCAGCAAAACTGCTATTCCGTGTCCAAAATTGGGGTAAGAACAAGACGTCTGGATTTGTCCTTACTTCCACACAGCATCACCACTTCATGTCTGAAATCTGCATCAGCTCTCTCTCTCTCTCTGACCGCCCTCCCTCAGCTATCAACACAGCTTTAATAACTGTAATAACTCATTGTTTTACTATTGAAAGAAAAACTGAGGGCTTTGCCATGGCGACAGAGCAGAAAAACCTGCCACCCAGAGGTGTGGCGCTGGTCTACAGATGTATACCATTCTGCCTTCTGACATTTATGAGAGATTTTACCACAACAACAATCGGGGAACATTGTTAGCACCCAATTAGGCCTGTGAAAGCACTTGGACCTGCTCTTTTTCCTCAGCGCTCCTTGACTTTCTTCTTCACAAAAAAAAGGAAAGGAAGGGATTTTATTGCTATTCTTCAAATAAACTTTAAGATTTCTGATATGCATCTCAGCGCCACTGTCTTAGTTAATCGTTGTCTGGATAAACGTTGCCGTGCCACATACGCCTTTGTATATTTGTAAGTTTCTTGACGGAGTAAATGTTTTGGTTGTAGAAATGATGTCTGCCAAAGATGAGGGAAGCCTGGTAAAACGGCTTTTCCTCTCGGAAATGAAAACACTGGCAAAAGTTTATTGGCCACAGTTGAAGGACAAGATCGTGATTTTTGGCACAGGAACGGCAAACCGCCAGTGACCGCTCTCCACCTCACTTTGGACACAGTTCAGTTATACTGAAAACAATGGTGGCGATGAGTACTGTGAATAAAATAATGATGAGATCAGTGACTATAATGTATACGGAGAGCAGCTTGCCAAAACTTGATGTAACATGGGCTGTTTGTTTGAGCAGCACAATTTGAACTTTAATCGGAAGACTTTGCCATAAATCTAGAGGATGCTCCACTGATATTTCTTTGACACGATGGCTGACGCTTCGAGCTTTCTCCGCAATATATTTCTGTGCGGTTACGAATGCAAAGCTTTCTCAAATGTTCCTGGGACTTGGTCCAGCTCATGCCGAGAAACAGCATGGTGGATGTTCCATTTTTCAGCGGAGGGTGGTGGGACACTCTGCATTTGTTCCTTCTAAATCAGAGCCGTGGAGCAGTGTGTGAGATCTACTTTGTTCCCGTGCTTGTGTTGTAAGGTATTATTAAAACTAAGAAACTCTGGTAAGCCGCTCTACTGGGACTTTGAGGTAAGGAAATAATGATGAAGGCACGTCCAGGGCTGGCCGCACGTTTGAACAATTTATTAAATGAACACGTCGAGTCGATGCCCTGAATTGGACCGCTGTAAGGAGGTATTTCCTGCAGGCCGACAGACTGCTTAGAATGAACGATGTGCAGTGCTTTAAAGAGCCTGACAGCTTCTTCATTCTGCTCTATCCTAAGACGGGAAAAGCCTGAGATGGCTCTGCTGTTTTCCACATACTCGCCATGTGTTGGCACCGCACCATACCTCACTGTAGAGATGGAGATGAAGGTTTGATCCTCTGGTAACCCCTCTCTGGTACATGCTGCACCATACTCCTTCTCTCCCTGTTAAGGCCATCGCATTTCCTTTCTGGTTTTGCTTTCAACTCCTTTTTAAATTTTCCTATTGTTTTGTCCGTCTGCCCTGCTTTGCCTTCTTTGCGCTCGGATAGAAAGTGATTACGCGGTGTCAGGCGTCAGTGAACACGCTGGGCTGAGGCTTCTCTCTCTCTCTCTCTCTCTCTCTCTCTCTCTCTCTCTCTCTCTCTCTCTCTCTCTCTCTCTCTCTCTCTCTCTCTCTCTCTCTCTCTCTCTCTCTCTCACTCACTCACTGTGTCTTACTGCAGGATGAAGAGGCTTTATCCCTGCTTTTGTTTAAACCCATTTGGCTTCACTGATGGACGATATTTCAGACATGTACATCTGCATATATGTATGTTTATATGAGACAAACTTGTGGAGGGCTGAGTATACATTTACTGTCTCCATATGTGTGTATAGGCCTCCAAGTGTACACATGCTGTTTGTCTGTGCAGATGCGTGCATACGTGGCCTTGCACCGTCGGGCAGTGTGAGTGCGGATGTGATTGATGACTTGTGCACTGCACTGAGAGGCTTTTAAATTGGAGCAAAAACTGAGGTTCACAACGTATGACTTCATCGGGGCTTCTAAGCACAATGTGAGGATCATCAGATGCGGCAAACCATTCTCTCTCAGCTCTGCCCGAGCATGTTATCCCCCCAATGTGGCCTTCCATTAACCGTGGCGAGCTGCTCTCTTTACGAGTCAGCAGATCTAGCAGCCTTTGTCGTGCCATTATCGGGTCATATGCTCCCTCTCTTTATAAAGTCATCAGCCCTGTTTGCTTTACCAGCCGAGGGCATTTAAATAGGGCAAAAACAAATGTTGCCTCTGTCCTGTTAAGACAAATACAACGCAATTAGTGTGTGTTGCAAGAAAAAGCCCACAATAAGTGTGTATAGCAGTTTATGTGGTGGCATATTAAGCTAGAAACAGCCACCATTCATTCACATTTTCATTTTGTTCACAAACAAGGCGGAATAACTGATAGAAACATGAAGTGGTCAGAAACATTACCGTCTCAATGAATTTAAAGAAGATGGCCATAAATGAAATTTGACATATTTAGTTTGCAAAGCGCACAAGAAAGGCAAACCACAAAACACAAGAGTCCCTGTCCATGTGGTTCAGCATGTGAACATATTTTGTTTTTGGTTACTGACCAATAATCAGTTTCAGATATTACTATTAACACAATTACTCTATTTAGATTTATTCTAGTTGTCTTAAAGTCACCATGTTGAGATTACTGCTATTACGCTTCAAATGTATGTTAAATCGTGTAGATTTCAATGTTCACTCACAATTTTCGCATTGGATTATGTTTTCCTCTTTTAAAGCAAAGACATCGCAAAACATCAACTGTTCAAATTCAATTTAAATTCACATTTTGGCATCATGACAACAGCACGTCGGCTGCATGTGGTCTTAGTTTTACACAAGTGTCTCCCAGTTCTGATCTACAGGATCCAGCTAGTCATTTCAAGTCATTCTAACCATTTTAGTTAAACGGTTAGAATGAAAAGCAGCAGGATTCTGAGAGAGTCGCTGATTCACACTGTAACAGCACCGGCCTGCACTGGTCACACCTCCTTTTTCCTATCATTGCTTTTGCAGACATGACCACTTGTAATTTACAAACCAGTGATTTGGCCTTGATTGACACTGTACGTTAAGCCCAAGGTTATCTTGAGCTTATCTTGGAATGCTGAGGCCTATTCCGATCCGTCTGATGTGGAAGGTCTTTCCCTGCTTTATCCCTATTGCATCTTTTCTCCAGTGAGGCTCACTGCTGACAACACTTCATCAAATTACACTGAGGAGTCACTTGACTGTTTGATTTGTGATTTTTGAGTCGGCACTCTTTTCTCATGTTAGTCAGAGCTGTTGCACTATTCCCATTTGTGTGCTTTGAAAAGAAAAGGACAGTTTGTTGGAATATCATGACTATAAAAGGTGTGCGTGTAAAGGGTTAATGTGTTAATCATGGGCATTCATGTGAATCTAGAACCATATGCGTGCCTGTACTCTATATGTATGCATATATACTCTCTCAAGTGTGTTGTAATGTGGTAATGACTCTTGTTAGCCCCTTTAGTATGGGAGTAATGAATCCATTCAGGTATACAAAGCACCACCCACCCACCTGCTCTCAACCTGCTGAGACAAGGTTCAGCAGGAACACGCACAGGAAGCCTGATCAGGACCTTCGGGGTCCTCATTGCATATTCAGGTCCTCTTGAATCGCCTTAGGTAACCACAGCACTCCGTTTGATCAGCAACTCACGGCCACTGTTAGCCTGAGGTCAAACAGCGCCTGTGTGAGAACACATGAAGCATTTTTAAAATCGTGTGCACTTTTTTTATGTGTGCTTATATGTGTGGATTTGCGGTTTTGTGGATTGATGTGAATGTAATGTTCACACATGCCGCTCTGTATCTGCAAGTGGAAAGGAGCCAGCATTATATTTCTAGGCAGCAGAATAACATTGGAGGGCAGTAAGTCCTTATTTCATTCATTCATAGAGGTATCATACAATAGTGGTTTTGAATGCTCTCGGCGTGTTGTGAAATGCAATATGTTTGTGTGTGTGTTTGTGTGTGTGTTCACCCTGGCATTTTAGAGGATACAAAAAGAGGCCGGTTTGTTTGTTATTGCAGGGATTATCAACGGTTGCTGCTTTGTCAGGGCACTCAGGTCATACTGTGTGCACGTGTGTTTGTGTGTCTTGCATGTTGTGTTTGTGTGAGAATGTGCTCAGCCAGGGAAACTGCTGGCTTTAAGATTGAAATCAAGTCTTGGAGAATGACTCAAATGTCAGAATTTGGGTTTAGGATTTGATCAGAAACAGAGCAGTGAGGAGTCTGAGATAAGTCGCTGTTAGAGACCGTGAGCCTCCAGTCACAACCAGACCGACCGCTGTGATTGTCACTGTCTCCAGTGGGCAAGCCTGTTTCATTTACCTGCTAACTATATGTGCCGTTAACTCTAAACAGCTTCTGTGTGTTAATCCAGCCACAGCCAGGAGACTGTGTGTGTATGTGTGTGTGTGTGTGTGTGTGTGTGTCCGAGGGGTGTGAAAACATTCCTGTTATCGCTGTGGAAAACTCTCCCAGCTGTCATCAAATGGGGGGAAATATTATGAGTCTGTCTGCCGGCAAGTGTGCGTTACCCTGGGACAATTCTGCTATGTTTATTTTCTGAAACCGTAGAAGTCCGGCTTCCACATCACACAGCTCAGGATCCCTCAGCCGCAGTATCGCCCTCACTACTGTTTCCGCCTGTGGATGAGTTCGGAGAAATATGTGTGTGTGTGTGTGTGTGTGTATGTGTGTGTGTGCGTGTGTCGGAGGGGGGGACGGAGAACAAGCCTGTGCATACATATAGGAAGCTTGGTTTTCACTGGGGTGTGTATGAGGCGGAGGGGGGGATGACTATCAGGATTAGCTGGGGATCAGAAGATGATGAATATAATTACAACAACATGGAAAAACCTGAAGTTAAACCGCAAAATTGAAAAGATTGCTCTTGTTTGTTTAGTCTAAACCAGCTGAGGAATCAGTCTGTCCTTGCAGGCAACAGATTGCATTCAGAAAGGAGCCATAAGTGAGTGGACTGTCAATATTTTCACAGCCTATACTTTTGCTCATGCCGAATCGATTTCTTTCCACTGTTTGAAATTGAAAGGCTTCGCTCATAGTCCGTTTTCAGACATTTGCTTGATATAATACACTCAACACACACACACCCGCAGCTGTTTACTTGCTTGATCAATATTTAAAATTTAGACAAAGCAATCTGGAACCGTGGTGAAGTGATTCACGACTTGGAAGCTCGACTGTGAGGTCATTTTTCATTTGCTCATCCGTTGTTATGGAAATTTCCTTTTGTTTTTGGTGGATCAAAGGGACAAGAGTCAGCCCGAGGGAATCATTAAGTAATGAATTTTGAGAATGATAGCGGAAAATTAAATGTCAAAAACACGGCCGCGCTCTCGCTGTGTTGATATTGGGGCTTTTGCGGTGAAAGGATGGCGTCTTTGCTGCTGATTTCGGGGCCTGTACGCCAATCAGATCTCCCCGGTCCCATCAAAACAAAACGACACTGGCTACTCCCCCATGCACACATGGAACGCATTGGGTCACACCGCTACACACACACACACAACACAACCGCAGAAAGAGAGGGAGAGCGAGGAAGGTAAACGGAGCATCCAGATGGCTATCCATCCTCCCGTCTCAGGTTTCAGGAGCGATTTTTTCCAAAGCAGCATTCCCATCTTTCCTCCTCCAACAACCTCCTACGCTATCTGGAGACCTGTCGCGTGTTTCCATTAAGCCCGAGCGTTACCGTTGGTCAATTGTCTTTTCAGAGATTGAAGCCCTATAATGCAGCGTTTGGGTTCTACAGCGCTATTCTGGCCTTGCAGAGCCATTTTTTCCAAGGTCTTTTTTACTAACTTCCTCAAGTTTTATTGCACATGCCCTCAAACTGAACAAAGCGTCTGTTACAGTGGCGTTGATGCCATAGATCCTGAACCCTTTATGAGTGCGCTGAAAGGCCTTCTGCGAGGGGGAACAGCTGGATGGTGGTCTGCGACAGCTATCGGGCAGATGACAGCCTGGCCCTCCTGTGGGACGAGGGGAGTAATAATGTGGACGAATAGGCCTTTGAAGGCAGAGAGCGTGACCCGGCTATGTAACCCGGGGCAGTGGGTGACGGATGCAATGAAAAGCATCACTGTGACTGGCAGAGAATCCCCACCAGGGCTTTAGATGAGCAAAACATCTGCCCAGACAGTGTGCACACTCAGGCGAGGCTGTCAGTTCCTATAATGTGACCTTTTTTTTGTACATTCATTTACTACTTCCTTTTATCTTTTTTCATTTTTTTCACTTCTTTCTACCTGTACTAAGCATACAAAAGCAGCTGGATGGCCCTTTTGCACTCAAGTTCAGACCATTACCTGGAACTATCTGGTCTAGATGGCTCCTTGCTTTGTAGCGAAGATGATTGAAACTAGAGAAGACTGTAATTTTTTATCTTTTTCCTTCTCTGCACAACTTTTGAGGAATTCACTTATTAGATTATGTAACGTGAGGTTGTTATTGCACAGCTTTTGCACAGCTAAAAACAGGTATTTCAAAAATGGTGTTTGTCCGCCTGGGGACGCTTTTGTCGCAGTCTTGTGAACCTTTTGCAACTCCTTCAAATTCCCACCCCACCTTCTTGCGTACCCTGCAGTAGGAGGTAAAAAAATGTCTTTCTCATGCACTGGCTTGCTTTGTCATGCTCCGTATGAAAAGCCTGCGATTTCTCATGCGTGCACTCGGCATAACCCTCACAAACAAACACACATATCACTCCTGTATAGCCTGGAGCCATGGCCCCCATCATCATCATCATCACACTCATATTCACCTGAACTGAAAAAGGAAAAAAAGACTTACTGCCACCTTTCACTTTCTCTAAACATCATCTGCTGCCTCATGTGACGCCTCCGGGGTGAAAAATGGCGTCATTGCTGGTACAGGCATTGCTGTCAGACAATCGAAGTGCGCCCTCCTCCTCAACAAAAGTTTTTTGTTCAATAATTTAGTATGGTCCCTGAAGGCTGATGGCAAAATTTAGAATGGCCCGCGATAGGAAAAAGGTTCCCCAGCCCTGGTCTAAAGGTTTGATGGCTTATTCTTTTGAAGTCGTTCACTCTTGCAGCCAGGACATTCTTCATTTATAATTACTCCTCAGTCTAAAGTCATTCCACCCCCTCCAAAACAATCACTGCCCATCCCTGACTTTTATCCAGCGCTTTAGTGTAAACCATTTGTCCTGATGCTTACCTTTCACGGACAGTCAAAGTCAAAGGGGTCAAAGTCAAATTATCAGAGGGTCACCAGCGTGTTGGGGCTACATAAACAATCGGAAAGAGGAGACATTTGTGTTTTCACAGCTACGCACAGCCATTTAAACACATCTTGGCCCATTTTAGCTCAACGCTTGCTAGCAGAAAGCTGGCAGTGCTTCACCTGACACACATGATTTGCATTTGCCGGGATACAATTGGCTGTGGACCTTCTCCGAATAGCCTTGAGATGAGCATCAGCCGGTCTGAATTTATACCTTCTGATTTATTGAAGTTCATAGCGGAGAACACTTTTTCACCCAATCTGCGTCCAAACGGACACATGACACTGCTTCTGCTCAGCCAGCGTGCCTCTGTGAAGTACGGGTCATCAACAATGTGCCGCTCCAATTTCTCCCACCCGAAACAAGGCACAAACCTGACAGCGCTGTAAGCCTCTTGATCTAATCCTGACCTGGATTTTACCAAGACTTATGTCTCCCTGTCAAATTTGAGACATTTACTGCGAAAGGCCCTGCTGATGAATAATACAGTTCCTTCACTTCCTGCTCCCACCGAGTCTGCACCACTCAACGACTAACTGGGAACGCACCATCTGCGGTTATTCCAGCACGGCGAGGTATCAGGTGTACAACTTCGGAGCAATTTTAAATCTTTCTCATAGATGTCATTTGATTACTCTGAGATCATTCATAGAGCGGACAGACATTTTTAAAATAAATCTGCCATCTCCAGGCAGAAAATATTGGCGAACTTGCACCACGCAAACTTTCATAAATTGCCTTTCTGTTTACTTACTCACCACACTGTAACTCACTTCAGGCCACATTATGGTTTTATGAGATGCACGGACAGGCCTGTGCTGAAGGCTTCCTCTCCTTCTCCCCTCCCATTGTAACCAGCGTGCTACCCCTTCACAGTCTCCACCGCAGATTATTGCTACGTTCTCCTTACAGATTGAGCAGATAGAAGCGCCGTTAAACGCAACGAGAACATACGTCCTTGGCCGGTTTTCATGAAGCTGCCCGGGCGCCTTGTAAACATGTCTTTTAGGTTTCCTATGAGACACTTTTACAAGACCAAGCTGGCATCCATCCCTGACAGGCAAGGAGACACACAGTTGGCGCACCGCCTTATGTCCAGTCTTTATTATCGCCGTATTTGTTTGCCGTCAGGCCACTCACCCTCATGTGGACCTCGGTGAGTCATTTGAGTTCGAACCCATAACAGAACACGACCTAGGGGAAATTGATTTGATTTCAGGCTTCAGGCCAGATTTCATGATAAATCGCAAACACATGAAGGGCTGTATTAAACTGCCATATTAAAAATGCAGCCGGTACTTTGAGACTCATGCTCTGCACATATGCAGAGTCATTAGGGTGAAATGACCTCAGAGCTTTTAAAAGGCTGTCCTCCAGTCCAATCACCACAGCACTCAGACTGCTTTAACTGCATGTTCCTGCTCAGTACTGGTTGTAGTCCCATCTGACAACGTGACTGCTGATAACTTCAATATTTGAGAAGTATTTTCACGTTTCTTCTCTTTTCTCAATTAGTACCTTCATCCTATCAGACAATGGTGCTTTCTAGCATCAATTAGGTTATTTGGAATGCGGGGAATTCTTTTTCTAACCCTGTTTGTTTGTGGTTTCCTTCCATAGAGTCTGAGCACAACAACCAATACCTGAGTCAGCTTATTTAACTGACATCAGCTACATCAGTGCAGAGATTATGTGTGTGTTTCCTTAGGCCTTGGGAGTTATTATACACATATGTTAAGGATTACATTCCTGAGGGAGGAGATGGGAAGACTTTAAGAGGTTAACACCAGAGGCACATTTACCTGATTTTAACAACCCCCTTTTACACTTTTACCTTGGAAATTGTTTGTTTAATGTATTGTAATTGCCTTTAACATTGTCTGCCAAGAGTGAGATTTTTCTCTTTAGGTTGTAAAACCCTATAGCTTGGCCTGTCGCTGTCTTTGGGTGCTGTTTTGGAGGCCTCCCATCTTTGGTGTCCTGTGTTCTAGAAGCAAAACTATTAAATCGATGGAACAATTTGCAGGGGAGCTGAAGTGAAATCTGTTTGCATGGAGGTTAATATGTTTAATTTAAATGTTGCTGCGTAACGTCACAGAGGAAATGTTTTTAAAGCTTTTCATTATTTTTGAGGGAACCCCCTCAAACATATGCACACGCACACACACACATTACCTCCTGTGTAAATAATCACGTTCAACTCTGCGAAATCTGATGATGTTTGCTTTTCTCTTTTCATTAATTTCATTAAAACTTCTGGAAATTATCACCTTTTAACGTCAGCATGATTTTATCACCTTTGAGTAACAGGCCAGGACTCTCAGGGCTCTGGACAGTGTTGGAACGCAACCACTTGGAAAATGACACACTGTGCCACAAAAAACATTGAATATCAAATGGAAATACAGACTTTCTTGTTTTCCTTTTCATCTGTCTCTCTTTCTTTTATTTCTCTTTTACTTCATTGCTTTTATGCTATGTCGTTTTTGAACATGTTTCTGGCAGCAGCCGTCTTTCTGACTGGAACAGATGTTGTGCTTGGATTGCAGTGGCATTGTTCTGCTGTGACTGTAACAGTATGGGTGAGCACATTCAGCGGTTGTGGTGAAAGTGAGTCTTCTTCCCTTCGGTTTCTCCTCCTTGTGATTAAAAGTAAAGGACAGAGGTGGATAACCAGCCCACCCTGTCCGTCTCTGTCTATGTAACGACCAAAGCCCGAGACTGAGGATGATGCCATGTGTGGGTGTGTGTAAACACCCCCAGGCCAAAATCACAGTGTTCCATATGGTCAGGCAGCGATGGTCAGCTGACTCTTTGATCATCCACTTATCTGGGATGCAGATGTTCTATTTACGACAAATTTGCTTTTACTCTTTTCATCTTCCAGTGTGAGCAGTCAACTTTGTTACAGTTTATTCACAAAAGTACACAATTGTTCTAGCTATGTATTGTGTAGACCACACCCACACATCTCTCTGTCTTTATTTCTGTCTGTCACCAGGGTAACTGTGAACTTGGTACGTTTAATTAACTTAAACGTTCTAACCTTTGACTCAAACTTTCACAACTCTTTCCTGCATCTCCACCTACACTTTTGTCTGGGCCTAGTCGGATAAAACACTATTCTATAACACTATGACACAATTCTAACCACGTTTTGCGTACCTTTGCACTCACTACTTGGAATAAAGAAGTTGATCTGATGGCGGTCCTTAAACAATCACTTTTACCTGTGTTCATTGGGATTAGCTGCATCTGTCCATGAAGACCATGCCCACATTCACCTAGCACATTATCCACCAGTTTGAATTTCATCTGGAACTCTTCTTCATGTAATGTACATGTAGAATGCTCCCATAGCTGGCATTTGCACTGCGTGTCTGTGTCTGTTTGGGTTCCGTCTGAACGGTGTTCATGTGGGTTGGGAGAATCCACCATTTAGGGTGATTGTATCTGTAAAAGTGTGCAGGTGTTGTCTCTCTCTAAGTGCATTTGAAATGATCTCAGTAGTCAATTCTGTAAGATTAAATGCATTTCTACTCTTATTGTGAAGCGACGTGACATTTTCCGTGTAGTCCTCTTGTATCAGAGTGTGATTGAACACATGGCTGAATGGTTTATAGTAAATGTTTCATATCATGGCAGACAGAGACGATTTGGCAGTTGGAGTCTTATAAACACACCCCTCCTATATTAAACATTCTAAAACACTGTGTAGATGCAAACCTAATGTTAAAATAATTGTATATAATTTATCATCTCTGTATTTCTGTCTTTGGTCTTTATTATTGTATGTAGAATCCATGATTAGAGCGGAGATTGTATACCAGCGTGAGTCAGTCTGTATGATTTAGATTGAGACGAGGCGCTACATAACGCAGCGTCGCTCATACTGTAGCTGTTAGAGATACGCCACAGACTACACAGTGTACAGTATGTGGTTTATAGAGATCTGCCTGTAGCCACTGAACTGTAAACTGTGATAGGCTCGTAATCAAAACCTCTCCTACCCCCCCCCCCCCCCCCCACACACACACAAACACCTTGCCCTGCTTCAGTGCTGATGTGACAAATGGCATCGAAAGTGGCAGAGCGAGGTCAAAGGGCACAGAGTTTAGTCGGCACATAACATCCTTTGAGGTTCTGTGTGAGATTTATTAGCAGCAGATAAGGCTGATAGCCATCTGCAGCCACGCACACTTCATTCAGCCAACCAGCCCTGCTGCCAAAGCACACATAATGATACATTCCTTAGTGTCTGGCAGGAGAGAGATGGGGGGAGAGAGCGAGGGGGGTTATATTATGGATTTTTTTATGATCTGTTTCGGGTTCATGTAATAAAAACCTTCTTTCCTTTATTTCTTCCTGCTATGCTGCTATTTCAACGTTTCATTGACCTTAGTGTGTGTGTTTGTTTACCTCAGTGTGCAGGGAAGAAGCGGTGTGCACAAACTCACACCCAAACACACATAATCCATTCTACACTACAACAAAACCATGATGCTACAAACACACATGCACGCGCGTCTGCACACTCACACACACACATCTTGAAGTAATTGGCCCATAACAGTGAAACCACTGGGCGATGGTCTGTGCTGCCGCCAGTGAACATGAGCCAATCACGTCCGGCTCACTGTGAGTCTGCTCTCTGCTGGACAGATGGGTGAAGATGAGAGGAGCAAGGAGCAGGTAGAGCACTACTATGGCCTCCTCTGCTCTGCCTGCTGTCTCCCTCCGTTCATTCTCTAAATGCTCTCTGCACATTCTGAAATGTCAGTGTGGCTCGTTTCACGCCCTTTATCTCAGGGAGACGCGGCAGGACCAAGTCAAACAAAGACACAGTCGAGGTCTTTCTTTCTTCTCTGATCCCAGGCTAGTTAGGGTATGTAATGCTCTATCCGATTACCTTTTCTGTGTCCAAAGGAAAACATTCCGTGGTTTCAGAGACCCTGGAACTTTCCTCTTCATTAATGTGATAAGTTTTGTATTTCTTCATCTCGTGTCGTAACATCTGTTTATGTTAAGGATTTTCTCTTAAAACTGTTCCCAGTTCCTTCAGCATACGTATTGTAATGTTGTCATGTTATCAGTTCGGTAAACTCATCTCGTCTGCAAATCATCAAGTCATCGTGAAATAAGTTACATAAGGGAAGAATCACTGAATACAACACACAGTTTCGATGGTTGGTGTGTTTGCTGTGCGGTAACGTGAGGAGAAGTAGTTAAAATGTCAGATTTTCAGATTTGTTTATGTCAAACTGCTGCTTCAGCACACATTAGTGGGGCATTGCAGCAGCAAACTCTATTGCAGCTCTTTTTTATAACCCAGAAAGTGGGTGTCATAAATTAGTATTCTGTAGTTTATTGCTGTTGGACGAGATGGCTAATTGTAACGCTACGCCCACCCTTGCATCTCCAACCCCAATGCCATTGAACCACATTACCTCTATGTATTAAAAACCCGGTAGGGAGCAAAACAATGGTGGGAAAGTGGATTATCACTGATATGGCGAAACCACCATTTTTATCTGTCAGCTTTGATTCCCCGCCATGACAAAGTTTCCAGCCACACAGACTTTTTTGATACTGCCTCTGCGGTTAAACTGGAATGCAGGGCTATATAATCTGAACATTGGATATTATATTCACATAAAACAATACAAGTGGGAACTCTTGAGGTTTTTTTCTAATGGATATGGTTGGCGCCGGGACAGAGCACAGCTGGGAGGGCTTTAAAAGTGGGCATTTAACAATACAGCCTGAGACACTTTCTCCACTCCTTCCAAAGGTTTCATTAGACTGCTTTGGAAAAATGTGGCAAATCGCATTTGACAAATTTGCGAGGTCAAAATGTCTGCGTGTTTATTAAGTCCACTGGAAACTACCCTCACTGGCTTTAACCGTATGCAGTCTAACATCTATTATCATCGTTTAAGGATGTCTGAGCCTCTTGGAAGCTGGAAAGGGAAAAAACAGGGATTAGGGAACAACAGCGTATCTCTTCGGTATAGGAACACATGACGGCCGATGTTTCTAAACCTTCCTTGACTTTCTCATGTATGATAGTTTTCCTGCCTTAATCCTATTGGGATCTGTTTGAAACAGATCTATGGAAAACGCTCTTGAAACGTACATGCAGAAATGTATTTAAAAGGAGAGAGAGAGCTCTAGAATGTCCCAGATCCTAAAAGAATGTGAACAGCAAACAACCCTTGGAATCTTGATCTTTTCATATCACATTTGGGCTCCTTTAATATGTGGTATTAGAACTTAATACTATATCTGATTGTGACGATGTGAATTGGACATTGGTCATCATTTTGTGCTGGCAAGTCTTCAAAAACAAGAAAGAGCGGCATTCCAATGGAGAGACGCTGAAGTTAGAGAAAACGTATGAGGTGTGTTAATACAATTTGTAAAATCTGTTTGTAATTGAATGTACCTTGAAAGAGCATTAGAACCAAAAATGACCAGATGTGAACTATATATTTATTTTATTTTACCTTTATTTTTCCTGGAAAGTCTAATTGAGATGCTTTTTGAAGGTCCTAGCCAAGATGAGCAGCAGAAAAAGTTTTACAAAGACTTAAAGACGGCAGATACAACCACACAACAGAGCACAGATCATAACAATCCAATAGGAATCCAGTGAAAATAAAACAAGATGAAACAGTGGCAAAATAAAGTGTCCTTCATAAAGTTCGTTAGCAGAGGTTGAACGACACCCAATGCACACACAGATGCATATAAACCAACACCAGCAGCATCAAATCATCGATTAGAATGAATATAATTTGGCCAGAGTGAGCTCTCGGCCAAGTCTCGGTTCTAAGGAAAAGAGTTTGACATTTGAAGACCCCAAGTGCTTATTTTCTTTCTTTGCAGTGTGTTGTAGCTATAAGCAAACTGTCTTTTGTGCTTTTGTTTCTGTCTCTCTCTGCGTTTGTACGTGTGTGTCTGCGTGTGTGTGTGTGGGTATCTCTCTTACACATACACACAACAGGGGAGTGGGTTTTTAAGGCTTATAATGGGTCCTGCTAATGACTACACTACATGTGAAGAAAATGATGATGTTTATGGTGTGGGCTTCCCAGAATACAAGACCACCGTTGATACACCACCTCCCACCCAGAAAGAGCCATATCACCACAAACACACTTTAAGTTTGATATTTTAAACAGTGGTTATATAACTGACTGCTGCACCGGAGAGAGAAAAGGGCAGAGAGAGAGAGAAAAGTGAGATTCAGTATGTGATTGTGCGTGAGTGTCACAATGGATCCATGCTTAGTTGGTTCTCGCTTCATTATGGTTACTTACTAAAGCAGAGAGAAATATGTGCAGCAGACACAGGAGGTAGCAGGCATGCATGGCCCCATGTCTATATTTTACACACACACACACACGTGCACGCTAACACACACACACACACACACCACCCACTCTGTGTCACAAGCTAACAGTAATGCCACCAGTTATGAGGTAAATCCTCCGTATCAGACCTATGATCCCTCTTTATCACATACACCTCATTCATCTCTCAGCTCTGCCATGCTGCCTACATTCTTCATACGCTGCAGGCTGTGGTTCATGGAGGGGATATGCAGGGGAAAAGGGCTCAAGGGCGGGTTTGAAATAGACTGGAGATAAAGACGGGGTTAGCAAAGCAGTAGAAGAGGAGGTCTTTGTTAGTTTTGGCCGAAAGATCGGGCAATTACGGAGAGTCCCTCGTGTGCCAATTCCCGACAGAGCTCTGACTCCTGCGTGCACTTTATTTAATCTCACTGATTAATTTTTTAAGCATCCTTAAAACCCAAAGGAAATAAATCACAGTGCACTGGGATGACTGTGCATCTGCTGAGACAGGCTGTCCCAAAGTTTTGAATGCATAATCATGAGCATGTGTGTCGCCTCATATCTCACTTTAAGACACATTTAACTGAGACTGAGACACACTCATGTTCAATTGTCGCACACTTAACCTTTGATGCTTATTTACCTGTTCAAAGACAAAACATACAGCGTAATGTTTGGTGAGAGGAGTTGAATTTGAGAGGAGAGGAGCATAAACAGGTGTTTAAGTCATATAGTGAACTGCAGGAGTGTCCAGGTTACTGTGTGGGTTTGAATATTATACAGCAGAGGTAATTTACTGTATGTGAGTGATTGAAGCTGTCATGCCTGTAGGACATTGCTGTTGGAATGATTATAAAGAAGTGTGAGACTTGAACGCAGAATTTTTCCAGCGGTGTGTGCGTGTGTGATTGAGTTTTAACTATCTTAATATCCTACAGACCCTGAGGTGGACAGGAGTGAGGGAGGGGCAGAGAGGAATTCAGGGTTGCATAGATAGGGTGGAGGGCCTCCATTTTGCAGACAGGTGGACAGGTAGCAACAGAGGCTTCATTGTCCACGGCTTAATCAGTCAGGCAGGTGTGCTGCTCAGCGCTCGCCTCACTCAGCCTCACGGCGAGCTCCTCAACTCCACCTCAGTAATCTCTCTCCTCCATACAGTCTTATTCCATTATAAAGCTGCAGCTCAATGTACCTACAGTAAGGGGGGAGGTATTATTAAGTTTGCTTTAATAATGCAGGCTTAAGCTCCAATCATTGATGTTATTGGCAAACTTGCAGCTGCGCGAGACACCAGTTGAATATTTAATGTGCCATAGGATCATTAAGTCATGGGAATGAATGGCTTACTCCTTGGGACGTAATCATTTTCAATTATGCGCACATGACGGTGAGCCGCAGCTGAAATAATTTAGATGTAAGAAATGTTAAAGTCATAAATAAGGAATAGTGCGAAACCTCAAGCAGTTAATTTAAGAGCAAAGGTGCGAGGGAGCGTGGGCACAGTAAATGAGGACAGTAAGATATATTTCTAGATATATTGCAGTTTAAGCAGGCAATCCTGCCAAGCCAGGTCCAGCTTGATAAATCTGTCAACGGTGTAGCCAGTCTGCACAGATCCAGGTTAGTGTGGGAATTGACTTTGTTGCTCCCCAGCTGGCCTGGACCTCATCCAGAACCTCATACTATATCCTGGAGCGCTTCCAAGCCTCTAGTCTGCCCTTACACGGCCCCAGCACACACCCCTGCTGCTACCAGGCGGACGTCCTCTTGGCACTACGCCTCTCTGCTGTAGTGTGTGTGGACTGCTCAGCCGTTGCATTGACGTCTCTCTGCCTCCAGTGTCTGATTATGATGGAAAGCTTTAAATGAATATGCAGTCAAGCTTTGCGTCAGAGAGGAAATTCAGTTATCTGGTTGTTTCATAGAATAATCCCTTGCAGATGCATTTTGCATAAACTGCAGCCATTTCTGTTCTTCATCTCCAGCGTAGTTTCTATAAACCAAAACTAAACTTAACCCAACTCGTGCCCAGATGCAATATTGTTTAATATGTGGGATGAATTCGATGCTGTCAAAAGTTGAGACCTTTAGGTGTTAGAAACTGCCTTACAGTCTGCATTCCAAAACAGGGAACGCAATACTTTTAATACCTAATCGAGTTGAACTGGGCCTATTTGTACTTTTTTAAAAAGTACCAGAACCTCAAAAGAGTTTGGGCCCAGATAACAGTTTGCAAACCAATACGTGAGTGTGTCTTGGGTCTGCACTTTGGGATTTGCTGGTTAGAAGCTGGTCACACTCTCGTATACCTGTGGTGAGTTTCTGGACATATTACTGTCCAAGTGGCCACAAGGCCACTCTGTGGTCCAGCTCATTGTGTTCTGGTGGTTTGCAGGCCTCTGTGCTCTCATAGAGGAATTGATGACATTGCTGGTGTTAGTGCGGTCGCTGCTGTATGCTGCTGTATGCATCCTTTTCTGCAGGCCGTGTTTCAGCACAGTTAATGCTCTGTGGTGATTTTCATTTTATTTTGTTCCTATCCTCAAACTCATCCAGTAGTGAGGTAATAGAGCTGCAATTTTCCTATCACAGCCCATCAGCACGGTGCTGTGTGTAAGTAGATCTTACAGGCAGAAGGCTCATTTGCAGGGTAGAATGGCCTCTTGTGTGGAGTATTATCTGAGAGAAGACAGATCTGCAACAGGGTGTGAAACTGACAGGAGCCAGGCAACTCTCAACATGTTCCACCTTATATCCATACCGCTACATCTCTCCTCTGCAGCTCTTCTCTTAAAGCTTTCATTGCTCATGTTTGGCTTTTTTTATATTGCTTGTAAATGTCACATGTAGTTTAAATAGTTCAAATTTGATTGATATCATCCTCATTGGTCTTGTATTATTCTTAAGGGGTTAAATATCCCATAACATCAGTCGTGTGCTTACCACCTGTTTTCCTGTGTTGTTGTGTTGTAACTCTACCACCAACTTTTTGATTAATCAGCGCTCAGCTCTCAGCACCACACTTCACTTTGTTTATGACTAATACATTAAAATAATTGTAGCTGATTAAAAACATCTAATAATCAGGTTTTGGGAATGCTTCAAAGCCTTTGTGACGCTCTGAGATGTATCGCGTCTCCACACTTGGCTGATCGTGCTGTGACATCTCATTAAAGTCTTTATTTCAGTGGCTTTCACCGCAGTGCACAGTTGATAATAATGGATTTGTTTCTTCCGTCTCTGCTGTGTTTATTGCTTGTTGCTGAGGGCAGAATTTCACTGTCGGTATCTGGTTGCAATTTATATTTGCAGTGTATTTTTATCCCTGTTTTGATGCATGGACATGAAAGGCTTTTTCTGCGGTCTTGACAGTCTGTCTGATTGATGCCTGGAGCCCAACGTGTGAAATGACATGCTCATCGTGGCATGTACTTCTCTGAATGCTCTTAAGATTTAAGATTGAATCATTCCATATGGATGGTGCATATTAATGAACATTTCAAATCAACGGACATACGTCGGATATGCGACACAAGGGTTAACTCTAACCCTAACCCTAACCATTTGCAATCCTAAATGTTAAAATTGGAAAAAACCTGCTTTGCTTTTTAGGACTTACAGTTCTGATCTTAAGGTGTAAGTATATAATTAGTGATTGACTGACCCATAACCTTTCTGGTCAGGAAAGTGTAACCTTCAGCTACCCCGACATGGCAGCGTGAACATCTGCACTCATTTTAAAACCATGGACACTGATCACTACAATTCATGAACAGCTGCTCATTTGAATGTGTTATTACTGAAGGAAATACCAATATGCAGCCAGGCATCCCCTGACTTGTTAGAAACTGCGGTTGTGACAAGGACAAATTGCTTGTTTTCTTAAAGGATTTTCACATTTAGCCTGCATCTATCACAAACACTACGGCGTGGGCAGAATAATTCAAACAAACCCTGCCACCCTGATCAGCAAAAAGAAGAGCTAATACTGAAGGATTTTTGAAGACTCTCCACGCCAACGCAGCTCTCAAACCCAAACCGTATAAATCAAATCAAATACACAGTTTAAGCTTGTAGTCATTGTGTTTCGCTAAGGAACATTGACTTACATGTGTTTATAGACATGCATTTCAGCGTAAGACTGTGAATTGAGATGTCAGCATGAGGAGTTGTGTTTATTTAAACACACTTCTCTACGCACATTCCACAGATTTCTATATTGTTTGAGAATCAGTTGGAGGCAAAACACTGCCACAATTTAGGGATTATTACAGCCTGTAAAACATCATCTAAATGTGTTTATCTACTCTTTCCAAAAGCCTGAGAAGCATGCCAAAAGGTGACAGCCACGTTCTCTCTGACAAACACAATGTGTTATTATGTGCTAGAGTTTCAGAGCTGCAATGCTTTAGAGTTTAAAACGAGTTGTTCTATTGTAACTCCAGCATAGCACCATGACCTTCGTTATTGAGCAATCCACCAGCACCGACGGCTCCATTGGGCAAACACTTTAAAGTGAGTGGAAGGTGTTTCCCGTTGCAATGCCCGGGATGTGCCGTGTGATTAAAACGGAAAATAATCTCCTCTGCGAGAGCGTTTTACGTTGTGCGATGTGATCTGGGTAGTGAAAGAACTGGAAGTGAAAAGAGCACACCCGCACACATTGTCCTGGCAGAAGAGGTTAGCAGCACTGAGACTCCTGCTCTCTGCATGTGTATTAGCTGTAGGATTGATGTGGATAATATTTAGCCGAACTGCCAGGACTGATTTACATTTGGGAAACACAGTGGATATAAATCATTCACTGGAGCGGTCAGAATTTTGAGAAATGTCTTGAAAAATGAAATGAAAAAATGATATCCCTAAGCTAATGCAGCTGACCTATTCCTCTTCTCACAGCAAGTATAAAATATAGCCTATTTTATAATTGTATGACATTTGGTTTGTCAGTGAATCATGTTAGTGAGTCACACAACAGTGATTGATTTGACAAATATATTGGAAGTTTGGGGCAAATGAATGGCAGCTTGTACAATCCTACAACTGAGCTCAACGTTTCATTGCTCTTTTGAAACTTAAGTTGCGAATTCATTTTGAGGCAGCCTGCGTCAGAAGCAAAGTAAAGAAACGTATCACTCAATAAAATGCACATATACTGAAGAAGAAACTAATGGTGAGTAAGATGGATGTGAAATCTGTGTTCTGTGCGATTTCAAGTCTTTACACCAACTTCATGATGTAATCGTCTGTTTCTATTATCTGCATTGCCAGCACGGTGATATCATTTTATAGGAAAGAGGCTGGAAATGTAGAAGAAAAGGAGAATTGGGAGGCTTTTGTTGCAGTGTGTGAGTGTACTATTGCCATTTTACAAGTGCTGTTTCATCTCCAATACCAACTGGCTGCAGAAAAACAAACACACATCAACTGAGATTGTTTTAACGTTTATGTTCCAAGGTTTCGCTGACATATTTAGTTAAGGGGAGCCAGTTTAGCTTTGTGAGCTGTTGCAAATCAAACACGTGGACCGTCATGTGGACCGGGCTGTAATGCAGAAAAACAACGCTGCACATCACTGATTCAAACTGCTCGGCCATTTTCGTAAGAAGCGTTGTAATTTTGTTCCACGCACACGCGAATATTGGTTGCCTTTGTTGTTGTTCATCATGCATGTCCTTCAACACGCTTTTTACACGGGCCGCTATTCATTTACTATTAACTTCCCTCCCAGCAAAGCACATTATTAAAGGCAGAAACTAATGGGGCTGATGAGAGAATAATTGAAAGGGTGAGTGACAATGGAAAAGATGGAGCCGGCGAGCGAGGGGAAACAAAGAATGAGGTCAGGGAAAGTCAGCGAGTGTCAGCACATCTAAATCAGGTCTGCAGCTCTCACCCGTGACCTTGGCACAGTAGGATTCGCAGCTCTGAAAACAATAAGTGTGTTAGTGTAGAGAAGAGAGATGGTCTGTCGTGAAACTACTACTGGGATGCTGCGGTGATTAACCTCGTTAGTCTGGCTTTGACGACTTTCCTTATTTTCACAATGCACAGGAAAATGTTTGTTTTATGTATATTTTATTCAAAGAAAACTAAATTAGTTACTTTTACTTCTGTTAGGTTCATGCTCATTTTCTACCGTGTGTGTGTGTGTGTGTGTGTGTGTGTGCGTGTTTTCCAGAGGGACTGACTGTTAAGGTTTATGTGAGAGTCTAGATGACCATCTCTGCGTAAAGGTTTGGCTGCTTTGTGGCCATCAACTTGTTATCATATTAAGCTTAACCACATTTTATAGAGCTTTAAAGTTGCAATGAATTTTAAAATGGCTTTGAAAAGTTTATTAAGCGCACTACATTGTTTTACAGTGTGGGAGGACTTAATGGCACAATCAGCATTTATCTTGACAGTATAAATTACACATGTATTTACATATAATTGAACAATTTAATGCATACAAAAAAATATAAAACTGAGCATTATGTGCACTAAAATAGATTTACTGTCTTTTTAAAAAGTTTGAGCTACTACTAGTGATCTAGCTATACCGTTGTTGCCAATTAGATCATAGAGATATTTAAGAAACCTATGGGAATACATTTTCTTATCTTGCTGATATGTCATTGGTTTACACTCCCTCTAATGCGGCAACATCCAACTTTTACAGGAAATATGTTTCATTCCTCAAGCAAATATGCCTGTAAAATTCTGTTACATTGTATATGCTTCTTTGTCCTTCATATCCGGAGCATATGTGGACACGATGAACCAGATTACATTTACACCTGGAATTAATATGTACATCCGCCGTCCACATTGAGGCCGCATCAACATCTAATCGCTTTTCCTGATGCAAATGAACACAAATCCGCCACATCTTCCCTGCATACTGTGAACAACAGCAGAAGAGGTTGCTGTCATGAAGCTGGTGTGATATGTTTCATTTCTGTCTCTGCAGTTGTTTGATGGCAACTACAAACGCAGGGTCTTTATGTTGAGTGCAATCCGGTTATGTAAACCCATCAGATGCAATATGCATAATGAATGGTGAATCAATAGGTGTTTTCCTATAGAATACCTTAAAATAATATTCCTATGAATTTCCAGAATGCAAAACAACCTTGCTGTATGCTGCTTTTTTGGTGGTAGTGCTTTCAGATGATGACGACCGGCATATCCCAACACTAACATACGCTTTCCTCACACTACTTCATTCCTATCTGTGTTGAAAGCTGTCTGTGTGTTTGTCCAAAACCACTGCTGGTCTTTCACACCTGTAGTGCACAACCCATACGTCTAAAATTCACGTTCAAGTGATGGTCTGTATTTAACATCCTGGTTGAAGCCCTGGGAGAGGGCACATGCATGGCCTGAGCAGAGTTCAGGTTTCGGCTTTTATTGCCTGGTTTTTCACAAACAGTGCCAGAGTCTCAGTGGCATATAACACATCGGCCTGCTGGATCCTGTGCTCAGTGCGGTTGGCATGTTGCCATCATTAATCTAATCCACTGTTCTATAACTCTCCATATAAATGAGGCTCTATGTCACTGTTCAAGTCAAAAAGACATTAACACTAAAAAGCTGGCTGAAAAGCTGATATTACCTCATGAAAAAATACATTTTGCGCCGTCCACTATAGGACGTTTCCTGTCTGGGACTGTTTGGCTGCTGCAGCCTTTGAGATGAGGGCCGTCCTCCTCCCAGGTCTCCACAGAGCTGTGTGTCTGCTTGTTGGGTGGTGGGTTGGGGGAGCGGTGTTCTGTATGTGCTGCTGCTGTTTGGTGATGAGGTAATAGGAACATTACCAAGATGTTAAAGTGCAATGATGAGATATTAAGCAGCGTGTTATTTCTTCTCTGCTATCCCTTCATATTCATGTCTCCAAGGCTTAATAGGCGGCGTCGACAAGATAATAGGAATGTCTGCACAGGAGGAATATAAATGATTTATATGATTTGACTGCAGATTGTGAGCAGCATGGAATAATGTAGCTGCTTGTTCTAACACCAACATCATTTCTTGACCCACTTGTTATTGTCACCATATTTCTGTTCCTACGCAGCAGGAAAGTCACTAATGGGCTATTACTTGGCTACAAATACACATTTCAAAGAGAAAGGCAAAAACTCATTGTCACTCCTGTAAATGTTATTACATCTGTTAAGAATGTTTGGAACAATGGCTGAACTTTAATTGTTCAACAAGTATGGAATGTATTATGCAACACTAATAACATTATATCTTGATGTAGGAGTTGTGTGTTATCATCCCTGAACTTCAAACTGACCGCTTGGTGACTGGCAGGGCAGATAAAGACCATCAACTCATAAGAGAGATTGATTTAAATGACATTAGCAGCATTTAATCTAATTTGCAGTCATTTGTTGAAGTTGAACTCTGGGAATGTGGAAAGAAAATATTTGAAGTGATAACAGGTAGCCTCCTGCCCGTGCTCATTTTTCCTCTCAATTTCACTGGGGGCAGAGCCAAGACACACACAGGTTAGCCAGTGCCTGACAGAATAAGAAATACACTCAGAACCTCAACGCACTACCGCAGGGCTCACAATCCTGGAAAACCTGGCAAAATCCGGACGCTTTAAATAACTTTTTTCTCAAGCAGTGACAACACAATCAAAACCTAAAAAATAAAAAGCCCCACAAGGTTTTTCTTTGTTTTTTTTGTAAACTGAGAGAGATAGAGATAAGAGAGAGAGATGGCTAATTTTGAAGTAGTGCAGACATTTTTGTTGATGATTTTAATTCTCTCAGTGGCATACACACACACACGCACACGCACACGCACGTGCACACACATATATATAACACATCAAGGTCTGAGTGGCAAAGCAAATCATACCAGAGCGCCATTAGAAGGTGCTGAAATCCCATGTTAGGGGCTTGCAGGTCATGCTTGTTATTTTTGAGAAGATCAGTTCCAGTGTTACTGAGGCCTTGCTGATGTCTTTTATATAGTGCAGACAGGTCCCCCTGGTTTTACAAGAGCTCTAACCCCCAGGTCTCGGGTCGGCAGTTCAACCCCTCCGTGCCGCGGGCCTCTCACACTGGGCTGTGACGGCCTCTCAGCCTGCTGAAAATAACATGGAAAGATCATTCTGTTTTGGAGATGAATTGATTGATTTCCCAATCACTCAACTAAGTGATCAATACATATTTATGTATCTGTATGCGGTTTGATGGCGTACCTAATAATGAGATGAACCCAGTGTAGCTAAGTTACAAATCTAAAATTCAACAATATCACTATCACTGTCAACAATGAAATCAAATGAGAGAAAGTAGAAAAACTGCAAATAATAGCAGAAATCTTATTTTAAAAAATTCTCTTTAAATTTAATATTCCAGTCCGTGAAGAGAAGGCAGGTCCACTTAACGGTCGTAACACCACAAGCAATAACCATAGTCTGTATTGGCCGTGAACAGATTTGTGAAGCAAATATCATGAAATCCTGTTAGAGGTCGCTCCACCTGCCCTCAGCTCATAAATTTAAACTTAGGAATTGATTTTAAATCACAAAACTAAAATCATGTTGCAAGACATTCGTGATGTATTCCTGCATCACAAACTCCTCATCTGTTTGCAGCTTTATCTTTTCTCAGTTATACTTGGCACCGGTGCAGCAATGATGCAATGATTGTGTGTCTTTAGAAATTACTCAAAAGATAAATAGTAATTTCAGGGAATGGAGTAAATCCCCTGCTTCGATGAACTTACGTGATTAAATTGGAGCAAATGGGGGGGAAGAGACACGAAAGCTGGATCTCTGTTCCAATGGCTGTTTGGAGGACTTTATTTTGCCAGCTGCAGTTTCCAGCTCCGCCACGGCAAAACAAATTTGGCTTTGGATCTTTTGCCACGCCCACCTCAGTGAACTTAACAAGTCTACCTATCGGGT
Organism: Genypterus blacodes; assembly: GCF_046128005.1. Lineage (NCBI taxonomy): Eukaryota > Metazoa > Chordata > Actinopteri > Ophidiiformes > Ophidiidae > Genypterus > Genypterus blacodes. The sequence goes on from NW_027466834.1 coordinate 3,716,200, forward strand.
GCTGCGGCGGAGACGACTCTATATTTTGGCAGTGGTTGATATGCAGGATACGCAGCATGCCGACAAACCACATCGTCTGTCATATCCTGTCTCTCTCTCTCTCTCTCTCTCTCTCTCTCTCTCTCTCTCTCTCTCTCTCTCTCTCTCTCTCTCACTTACACACACATACACACACACACCTGCTCATCAGGTATTTTAATCCTCTCACTGAACACACACACATGCCTGCCTCCGCGCTATCCCTACGCGAACGTACGCGTGCACACAAACGCACACGCAACAATCACTTTAGGTTTGAAGTGCTGGTTGATTACAGTGTGCTATGTGCGGTGGAGGTGGTAGTTGTTGGTCTTTGTCCCGCTTTGAAGTAGAAGCATCGCTGGAGTTGTGGGTGGGCTTGCAAGACTGTCATGCTCAGTAGATGGTAATTTGGGGTTGAGTGTGTGGTTAGTATTGGGGTAAGGATATAAGTTATGGCTGGTGTTAGTTTGACTGGGCGGATGTCAGCAGCGGGGAAGGATATCTGACGGCCTCTGTCTGACTGGCTACAGCAGATTAGAAAGCGCTGCGGTTTCCTCCTCTTGTCACACTTTCCTTTCTTCATTCTTCCTCCTCGAGCTTTTTGTGTTCCTGCTTCTTTTGAGAGAGAAAAAAAGGACATTGACCAAATAATACGGACAGCATCAAGAGATATCTAAAGACAGACAGACGGAGCGAGGGAGGGAGAGAGAGAGAGCGGGAACAGGACAGGGCAAGAACCAGGAAGAGGCGTTGTTTGAAGTTAAACAAAAGTTGTCCATATCCTGAGGAAGCGGCCGATGCCAAAGACAGGGATAAAGAAGGGACTGTTCCTCATGATCACGTTTGAATATGTGTGTGTGTGTGTGTATGTGTGCAAATGCTCGCGTGCGCATGTGGTGGCTGAGGCCCATTCTTGCTTTGCACGGCCACCTGCACAGCTCCATCGCGCCCTCCGCTTTGCCCCCTACGCTAATAAATTCAGCTCTCTGAGGCCCGCAGTCTTAGCGCCTCCGCTCAGAATCCAGATAGGGGTGTTTTCGTTTTGCCTGTGTCCATAAATGCTAAAGTGCTAACAAGGAACCCGGCGTGGATTTCAGATAACATCGCCCGTGTCTGAGAAACTGCTTCGGACTCTCCGGGGTGGAATTAGTGTGAATAATAATTTAGGGTGTTAGTGTGTGTACACGGCTGGGAGTCAGGGAGCTTTTATTTCTTATACATCCTAATAAAGTAGAAGACATTTCAGTCAAATGGAAACATGGGTTGTAGGGTATAACAGAGGATTTCATATATTAAATGAGCTCTGTGTCACAAATACTTTTTTATTATTATTGTGCACGTCCTATCCAAACATTTCTGTGGACGGAATACAAATGGATTTTTGTTATCATTACATCCCCTGTGTGGACGTTTGCAGAGCGGTTTTAGTATTCCTACAATGACACACTGGTGGTATTCCCCAGCCACCCACCCCAAAGGTCACTCACTGTACAAACACGCTCAGAAATCTACACTCATTATCGTATGTGTGGAGTGTGTGTGTGTGTGTGTGTGTATGTGTGAGCTCTGTTTGTGGAGCAGCTAATCAATGCAGCGGATGATGTTGTGGGAAAAGAGAGACATGCATATTCAGATGGAGGTCAGTGTGGTTTGGGTTGGGACTGAGTGGTGGAGAGTGAGATAGCTCTTCAATGGGACGCGACTTTCAGACAATCAGCAAAAAAACATTTTCCAACTGAATTATGAGCTTTCGGTGCTCTGGGCAGAACCTATGATAAATTTGCCCCAGGCCAGCTGCCAATCAGTATTGATTCTCTTCCCTCTTGTTGTGAAAAGCCCTTTGTTTTCTGGGAGCTGTAAGATGGTCTTCATACAGGTTTTGGAGGGCTTTCAAACCTATGACCACATGCTTGACAGCCTGGATAAGAGGAAAATGAATATCTCCAAACCACATCTGAATATTTGTATGCACATCTGGGTAATAGCAAGAATATTCTTAAGTGTGATGTGATGATGCATGGAAGGATACTGTACAATATATGTGTATTTATGTGTGTGCGTGTGTGCGTGTGTGTGTGTGTGTGTGTGTGTGTGTGTGTGTGCGTGTGCGTGTGTGTGTGTGTGTGGAAAGATCTATCTTGGGTTTTAACCTCCAAGCACATGTTTTTTCTTCCCACTCTGGAGGCTTTGCTGTCTGTTGTGACTCAGAGAGAGGACGAAGGAGATGATGATGTCCTGTGTTCTAAACGATGATGTTGTCCAGCCAAGCTGTTGCTCATTCATGGAAAAGTTGCTTTTCTGTCAAACTTCAGGCTTCACTTGTTTAAAGTTCAAGGGTACATATTCATGGACACAGACATTTTGTTTGGCGCTGGCTGACTGTAGTGTTTGCTAAAATGTGTGTGAGTGTTTAGTTCAGGAAATACCTTCATTCTCATGTGTTTTTTTTGACACATTTCTGCATTGCTCAGATTTGCAGGGCAGTATTCAGACATCTTTGTAGACAAATCAATGTGGGGTTAAGTCAATAGAGTTGGAGGGTCATCGAGGGACTGACAGGCACTGAATAGGCGACATCAGTATTTTTAGTTTGGTCCCTTCTGGAGCAGTAGAGGAGTCTGGCTTTCAGCCTGCATTTGCGATCTGGGATGTGTGGGTTGTGTGTTTGTGTCTGGACAACAGCAGGACCAGAGGCTTGAGCGTGATAGAGAGGTTAACCAAAGCATAGCTTGAGGGCTGGAGTCTGGGTTTGTGGACTCGAGTGTTTTGATGGTTTGTATTATCTGGACTGAGAGCACAAAATGCAGCCAGGGCCCTTGGGGGCCTGAGAAGGAACGTGTTCTGTGAGAACTATTCCCAATGTAGTTACTGTATAACAAGGGGAAGTGTCACAGACAGTTAAAAGGTATTTGAGAACTCTGCATTTGGTCAGACAAATCAAAGAAGTTTGACAACACAGCGGGACATCAGTAAACTCCTGGAACTGTTTAGAACTCTAATCTTGTTTATCTCAGTGCCATATGTAGAAAGGCACAATAGATATTGGCATTCAGCGGTGTGAGTAAGTGTATGAAGGCGAGGGCATGAGCCTTTTTTGAATTAAAGGTGTAATGTGATATGTGTGTGAAGGTTCCCAAACAGAATATTGGAAGGAGAGGAGATTAGAATCAACCAGTGACAGTCCATGTATTTCATTCTGCCGGTCCACATGAGGTACGAGAGCTGTGCTAATGCACCAGCAGGGTCATTGCGAGACCACGCTCACGAAAAGCTGTTGGCCATTAAAAGCCCACAGTTCCCTAGACGGTGATTCAGCGGCGGTTGATTTAAAGGTTAACATTAACCATTCCCAGTGAGTCAAGCGTATCTGTGATCCAGGATGATACTGGAAATCTGTTAATTCAAGTGTTGTGAAATACATGCTCTGTGGTCGATGGTGTGCCTTTGTTGACATGGTACTTTTTGTGACTCATCATTGCTCATTTTGATGACATCTGGACATTAGTGTGTGATGACGAATGTGACCATGAATGGCACTGATTGTAAAAGGATCTTAGTTCTGCCGTGGATGGGACAACAGACAAAGACTGCTAAAATAATAGCATTGTGAAGGGGAAGGGGGGAATGTCTGGTGCGGTCGTCTGTTTATCCAGTGTGGAAGTGTCAAAATATTTTCCTTTCATCTGCTGGTTCTGCCTGTTTATTTGCTCAATCAATACCAATTCAATCAGTACTTCCCATTTACTGTTCCCATTCTCTCTTTGAGCCATTGTTTCCTTTGAGCCTTTGCATTTATTTCTCATTACACTTCGCTGTCATGATGACAGTTGGAGCCTGGACCAAAGCCTAACCATGGTGTGTCCTTAAATACACACAGACTGACATTCACACAGTATGAAGTTGTTTTTTGTCACAGTGGTGGTACAACTTCACACAACACGTGACTGACTTAGAAACATCCTCAATACACCACTGAGAGATTGTCAGTTTAAAGCAACATACACAATAGATCTTATATCACCGCCTCGGTTGGCAGTGATATAAGATCAAAGGTTCTGGCACTACTTATGAGTGGTGCCTTCAAAGCATTCACAGCATATAACATAATTGACCTGTTCGGGGACCAAACTACTGTCTGATTTCACTAAAAAGCCCTCATTCGGATGGTGCTGGATCATCATCATCAAATTGTCAGCATCAGGTCATCGTCCCAGAGTGGCAACGTGTGTGTCGCACCTCTTCAAGCACCACATGTCGGAGCTGCTTGTTACTGTCATTAGTTTTATGACACCAAGGCGGCTCTGTTTTTGGTCACATTCGTGTGTTGGTGTGAGGGTTGTATGGTTAGGTAGGATACCATAAGGTTATGGACAGATTTCGCTGAAACTTGGTGGGCATGTTTGGAGATGGTCCAGGGAAGAATCCTTTAAAATTTTGGCAGTGAGTCTGATTGTGGAGATATGATGATGACTTTTACAATTTGCCATTAACTTTTGTTGTCATCATTTTCTGTCCACAACAGGAAATATGAGTTTTAGAATCCATGCTCAGTTTGTAAAATGGTTTGTCTGCTGGGACCATAAATCCAGTGCAACAAATGAGACAAAGACGAGTAATTAGAATCTGTTGAAGAGAGAGAGAGAGAGAGAGAGAGAGAGAGAGAGAGAGAGAGAGAGATTATCCAAGTCTTCTTCACACAGAAAAAGTGTTGAAATTCTCTGTTTGTTTTTCTTTAATTTGGTGCATCTTCTGTGCCCTGAACTGTGAGCTATGGAAGTCACATTGAGTGTTTAGATTTAGTTTATCACTGTTTGGCCTTCACGATGCAGCCGCATTCCAGCAGGGCTTTCCCCTGCTGCATTACGCCGGGACATGTTTAGCCTAACACTCGGACATCCCGGGGTGGTCCCAAAGCACAAGGTTAATAGGAATAAGTTGCACATGTTCGCTTGTATTGCATGCACAGATCTGAAGTCATGTATACAGAAGTGCAGACATTTTATATTTGATGTAGAAACTGTGAAATATGCACATGCATGAACAAACACAAACAAAATAAGACCAGTGTCCAATTACTTGCGTTTGGATCTCGCTATGAAGTGTTCTCACGTCTACGATGGTGGTGCTTATAATTCATATGGCAAACCTGGTATGTGATGCAGCATGTGGCACAGATGTTTGAGATCTTTTCCCTCAAACACGGATGAAATTCCATTTCTTGTGTCTTACCATGTGTGTGTGTGTGTCTGTTTGGGTAGATTTTCTGAGAGAAGGTCTTCGTGAGAGAATAAATCTGATTTTATGATTTATTCTTCAGGTGGGATGTTTGATAATGCCTTTTTATATCGCCTGCTCAATCCAAACATAATTCTAGACATCAGAGCGTCTTTGTTTGTGTGCTGGTTTTCTTTAGCGGCGGATCACAGTGAGGGCACTCAAGACTATTCAGATACTTGAATTTAAGTTGATCTGTGTTGCATTCTTGAGGCCTTGCTGCTGCTGTTTTTTTGAAGAGTCTGTTAGTGTTAATCTCTGTGATTAGTCAGCGTCCTGTCTGGTGGGTTGAACGTGTCCGTCTGAGTCATGCAACGACCAACCACCCCAGGCAGCTCTGCTGACCTCATCTACAGCTGCTACTCAGTACTATGTGAAATATATGACCATTTTGTACACACACACACACACACACACACACACACACACACACACACACACACACATACAGTTGTGGCTGCTAGAAACAAGCTGTCTCAGACTTTTCAAAACGCACAAAAAAAGCATTACTCACAATCCTCTCCCAGCAGCTTCTTTGGTTCTTATTCTGTTAAGGTCAAGGCCACATGTGCAGTATCAGAGCTTTGAACCTGTAAAGGATTAGGCGTTGTCTGTCAGTCTCTCTGCCTGTCTGTCTGTGTGGATCTATATCTTCTACCTGTATCTCCTCCTCTTCAGCTTGTTAAAAGCCATGCATGGTGCACCAGCCATTGTTATTTACAAGGCACTGGTGTGGTTGATTTGGGAATTAGAATTTTCTCCAAACAATATGAAATATGACCAGTGCTACCTGGCATGATGGCAGAATACCAATATGTCTATGTTTTTGAGGAAGTTCAGGTCACACACATACACACACACACACACACACACACACACACACACACACACACACACACACACACACACACAACTTTATCTCATGCAGCATTTCTGAATTCCCTATGTCCCTCTGTCCTATAATCACGGGGACCAGATTGTTGAACAAAGGGAGAAACACGGCCTAATCCATGCTTTTTGTTTCAGTTCTATCCAGGAGGTGAATGAAGGCCTGTAGTTGTAAACCCCTCATAGTTATAAAAAGAATAAACAGTAAACATTGTGCAGGAATAAAATAAATAAAACTGTAATAAAAGAATTGCATAGGAAGTTTTTGTTTGACTATTTCCAACTGAAAGTGGAAAAACAGCTCCGATATCAAAGGCAATCACAGAGACAAACAAAAATATAGATTTCAAACAGGAAATACCCTGATTCCTCTTCCAAGACCGCACCATGACATCTTATGAGCTATTTACCCCAATCTGTACCCTCTTTTGTTTGTAGGCGGTCATTTCCATCTCATACTGAGGCCGACTGAGAGTGGACACCACCAACTGTGAGTATATCACGCAACGTCCAGTCTATTTCAGTTTATTCTATTGTTGACTCAGAATGTGTGCTGTACAGTAAATTACAATGGGGAATGGCGTGACTCAAGTCTTCATATGGAATGGTACAACATGTATTTTCACCCACTGTGTGTCTTTTCTGCGCCGTATTATTTGATATAACAATTTCTTCCATGACTGAACATTTGTCTGCATCATTTTGTCTACCTCTCCCACACGTTCACGCCCCTCCCTGACCACAGCCAATAGGGGATAATGCATGGTTGACGCTTTTGCCCCTCCCTGGGAGACGTAAATTTTGTTTTTCTCTCCTGACCACCACGCTCCCAGGAAAAGACAACAGTCTTCCAAATGACACGGTTGTAGACTTCCGATTACACCCCTGTCACATACTCTCGTGACGTGTAAACACATGAGGGAGGGGGGGGGGGGGGGAGAGAGAGAGAGAGACAGAGAGAGAGAAAGAGAGAGAGGGCGACAGACGAGTGAGTGGGCTGCCTTTTGTCTGCCTCCAGACATAAGGCCTTTGGTTAGAAGAGCCATCATAAAGCAGTTAAAGCTGCATGATGCCTTCAGTTAAACTGTCTGACAGTAAAAGCCTTTTCGCTTTCAAGCAGCTGTGAGATCATAAAACAATAGACGTGGTCCATATCATTAGCACCAGACGTCATTACATTTTCTCCATTATTTCACATCATCTGTTCCCTCTTTATCTTTTCTATTCTTTGCTGCCATCTTAGACCACATCATCAAAAGCAGCAGCAGCAGCATCTCTGGCTATAATCTTCCAAATATTTTGATTGACTGGAACATCCGAGACACAATGTAATATGATTGAAGCTTAAAAAGATAATCACCTTACACAGTTTTCTGTAATGGCTACCTAAATCATTTTGACAGCTACAACCGCTATTATTTCAGCCATCAAGAGTATCTTTGTGATCCTGTCGCCTGTGAGAAGACAGCCCTCGTGCTGGCTTTGCTTGGCCTCCTGACCAAAAGTGTGATAATTTTAGACCGAAGCCTCTCACATGGTCTGGAGCAAGGACGGCATTTGGAAATAAACTTGGAATTTAGCTTAATTGCAGTTTACAGATTTAGGAGGGGCAGTGTTCTCTTCTTTATTTTCTTGCATAAATAGAGAGTGAGTAGAGGCCAAAGACATGAGGTTTCAAAGCCACAAAAGAGGTTGACGAATGTCAGAGCCAGTGAGGACACTTCTCCAGCTCCCTAAGCTCAGCCACGCTCTGCCCCTAATGTGAGATCCTACTCTCCTCTCACTAAATCTATCAGATTTATTATTCCACCCAGGCTATTAGGTCGCTGCAGTAAAACTCTCCCGTTAGTTTTTAACTGTTTTACACACAGCCCAGTTACAGTGTTTACTTTTTCAGAAGCCAATTTGTGTTATGTGTAGGAGGTTTCAGCATGGAATTTCCCCCATTTTTGTTCATCTGGCTTTCATAGAAGCAAATGAATCCTCCTCCAAAGTCTCCAGGCTTTGACAGCTTCCGCACACACACACACACACACATACACACGCACACACACGCACACACACACACGCGCACACACACACACACACACACACACACACACACACACACACACACACACACACACACACACACACACACACACACACACACACACACATTTGCTCCAAATAGTTCCCATTACCTCATTACCATTATGTGTAATTGTTCCCTGTTGCTTCATAATTCATTTTGTATCTTTCAGTCTGATCTTTTCCATTTCAAGAGAATTTACCTAATTAAGTTATTGTCTAGTTGTCTCTGTGCATTGAAAGTGATGAATATAAATACAATTTTAAAGCCATAGTATGTTGCAGTGTGATTTATTACTTTTGAAAATCATATCATGGGATTATTGCTTTTACTCACAGGCTGAGGGAAGGGATGTGTGTGTACCGAGGGACAGGACATAAAATGTGAAACAACTCTTCAGGAGAGTAAGAGTGACTCCCATTTTAGCTGGAAGTGTTTGGACCTCACTCATGTTCAAGATTGCCAAATAATCTAGATAAGATTCTGGTGAATCGCACAATGCATCTACACCCCAACATGCAGTCGTTTGTACCTTTTTATTTGTGCGCACACACACATGCAAAATACAGATCAGACATATTGAAAGGAACACCTGCTGCAGCTAACATACAAAGCAACATTCTGGTGATAAACACTGAGAAATATGTCCAGTAATAGCGTGCTCTGCTGGAAGTTACGCCAGCCAGAATGCAGTTTGTCGACATTAGGCAGAAGGCATCACCATCCAAGATCTAGAAAACATGTCACTTCAAAGAGAATGAAGATCCATCTCAAGAAAACAAACCCTCCACATGGCACATACATCACCCTGTAGAAGCTGCAGGGTGAACGAGAAAGAGGGCTGGGTAGGTGGTGACGGTAGTGGGGGGTAGGGAGGAAGAGGTTCCAAAAGGAATAAGTAAGAGTCGTCGTATGCAACCACAAGTCTCAAGATGAGAACACAAATGTTCCCAGAGAGAGAAGTGCGATAGGTGTGAGGGAGAGGAAATAATGAGCGAGGAGGTCAGTTGAAAATACAGAAAGCAAAAGAAGAAGAATGGAAAACCTGAAAAGTCAACAGCAATGAATCATGTCATAGGTGGGGTGTATAGGTCAATAGGTTGTGCTGCAGCGGGTGCAAAAGTTCATGGTTGGATTAGTGGATTTGTTTGAATAGTTTGTTCATAAATTTGTAATTATAGCGAATAAAGTTATATTGTACAAGTTTAGGTGTGAATGAGTCATTAAAGCTGTTTACACAGAGAGCTTTAATTTAATTATCTGACCTTTTTAACGACTGATTTATAATTTACACAGCTCTGACTCAAAACATTTGGCTGCTGTAAGGCTTTGCAGGAGAATAACTCTTTATTCACTGCTTTGTCGTGCACCGATGTCTTTGCCCCGATGTTCTTCTTTCTCATTATTTTCACATCATAGACGGATGCAAACTGCAAAATCAGGTATCAGAGATATTGTTCTTTATTCCATAATCATCAAATGCTCCTGTTTTTGTTTTTTAACGGCATCTGTAACTACAGTTAGATTTATGGCCCGTCAATCTCCCGTTTCATCAGCAGTGTTTAATTTGTGTCGCTCAGGACAGGCATTTTTTCAAAAGCGTGTTTAAGCTGTCAGCACAAATAGTTCACCTCAGAGAAATTTTGATACTGTGTTTGTTCTTTGCGTTGGTTAACTCTCCCCTCTTTGAAAGCCGGAGGGGTAAATGACAGGTGAGAGTTATCCTGGGGGTCACAGGGCGTGCAGATTTGAGAGGCGGAACCTGCTTTCGTGATTGGACATGCAGGCTGACGCCCTGCTTGTGCTTTGCTTGTGACAGACCTGGGGTTTCTTCATGCTTGAAGGGCGTGGATCTGTGACCTAGATCACTCGGTGGAACGCTTCAGAATTCATGACCAATCAATCAATTACACTTTTACTTTTCTGAGATGAATAGACCATACCTAGTTCACTGTAAGAGATGTGATGTGTGATATGTATTACCTGTCAGCCTTAAAATGTGCTTGCTTGCGTTCACATTTTAACCTGAAGGAAAAAGGATTTCAATGTTACAGTCCACTAACTGACTTAACTCCAAATGTTTTACCGCGCATGTCTGAAGGCAGAAAAACTTTCTTATGTGTAAGAATGGATCAGTTGTGCTTTGCTCACGCCCTGCAAAAATGCAGTAACATGCGATCAGGATAATTGATACCTATTGCCCAAACATTTACCAGAACCTCACTGAATGCAACAATTTGAATTATGTCAAATCCTGCAAAGAGTCTGAGCCAGATGGTCTCTGTACATCCTGGAAATACAAAGCTTATGCATATATGAAGGAAAACGCAGCTTTACAGTTGTGTTTACAATAATCGCTGGCTCTGTACGTTTCAACAGAAGCCCAGCCCTGTGTAGCACTATTGTGGGCTGATGGTGGAGTCGTGATCCCAGAGATGACCTCTGGGCCTAACCCAACCATGACCTCTGTTCAAAATACACACAGTATATCACACAGACGTTAACAGTTAACCCATGGCGTTTTTCACTCAGGGTAAACCCATGGCTATAAACTTAAACAGGTAAATTATACGTCTCTAAAATTACAGTCTTTATACAGCTTTGATTTTACGAACTGCAAGATGACCACAGTGAGTAATACAACAACATGAGCTGAATGTAGCTCTGGTTTCCAAGCGTAGTACATCTGAAACATTTCCTTATATATTTGAGTCACATCACAGTCTGCCAACAGCAAATAAAGATGATGAATATTTTGGAATATTATGGAGTTTCTGGTCCACATCAGAGACGTTTACCGCTCGTTTGTGTGTAAATACACCAGTGGACGTTCTCTTTGTCGTTCCAAAAAGAGCTGAAATCACTTTGCGGTAGCAGCTTATTTACTTCCTTTGCCAACACCTTTCTTGTTGTGCACATGCTTTTAATACTCCTGTAATTGTTCATTTAATAAACAGTTGTAAATAATTAAATCTAAATAAAACAGCTCATTCATCAAGCACCAGCCGGAGGAAGGGGAAAACCAGGGGTGTTGGCTCAGATGTTTATAGACCAGGCTTGAGCATTTTTTTGTCCAGCCAGAAAAGAATGAGTGCATGCAGACAGATGTAAGAAGCCTGAATAACTTAATGCTTTGAAGTTTAGCCATGCATATGGTAAGCAAGTAGTAGTGTGGTGTAGTATATGAATATGGCCTGGTTTATGGCCCAGTATATGGCCTGGGCTGTAGTGCTTAAACTTACTTGATACGTAAATATAGCAAATATTTGCAGCAAAACAACAAAGGTTAACATCTCAATGGTTATGACTAATATTATCGTTTTGATTAAGATATGAAAGAATGTTCATTTCAGAAATGATATATATAATACCAAATAATGATGTAATCGACTCCATTATGATCTTTACAATGGTGAATCTTTAAATGACACACACTGTATAAGTGCAGCATGAATGCTAAATATGGATATGAAATACAGTATAGAGTATGATGATAAAGATTAGGATTGTTTCATGGACAAATTAGAGAAAACACTTTGAATTTATTTTTGTAAGATGTACATATTGTATATTTACTGTAAGGTGTTGTATAAAGCTCAACATGGCTCAGGTTCTATTGTCTTCAAAACCCTACATTTGGCTGTAAAACATGTAAAATGTGTTACTAGTACTATCACAATATCTCCTGTGCAGGTTTTCTGTATGAAACAGCTGTTACATGGACGTGGCTCGGGAAATCATGGAAGCGTTCATCCCCTTTGGTTGAGGCTTTGATATAAACATTTCCATTTGACACTGAGTGAACAAATTCACTCATTATTAATTTTTGACTAAAGACCTTTCAGGGCTTACGCTACCCCTGAGGTGGCTATAACAGCTTACCGTGCAGACTTTCTGGTTTCCCACTTTATCCTTGTTAATGAACAGAAGTGCCTCTGGTACAAGTTATTATTGTCAGTAATATTATTAAATTTAATGGTATTTCCCTTTCATTTTTACTGCCCAGCCTTCCAAAGTTGTCGCAGAAGGTCGCTGTCACATGCTGCTGTAGGCAGAGTGGCCCAGCATAGCCAATGAATGTGGTTTGATGGGTGGAAATGGGAGAAAAATCCACGAGATGAATTCATTTTGTGAGGTACAGTGTGGAATTCCAGATCCTGTTTGAACCTGGATTGATTCTGTGTGTGGAGGTCTGCATAGTCAGAATGTTTTGGCTTATGCTTAGACAGACTTTCCCAATCCCCTTGAAGGCAGCACTCAGTTGAAGAGGCGGTCCACAGTGTCCTGCTTCATTTGTAATGCAGTCAGTCATGACACGCGCCGCTCTGTTTATCCCACCTCCCCATGACAGAAAAGGGCCCAAAATAAGTTCTGAATCCGAAAAAAGAGCAGGAACTGAAAAAAACATCAAGAAATGAAAAGCAATGAATAGATTTTAGCTGAATTTCTCTAATGAATAAAGTTTCGACAAACCTTTTTTTCGAATTAACAGCGGGGGAAAACTGGCTTACTTTTGTTGGTTTTAGTTTAAAGCCTTGACACAGATTAGCTCATTCAACCGTTGAATTGTATCCTATAGTCTTTGATTGTGTTGGATTCTCTCCAGATACGTACATATACAGTACTTCACTTTTTTATGTAATGTTTAGTTTTGGCAGGTACTTTGTTTCCGCTGCCTATCACTGCTTGTCGTATCAGTTACAGTGACCTTCGAACCCTCTTCTCTCCCTGTGCTTTCTGCTGCCACTCATCTGCTCAGATGACATGTGAGCTACGATACCATCAACCAATGTTACCAAGCTAGGGCTTGTTGAGGTATCCCTTAAGTTTTGCCCTGTCAGCCACATCGCACATCACTTTGAGGGAGAAATGAGATCATAGGCATTTTCTATATGTATTCATGGGTACACAGAACATATAGACACACACACACACACACACACACACACACACACACACACACACACACACACACACACATATATACACACACACACACACACACACACAGATGTTATTCACACAAGCTCTTCATATTGCACACAAATGAATGATGTTCATGGACCCCTGTTGCTGTGAATTGCAACAGGGGTCCAATCTGTATTCACTGTTTTCCTTCAAGCGCTGATATGACAAAACATTGCTTCAAAATAGACAAGTGAGGAACATGCAGGAAACTAAAAGCTTTGTTTTGATATATTTTCTTATATCTAAGAACTAATGTCATTGCAAAGAGCGGTGGCTCCTTATAAGCAGGGCACAGTTGACCGTGGGTTTGAAGCAAGCAGGAGCATCCACTCCTCATTGAGCAATGGTTGGAGCATGTGCACAGAGGAGAACAGGATCTGGTTGGGAATAGACTGAGCCTCCCACACGTAACCCCCCGGGGATGCCTGACTCCTGCATGCAGGTGAAAAGAGTCGGGTGGTGATATCACGTGTAACAGAGGAGTCATGTGGCTGTTTGCAAACTTTTGGTCCTAAACTTTAATCTTTGGCTGTCACTGAACGTGTCTTACAGCATGATTTTAGGACCCCTTGTTTGGATTGATGACCAAAGACTTAGGCTGCCTTAAGAGGGAGATATCTTTTCAAGCAATAAACTTGTGATCAAAGGGACTTTCTCACAAAGTCTTTTGATAAGATGCATACACAGTAGTCTGATGTTGACATCATTCCCAAGGCAATGGATCACCTAACACAAGCCATACGGAAGACATTTCTTTTTTTAAAACAACATGAAAATAATGAAGTTCCGTGATATTTCCTTGAAGAAGCCTTTGTGGGGGGGGTTTCCACTTTGCCCTCATTGCTGCTTGAATATAATTTTCATTTATCAATTACGACCAATTAAGCAATATTGTGTGCATCCAATAATGGACACACAGATCAGCTAGTTCTGTGATCAGCTGTTGTGTAGCCTATGTGTCCTCCATGTCCACAGTTTTGTATCTTGGCCTCGGCACCATTATATAATCCCAGATGGTTCTCTGGCGCCTCTGCTCATCTGTAACATGTTCATGGGTCCAGCCGGCATACAGACCAGAGCACGCCGACAATCCTTTGATGTCTCTCCCCTCCTGGCCCTCATCAAAAGGGTGAGCCTCCTCAAGCTTGTCCAGCCTGGATGCATCTAGCTGGATCCCCTCTAAGTCTGATGAGGAATGGAATGCTGCGCTTCTAATTGACTGCATCTATGCAAACAACACGTCACCACGCAGATGATGTACAGTGTATCGCTCTTTGTGGGCCTCTCAGGTACAGCGACAAGCATCTATGAGCGCTTTTAGACCCAGGTACTGCATCCCTCTGCCGGGCCCCCCAGTCCTAAGGAATGCCAGTGGCTGCCAGTTTCAGACAGTCTTTTGCATTATGACTCCCGGTAATTCTCTCCAAGGGCCAAGGAGCTCTTGTAGCTGTGCCACGTGCTGAACTATTGGAAGGTGCACAATCAGAGTTAAGAGCAAGGTGATACTGAGGATTGGCAATTCGCCTGCGGAGGGCGCCGCTGATAAGAGGTTTGTGAGGACGTTCAGCTGTTGATAGATGTTTACACAGAGTACCTGCCAAGTGAACACTGAGAAGTAGATGTTTGGTACGTAGCCAGTTCAGTGTAATGTAGCACCATACTAAATCAGAACATAGACAGTACATTATGATGGTTTTAGCATTTATATACAGTGTAGGATATGTCTGTTTTATGTCTGTTGTAAGTGCATATTTACGCGTTCAGATGTGTGTATGTGATCCACGGGTAAAGGACAGTAAAATATCCTGTTGGCCTTCCTCTGTTATGGTCTAGTCGCGAGTCTCAGTGAGAGGAGGTTGGCTTGAATCTCTTGTTTTGGATAATTGTACCCTGCCGAGGTCTGTGGTCCCCATCTCTGTCTCCCTGTGGCCAAGGCTGCGAGAGCCGTATTTAGTTTGAGCGTCCTTCTCATCGCATCCTGTCTCATCCCTATCCTGTCCCACACGCCCCCAGAACACAGTAGGAGGCAGGTAAAGGGACAGTAACCAACTTGGCACTGGCTATATGTCTGAGAAGTACTGCGTGCTGGGTTACTGCAAAACCTACCTGGACTGATGTACTGTGTGTTTTGGATACTTCCAGCACTCGGTTCCCTAAAAAATTTTAAAGGAATTGGTGCAGCTAATTCATGCTTTAGCTGCACCGATGTTGTGTTATTTTTGCAGGGTGTATTCTACATTTCAGTGTGTAGTTATCGCCAAGTTTATTGGAAAAATGTTCAAACTGAGTATTTTGGAGAGATGACAGGTGTGTTGGCTCTCTATCCACGCTCTGGTGGAAGGGTGTTTGGTCTCTATTCTTCATTAAAGTGTAAGCCTTCACCTCTTCGATCTTCAAAGGAGTTTAGGTTGTTTCCGAGAGTGCCTGATTGTTGATGTAAGTCTCTTCATGAAAGTGATGACCGTTTTCAATTAATTACTGGAAATCATGTGGGAATAATTTTTGGCTTCCTCCATAAAGTATGGGAGACACGCTTCTCTTACTAAAGAGATCCAGATTTAGTCCTTCGTCTGTCCTTCGTTCTGCTTGTCACATTCAGGCTTGGACACAAGGTGGGCAAAGGGAAACTGCATCAAGCGACCAAAGGTGTCCTCTTTCTCACCGTTTCTCTCGCTCCTCTGTCCTTCACCTTTGCCTGCATGTCGCAACACTCACTGCTGTTCCAAATTTCACCATTTCATCTTTCCAAATCCCTGTCCCTCCTGTCAGTTTGTAGTCTTTCTCACTGACCTCACCCTCATGTGTGGAATGATACAGATGATGTGGAAACTCTGTGGAAGAGGCAGGCAGTTGATGTACCCCTGTAGCACAACCGATCCTCCTGATTACAAAGGAGACGATGGCTTGGATATTTCTCCACGCTGGTTGTCTCTGTCTCTTGTCTCTCTGTCATTTTTATGTCTTTCATAGATTCAGCCAGTATACTGTGTATTGTAATGGGGATACAAAGGGAGATAGATTCTCCTTGATGATAACAGAGAAGTTATTTTGCAATACTATGCAGTATCTACTCAAGGGAATGAGTATATTAGAGAAAGACTTTCACACGGCACATATTTCACTTATATGTTTTTGCAGGTCACTGATTAGTCATGAAGCCTGACTGAACTTGTGCGTGTGTGTGTGTGTGTGCCTGTACTATTTTTTACCGATCTAGAAATGATCACACTTATGTTTCAGATTCAGAGCCACTTCATGTGTACGTGAACAAAGCCTGCATCGACTCGTACTGCTGTCTCTCTCTCTTCAGTGAATAAGAGCAGAGCTGTTGAAATCATCCATGTAATGCAAATGCAAATATTTTATAGCTTGAGGGCAAAATTTCATCTTTACCTGTATTCTTCATGTGAGAGCAAAACGAATTTATCGTCCTGTGACCTAGTTTGTTTCGTACTTTTATCCATGTTAGCACCTGCCCATGCTTTGTGTTATTTGGATTGAGGAATGATGATGATTTGGAAGATGGAAGAGATGGTGTCAGACAATAACATCATATATACACTGTATATAGAAAATATAATCATTTTCTTTCCCACATTTTCTTTCTCCCCCACTGTCCTAGTCTGTTAGATTCCATTTTGGGAAAAACCGAGACTAGCTGAGAGACAAACTCATGCGTGTTTCATCATCAGAAAATACCAAAATCCTCTTATGTACGATATTGCGGCCGCTTGCGACATTTAGAAAAATGCAATTCTACTGGATGAATTTTCCAGTTATTTTACTTTATCGTCCTCATAGGAATGCCTGTCTTCCCGTGCCATTCTTCTGCAAACCTTACTGGTAATGACTCAATGATTCTAGTTATTCCTTCGCGTTTCCAAGCTTCAGCTGAGCGGAATAAAAAAAACACCACTTTTCTAATTCTTCCATCACCACCATCATCATCTTTTCTATTCCCCGTCATGCCCCCTGTGGCTGCTCGTAACGCCTACCCTTAACTGGAATTGGGTTGGATGCAAAGTTTCCACACTATTCATCATGGAAACCATTGCAACGGCGTGCCACTTATCCTCTGGGTCCTCTGAGATCTGATTCATGGGGGTGAATTATTATCTGCTTATGTGAGGTGTCATCGCAGAGAGCAGCCACTGTCTAAACTAAACAGATGTGTGGTTTGTAGTAATCTGTGAATGTCCACCAGTTAGTTCAGTATCAATATCCTATAGATTGTCACACATTCACACACCCATGAAGACACATTCAGACACATACATTTGTGGATATTGGCCTAAACATGTGCAACAGTTGTTACATTTTAGCAGATTAAGGTCCGAGTGAGACGGAGCAGGAGTAATGAAAGCTCTGTGGGAGTGAGGGATGACCAGCAGAGAGAGGCTGCTGTGCCAGATTCTCGAAGACTACACCATGACTCACAGGTCAAGGCCCTAGTGCCTGTAAACAGCATTTTTCTCATAATTCGAGTGCTGAATCACATGCTCTTCATGAGGCCAGATCCGCTTTGCTATTAGAAGTGCAGTAGCACTAATCTCCCAGGGAGTATGGGAGCGATGGAAACAGACAGGGACGAGCCGAGTGATAGTACACAGGAAAGAGAGCTGTCAGGGGGGAGGAGGAATATATATGACTCAAGTTATTTGGCCGATGTGGCTTGTTGTTGTAAGGCCTTATCTCATAATGCCTGGCCAGAGTTAGCCGTTCGGTGTGACCGTCGTGATGATGTGGCGTTCCAGAACAATACTTACAATACAACTTACAATAATACATCCTCTTTCTCCTCCGGGGGGGGGGGGGGGCTGGGATGTGTTGGATCAGTTCACTGTGTGTACGCTGCTCTGGTTTGTCTGTTGATCAAGTTGCTGGGATGAGGATGACCGAAGTGCTGGACTGGATATGCTCTCCTCCTCTTGACCCTGTCACTTTTTCTGGAGATTCCTCCGTCTCTGTTTCTAGTAAATAACAGTGTGAATTTAGCGTAGCCCCCGTTGCCTCAAACGGTTGAAACACACACACAGCCTTCCTTCCCTTGAGTGAGGTTGTGACCCTTGAGGAGACTCCCAATGGGTTTTCCCTTTAATGGAGCCACTCACCAACCAATCAGCATAGTGCATTCTTCACATTCTGGAAACACAGTGTCAAGGTCATTAAAAACCTTTACGTGAAAGGTATGTGTGTATGTGCGTGCGCGTGTGTGTGTGCTGCAGCTGCAAAGGGGCAATATAAGACAATGTGCAACATTGTCTAATACATTTCTCAGAATCCCCTTTTAAACATCAATGCACCGTAGATTTACAGCTCCTGAAACCAGACTACAGTTGAAGCAGTACTGTACCAAGTCAAAAAAGGATCCCGCTACACACACACACTCACACACACACTTTTAATGCTAACAGGTGTGTGTCCCCTCGTCAACCCAGCTGCGCACCAGAACATGAGCGCACGAGCGAGGTCGACAGAAATGTACACATGGGTCTCGGTGTGTTTGCTGAGCGAGTGACAGGGAGAGAGAGAGAGAGAGAGAGAGAGTGAGCGAGAGAGAGCAAAGACAAACAGGGTGGTTTGCTCAGAAAGCTTGATTGGCAAAACCTGAACAAAGACAAGTTTTGTTTGAAGAGGACTTTAAAGAATTTTTTTGGGGAAAAAAAGAGAGGCTGGGTAAAATTAAAAATGCTCAGTGGAAAGAAACAAGTAGAAATAGAGAAGTGATGAGAAATGTGGGGTTTTTGAGAGCAAAGTGTTGTAATCTTTTCTCTCCTGAGGGCGTCTTTGGAAGCTTCTCTCATCAGTCTGGGCAGGACTCGTTTGTCCCTCTATCCCTCCCTCCCTCCTTCTTCTTCCCTTTGCCTTATTTCATCGCAGTAGAACGTAACTAGAGCCATGCGATGAACACAGGTTGAGAAGGGAGTGAGAGGAAGAGGGAGAGAGAGAGAAAGGAGAGGAGAGGAGAGGAAAGGAGAGAATAGCGCACTCACACCTCACACATTTGGAGTTTGGAGTCACTGTGCAGTTCACGAGGTAAGGAGAACAGTTTGTGAGCTCTCACAGTGCATGTGTGTGGATTTGTGTACATGTGTGTGCAGAGGTGAGACAATGATTATGCAGAATTTACAGAGCTGAGCAAGTGTGTGCATGCAGTGGATGAGTGTGTGCAGAGTTTTCCCCCTTGATGAATGCTGGTGTTTGAACTTTGATTTGTTAACTGTGACCGTCTCACAACTTAGACTTTTGAGTGTTTGTGTGTGTGTATGTATGTGTGTGTGGGTGGGTGTGTGTTACAGTTTTGTCTTTGAAAAAGGTCACAATTTGACATGTGTGTGAGTTGCTTGGTGAAGTGCAGCAGAAGATGCTTTTTTTTATGCCAGCGGCAGTGTCACTGGGAGTGTGTGTGTGCGTGTGCGTGTGTGTGTGTATTCATGACGCCTCTGCACGTGTGTTTTCTCTCTTGTCATAGATTTCTGTTTTGAGTAGTTGAAGGACAATGAGTTTGCTCAGCTTTGGCAGATGTGGACACATAGTGAAGGACAGAAGGAATCCACCTCATCTGGCCACAATATGGACTGTACTGTCTGTACTGTTCACTGTTTCCTTTTCAATCACAGGATTCTCTTCTAGGCAAAGATTTGTATTTGCAGCCGTGATCAGACATATGACTGATGGAAAGCAGAAGATGTTGTGAATTAATCCAAGATTGTCTCTCTGGAAGCGTGAATGCGTTCATGTCCCAAGAAGCAGCTGCAGCGCTTTTATCTCAGTTTCTAATAATTTACTTTCTCATGCAGCCTCATCTGTGTTGTTTCACCCATACACCTTCTTTCTCTCCCTTTATTTGTCTGTGTGTTGCGGTTTTCCTGCCTTAGTCCCAGCCCAACACTGACAGCGGGCAGGGGGACGCGTCTCACGTCTCAGGGCGTCGCTCAGGTAGAGAGGAGATAGAGAGGTCACGGTGGGAGGTCAGGCCCATGCACTGGAATGTTTGAGATTCTTTTTTGCAGCTTTTCCTCCGCAGTGAGCGCACCCATAATCTCCTCCCCCCCTGTGTCCCCTCGCCCCTCACGAGACACACCCTTCCCCTTCCCCTCCCCCACACCCACGCTCTATCCTCTCTGCCCTTCGTGTGGGACCTGCTCAGTCATGCCAGTCTGCCTCGCCGTGCCAGCCAAACTACCACACTTAATAGGGGGAAAATTGTCCTCACCTCTGCCAGGTGTGGCGTTCCCCCGGGAGGAGTATTGGTTCAGTTCCAGCTGTGCCATCAGCCTGTCTGAGTGTGTGTTACAGTGTCAGTGTGGGACTTGCCCCCAGGTATTGATTCTGAAATCTCTAACTTAGTAATTAAGAAGGCAAACACAGCAGCTGCCTGTGTATACATCTAGCTTTGTGTGTGTGTGTGTGTGTGTGTGTGTGTGTGTGTGTGTGTGTGTGTGTGTGTGTGTGTGTGTGTGTGTGTGTCTGTGGAGCTAAGAACCCTGCTGGTAAGTCTCTTGCTATCATACATAAAAGCTTGTGCGCATCGTGTGTACATGCATGCTTTGTGTTTGTGTGAGATGTCAGAGGACGTCACACTACAGCTTGTGATGTCACAGAAGTCACACACAACACAAATTGAATCAAAACCTTGTTAACAGCCCCAAATTCACATTTTACTGAAACGAGAATGTCGCAAACCTCCTCGAAAGGACATACATTGTGGTGTTTGTCCGTCAGTCAGCAGAAGAAGTCAGCCTTTATCAAAGGACTCAGCATTCCTTTGAAAGCTTTACGGCAGAATAGACTGATTTATGAGATTGGCTCTACCAGCGGAGTGAGGAATTCAGGTGTACAACGTTTCTGTGCCCCGAGTTTGCCAGATGTAGATTCGGCAGAGAACAATAGAACAGAGCGGTGACGCTACACATACAGAGCTAGGGGAGGCATCTTTGAACACTGAGGAGATTGAGCGGCAGGTATTAAAGTTAAAAAGGACAAATGAGAAGAGAAGAAGGGAGTAACAGCGAGGAGGGGGTTTCCTGCCAGGGTCTCAGCCTGGTTGGGCTTTTTTGATGGCAACTAGATGGAAAACTGTATCAGGGGTGCAGACGTTTTCACCTCACGTTACCTCTCTGCTCCTCCCCCCATCCTTCTCCATCTCTCTCTGCACCTCTCTCTTCCTCTCTCTCTCTCCCTTTGTTGGCCTTGCCTGGCAATAGTATGGTTTTAATTAGTCAATCACAATCTCTGCAGCTGATCGCCCCTCGGAATTACTCCCACTTCCTGTTTTTAACTTTCTCTTCCTGTTACTACTTATTTTTCTGTCTTTATTTTACTAAACTCAATTGTTAAACCAAGAATGCATCACAGTATTAAAGCGCTTAATGTTATTAGCGTGGCGCCTCTTTAAAATGTGTTGCCAAAAGCATTGTGCACACTGCAGATAAAAGCTCACTGAGATGTTTCCACAGAGCACAGATAGATTCTCATACATAAGGAAAGCCAACGCATCAATGCCATCACGCGTCACCACTCAATACGCCTACAGGGATTGAAGCTGTCAAAAGCTGAATTAGAAAAGAAACGGCACCTAAAATAACGCAGTGACAAGGAAAACTTTTTAAGAGACACATCTCAAGGCGATTCCAACAGATTCCTGTGAAATCACCTCGATGCTATCAAAGCGCGGTAATCAGCTTGTATTATTGGTTCGCGCTATTAAAACAAAGTGAAAAATATCAGCCCGTTGGCGTGTCAACGAAGCAAGGTATGCTTATCTAATTTTAAAACTTGCAAGTACTTGTTGACAAGTTTTCATTACAATATATTTTAATATCTAATGAACGTCTAAACGCACGCAGGAGATAGGTAGGTATTATCACCCTGTGTGTACGGCCCACAATAACAGACAATCAAGAGTGTGTGGTTGATTTGGGGACAGCGGGTGGGGGGGATAAGCAGCTGCAGGCAATATAGCTCAGTGGGTTTCAAGCACAGGGCAGTGGGCGGCAGGTTGCCCGGCAGCTCACACTCAGCGGTGAAGAGCCGGGCTTCCGTGGGACAACTCTCAGCCACGGGATGTTTGTTCCTGTTTTCCCACTGACGGACATCAGGGCATCAGGCTCCAGTGGACCAAATAAAGCGGCAATCTCGTAAATCGCAGGAAACAAGAAACATGTGTGATCATAGCCCACAAACAAAGCTGGGGTTCTGCCAAATTATCGCTTAACCACCACAGTGTCTCACATCCAGCCCGCCTCAGCACTTCCTCACAATTAAGTTTTTTTTCCCCTCTGCTGAGCTGCACCAAAGATCTGAACCAAGACCAAGACTCATGCAGTAAAGTGCATTTATCAAAGTTTCACACCATATTGTGACCTCGTCCACTGATCTTTTAATTTTGGTGCTGTGTTTGTTCCTCAGCTGTTTTCACTAGAATCTGGTGTAAATACTTTCTATTTTTAAAACGCAAACGCAAACCCCAAAGCATTTTGTTTGGTAAAAGCACATTTAAAGGAGGTGGTATATCTCAAATCTCCACATTAGGAAACGCATAAACTGCTCAAATTCCTAAGTGATGAACTTGGTGATGCACATTTCTGGATCCTCTGTCTAACTTTCCAAAATATTTCAAAAATCTATGCAAACAAACTAACTAACCAGAAGGAAAAAACCCTGGCTCTGGATTTGTGCTCTTTCTTTTTAGTTTTTATTTGCGGTTATTGCCAAAGTTTTTATCAATTATTTTTTTGCAGACGATTGTTCCTGAAGAATGTTGATTCATGTACCTGGCTCACGCTTCCATCCTGTTCCTCTCATGTGCTCTGACTCAGCTTGTTATAAATCTCCCACAGTAATCTTTTGTGTGGCGTTGTTTAATGAGCTAAGATTCCTGGTGATGCTGTGGAAGGAATATGCCGTTTATGTCTCTCCTTTAATGTGAGGGATTTGTTCATCGGCTGAGAGAATGTTCAGGTTCATGTTTATGTGAGTCAAAGCTGAAACTTCTGCAAATTAACTTACTGCTGTTTGGAACGGGTTTTTATAGTTATAGCAATGTATAATGAATATGATTTTCAACAAGCATTTTTGAATGTTGACATCTTGAACATTGTGCCAGAAGCAGCAAACGTCTACTGTGTTTGCACTTTGTTTGGGACTTAAGGGTAAGGGGAACAGTGGGGGAGGTTAGAGAAAATAATCTCCTTAGAAACAGGCATGACTTTTAGCTTCTTTTGAAGTCTCGTAATTTACTGTCCCAAGCAGTGAGCCAAATTTCCTGCCCCAAAGCGTTGGCCAATCCAACTCCTATATCAATTGTGTGTTTATTATTTTTGGGACTTCTAATATACAAGTCCTACCCAGTTCAGCGTGGAGTGAGGGAGTAGGGGAAGTACACATGCCAAGGCAGGGCTCAGAATCACATCCACCACTTCACCTGTTTAGATTAAATCCTATTAAGATCCTAAAGCCGCCCTGTAGGGAGTTAACAAACAGCCGAAATAAAGCACACACACACATACACAAAAGAGCACACGTACAATCGCTGGCCCTTTGGGGTCAGTTCTCACTAACAGCAATGAGGTCACATCGCTCACTTAGCACTAAGTGAAGAGCAGGGAGTGTGCTTACTAAGCAGAGATACTGTGTGAAGGATTACAGGGAAAATACAACGTTCACCTTCTGGAACTTTTTTCTCTTGGCCTCCAAGAGATAAAAAGGGTAGTGACTCAACAGTATCGCTTTGGTCCTCACTTGTGGTCATATATGAGAGAGAGAGAGAGAGAGAGAGAGAGAGAGAGAGAGAGAGAGAGAGAGAGAGAGAGAGAGAGAGAGAGAGAGAGAGAGAGAGAGAGAGAGAGAGAGAGAGAGAGAGAGAGAGAGAGAGAGAGAGAGAGAGAGAGAGAGAGAGAGAGAGAGAGAGAGAGAGAGAGAGAGGTGCGCGGTGCCTCATTAGCTTCTTAAGACCTCATTAGAAACGCAGCCATGAACACACAATGGCATGTAGTGACATTATCCTCCTTGCCTATGTGACCTCTATTCCTTATACTGTACGCGCGTGTGTGTGTGTGTGCGCGCGTGCGCGTGCGTGTGTGTGTAAACGTTTGGGAGTGTGCACGTGTGGATTTGTGGTCACACTGGTGCGTCGCTGCGTCTGTGTTGGTGAGTGTATGCATCTGTTTGTGACAGTAGTAAAAAGTCCTTAACTCCTTGTGGTTGCAGTTCTGTGGTCGCACGGACTAGATGAACTCAAACAACACACACACACACAAACACGCACATTCAGAACACCTCGAGGTGACTCCCTGTGGCAGGGCGCCCAGTGTGTCACCAAACCACACAGCTGTACATTCCCAGACTCTGAGTGTGGGGTTAGATTAGCAAAACACTTGCATCCTTGAGAAAAGGCTTCGTGTTTATGTGATTGCATCTGTGTGTGTATGTGTGTGTATGTGTGTGTGTGTGTGTGTGTGTGTGTGTGTGGCTGTGTGCGTGTGTGGATCTGTGTCTGCTCTCTGATACTCAGGGCAGCTGAAGGTGTGTGTGCAGGAACGCTCAGCACTGTTTGCACTGGTGTGTATTCTCTGGTGAGCTCCCACAGGTCAACTTTTTATGGCTGTGTAAATGTGTGTGTGTGTGGCACACAGCCATTGAAACTGGTGTATAATTTGATGGCCTTCCACTGAACGGTGTGTTTGATTGGCTCGGTGCTCCCTTAGCAGCCACAGGATAAACATTTTTTAGCAAGGTTTTAATTCTTTGTTATGAGTCATTCTCGGTTCTGGACCATTTCACAGTTTGATAGGTTGCTGGTTGGTAAAAACATGCTAAATTTAGGTTTTCAGAGCTAAGTGTAAACTTTTACAGAATAATACATACAGTCTTTCCACGTCTCCCCTGCTGTGAGGATGCATGTGTGCAGAAAGCAGTGCACAGAGAGTGTGAGCCACGTTTTGGGTGTTGTTCTCCGAGACCGCACTGGCTGATATCAGAGCTTTGATAAAAGAGCAAACCAGACGAGCGCCACGCCCTCCCCTCTCAGAGCACCATGCTCAGATTCCTAATTGCCAACCTCACCTGTCATCCGCTACAATCACAAACACCTGTGGGTCATTGCCCACGTTTGCAGACGATCATCAATCACCTACGATATTTATACCTGCGCTGTTTCATTCAGTCTTCGATGGAGCTGGAATGCTTATTTGGAGAAGCGTTAAGATAGCGCGTCTCACGGCTGGAATGCTTTTCCGGGGCCCTTGCTTAGTGTCAACATGTGACGTAAAGGAGCGTTTGAAGCAAGGAACTGACACCTCAAAGCAACAGTGGCCCACGCGGCAGAAGAAACGAGCAGTAGACGGGGATGCAGGAGGAGTGGGAGGGTCGACTGCGCAAGAAATGTGCCGAACGATGCCACCATCTGTTAGCCACATGCACGCCCCACAGCAGTCACATAAATCTCAGCCATGCTCAGCAATGCAAGGCTGCATTCCGCCAGGCTAAACGCACGCTGGCCAGGGTGATCTGAGCGGCAACGTGCAACTCGTTGATCACACACACTGCAGAGGGACCGCGGCAGAGGAGGGTGCAAAAGAAATACACTAAACGATTAGCAACATAACGCAGGATTACAGGAGGGATTTAGAAAGTTTTGTGGGATGTGTGATCTTCATTTACAAACGGCCAGGATGCAGATAATTAAATAAGTTTATGTGCTACTGTCACAGCGGATCCGTGAAATATAGCTTTTAAATATTGGCCTGGATTCTGTAGGAAAAATACTGTAGCTAGGCAATGGTTGTTACAGAGGGTGTTTATAAAGGCAAAGTTCTTCTGTTCTTCTGGTGTGGTCCCTTGGCCCTCCGCTGCACTAGGAGCGCAGTGGATGTGCAAATACACACACACACACACGCGCACACACATGCAAATACAAACAGTTATAGGTCACCAGGGTTAAAGTCGAGCCCAAGCAGAGGGAATGTGTGCATGATTTGGGTTTTCCTGTGCTGAACAGATGGGCTGGAACCTGGCGAAGTTGATTCTGTGGCCATCTTCCCACCAGGCCTGTGTTTTGACAGTTTTGTTATAATGCTGGCGTGTGTCTTTTAAGCAACAGAGGCCGTGATGGCAGCTCCCATGTCAGTGTCAGCTCTCATCCGCTGCAGAAATTCAACCGCAGCTGGAGCGGCTACAAAATAGTTCTTTTGTAAGACTTTTCTTTGGAAAGCGATATGGCGGCAGGGGCCATCTCTGTATTAGCGACAGGCCTCGTTTTGCATTTGATTTAGCTTTATTCGGTGGTAAGTCATTGTGCTTGATTTGTAAAAAGTCCCCTCTCTTCTTCTCTGCCCTACTTCTTTTACTTTCCGGATGTAAAATAACACTGACAGATACCGTAGAAGGTGAAGGTCACGAGCCACGTGAGTGTGACCTATGAACGTCAGCTGCTCTCAGAAAGGTCAGCAAAGTCCCCCCTCCCTGTCCCGCCATAAACTTAACCAAACGGTGTTGAAAAAGCAGCCGTTTTCCACATTATTTAGTGCTTTGTCAAGGCTTCTTTGTCCTATGAAATTTCCATGTCATGCGTTTCAGTTTTGATGACACCACAAATTACTGGTTGCTGGATCATGCAGTTAAATGCATTTCTTGGAACAAAAGGTTATCAATTTCTTCTTGTAATGTAGAGACGCGTTTTATTCTGTGGAATATCTTACACATGTGAAGCTTGGCTACATTGTCGACAGTTTGCATCTGCTTAGAGCCGTCTATAATCTATAGAATGTGAAAGAAATGGCTGTGGGGAATCATCTTTTCCATCGTTCAAATACGGGGCTTGCATACTTTTGGCTTTGGGTCTGATTTCATGGAACTTTGGATCGATTGAAATCGTTGCCGGTGAAAAAAAAAAGAAGATATAATAACATGGTGGCCAGAGATGAGTCACCACTAATTTCACGTTCTCTTTCAAACCCGCTGTTCAGTTGTACCGTTCAAGCACTGCGGGTGAACACGGCCCAGCCAATGAAAAGGCCCAGTCATGACATCACAGCAGTGCCGTGGGGCAGATGGATGGAAGGAGAGAGAGAGTTCCAGAAAAAACAAGAACGCAGCAGCTATGTAGAGTCAGAAGCAGGAGTTAAAGTCCGTTTTGTTTTATATTCCCCAATCAAAGATCAGCACAATTGGTGAGAAGGTGGCAGCCAAGAGTCACGTTTATGAGGCAGGAACACGGCGACGCTCAACGCTTACTTAAACATCAGAAAACCATAAAATAAACCCCGCACCGGAGAGGATGCCATCGCTGTACGTTCGTCATCAGTCCTTCATCAGTTATAGCCCTGCCAGACATGGAGAACCACAGCCAAAGCGTCTGCTGTTTGCCGTATCCTGCGTACATGAAATAAATGCAGACATGTCCTTTGGAATATAGCCGAAGACTACAGAGGACACTGCACAGGGCCTATACATCTGCAGGAATCCATCTAGCAACTGATAAGGGACAGATGATTATGCTCCTACATTCCAAGCGGTGACAGTCATGAAATGTCCTGCTGATGGAGGCGGCAGCGTTCAGCGGGCTTTGCTCCAACAACACAGCCAGCAGCTTACCCAGAATGCAGTTAACCCTTGACTTAGCCTCTGCTCTAAACGGGGACTCAATTTCACACTTATAATTCAGTTTATAGGTGTATAAATAACTGGCTTTTGGGGCTGTGGAAGCAGATGTGCAAAGTCAAGGAAGCTGACCTCTATGACATCATAAGGGTTACTTCCTGCTGCTTCTAAAGATGACAGGTTACAAAAATAATGCCACTTCAAGCAGCTTGATGGACTGAATTCACTGGAAAGTCTCAGTTCGAGGCTTTTCTTTGTAATCTAGCACCCGTTCAACATACTGAACGGGCGGAAGGGAAATTGGTGGCATCCTTCTTTAATCCCTTATAGCCATTATCATAACGGGGTACGCCAGTAATGTTGCGGTTGGATGCCATTCCTTAAGCACTGTAGAGATTTATGGGTCTGTGTACTATCAGGACGAGCTGATTCTGCAGCCAGCCAGCAGCTGCAGGACACGGACAGCTGTGACTTCCTGAATCCACACTACTGATACTGTTGCCAAGCTAGACTAATCGCAGCTGTAGCAGTCTTGTTGCCATATGATGCAGCTTATATTAAGTTGCAGAGGAACCCAGACACATTTAAAGATCACGGCTGTTATTTTGAAATCAGTTTTGAAACCTCAATTCTTTAGGTCTTGGAAGGAGGAAGCGCCTACGTCGACTTGTAGCGCACAGCTGGTCATACCTTTTTCCAGGTATTTTGGGATTCACAGCTCCTGCCTGCATGTAGCGACAGAGCACTACTGAAGGGCTTGTTTAACTTATTCGACATCACTTTATGAGCTAAAAATGATGAATGGGATAAGAGTGTAAACCTGTCACAGTTGACATCACACACACCCGAGCGACTAAGGAGCAAAGAATGCACACACCCCAACATGTGTACCCCCCTTATCAAATAGCTTATACAATGCAAACGAATGCAAAGTATAAAGCTTGTTCATCTGTCCTCTCCTTATGTCTTTCTTTCTTTCTCCTCTCCACTTTCTCTCTTCCTTTCATCCCCGGCCAGATGAAGTTTTTGGACATGTATGTTGTAAAAAAAAAAAAATGCAGGAAGGAGAAGAAGAGAGGATAGTTCAACAGGGATATGGCTCGTATTAATCTGGAAATATTGCTTGACATCATCTGAAGTAAATTACGGGCCTGAACTCGGTGTCCTCTGAGAGCGGGCAGAGTGCCACCGGCAGCACAGATGGGCAAGGAGTGGCCGGCAGATCTGTCACCGTGACCACGGCGAGCACACAAACCCCTGGTCTGTCAAGCTCTGTAGCTGTCCTTTTATACAACGGATCAAAAGTGTTTGTGTTATTGTTGGGCTTGGCTTTCATACTCAGGGCAGCGTCTCTGGAGGAGAACTCAGAAAGTCTCTCCCCTGCTCTTTCTCCCTCAGTATTGTTCACACACCACCAGGAATGCTAAACATACATATGAAAATAATAAGATTTGATGTGTTATTGTATAATATTCTATGGATATAATTTTACTTTATGATAGTATTTGAATAATACAATGGATATTTTAAGGACACGGTCAAACTAGTGCATGGTTGTTCTGCTTGATCCTAACACACGATGCTGGAGGCTATGAAACCTATAGTTAGAGGAGTGGAGCTGGCTTATGGTGCGGCTGGAGCTTGCCAAGTCTTGTGGTTTCCACTGGTAAGGAGCAGATGCGAGCGCAAGTGACTACAGCCTCTCACACTGCTGCTTGGAGGAATTTAAAGGTGTGATTGCACAGGATACGAGTAAACACTGGCCCATCTGCTCTCTCGCTCACCCATAACAGAGCTGAACTTGACAGATAGACATCAGCCCCAGAATGACCGGACGTAGATATATGACTGTTACATAAGAAGGCTGGCTGGTGGCACCAAGTCAAACGGGCCAAAATACTTGTTGCTGTGACTGCTCATAATTCCACCTGTCAGTGGTGAAGGCCACTGTGTTTTACTGGAATGTTTATAACGGCCAAAAGCGCTCAAAGGAGTCAATCAGATTAGTAGTTCACTACATCACTTTGCTGTCTCTGCTGAGGATGGTGTCTAACAGTGTTTGGTTCCGTAGATGCTGGATGCAGTTATTGTTTTGGGTGGTACAGGAGAGGGAGCGTGGATAGGAGGTGGGGGGAGTGTTTCTATTCGTGCATCAACCAGTTTTCAGCTTTTTCTAGTCAGAAGAATGCTTTGATTTACCTCCACAATATTTTTTTAACCTGACAAATTCATAAATTACCTTGCAAATGCCCCTGACTAAACCGATACAAGCAGGAATGTTACAGTAGGTATGAGTGCCTTGCAGGTCCAAGACCTGGACCTGTAAGCCCCACCCCCACCCTTCATGCAGAAGAGGTGGATGCCAGTCAGTGCCCCGCTGTTCCTACATTCACCTGTCTTGGATGTGGCCGACCTCTGACCCTGCAGACAATTCTATGTGGGAGGAGGAAATGCGCCTGTGAGAGGCCCACTCGTGGGCGGCGGAGTGGTTTTATACACAGACTGGCATTATCTGCATCTCCTGCTCCAGTCAAAGGACAGGGCCACTAAATATACCCTGCAAGGCCTTCCCAGGCTCCTCTGGGCTGGAGAGATGCGGCCGCTGCTTGGGCCGAAGGCCAATGACATGGCTTCCGACCTCCACGGAAAGTATTTTTAAGGTCAATTACAGGGTATAGTGCCTTTAGATGGCCGACTGGTGCTGAGGAGGCCTCATATTAAAGGTTTATGTGGAGAGGGACCAGAGACGGCTGCCTTAGCTTACCCCGGTTCCCATTGTTACCACACACTCACTCAACGACGTTGCATTCTTCGGGACTGTATGTGTGTCTATCTGTGTGGTTGTATGATGGAAAGAGAGAGACTGACATAGAGTTAACAGTAGCCCTCTGTTCATTATTAATTTCACAATAATTGACATTTATTCCACGTGTGCTTGGGAGAAATGCTTGCTTATATGTGGTGGTGGTTGTTTTATTATTTCATTTCTTTCTTTATTGCTTTTAGGTGAAAGGCAGTGTGTGTGTGTATGTGTGTAGTAAAATAGTATATAGTCAAATATATCAAATATTATCTTGGCATTCTTGTAAATTCAGCTGCCATGTTATGGTTGTTTTTGGCAGTTTTCCCACATCAAGTGGAACATATGAAGGTCAACTCTGAAACTTTAAAGGCATATATGACTATAAGCATTAAACCACAACCCATATGAAAGTCAGTTCACATAAATGACTCACACGTATTCACTTTTAGTAGCCTTTGTTGCTTTAGAGGTTGAGATTATTATCTATTTAGTATTGACAAAGCTGTAAATTAGCCAGCCAGCAGAGAGTCGTAACAGAAGAAAATGTGACCGACTGACTGTCACACTTTGTTGCTTGTCTCATCTTAATCCTCCCTTTTTAAACACACAGCCCATCCTGCATTCACAGGCCACACACACAGTCCCACACAGCTGACCAACATTCAATATAAATGAACATCCAGCAAGATGATTTTGGTCTTTTTCATGATTCATTCCAACATGACTCCAGCAGCCGTAAATACAGGCCTGTCAAAATGTGTTCTACCCCACAGAGAGGGGAGTGCTGGAAGGTACAGTAGACACCATTCACCTCTCTGTGTGTTTGGAGGGGGCAGCGGGAAGGCTGCAGTTGGTGGCTTTGGTCTCTGAGAGTGAAGTATTGATGGGACAAAAGTGGGGGAAGGATTGAAAGGCCCATTTGTGCAGATGGGGCCAGGCATCATGTTTGCTTTGCTGTGGGTCACAGGCTCTGGTACAGTTTAATGGCAGCTCTATATGCCTTATATGCCTTTTTCTGTCTCAAACCATACCCACTTTAATCACGCAAAATAAACACACCGGAAGATGGAATCTGAATAGGAAACATTCACACGTGTCGTACTATTTAACTTGTCGCTTTATCACTGTGTTCTAGACACAACATAACACACCCTTCAATTAGCTGTGCTTTAGTCTGAGCAACCAGTCTAGAAAGACTCAGCATAGTGATTAACTTGTTTTCACTCTGCAAGCATGATTAGCAATGTGTTGTAGCATAGCTCTCTAAATAGG
This sequence comes from Genypterus blacodes, assembly GCF_046128005.1. Classification (NCBI taxonomy): domain Eukaryota; kingdom Metazoa; phylum Chordata; class Actinopteri; order Ophidiiformes; family Ophidiidae; genus Genypterus; species Genypterus blacodes. The sequence continues at coordinate 3,748,098 of NW_027466834.1, forward strand.
AGGGTTGAGGTGTACTTTTGACTTTATTAGAACAGCTGACAGTTTTTGTTGCACTAGACAGTGTTTCATCTCCAAAAGATGAGGAACCCTTTGTTTAGCCCTCTTTCCTTTCCTCTCACCTCTCACCCACCCCCAACCCCGGCCCATATCCCCAGACCTTGTTTCCCTGGGAACATCATCACTCCTGGTCCACATGGCGGGTCGAATACACATCGCCCAGCTGTTAAGTCTACAGTGGCTGGGGTGCCCTGTGTTTGCCCTGGGGGTGAGCATCTGTTCGTGGCCGTCGGGCTCTCTGGGTCAGAAATGGCACACCAGGGTGTGATGGTTCTCTACCCATCCCTGGTCATGGCCGTCTTAGGTGTGAAATTCCCAAAGCTCCTACTGGTCACTGAGACCGGCAACGGAGGGAATAAAGGTGCAAGACCCTCTGGTTAGCCACCATCACCTGTGATGACTGTCTGAGTCGAAGCTCACAGCATCTTTTTGTCTTGGTGCCCCAGATGCAGCTGTACGTGCACACCAGATTGAACAAACACACACACACACACACACTGAGCTTTGGAATGTAGTCATCACATGAAGTCACCCTCTGACAGGCACCTGATCGCCACTATAATAAAACTGATCCATGATCTAAGAAATGCAGTAAAATGATTCTGTAGATATGATTTTACAACTTGGAATTAAAACACATGTGTTTAAGAGGTCCTGTCACAGTGCTATGAAGCTATATGCATGTCAAGCCTGGCTAATTGTTTTGTGAAACACATACCCGAGGCTCGATCGTGTCTTTGACACTTGGTTGTCAGGTCTCATTTAAGGCGAGGTTCTGGTTACAGCACATTGGTGACTTCACCTACAGCAGCACTCCAGTCCACTGTCACTCTGCCATGGTTACACTGAGTCATCGCTCTCGCTTTGAAGGCCAGAATCAGTTCTCAAGTGTTGTCTCCTCATATTTTCACAAGTAAAGTGAAACTACTGTATGGATTTAGTGACCTGGAGTTTTTCCACAGATATTTTTAGAATCTTGAAAATATACAGTATCTTGTAATGACTGCGTACTACCGTTGAAAGGTCACCGTTAAATTAGTGTTTTGACCTGGTGTTACTCCCTGAGGTCACGTCAGTAAGGTCAATAAAAGACTTTATGTGTTTAACATTGGTGTTTTATATGAAGTTTTTCTTCCACTGAGAGAGACCTTTTACCTAAAGTTGCTATGAGAGTGAGGATATGAGTCTAATGGTACAACATGAAACAGCTTTTTTTAAATACCCCGTACGAACTAAAAATGCTTGTTTAGACTAGTATAATACAAGCCATTGGTGTCCTGATATGCACAGGCCCCAGGGCCAGGTTTAAACAATCTCCATATTCAGCCTGGAAATGTTGAGGAGCTCTACTTGTGCTCCCTGACTTTGATACGTCTCACAAAGGTTTTCTGTGTTAAGAACACAGAAAGTCCCCTCTTTTTCCATCTGTTCCAACTCTGCTTTCAATTCAGGTCATTAAGAGTAAAATTTCAATTTCACAACAACCTTAGATTGATGCCTGAATCTAATATATTTCCAAAAACCATCCAAGGGCGAGTTGTATCTGTCGAACTACATAAACTTGAAAATCCATTGTATGCTTTTGTTGTGTTTATCAAGTTTGTTTACTTAAGCATGTATATGTGATCTCACCACAAATGATTAGTGCATTTAATGGCTTTACAGAGTTTCATTCTGCATTAAACTGCAGTGCTCCCCAAGGCCCATCCCAGCCGGCTGTTTTGCCAAATATGTTTGGTGCCTGACAGAACTTTTCCTGTGCCTTTTGAAATCCAATCACAGAGGCTGCCTGTTTTTGGGTTCTTCATAGCCTTAAGTCTCCTGTGAGATGATGGTGTTGTTATTTTTCTAGCCTGTTTTGTGTAGAGGGCGTTTTGAACTCAGCGGTGTTTAGACAGATGCCCTTCTGCCTCTTTGTTTGATATTATCATTTCATTCTGGAAGGCACTTGCAGCCTGTCGACTTGTTGCAGTTTATTCTCCTTGGTCATCTTTGCACATAGATTTCTCTTTTTCAAGCCGGTTGGGGCTGCAATTGCAATTGAAATTCATTATTTATAACAGTGGTTCTCAAACCTGGTCCTTGAGTCCAATTATATACTGTATATCATGTGAGTTAACCTATCAACATCTGGGGTGGTCTGGAAGATATACAGCGATACTTAGGCCAAGAGCTGTTGAAAGCGACATCTATGATGAGCTATTATAACTAAGGACTGTACTTACACCTGATTTAGTTCATCAGCAGGGAGAGAAAGAAAATGTTGAGAATATTCACCTCTGCATTGAGAACTATTGGTTTAAAATATGCACATCTTTCACCAGCAGCCTCTGCATTCTCACTCTGTGCACTTATTTGTTTTGTGTTCTTTGTCCTGATTCCAGTTAGAAATAATAGGAATAATGCAACAGAAGTGACTGCACAGTAAATCAGCTGCACTGGATGAAAGTAGGGATGATAAGTGGGATTAATTGATCTTGACAGAACCTCTCCTCTAAGAGTAAGCAACTACAAAGTGCAAGAGATCACAGAATTTCTTCTGTCACTAAATTCCCAGGTATGACGTCCACCCTACCTAAAGGGAGCCAGGGAGCATAAGGAAACAGATGCTGTGCAGAGAGCTCACCACACTTGCCAAACTTTGCATCATCCCTCTCTGTAAATGGGCTGTATGTACATTACAGCTCAACTCAGCCCCTAGTGGCTGCATAATATATTGCACTTCCTACTTTATATCTCAGTTTGAGATCCTAAAATATCCTGAGATCCACGCAGTCACAGGGCTTTGCTGTAAAATATGATTCTATCTAATTTTTCCTCAAAAATTTCCTCATTATCTGGCCATTTTGTGCTATTTACCTTTTTGATTTTGTTTTAACAATGGCAATATTTGACTCCCTTGTAGACAGTAAACAAACAGCGGCTCTTAGATGCTGGATTAGTCACTAAAGCCCTAGATTAAAGACATAAAGCAGCACAGAGGGGCTGTCCGTGTTAATGGTTTTGAAGGATTATGTTTCTTAGAAGTTAAGTGCACTGAAATGGGTTTGTCTCCTCTTCTCTGTCAGCCCTTTACCAACCCACTGAAAATATCGCAAACACCAATCCCAGGCTTGGGCTTTCACAACCTACAATGAAAGCCGCCCATAGCCTTAAATACTGTTTTGTGGACCAGTTTAAATTTGACACCATTATGACACAGGGAGGGTTCTGTGTAGGTGTTAATGTTCATGTGGGACGGACCCCAGAGATCTGCATAATTCCTGTTTTCCTCATCACTTTCTTGAAAAATGTGCTTTTCATTACTAACCCTTTTTTCCAGATGATAAAGAGTGACAAGAATTTTCTCCTTACGGTTTTCTTTTGCAGATTTGTTGCTATTTCTTTGCGATGTTATAAAATATTCACAGTTTCCTCACTGTTGTCGAACTTAAGCCGAGCAGTCAAGAAAGTACCAAGGCTGTCTTTCTCTGTGGACGCTTTTAAATAGTGACACGCTGTGGTGGTGCCTCTTTCTAATTTCCAGCAGGATCAAGGACTGACTGTCACTCTGTGAACTGGAGCCTGACCTGCTGCTTTTTTACCAGCGTAGAACCAACAGACAGCAAGCGGACTCTCAGATTCTTGGGAAATCACGGCTGTTTCACATCAAGAAATAACCTTTTCACCTCAAAGGACCCCCAAAAAAGTCCTTGAAAATCTATTGTTTGTCTTTGTCTGACATTGAGTGAATCCTAAATGAATCCTGAATATCTTCTGTCTTATTTTATTTTACAAGGCTTTTGTCTGTGCCACAGCCTGCTTTAGCTGACAGTTTTGGTAGAAATAGGTATGTGTGTGGTGGCACTGGGGGCAGGGTGCAGAGCTTGAGTGTACCCAGCCCCTCATAATTACAGACAGTAAACAGCTCGAGCTCTTAGGCCTATTTTCCCCCGTCTGATGGGCACAGTTCACTTTGGCTTCAGAGGAAATGGCAGGATGAGGAGGAATGGAAAGGCACGAGTCTGACTGAAGATGGACAAAAACTGTCATCTTTATTTTGGATGTTGACTGTGGAAGCAGTTTGTAAAGTGTGGGTGAGATTTACGGGCAGGTTTATAGACACACAAACTCAAAGACACTCTCCCCACCCCCCAAAACCCAGTGCACACACACACACACACACATGCAAACACATGCACACCGGCTCCTGTCTTGTCTTTGAGCCACTGTCTTTTGATGTGATCTTTATTATGGTTAGTCTTAATTAGAACCTCCAACAACCCCTGCTCAAATTATATTTCTTCTCTTTCACTTTTCTCTCTAAAACTGTCAAAGCGATCATCCTGCTTTCTCTGTATTTCACTTGTGAGAGTGTCTGTGTTTTTCTTTCTGTCTGCCTGCTAGTCTGCGTCTTTCCATCTGTCTCTCTCTTCCTCTCTCATGTGGATCTCTACCGCTCACTCTACTCATTTGGTCTTCCCCCTGCTTCTTCCTCCGTACTCATTTTGACACAGCGCCACCATTGCATTTTCTGGTGCTTTATTGGCATTACTATTAACTTGACTTGGATGACTTTGTATGCTCTTTGGAGAGCACTGGTCATTCATGAACTTCCTCCAGCTGGTTTGGTGTCGGGCGATCTTCTCCTCTTCCGTAACTAGTACACAGAAACAACAAGCAGTACACAAAACCATGTGCTATATGTCACTTCTGTCTCTTTTCTCTCTCCAGCTTCTTCCTCCTCTCTTTCTCTCTCTCTCTCTCCCTCTCTCTCTCCTTGTGTGCACTGCACACCGCTGGCAAGCAGTGGGATGAGATGGGAGGTTTTCTTTGGCAGTCTGCTCCCTCTCTCTTGGCTAGGACAGGCCCTGGAGCGTGCTACTGACTGGGAGGGAAGTGGGGAGGTAGGGAAGGAGGAGGGGAGGAAGAGAAGCACAGGGAGGGGGAGACTGAAGGGGTGGAGGCGTGGTCTGCAGCTGGTAATGAAGACTTCTCTTTTCATCCTCGGCAGAATCTGTGTGGACGGGGCCTGCGTGGCTCCACAGCTTTCTCTGCCTGTAAAGTGTGCCGAGCACGGCTCCGGTCTGCGCTGAGCTGCCTGTGAGTCTGAGCGCCCCTCTCCACTGCTGAGCGATACAAAGCAACCAGGACAGAGACAGCTAAAGTCATGAGGCTTTCTCTTATGTCAGCTCAACAGCATTACTCTTGAGGTAAGACTAAAGACTGTTGCTGTCTCCCCCTCATGGCTGTCTCCCTTTCACTGATCTCCTTTACTGCCTGCCTGCCTGCCTGCCTGTCTGTCTGTCTGTCTGTCTGTCTGTCTGTCTGTCTGTCTGTCTGTCTGTCTGTCTGTCTGTCTGTCTGTCTGTCTGTCTGCCTGTCTGTCTGTCTGTTTGTCGGGTGATTGTTGTGGTGGGGGGTGGGGGTGTTATGGGGGTGCTGTCTATTTGACTCCTCCCACTTTAAATGTGCGCGCACGTGTGTGTATGTATGTGTGATGATAGGTGAGTGGGTGGGTTTGTGTGTGTGCGCACATGTGTGCCTGTGTATTTGCACGTTTCTTCACTGTTTATGTATGAATGCTGACTGAGTCAGCGCTCAGTGAAAGGTTTATGCAAAGGCTGATGGATGTCTCCTACTGGTCAGAAGAGGAAGAGGGTCAGAGGGGGGTTGATATGGTGTGGAAAAAGGACGAAGTGGAAAACTTGAACTAGATTTGTAATGATTTTTTTGTTTTTTGTGTGAGATACCCAACATTGGTAATTTAATGTTACTCCTTCATGTAAACTTAATGACCACATTATTGCACGTGTGCAACACGTGCTTATATTTTATGCTATAAGTTATACGCTGTGTGCATGTGTGCATGTGTGTGTGTCTGTGTCTGTGTGTGTGTGTGTGTGTGTGTATGCCTTGTGTGTAGATGTTTATTTGCATTGCTGATTGCTGTTTAAGGCAGAATGATGGAGGGGGTTATTGGAGCTCATCACTGTAAATAAAAGGACAGGAGATGGTCTGTGCTCATCCGCAGTTCAGTGACAGAAGCTTTGATGTGATTCAGTGGATGTGTCCTCCTCCCTGCTGGGCAGTTTAGATCCGGCCTGTGACTCTTCTCTCTTTCATCCACACTTCCACTGAAATCTATCCCTTATTCTTTCACTCACCTCTTCCTGCTCCCATTCACTCTCCGGGCTCTGGCACCCTGACACCCCACAGTGAGGCGTTTACCTGCTATCAACAACTCTCCCACTCACACATGGACATTATACCAAGGCTTTATTCTCCATCTGCACTACTCCGACACACTTCGAGGGAATGGATCTTTCCGATACCTCTTCTGGAAAAAAATAAGCGACTTTCCATTAGTTTCTGCTGGGCCATGAGAATTATGGTTTCCCAAATGAATAGTGTACAGGAGCCCGGCTTAATTGAAAAAACACAAGCGTGGTCTGCCATGGAGGAGACGGTCCTTGTGTCACTGTGCGAATGTACTTTCCAGAGCCGGCGAGGGGGGGAGAGAGAGAGAGGGAGAGAGAAAGAAAGAAAGGAAAATACAAAAACAGTGTGCGATAGAAGACAGGAGAATAAATACATGAAACGAAAGCGTAGAAAATCAAAAGGACTGACTAAATACTTTGTGGTTACTATACAATGTAGGTTAGTCAGTCAATGGGAAAAAAATCAGCAGGAGACAAAAATAAAATGATGGAAATTCTTCTCAAGGAATCCGGTGAGGAAAAAAAAAGACAGTCCTCCCATTTCATTCTTCTAGTTTGTCATGGTGTGCCGCTGCAGCCGGGACAGTGTGCATAAAAGGGAGTTTTAATGGCATAGAATGGCAGAAGGGGGGACGCTGTGAGACCTGCGGCTGGTCATGAAGCCCCAAAGGGCGACAGTAAAACTTGCCTGATTGCAGCCCAACCTCTGCTGTCACTTTCTCCACCAGTTAGCGAGTGAAAGTATGTTAACAGATCAACATTACGCCCACGTTTCCCATGTGAACCACACTTGTTGCTTAATGGCTTCTTTCCTCCATATCTGTCACTATCGTTATCTTTTATTGTCTCTGCCATCTCTTCTCTTCTTTCTTCCTGGATGTTTGCCTCCCACCCTCTCCTCAGTCTCTCCTTTCTGTTGTGTTTGTGTGACATGTTTGTGCGGCAACCCCATATGGTGATGATTGAGGCCCTGTCACTGGTTCAGATGGCACATTTGTCACACACATGCTGCCGCCGTTGCTAAGTATTGTGGGTCTGTGTGAGGGAAAGCATCTCTTGTTGACTTCCCCCGCTGGGTGGCTCATTTGTTTGTCAGGGCACCACGACCCCTGACCCATGCTACCACCTCCCAGTGTCCTCCCTGCGCCAGTTAATGTAACACTAGACACCCCCTGCAGCCCCAACCCTCAACCTGCCACCTACACACAAAGCCAGAAATATGGAAAGATCAACATTTGCAACAATTAAAGGCCGTTTAAAGTAATTCTTCTGAGAAGCATCCACAGGGGATTCTGTGCTGTGAGTGTGTGAGGCAGGATGACATCACTGCAACCTTGGAGAGTGTGTAGATTTCAGCATCAGGAGAAAGTTAACCCCAGGGAGTGCGATTTAACACTCCAAAGAGAGGCACTTAGCTTCTCTCTATGATCACATGTGGGCTTTTCCATGTCACACACTAACCAAAGAGCATTACTGATAATGTCACAGGTCATCATGAACTAACTAGGGTCTAATTACTAAATCTCGGTGTGATAAAGACTGTGGCACTGGTTTATTTAGCAAAAGCAGCTTAGCGGGTACTGTCCAGTCCTGTTGGGTCTGGCCTAAGGTTACATAACATGGTGGAGGTATTTCACCCATTTAATTCTCACGTTGAGTGATAGGGTCGTGACCTCTGACCTCGCAGCCTTACTGGTGACAGGGTGGAGCTGATTTTCATTAGTAGAGAGAGCTGAAAGTGGCCCTAATCTGAAACAATGTGAATGGAATTGTTGACAAAACCCGGTTGACGGTTAGTTTACACCACAGGAGATGATTATTGTGAGTATTAGTTGGTGCACAATTTCTTTTATGGCCAGCACGGCTTTGTTTTCATTTATGTAGTTACTCAGGTATGTTTAAGAGGCTGCAACTTCAGCCTTTATTGAAATGAATAAAGGAATGATCAAATAGTTTATTTATATGATGAATAATATAGCAGTTATACTATAAGTGGCTCCTGGTGAACTTTTGTTAATATGTTAGTTTGATTATGTTGGTGTCCCACCTGGAATGTATTGCAGCCGGTATATAAGTAGACATTCTTCTGGGAACACACATTATTCTCTATCTGAAGTTACTGAGCACTGTGCCTCTGGGAATCAAAAACCACTCTGTCTTTTTGAATAGCAGAAGAAGAGATTTTTCGAACTTCCCTTTCTCTCTGTCTTTCTGGATTTGTCTTAAGTGTTGCTGCTGTTATTAAAGGTTGAGCGCTGCTGCCAAAGGATTTCTAAAGCAATGAAGCATATTTCAACATGTTATACCTAGAAGGCAGGGGTTCAGAGTGTAGAACTGATAGTAAGTAATAAATCTCACATCACCTTCTATCTATTGGTTAAACCAAATTTTTCAATAAATATATTTGCTATCAGTGAGATATATAGATCGGCTCTAGATTTACATGATCTACATTTCACGATCTGCAGTAGCTTGCCAACCTCTCCACAGTTTCACTTTAAGTGTCACATGTAAAAGACAAATGATGTGTTCACTCAGTCTGCTGTCGAGATGTAGAAAATAAAACATAATACTGGAAAAAATGTGCAATAGACATGATACCTCTCTCTTTTATGTAGCTGTATCTGTTTTACAGAATTTGTGTCTCACAGATTTGAACTGTGTTTGACCTGCACTCTTCGCCTCAGTAAACCTGTGATGTGTGTAAATATAGCGCTGGTGTCGTTATGAGTCTTACAGTGACAGCATTCAAACGTTGTGTTTTCTGTCCTTTCTGTCATTCCCACCAGTCGGCGAGGTGCTTAGATTGCCCATTCTCAGACTTAGACATTCTTAGAGTGCCGATGAGGTGATGCCTTTTTGTTTGCTAGTCAGGAAGTCCAATTGGTTTCTCACAGATTTCCTTTTCTCACAGACCTTTCTCCTTTCTGCTGGAAATAAGCTGTGTAACTGCTTTCAATACTTTCCACGTATAAATATCTCAAATATTCATGATCTCTGTGACTTTTCCTGCTAAAATCGACTGTGCAATAAATACAAACCAGAAATCCGACAAGGGAATCAATCGCTTGCTCTTTCCAGATTGCAGGACTGCAGAACTGGCACTCTGTGAGTCCTGTAAATAGAATTTGGATGCTGAGGCTTCAGAAGGTGAACAGGCTGAATGCAGTGCTGATTTAAAGCACATGACAGATGGGAAGAGAGTCCCTCAGGTTCCATCATTTCAGCTCTTTCCCCACCTCCCTCCTCTCCTCCTCTTCCTCCATATCTTTCTCCTTCTCTTCAAACGGGACACATTCGGCATATTTTCCATCCTACCGTATGTCTCTGTTTGTCAGGTCACACCTTCCATCTGAAGGGCCTCCCGAGCTCCCCCACAGATCCACTCTGTGCAGCCCGCCGTGCGCGTGTGTGTGTTAATGTGTGCGTGCTTTAGTATTTGTGCATTCATTTAATCCATACCTGGCGATTCATCCAAATGTGCACAGGGTGTACGTGTTTGCTGACAAATAACTGTTAGCACAGCAGTCATGCATTTACTCGACACTTTATCCAACAGACAGAACGTTGGCCTGAATTTTCGCCTTGCTTCTGCTGTGTAAATGTAGACCCAACAGATCTGATTGCTTCTGACAGTGACAACAAGAACAGGCTGCCTGAGAAGACCCTGTGAAAAGTCCTTTTTCTGTAACCGTAGAGAAAAGACAAAAGAATGAGCCAGACAAAACAAAAAGGGCGTCTCTCTCTGTAGCTATTTTGAATGTCTCTAAAACCGGCTTAAACTGCTTAAAATCTTTGCAGAAGTTTGCCACCACAGAAGTGTGCTGGTGCCTTTCTGCAGGGCTCTTTTGGATAAATAGTCTACACAACATACAAGAAAAGATTGCAGTCCTTTGCACCAGACAGAAAGTAGAGCTTCAAGTCTCTCTCCCGTCTCTCTGATGTTTGGATTAGTGACATCAGTTCTCTTGGGGAGGGCAACATGGGGAATCTCCAGTAATTTATAGCTCAGGCACATCCCCAGACACCTTGGCCGGGGTCCTGGAGCTAAACAGCTGGCAGCTTTCTCTTTTTCAACCCCTTTTCCGCCACATTCCTGCCCTTCCCCTCGCACTCGGCGTTCCGCTCCAGATGTGGCATTGTTTGGACACATTTGTTTTTCGGTTCTGGCCGCTAGACCTGCGTAGAGACTGATGTCATGCTCTATTTAAAGGGAAAGCCATGAGAACTGGGCGTAAAAGCGCGTGCTGTGGTCTCACTTCAAAGCTCGGATCGAGGACTACTGATGACTGTCAATTACGGCACGGCGTCATGGATAGATGGCCACATTCATTTAAAGTGCTGACAGACGTGTCATTTCGTAAAAGGTTCACAAAGAAGGTACGGCGTCTCGGCAGAGGCAGATATAGTTTTTGATTTTATCTCACATTCCGACTGACATGACTGAAATGATCTCAGTATGTCAGTTATTTGCAATAATTCACCACTGATATTTACAAATGAAACGTCATGACAACCTCAGCTGAAACGACACATATGAACACTTTTGTTGCGGCTCAATGAGCAGTCACGTGCCGCATGAACTTCCTTGCCTCTCTAATCGGCTCTCACAAACCTGACACCCCATGCCAGTGAAAAATGGGATGATTAATCTTTCCCTCACTGTGCAGGGTGTGTGTATATGTGTGTGTATGTGTGTTTGTGTGTGTATGGGGGTGTTCTTCACTGCTGCAAATATGAAAGAGTGGAGAAAGGTCCCTTTACTTTATAAAGGCAGAGGGAGGCGGGTTTTCCTCGATCACTGAGCTTATTGTGCCTTCTTCCTAAAGTGTCAGCCTGGTGGGGAGGTAGAAGCATCCGCATCAGGCACTACTGTCAGATTCCCCATGGGAGCTCTGCCTTCAGCACTGTTTGGCCTTCAAACACACATGTATTTGCCAGGTCCTCTGTAGCGTCCCTGGTTCAAACAGCTATGAGCCCTAACCTCCTGGCGAATATTTCCGGTTCAAACGGGCATGTTTGCTGGATCTTCATCTCTCACTCGTCCCTCTCCTTGCTCTGGAGTGTTTGCTCAAGGAGTTCACAGTGGCTTCTTTGGCCCTTTTGGGAGTTGAAAGCCGGGAATGACATGAACCACCAGGAGACTTTAGGTATATTTCCAAGCACTCACACTCACACCTGTATATGGTAGAGGAAGGACCAGGACGTTGGCGCCTTTCATAATGTCGTCACCAGCCGGTTTGCTTTCCCCCAACCTCCCCGTGACACTGCATCCTCGCCGTGCTTAACATGTGAAGCGTTTGTTTTTCAAAAGCTTTGTTGCTCTAAGATGCTCAGTCAAGAGTGTGTTAGAGGCGTGGATCCCTTGGGTTTTCAATGCAAACTGTCATCCTATGAAAACAGGCTCTCGACTGTTTTAAAAAGCCTTTGCTTGCCTCACCTGTGTGGAATGATGGCCTTCAGTCGCCAGGTAAGGTCTTCGCCTGCTTCTCTTGTGTTCACACTGGAGTTGTTGAGGTTATGTATAGTATTTTTCAACTAGCCTTCTCCAGACGAGCTGGGAAAAAATGTTTGTAGCACACATGCAGTATAATAATGTTTTTTTATTGTAGTCATACATGAAAGCAGATGTTTTTGATAGAAAACATGGACACGGGTGTCTGATCTGATCACTGCAGTCAACATCAAAGACTTGGACACTTTGATGTGAACAGACAAACACACAAACAGATTTTTGGATCATTTATAACTACATCAATACCAGAACGCTAAAACATAAACAATGGCAGTGAAATGAGGAAAACTCTCCAGCATTTGTGTCTTTCCTCACACACAAACATTCTGGCTGCAGTCCAGTGCAGCGCCCAGTCACTCCTCCCCTGGTATGGACCCAGCATTACGAGCAGTGCAAGCATAACAGTTCAGCCTGGGGGGGGTCACAAGGTCAAGCACATCTAGGTGATCAGCACTTCCGCTCCAGATTCTGTTTATGAGCATGTGTATACACACCGCGCAGCCTGTCACACAAATGTATACACCACACGCCCAGCCTCAAGCTCACACAGCTGGCACAGGCAAACATTCACAGAGTCACAGAGTCTGTTTTAGGGAAAGGGGAGGGAGAGTGTTTCTATCTGTGTGTGTTTGTGTGTGCGCGCGTGTAAATCTGAACCCAGGGGATCCCCACTTGCCACCCACATACAAAGCTAATGCACGCAATTGCACTTACTCCTAGCTCTGTTTTTCTTGGGCTGACGCTGCATTTTATCTTATTCTGGAAACAACAAATTCTTTGAATATCTGTCAATCTGTGTGTTGACATACTTTTGCATTATTTGACAGACGTAGGAGAAGTGCTGCAGCTTTGAGGGGAAATGGGGGAGGCCTAGATGTGGCGTGTTCACACACACTCTTCAAACCCAAGCTAAAGCTCAAGCTAAAACAGGTGGCTGGGCTGTAGGCTGAAGGGGTGGAGTAATGGTGAACTTCAGGATAAATTAAAGTTAAATATTGTAATTTGAGGGGAGTGTCAGACTGGTTGCAATGTGCCTTTAATTTGCCTCTTTCTTTATTTCGTTTAGTTTCGCCGTTATATTCTGACAGAAATGAAAAATGGAAATTCAAAAAATGTTAACTCGTGAAAGTTAACCTCTCCTTGTCACTGTATGTGTGCGTGTGTGTGTGTGGGTGTGTGTGGGTGTGGGTGTGTGTGTGACCCCATGTCTATACCTGGTTCGCTCCTGTCGCATTGTGCCTCTGCACAGTAGTGTATATCCCATTTCCGTGTTTGCATGGAGCCCTAAACTGCCAAGAAGAAGAAAGGGAGTTGTTATGTGAACCATGTGTGAGCGCTGACGCAGATGGGAGAGGTTAGAGCAGCAGGGAGCTCAAAGAGTATGGCAGCATCTCCGCTCTATATTTGATCTCAGACTGAGATTAACAGGCGAGGAGATCTTATCTGCTCCCACACAGTCAGTGAGGCCTGAAACAAGTGCTGATACTATAGATAAGTTTGTGTTTAATCTATACTTGCCCTGTACATCTAATGTATTTAGTTTGAAACAGATAGTAAGATCCAAACCAGCTGTCCTGCTTTCCAAACTACACCAATTACGTACATCATTTCATACTGCACAGTTCCACTTTTCTGATGCAAACGTGACTTTGAGTTCTGACTTTGAGAGGTTAGATCTTGTGAGTGGGCTTTTGCAGCTGGACTAAACTAACAGAGTGTCTCCCTGTGAGCCGTAGCAATATTAGAGGTAAATACAAAAGATACAGATAGTGTGCTGTGGAGGCGGATGTGTTCACAGATGATGGGAGTGCTCTGCTCACAGTGGGCTCATAGTGGCCTCATCAGAGTGAGCTGCAGTGGGCTGTTGCTGCTTTGGGCTGAGGTGTGTTTTTGTAGCCCTGGGAAATGTTGTAGCGCTACATGTTAACACAGTATGAAATCATCTCGTACAGTCAGCATTATCATAAGGATGTTGACTCTGGAATTCCGTGGCTCACATTCTTCCAGAAGAGTCGACGTGATGTAGCTGTGTGTGTCAAATATATTATGCATTTCAATAACAAGGCAGCTGAGACTGTTTAAAGGTTTATTCTGAGATCCTTTTAACGGTGATGTTAATGTCATGGACTCTGCCAGCCCTGCCTCCTACGTGCCACTGTCACACAAAGCCTGGTGAAAAATAATGCCACCTTTCCCAGAGAGCCCTGCCTGAATAAGAGCTCAGGAGGCGGCACAGTTCCAGGTATGCTAACAACATAAATACTCTGTAACCCCCGCAGCATAAAGGATTTCCTTGCAACCGCTCTGAAAAGAGAGACCCAGGGCTTTCAGATGTCCAACAATCGGAAGCCTCATAGACCTCCACTGTAAATGTTTCTCCATGTATGGCACTTTAGTTTGAGCAGCTTAAAAATGTCGAAGGAGTTCAGTTGTTATGTACACAAAAGTGTGCACCTACAGGATCCTGCTCACACACAGCACAGAGCACTGATACAATTGTTCTTTCCACCTCCTGCATTCTTTCTCCTCTCATCCCAGGACTTAAACACAGATGCCCAGTCTTTGATAAGCCCCCCCCCCCCCCCCCCTTTCAGACCCTCTTCTTGGCTCTGTGACATGCTAGACTAGACCATCACTACAGTCGGGGAATCTCCATCAGCTCCAATGACACACTCGGGCAGAGCAGAGGTATTAATATCAGGTTTCCCTCTAACGAGAGCAAAAGACTGCATGGGAGCCAAAGCTGCCATCGGGCTCCTCGTACTCACGGAGGCACTCGCTCACATTCTGGTTATGATGTGATTCGCTCAGCTATTCTATTACACAGAAGATATTCACCATTACTGCTGACATTTTGTTTCCACTATTTTTCCAGTGCGATGGGGTGCTGGGGTGCCATATGTTTTGGATAACATAACATATCCCGCATATATTTTTACATGTGCTTGACAATTAGTCCAAATGTGTTTCTTATTTTCCAATAGTCAAAGTCCCAAGTCAAAGCATCTATAAAATACGCTTGAAAAGAAGCAATTTGAAGCCGCCTGATGTGCCGTAACTCACAGTGCGCTCTGTGATTAGACTTCATTGGTTTGTCTTCATCACTTTCCCTCCCCATTTATCTCTCTTTTTTTTTTTTACAACGGCTAACACACTGCCTTCCCCACTCTGCTTTTGCTCATTTGTAGGGAATTGCAAAGGTTCACGGGCAAAAAGCACAATTCCGGCTTCAGATGCATGAAGTCATCGATCTAGCACACGCAGGCCTGCATTGAACTTTAAACACATCTCTCAATCGGAACCTAAAAATTTCACTGCCTCCTCTATCATTTATAGGCCGGGCGGTTTGTCAGGCAGTGATGGAGTCTACAGAACTGCTCCCTGTCACTTATAATTCAATATCTTAACAGGAAGCATCAAGCCTTGATGGCCCTTGAGTGAGATTTAATGAAAGATTTCCTGCTGATTTTCTGCCAGGCTCTTTCCCATGCAGTATCACACACTCTTCAAGAGTTTATTCCTTCAAATTAAGCCTGAGGAGAAGAGCTGCAATGCTAAAAACAGAACCGGGCCAAAGTCAGGGAATGTTTCAGGAGCTGCATTCAAACTTTAGACGCAGGCACAGTTCAGGAAAAGGTGGGCTCGCTGAAACCAGAGGGGCCGCAGCTTACTCTCTCACTTAACCAGCACAGGCCAGAGAGGAGGTGAGCCGGGGTAGTGGGGAAAGTGTGTGTGTGTGTGTGTGTGTGTGTGTGTGTGTGTGATAGTGTGTGTGTGTGTGTGTGTGTAATTGGGAGTGGGAGTGAGGTATTGCAGAGAAAGGAAGAAAAAGTCAGACCTTGGATTTCGGCCAAGACAGGAAAACCCTGAAGTAAGATCAGCCGTCAGTACTTTGACTCCTGCATAAAGCGGGGGCCTAATTACATGATTTATTCTTTTAATGCCCCTTTAGCAATGTGTGTGGGTATGGGTGGGTGTGTGTCTATCAATGCTGCTACATAGTGGTGTGATGTCGGGGCGGAGAGTGTGTCACTTAAGAAAAGGTCATGTGAGGAGAACTAAACTAAGGATTCAATTGTATCCCGCTTGTTTCTCGGCAACACATGTATTTTCTGATCGCTTGTCTCTTTACTCCCAAGTCTGATTTTCGTGTCAGTCTGGCTCGTCTTAGATGAGCCCCCACACAGGAAGGAGCTGAGTCTGTCCGATGATGTCAATGTTTGGAGAGGATGAGTGTGTTGGTGGCAGGGGGTTAGACGAGTCTGGCGGAATGGAAGAGATGGGTATGTGAGGGGGAGGTTTACGAGAGAACCCCCACAGAGATGCTGAACTTCATTACTGACTGAAAGAAAGGGAAAAGGGCTCTTTACAAGGATGAAGAAAAACGTTCCACTTTTAATCTGTGCACAATCTAAAAATAACCTCCCTACTGTCTACTGCCCACTGGGGCAGGCTTGTTAAAGAGTATGTCTTAAAAGAGAGAGGGAGCGAGTCAGAGAGTGTTTGAGAGGAGCAAACAAAAGGAGAGAGGAGACATAAATAGAGGGAGGGATTAGGATGGAAAATGGAGCACAAGTGGGAGGGCAGAGACAGTAAGGGCAAAAAAGGCAACGAAGGAAGAGTGCCTGGAAAGACGTGGGAGAGAAGATCCTTCAAGAGAGCGAGAGTGAGAGTCAGTTCATGAGGCTTAAAAGGCTGCTGGGTGGATGAGACTCCTGTGTTGTCAACTGTTCCCTTTCACCACGCCAGTCAGCCACTGGAGCTTACACACCTATTTGGCCCCGAGGCTCATGTGAGTCTTGGTGCAGCAATAAAAACACCTAGTGCTTGGAAATGTGGAATAACAGACGAGCTTTTACAGGGCCTGGTGGCAGGGCCCTTGTTGGAGAGGCTCGCCACACAAGCTGTGAATCAAACAAACTACATACTCACCCATTCTTCAAATGCTTCTCTGTTTCCCCCGTCCTCTCCAGTGTGACTCACAGCTTCTGCTACTGTACCAGCTTCTCTAACCACCGAGCCTCATGTGTCATCCCCCGTCTGATGTTGTTCTTTTCCCCTGACTTCCAGGAAACTGAATGGAACAGGACAGTGTTGGTTTGTCTTGAGTGGGGAATGGGATTTGGAGATTTGTGCCAGCGTCTTATGAAAAGGATTTAACAAAAGAAGGAACGGAATCTAAAAATAGTACACAGTGTCTCCGGGACGTTGAGATCCTCCCTTGGAAACTAAAACAATCTTTGGTCTTATTCGTTAACATGCCCAAGGGTAGGAGACTTCACAGCACCCTTGAATGAAAGGTCACGCCCATGGTTATGTATTTCTGAGCGATTTGGAGCAGACCTGGCCCGGCATCTATTAGGTCCATTCAGTGCGTTCGTCACACAGTGAGCCTACCTAGCCGATTCCTCCCGTCGACCTGCGGTTAATCTCTGTTTGCTTGCTTGATTTCGGCATTCCAGCTTAAACAGGGGCTAGTAAAGGCATCCCATCCTCCTCACCACAACCTCGGCTCCCCAGCTTCTACACACACACTCAGTTTGCCAGCAATTACATTTTGTTCAGACGTTTGCTCAGACATAAAAAGTAAAGGATCGGCTGCCAAAGACACAGTCAAAGTGGTGCAATTATCCAACAAAGCTGATGAATGAACTTGCCCTGAACTTTAAATTTAGAGCAAGATCTCACAAATATGCTGGCTGACCCCAGCTGGGTCGTAACAAATGTGGATTTTTTTTTACTACTTTGATGTCATTTTTCCCACTCAAAGCAGAGAGGGTTTTTTTTTAACTATGGAACATCAGCTGAGCGTCTGTGGAGAGATTTCATCACTGATCCGCTGAGGTTATGCAAGACTGACGCAATAGCAGCACCAGCAGCAGACCAATAGCACAGAACTCACCGAGCCCCTGACCAGCCAGACACCATTCATAAATTCCCCCCTAACTTGAGGCCAAGCATTTGTAAGGCTTGGCGATGCGTGTGGAGGGTTCCATTATACACACACACACACACTGCTGATACACACAGTGATGATACACACACACTCTTTCTTTAGGCAGTCTCAAACTCTTTGCTGGAGGAATGGTGATGCGTAGAGAGGAAGGTATTTCTGAAGTCAGATCACATCTTTGAGGTCAGACGCTCTGTTTCTGACCCACTGTTTCTGTTCAGATTTGGGTTTTCACTCTGAGGTTGGTTTCAAAATCCTCTCAAAACTTTATGACCTTATATTTCATTTTAAGAACCCTCCGCTCGTCTGACTGCCTGCATAATTAGTAAGAGATGCTCCCTCTCAAAAAATCTAACTCTCTAAAGGGAATATGTTTTCTATTCCATTTTCTGGAAATGCTGCATACACATCCTCCCTCACATACCTTTTACTGTACGAATTGTGAATGTATTTCTGTGAAACACAGAGATGTTTCATGTGTATAGATTGCTTCATATGAATATGAAGCCATATGAATCCACGTATGCCCATCTCAGGTTGTGCAGTGTCTGCATGCCCAGGCTGTTTCTGCAGCTTCTCAACAGGGAAATATGAACAATGGATTCTTTGACATTTTACATGTGAATTTGAATGTTTATACATGTTTTTTGAATTACGGCTCCTATTTCTGACTGCATCTGTGACCGTAATCTGGTAGTGTTTTGGTGACTGATGGCCCTCTCTCCCTGTGAAAGGCCCCTAAACACCCACTAGACCTAGATTAATGGCTTTCCTGCTGTTCGATGGATACAGGCATTGCCAACACAAATGGTTGGGCACGCGATGCTGGCATGACAAATTGAAGTCGGGGCAAGAGGGCAAAAGGCCGTTTTCTGTAGCGGTGCTGCATGAATGCAGCCTTAGGCTAACAATGCTGAGCAGAGAGAGGTCAAAGGCTCCCGGTTACAGACCTCAGCTTGTTGTCTCTGTGTCTCAGCCTTTTAATGGGCTGTGACAGGCCTTCCGATCCCAACAGCTTCACCAAATGGTTTATTCATCAGCTGCTCGTGGGTGCAACACCAGCACATTTCATGCATACAGAGGTTGACACATAAATTGCAGTTTGCTGTCCTAAACTTCCTTTTCAGCTTATGTAAATAGAAATGAATTATTCTGATTGATTTGGGCTCCTTTGAAGCAAAAAGTTGTCTAGCAGTGAGCATTACAGACATGTCTTACTTGAATTGAGGTTGGAAATGTCAGAAACATCATGGCAACATTATAATAATGTCAAATATATATAAATCCAAACCATCCTTCACTTTTACAGTAAACACACTATGTCTTCATCTTTGGTGACTCATGTGATGTCCCTGGCTTCAGTCGAGAATTTAGGCATTGTCAATATAATGGTTCAGTGTAAATTTAGATCTTTCTACTGTACGTGAGGATTGGTGTCTTATTCTCCTAGTTTCACCTCCCATGGCTGAAAGTCAATCGGCTAAATCGAAGTAGAAAAGCAGAGACTGTGAATCATTACTCTTTCAGATAAGACTTTTCTTCTGCGCGTGTGTCTTTCCGCACAAACACACATACACACATTTGCAGGCATGAATGCTTGAGGGTCAAGAGGGGATTGTTGGTGGTTGTTTATGCAGAGAGTGTGAGGAAGCAGTATGTCTGTGAGAAACTGAGTCCCAAACACTCCGGGTTCCATGTCTTTCTCAGTCACCGAGGAGGAAAGCGTTTGACCAGATCGAGTTATGGAGCAGCTGTAAAAATAGGAAGGAGAGGGAAAGAATGATTCATGTGATGGAGGACAGGATTGCTCCAACTTGCGTACATACAGTGTCTTGCTGTAGCATAAAAGGGGATCTGCGGTATGTGATGACCCGCCAGGACTTATCAGCCAGCCTCAACACAGACTCAGACAGTTGGATGGGTTTGTGGAGGGGTCGGCTGTGACAAAACAAGAACAACTGATAGCAAAAATTCAGAGGCTGCTGCAAGCTGGTTGGTCTGTGACCTCGTCAGACAGCTGGGATAAATCTGATTTTCATTCCGTATGCTCCCAAATTATTAACATCTCATAGCAGGATGGCAGTGTTATCTTAGTCAGTTTAGCTTAAGTACTTTATTAAGTGCTCTTCAACAGGTATATTTTACTTAAAGGAAGGGTTTGTAAACGTCTTCCAAGCACACAACATTTTCTCCGGGTCGCTCTTTGGCTTGGCCCAGCCGCCCACCTCACATGCAGGGAGGGGAGGCCAGAGAGGTTGGCCACTTTCTCTATCCGGGGTTGGTCTCTAGTGATCCCAACTATTTCTGAGGGGAACAACGTGAGCTCTGCCAGGGGGTTTGGTTGGTTCGACAGCTTCCAGTCAGCCAGTGACCTATCACAAGGCCTCCTGTTCAGCATAGGGAGAACTGCAATCAGGAGAGTTGGGAAAGGATTCACAGTAGTCCAGGTTGACTGAGTTTGTTGATCAGCCAGAAATTAGTCCAGAAAGCACAGATTTGGTTCCGTTTGGCTCATTGCAACGCCTTAATAGTCCCAACAGTCAACAGCAGGTTGTTTCTGTAGCCATACAGTCATGGAGCGAGCTGAGTGGTGTGTCTTCATGTGCCTCCTCATCAGTGCAGGTGCCGACTGAGCCCAGCAAGCAAAATCCTGCGATAGTCTGTCCTGGCTGAATCAGAGGCCCTGTTGTCTAAGCCGGAGAGACTCTGGTGATTCTACTGAATCAGTGGCCAAGTTGTCTCGGTGGTGCTGCGCTGTCCAACATGGATTAGATCAATACTGGTGTTGTGCAGTGTTGGAACAGCGGGGACTGGATCAGTACTGGTTCTGTTCTAGCCACCGTGGGCCAGTGCTGCACACTCTCTGTGGCTGAGCTGTGGCTGTATGAATGGCTTCTTGCTGTGGCCGTACAGAGCGTCATTCTTCTCACCCTCATCTGAGGCTGACATCCGAGGGGGAAGCCCTGGGAGCCAGCAGGCTAAATGTTTTTCTATCCCCCTGGTAGGAATGGACGTATCGGGTGCTGTTTTAATGCGTTTAAAGTAGAAAAACAAGACAGTGTCCAGTGACCGAAGGCAAAAACGACAAGGACAGTAGTGAAAACAGACTGTGGCACATTGCACGGGGGAAAACCAAAAACATCCAGGCCAACGACAGACTCATCATTAATTCGCTAGGTTTGTTTGTTTTAAGAGGTATTTGCCCACTTCACCATTTCCCCAAGAATCTTAAATACCCCCTCGGCCCTTACAGCGACTCTACCTAAATAGCCCAACTGAGTGGGAGCCTGCCATCGCCAACATCCTACTGTATCTTCCTCACTGTTCACGGGTCTAGATGAGACAAAGTGGGCATTCCAAGAATAGCAACATCATCATCATCACCCCCCAGGCAGTGTTCCCCTCTACTTCTCCCTCTGTGGTTGCATCCATGCAGAGCTTTCCACAGGAAACTACAAAACTCATTTACCCATGGAGTGTCTATAACTCTTCAACTCTCGCTCTGAGTTGTCCTTTTATCAGTGACCCTTGCTCCTCTCTTTAGCCTCTTATGTAACAACACAGATGCCAGGGGCGTAGCTGTCCTAAACAGACACACAGACAACGCAGAAACACTTGACACCGCCACGCTTCACGTCCCCACTCTGGTGGCAGCTCTGACACAGTATGTCTCCCTCAGCACCAATGGAAAGAGGGAATGAGCGGACAGTTGACTCTAGAGCCACGGCGATGGGAATATTTGTGATTTTTTAAATAAAGCCATGCGAAGGCTGGTGGGGGAGAAGAAGGGAGGAGCACTGGAGAGAGGATGAATAGGGTCCTGTGCTCAGCCGTTGGGTGGACTGAACCCCTCTGTTATTGCACTTTTTTCGTCCTTGGCACACTGGGCTGCCTGTGAGGAGTGGGTCGGAAGCAGGAAGTGGTCGTGTAAGGCGATCTGCAGATGCAGCACAGAGCCCCTTTCTAACAGCAGACCCCTTGGTCTCCTTTTTGCACAGCGACACATCAGGTAGTCCTCCTGATGCAGCCACAGCGAGACGCAGGCCACGCCCGCAGGGGACGGACAGGGAGAGATGAGAGGAAGACCCAGCGGGAGAGAGAAAGAGGGGGGACAATGACAGGGAAAGGAGGTTGAGAGGGGACAGAGTGCAAGGAAAGTCTAGTCACTTATCAGAGAGGGAAAGCTGTTTACCATGTGGCAAAGTCAATGCCAAGAATTTGACTTCAGGATCGGCAAAATGATCTTCTTGTGTTTAATGCAAAGTGAGGAGGATGAACACTATAGTGCTGAAATTGGAGACGGGCGAGATCGAGTTACAGGTGGACAGCAGGTTAATTTTATCCGTGGCACATTAGAAAAGTACCTGTTGAACTGTTTATCTATCTGTTGCGGAAAAGCTGCTGCTGCTTTATCCCATCCAGGATCTGAGGCACATTGGCAGTCAACACTCGCAGCCCCAGGAGCTGGAATCTGGCTTCTCTCTGCTTGACTTCCTTTCCTCTTCCTTCTATCTCCCCTCCCTCCCTCCCTCCTTCCCTCCATCCTGACTCGTGGATTTCCCAGGCGGCGCGGTTGTTGTAGGTAAATTGCTGAACTCTATCTGATTTCAGATCCTTTAACGGCCCAAGGTCATCACCGCTCCCTCCCCCTCCACCTCCCCTTCCCTCCCTTCTGCCGCTTGGTATTTATAGATAGTTTTTTCAGCTGCAAATAAAAAGGGCCCCTGCTCACAAAGGTGGCCCATTGACAAAGCACTTAGTTTAAGCACTGAAGAGGAATGTGGGGCACTCCAACCAGTCCATCACTTTCCCCTTCATTTTGCTTTAATTGTCTCTGCTATTTCCAAATCATTACCATAAAGTGGTTTTCAGAAGGATGCATGCCACCTCGCCTCCCACAACACTAAATAAACAAACACAATAAAGGGATATAGTTAGAATCCTTGTGAAAAGTCACTAGATGACAGTTCGCCTGAGCTTTACTTGTATGAATGAGGCTTTTGTTTGAAGGGGATTCAACGTTATTGTTTCCGAGCTCTACTCAAGGTTCAGCTCGCCTGCCGGGGTGCACCAAAAGTGTCAAGGCCCTTAAAATAGAAACAATTTGTTAATGGTGTTTGTTTGGGCAGGGCGGCCTTTCTGTTGTGTGCAAGAGTGTGTGTGTGTGTGTGTGTGTGTGTGTGTGTGTGTGTGTGTGTGTGTGTGTGTGTGTGTGTGTGTGTGTGTGTGTGCCCATCCCTGCGAGGGTGTGGGAACTTCAGCAGCAGCTTGAATGTCAGTCGGTAAGAGAGACACATTTGGATAAGTACGGCGGATTACTCTCACAGAGCTTGCGGTTTGTGTTATTGTGACCATAGATAAAAGCGCGATGAAGCGGTCGGGTCAAATCTGCGGATCTGGCGGAGCGATTAGCGTCAAGTGAGCCTTTGAAGGTCTGCCCAGGTCCAGCGTAGCCGGACTGAGACGCAACAGCGAGAGAGGGAGAGAAACCCAGAGACACAGACAGAATCCAGCTCTCGGCCCTCAGTAACACTAATGAAAACCAACAGAAGAAATTGCACCTCAGTGCCACCAAAGTATACGGCTGTTTTCGTGACTGTATTTCTGAAGTGCATGTCATGAGTTGACACGGCCTACTTTAAAAGTCTGAGTCGTAATTAGGCCGTTTGGGCATTTCCTCTGACTATTTAAAGACAGACAGGCAGGGTGCATTTGGAAAATACTGGTAGTAAATGACTCACACACACACAATGTGTCTGGAATTCCCTCTTTGCTGTTGGACAGAGGAAGACTGATTTTGGCATCGGCACAATTGGATTGAACAATAAAAAAATGGTGGGAATATTATTTTCTTGGCTACCTCCTTCACCGTTGCATCTCTTGCTACACACTGGAGGAACGGTGCTGCCATCGCTGCTTTTTAAACTCTAAATAACCTCGGCTCACCCTATTCTTTGGGTTAGCTTTGTTGCTTCTAGCATTAAGCCACGGCTGTTGATCATGCGATTGCGCCACTAACATTCACGGTAACTCTTTTACAAATGTTTTTGTTTCCTCCCAACGCCAAACCCCCATCTGCCTGTCCTATGACCTAATGTGAAACTGAAGAGATTTGATGAGGTTTGTGGGACAGGTGACGATGGAAAGAAGAAGAGAGAGAGAGAGAGAGAACAAAAGAAACATACTTTTCTTCTTTTATAACATATAACTCAGATCTTTTTCCTAAGTGAAACACTTCATAAACATTCTTCTTATACACACTCGTGAATAAACTGTATGATCACACTCACGTGGCTGCAGTGCGTACACAAGCTCTACATGAAAGCACTGCTTACTGCATACATACATGAATACTATACAGTCACAGATGCACCTGGTTGAGTGTGCAAATGTGCTCACACACAGTCTGAAACAACCTGAAACAGACATTCTCACATGAGGCATAATTGCATATATAAACTTGCATCAAACACTCATTCAGAAATATGCAAGTTTATATATCCGCCAGCCATGCAAAGTCTCACAGGGACACAGTATTTCATGAGAATTAGCTTGTTTCATTTGGCATTGATGTGTGGTACTTTTATGTAGTCTACTTTCCCTGGCTTTGAGGAAAACCCCTTTCACTGTCACATGTTGGAGCTTGACTTAGCTGTCCTCTTGCTGCAAAGATGTACACAAATAAGAAGGTCTCCGTCTATGCGTTACAAGCAAAGGTCTTACCTTGACCTTACGGGTGGTTGTTTGTGGCCTGCAGCTACTCTGGGGTTGAGACCCATAGTCATCATTTTTGTGAGACCTACAGGATAATTGCTTGTCGGTACAGGAGTGCACAAACCAAGCCAGAATGTCATGTGACTTTTTACAAGACTACAAGGGAGCAGCCAACTTTAGACTTGTAACTTGTTTATTTTACATTGATTCCAGATGCTTTGCTTTCAGTCCTTTTGTGGAAGGAATATAGAACTTGCTGATTTGGTGAAAGACGACACTACACTATAAGGCACCGACCAGACGTACGTCAGCTGTGAAAGTCATTACAGACTTGAGGTTTGCTTTCATACATGTGTAGGCAGACTGGACCAGTAGGAGTGTGTAATTTGCTGTGTTTTTATTCATTACATCATTGAGTGATGAGGAGCTACGGTCAATACTTGCTGTTAGTGACAGGAGGACACAGCCCTACCTGCCAGTGCATACTTGTCTTGGAGAGTTTGTTCACACTGAATAATGAGGGGGGGGCACAGGTCACTTAGAAATAACTCTGTGTGTCCCCCGAGGCCGCTGACACTCAGGCTAGGACTCTGTCTCAACAGCCCCTCGTCTCCGCTCTGCACGTCTCTTATGTGCTTGTGAGCCTGAATTCTTCTCAACACCTCCAGTGTCCCCGTGGTAGCAGAATATGTGAATGTCGATGAAGCAATATGTTGAGTTACTTCATAAATAAAAACTTTCCTGCTTTGATAAATGAGTGCAGATCAATGGGGAGAATGAGCTAATACTCTTAGGATCTGCTGAGTGGTTGAAATGATGGTGTGTTTTGACCAGACAATGCAAAATGTCTAGATTCTAATCTGTGGTTGCACCCGTCTGAGTCCTATGCACAACTGACAGATGAGGGAACAATTTACAATAACGTCTGTCATCTTCACAGAGAAACACACTCAGACCTGTCTGCCTGTGGAATAGCTGAGGAAGGTTTTTGTCTACTTTTTTGAGTTTTGACGTCCCTCTTTTGTAATCTTATTTAAGCACAATTCAGCCTGAACATTTATGATATCCTTGGCATGTGTGTCAGAAATGGTCTCCATGTTTATGTGTGTGTGCATCCGTCTACCTCATCCAAATTCAATATTGTTTCATTCAGCGAGGACCCTTAAGTGGCTCTCCCCTTCATTACCTTTCAACCAGTTTAATAACAGTTCAGGTGTGTGACTAAGTAATGAAAATGTTGATTGAGTGTCCTTTTCCTTTTTAATATGTAAATATTTGTCAGTCAGCAGTTAGCTTTTCAAGTGGTAAAGTTGTTAGTATTTACTGTATATACCGTGTATACATTCAGCCATTCAAATGCAAGATATTATTACTAGAAATAAGTGATAATTAAGGTTAAGTGTTCATTTGTGCCATTTCAGGTTTCTTTTAATTTAATGAATCTCTGTTGATTTTGAGCAGGAACCAAATACTTTGGCTCAGACAGAAGGGACAAGCAAATATTGATACACTGAGAGAAGGAATGCAGGAGGAACAAAACCCGAATGATTTAGTTAATTAAAGGTTATCAAGAATAGAAGTGGGACTTTACTAATATCCTGTTCTACTCAGTCATGTTTTACACTATAAATAATACTATTATCATTATATTGCTAAGTCATATTCCATAGCCATGTGGAAAGAAAGGCAATTTTGTAAAAAAAAAAGAGGAAAAAATAACCTTAAACACCCTAAAACAAAGATTCCATCATGTTTGTGGAATGCTGTGGTTTGCAATATGGAAACAGACGGAGTCCAGAATCCAGCGGTTAGAAAAAAAAATAAATAAAAAAAACTAGTCTGAGAAAGAGGAAAAACTTGGGAACGGGTAAGGGGAGCCTCTGGAATTACACACCATAACCCCCTCAGACATATACACACGCATGTGCACAGACACATACTGAGACACTGAGACACACACAAACACACATACAGTACACCACACAAACACACACACACGCACACACACTCCTTCCATCCTCCCCACTGTGTAGCTAACCACACTGGGTGAAGGGAGGGGTTGGGGCGGTGGAGATGGGGAGACAGGAGTGTAACAAGCCTCCTTCAGTACTTTGCTCACTGTTTCACTTGGAGCGCCCACGTGTTGGTTTCTCTGGCATCTTTCAAATATTCTGAAGGTTTCTGACAAAACGTCACCGGGCACCGAGGAAGACGGATGACTTAGAAGCTAAAGTGAATCACAAATTGAGAGAAATTTAATTATTAACCTATTCACCGACCACAAGCGTGCACACATTCGCATCCAGAAGGGCGTCACACTGATGAATGTGCTGGTATGTTACGGTTTGCGAATATATCATAAAACATTCATATTTAGTTACGCACAGGCTCTCCTCTCCTCACATCACATCACGTGACAGTCCTCTTTCCTCCTCAGTCTGCCTTTGAATGGACCTAAACGCAGCGATCTTAAAGGCAAATTGCCTGGATAATGGATGTTTCCAAAAATAAAGACGACCAGGCAGGCACGCTGACCGAGGTTTTGGCGGCGCGCCCTCGTATGGGACGTGAGCCAGCTGTTCTCGCTGCACATTCTCTTCCCCTGGACCAGTCATGCTGTGCGAGGTGTGAGGAGGCCTGTCAGACAGCCTCGAGTCTAACACCTGATCCTCCTACTGCATCGCCACCATTATTACACAGACTACTGAGGAGTGGGCTACACGCTGAACAAACCTTCTCTTCTCTCCTCGTAATGCTTCACGCAGCCGTCCCTACTATCCTGTCATGTTTCCTCCTCCCCTCCCCTCCTCCTCATTCACCATTGTTCTGATTTAATTACCCCTCATCTTCATCTATCTTTCCAGTCTCGGCGGTCTCTTGGACTACCGTGTGGCGATATTTCATTGCGCGTGCATCTGGAAAAACTGAATAAGTTGGGAAATTCCTCTTAATACCAGTTATTGATTTACATTATTATAAAAGGAGCTATTGTTTGTAGCAGTGGATTGCTTGGCCTGCTGCTGGCTTTCTCTTGGCTTTAATAACGTTTTGTGTCTCTAGAGGAGCTCTGTCTTCAAGATCTATGTGTGTGTGTGTGTGTGTGTGTGTGTGTGTGTGTGTGTGTGTGTGTGTACATGTGATGGCTTGAAAAGACTAAACTTTTGGGACACATATGACTTATTGCCCCATTCAGTGACAACAGTCAGAGTAGCTCAGCTGTTAGAGAATGCACGGTGACAGAAAGTACGGAGTAGCTTACTGAAACTTACTCAGTTTGAGAGATATGGAGCTTATTAGGGGCTTTGGCTGCTTGGAAAATTGAAATTGCAAAAGCAATTATGGGTTTAAGGTACCAATGTGATGAGTCGACAGAGAGTTCCACAGTGCTACCAGCATATTTTCACTCAAACCAACACCACATACATCCTGCACCAAAATGACAGGGGAAAGACTTTCAGGAAATTGAGTTTTCATTTAAGCACCTTTTACCCACTCAGTCATTTGTGTGAGACGGCAATACAGGCCCTCGTTGAATAATGAAAAAAAACCCGGCTTTCTTACTCTCCCACACATGCATATATACTCACACACACATGCATATACACCTACACCACAAGCACAGCAGTTCCTCAACACTCAGCATTCTCAGGCATCAGGGTGGTGTTGTGGTGTAGCCATATGGGGCGCCACTGCTGGTGAGGCTTGGTGATTTGACACTAGGCCTGGAGCACACACAAATACACACATGCACACATGCACACATTGCCTTAATTGACTTGTAAAATCCCACTAAAACACAGTTTTATAGAACAAATTTTAGACCAGTCACACAGGATCAACTTGTGCCCAAGTTACAATTCCGTCACCACCACACTCTCTTTATACATAATCCAAGAGCAATTTATACTTTTCAAGATAAAACAAAATACGTTGCACCAAAGACGCCACTAAATTGGTGGATTGATATGCGTAAGTCTGTGAGTACAGTAATTCTGGCTTGTGAGGAGAGGGCTGGAATAAAAGAGGAGTTGGTGAGCTGTGTAGGGCTTTAGGGGAAGTGAATCAACCATTTGTATGGATATAAATGACCCCATCCTCTTTGCACACTGACAGCTCAGGCTTTGGTGCTACTTCTATAAGGCTCCTGTGATCCTCGTATTGCTCTTTTTGTTGTTGGAGACATTCATCTTCATCCGCCAAACCTCAACGGCTGGCCTGGGAAAATACAATTGGGGCTAAGATGTATGATTCTGACTGTTGACTCTGCAGAGCCAGATCAAGCGCTGCCTGGTGGAGATGCTGGCAGGGAACGTTTACGCACACACCAGTTTCCCCCTCAGCCGGTGGCATGGAGATAGCAGCAGACACTTTGGCTTTCAGAGTCTGTGGAGCTGTTGAGGGGATGTGATTTTTCACAACCAGGCCTAAACCGAGCCAGGGTCTCGGCCTCAGTCCTCCGTCCCAACCTGCTAAATACCTCTGGGACGTTAACCAGAGGCTGATGAGACAGACTGAGACAAGGAAACACTGATCTATGCGACTGATACCGCTATTTAACTTATTAGGCGCGTTCTAGATAAAAACCTTTTATCTGATAGCTGCGTCTCCAGGCCTTGTCCTCTATTTAAAGGGTCATTCGTGAAAGGGTGTTGACATAAGCTTTTTGAATAAATGTACCCTCCGGGATCACAGGTTGACAGCATTTGGCCCCTTGAGCCTTTCCAATTCACTTCTTAGGCCCTGCATATCAACAAAGTAATCAACACACCATGCAGCTTGTACTCATATCAACACCACAAAGTTCTCGGCTGTATTTCATCTCGACTGTTGGTTTTCTTTAGCAGGTTGTGTTGTTTTGGCAGGATTCACAGAGGATTCCTGTGTGTGCTATAATTACAGCTTGTGTCAAACAATCTTATCATAACCGCAATGCACAGATGATTTGATAAGATCCTCTGGTAAGGAATCTAACAATGCTTCAGAAGTAATAAAACACCGCCCAAGCTGTCGGATTAATTGCGCCCATTGATTATTGCTATAAACTTCAAAGTGATATATTTGGAATCTTACCTGTATCATGGAGGGAGTTAATGGGTCAGACCTTGAGGATTTAGATACACACGAGTATATGTCTAGTATAAACTATCACTTTAAAGAGAAGCTTTGTTGCAGGTGCTTCCTCTCATATTCTCTACATCTACCTGCAAGTACACGTTTTGTTTGACTTTGTGCCTGCTCAAGTCCAACTGTTGGTACGGTGATAATCAAACTATAAGCTGCAGTCTGTCTGCTTGATGATCTGTGCAAATGAAGAAATGAATTTGCCTGCACAACAGGAAAAACTAAAAAAGTGAGCGCAGAGTCATTTACAGAAATACATTTAGTTTAGATCAGCTAACAAATCCTTTTGTTTTATGAAGAAACATTTTTGCTTTTTAATGTGCTCAGATCTGCATATGCATTGCATTCTGAAGGTCATAATAAGTGTAGATGTTTATTTTTGGGATTTGTCCCCACGCATCTGCACGGTTCTCTTATTGTGTAGATTTGACTTCCCTCTACCATGTTGTATCATCTTAGGAGGTGCAGCCACAGATCAAAACCACATAATCTGGTGGGGATTTAGTGTCTTGCTCAAGGGCATTTCAGCAAAGTGGAATAGCAGCCAGGGTGTGGGCTTGAACCCCTGTCCTCGCTCTACCCAGGAAGCCCACCCCCCCCTCCCCAATGCCGGCTTTGGCAACAGCCGGGGTGAAAGAAGGTGGGATGGGACTTTGGCTCAGCTGCGCAGAAATTACATTTCAATGCTAAGTCTAAGTTGCATCTGGTCCGACCTCAAAAGAAGCAGCAGCAGCGGAGGGGCCAAAGTAAACTGGGACCTGAGAAGCACTGTCTGGGATGCCTGAGGAAAGGCAACAAACGTCAGTGTGCCCGCAGTTCTCACTGTCTAATGCTTGACTGACTAATCCCTGATATTCCTCCATGATCTAAACCTGCAGAACTCCACAGCAATTGAACACTGTGGCATTGTGTCCCTGTTTTAAGGAGTCTGTGATTCATTTACTGGCAGCGCTTTTTGGATCCTTGCGCTGTGTGGCTTTTTCATACTGTAGCGCGCTTCATCGTTTCAAGACTAAACTGCTTTTCTTTCTGATTGTTTATATTGAGGATTTTATCTGTGATACTTGTGCAGCCATCCGTTCACTCTAAGACAAGGATTAAATCAACCCTGTGATGTAATTGTGTTTGTTTGTTGGTTTGCAACGTTGTGCTGGCAGGAATGCTGGATTTTAGCGTAGTTTGTCGTATCTCTGAGTACTGGGGAAAGTTCGTAGCATTGTTTTGAAGTTCACTATTGATGACACTGACTCTGTGCTGTGTGAGTGTCACTGTCACGTTGCAATAGTGCCCTCTACTGACAGGAACTGGGAAGACGTTTCTGAGCTCAGTCATATCATACTGTACTGCATGTGTGTATGTTGGAATTGTTTGTTTAAACTAATTGTGGGAGAGTACATTATATATTTATGAAGTATAAACCCTTCATGTGCCTCACCTACAAAATCATCCTATTTCCTGCACGGATACCTTCGGAAATGCATTTTCTATTCCCTCTTCTTTGCTTCTTTGTTCCAGTAGTACTGTCTCATCAAATTTTAAAAGCTGCATAATTTATTTTTAAACACTGTGGCCATAATTAATGGAAAAAAATCATGTTAACTACCTACGGCCGGACTAAATATGTGCCACGATAATCGTACTTTCCAGTACATTAATGAGCTCACCAGTGTAACACTGCTGACATGTTGTTTTAAGGAGTGTTCCAGGTAAAAGCCAATGAAACTCAATGTGTTAATGAGCTGCTACATATTTGAGTCATGTCTGCTGCCTCTAGTGTCAAAGCAGAATGGACAGCAAAGGAAAACTCAATTCTCTGCAGTATTCCTCTTAGAGAGGAAGTAGCCTGCAGAAAGCAGCAGAAACTCCCAGTGCACGAGCAGTGTGTGCGTTTGTCAGAAAGAGAGAGAAAAGCGGACCGAGTTGACATGTGAAGAAGAGGCATGGGAATGTGTACGAGATCAGATCGAGTAATCAATGGATTGGGCCTATAAATTATATTTGATCCAAATGCAGTTAAAAGCATCACTCAGAATCCATGCCACCATAATTTACCTTCAGACTGAAACAGGTCTTATTCATTGGTTGATGGTGTGCTTTGTAAACAGCTTTCCTGTTGTGCAAATGAGCAGATAGCATGGTAAAGTCACTTTCAAATGAAAACGGTTGTGTGATGGTAAATGACCTGGTCAAGATATTAACTCCTTTATCGACAAAAGCATTTAATATTATTCTCTCTCTGTTTCTTTCAGGTCTGCTTTGTGCTGGTGTCGGATCGGTGGTTCACAATGAAAGTCAAGAGATGAGCCTGCAGCAAGCAGCCTGTCCCTGCAGTTCCTGCCACTGGACGTTTACTGATTGATACTGCCCAAATGATGATGCCCCTGTCTCCCAGATAGCACTTCTGAGGACCAGGCCTTCACAACACGCAGTGTGCACCATGGCAGGAGAGACTCAGCGAAGGTACGCTGTCAAAGAGCTGGACACTGAGTCCAAACTGCAGAATGAGGGGACAGCACTGGAACAAAAGAGTGAGAAAACCACAAAGGAGTCTTCAGAGCACTTTTCAAGCACAGGCACTGAGGCCAGAGCCAGCAGCAGAGGGGCCAAGATTGAAAAACTAGAGAAGGAAAGGGACTGTACTCAACAGCGTGAGGCTGTAATACGGCCACAGCAGGCAGGAAAGATTGACTTCAGATCACTGCAGAACAGATCAAAATTTGCCACTGACAGGACTTGGCCCAGTGGCAAAGGCAGCCCCCAGTCCCCGAACGGAAAGGGCCGTAGCCGAGAGAAGGGTAAGCGGTCAGGCAAGACAGAGCGAGGCAACACACAGCAGCTGTACAGACTTAGTATCACAAATCCACGCTCCAACCCTAACATCGGCATTGCCTACCCACAGCAGAAGGTTTCGCAACCCAAGAAGCTTGAGACCAGTCGAGGCCCAGTCAACTACAGGTCCCACGTTCCCAGTATACCAGAGAGAGGAGCTGAGCTACAGCAAGAAGACCTCAGCTATAGCCGCTGCTTCCAGGAGCCCTCCTCTAACCTCACCTCTCTAAGCTATACCTCACAGGCACTGGGTTCCTCAAGTGGAAACTCCTCCCACCCACATCCACCCCTGTCTCAGCAGCAGCCTGCCTCAATGGAGCCCAGCAATGCACAGGCTGGCGGTCAGCTGGTCCTTGAAGACTTTCATCTGGGTGGCTCTACTACATGGCAGTCTCCTGAAAGGACTTTTAATGGTGCTAACTATGGAGTTTCATCACAAAAACCCACTGGCCTTGCAGATTCCAATAAGGCCAGTGCCTTTGTACCTGCTCCATTTCAATATGGATATCAGTTTCTGGAAGAAACAACCTCTGACTCTTTTCCCTGTGAACAGAACCCTCCGACCAAAGACTTTACAGACTCCTCTCTGGGTTCTGTTCATGTGACCCACAACTCTTTTTCCTTTACACCCGGAGAAGGACAAAACATTGCTCAAAATAGCTCTCAGTTCAGTAATGACCAGCAACTAGAGGAAAGAAACTCTTATCCCCACCCCCCACAATCGCAGTTCATCCAAGGGACAGCATCCTCCATCCACTGTTCTCGGAGTCTGAGCGAGGACTCAGCCAGTAATGACAGCTCTGGCTCTGGCTCACAACATTCAGACCAGGGAGGGAAGTCTGCCCTGTCAGAGAGCGCAGAGTCTTTTGGACAGACTGACAGTAGGGACCCAGCAGTCACCTCTGGGAAGAGGAATTGTCATCCCAAAGACACGGCTGGCAACCAAAGAACACTCATTCAAGGAAGTGTGCACCACGCAAGAAACATTTCACAAGGTTCCAACTCCCAAATGCACTTTCAGAGTAAAACATTCACTAGCGCTCCAGCTGGTAGCATTCACACAGGCTCGGGGCCTTTTGATAAAAACATGAACAATAAAGTTCTAAACAGGTTACCACACTCCTGGGAGGGGCAGAACAAGGCTTATACAACAGCTGATCAAAACACAATTCCATACACTGACATGAATGATAAGTTTCAGTTTCAGAACCAACCAGCACTCGACCAAAGGTCCAATTCATCTAAAAATAATAGAGTGCCCTGGCAGCAGATACGCCCAACCTCTGCCATGCCCAGCCAAAACAGGGTTGAATTATCGAGGAAAATAAGCAACCAGAAAATGGCATACATGGTCTCCCCCTCTGAGTGGCAGGATGATAGCAAATCACATAAACACAGTTCCCTGAAAAGCCCTGGACCTTTTCAAACCAGCAGAACCAGCGAAGGTTTTTCTAACCAAAGGCAAGAAAGTATCAAACATGGCAGCAACACAGTCTCATCTTTTAAAGTGGAGATCAGCCATGCCAAAAATAAGACGGCATACTTTGGACTGAACCAGTCTCTTCCTGTTGCAACATCTCGGAGCTATAACTATCCACCATTACAGGTCCCATCCATGGGACTTATGATGGTGGCGCCCTATGAATCCCCTTTGCCTTCGCCTGTCCACAACCCCACATCAAGCAGTACGTGCTCCTCCCTCTCTCCAGCATCCACCAGCCCAGTTAACCTCAGTTCAGATGACAGTCAGCTGTCAAAGGCAGCTCCCCCTCACCCATTTTATCACCCACACCAAACCAAAACTCAGTTACCCTCCGACCACTTAAACACTCAAGCTCATCAGTTTCACTCTGATGCTCCACGAAACCTTCCCTATGGGCCAGACAAAGACGACATGATGAGCTTCCTGCAAAATGGTGCACATCCAAAGACAAATATGGATGGAAACAAAGGTTATATGGAGAATTTTGGAGTGGATCATCACCAGCCGCCACCACCGTACTCTGCACATCAGCTGTTAGCCACAGCAACTCTCGATCAGTTGGATGTACTTCTGACATGCAAGCAGTGTGATCAGAATTTTAACAATTTAGCTTCATTTCTAGGCCATAAACAGTACTGTGCTCAGCACACATTTGCACAAAATGAACTCAAAGACATGCATACAAACATATCAAAGATGGAGGATAGAAAGTTCCATACAGAACCAGCAAAAGCAGTGTCATGTGGGTCAAGTGTTTCTATGTCAAGGTGCCCGTCTGAACTCCACTTGTCTCTGTTGGGGCTCAATAAAAATGGAGAACTAATATCTGACAACGAAACAAAGGGAGACAACAAAGACGATCCAATGAAACTCAGCTTATTCTCTGGACCTGGCAACCTTCCTGTCCCTCTTCCTGATTTGGAAATGGAGGATGCCAAATTAGACAGCCTGATTACAGAGGCATTGAATGGACTCGGATATCAGTCAGACAATGCAGAGATAGACAGCAGCTTTATAGACGCTTTTGCCGACGATGACCTCACGACCATCAAAGCCGCGTCAAACAAACAGTCTTTGAAAGCCAAAGAACCCTTAGTCTTCGATAGCAATAATAAACAAGAAATAGACGATGACCGGTCTTTGACACAGGGAAAGTACTTTTATGACTCTGATGTGGAGAGCCCCAAAGCAGATAAACAGTACACAGAATGCAAACTTGAGAAAATGTCTCTGAATTTAGAGCAAGACATGAAAATTAACAGTAAAAAGGAAGTCACGCATAAAAATTCAAGGATTGCCTCCAGGGAGAAGTCAGGGGAACGAGACAACAAAGTGAAAGAGGCGAGGAAGCTGTGCAAGAGGGAGGATGAGAACACAAACACGCCCAGGTTTCTCTTATCCAGCAAGTTCTCTGAGCGCTGTGGTGTAAAGAGCTTTCAGGACAGCTCTGCATTTAGAGGGTCGACTGTCTCGCAGGCGTCCACATCCCCGCCCTCAAGAACTGCAGTGAATGAGAGTAAAAGGAAAAGAAACGGAGGTGGCACCTGGAGCAAAGAACTGATTCATAAGATTGTTCAACAGAAAAATAAGCTCCATAAGCTCCATGTTAAAGGTACAAAGAACCTCCAGTTTTCCTTGGTGATGGAGAGACTGACTCCCACCATCCAGAATCCTGCGTTTGGAGAATACGACTATGTCTCCGACTCGGACGACGAGTGCGGACCTGTGAAGATTGCGAGCCAAGGCCTTCTGAACCAAAGCAGTCGATGTAAATACACGTACACCAAAGAGTGCAAATGGAGAGCGCGGAGCGAGAGGGACCAGGCAGCATGGAGACACGACTCAAAGGAATGTTTTGAGGTGAAAAAGAGCGAGGAAGTCTCTCTCTCCCCCGACAAACACACTTCTCACCAAAGACATAGGAGGAGGGGCAGCAGGTCGTCCACGAGCAGTGAACTCAGCACGTCTGTGAGCGTCTCCAGCGACAGCATCAACAGCCCCAAAAGCATGGACCGCACCGACTCAGACTGTGAGAAGAAGATGGATGTAAAGAAAAAAGAAACCCGGTCCTCTCCGCAGAAGCTGTGTAAAGAGTCAGGCGCATTATCGCTGACGTTCAGTAAATCAGTCAAGAAATCTAATGCTGATGAACTGAGTCTATCTGGCAACAAAGACAGCACAGAGACTTTAAAAGACTGTCACTCGAATTTTGGAGTTGCCGATCTGGTGGCTCCTTTGCAAGAAGCAAAGGACGCAGGGAAAAGCGGCGAAAAATGCCAAAGCTCACATGCTAAATCAAGGGAGAGGCTGATGTCATTTAGCAAAGAAAACGGCTTCACGGGCAGTTCTGATCGAAACACAGAGGAATCACCGCAACGTAGCAGCTCAAATGTCAACTCTCTGTTGTTTGATCCTCGCTGTCCCATCATCAATAAAGACGGCGATTGCAACAGTGACAGAAACACAAAGGGCACGGGAGGAGACGACACAGAGCCGCAAGAAACACAGCCGGAGCTGTCAAACGGCACAGCATTTGAGAAACAGGGCAACGGTGTCTGCATTGTGAAAGAGGCAATTACTTTAGTCGGTGACCTGGACCCCAAGTCTGCATCTCTTTGCGCCTCCTTGATGGATGAGGTGTGCTTATCTCCGGGTGAAAGCCAAGGTCCGCTGATACAGAAAGAGCCGCCCCACCTCATGCCCTACCCATTGGATCAGGAACCGGGCCTCATGAAATCCCCGCTCTCATTTGACACCTCCTCAATGTTCGGGGACCTCGCAGGATTTGACAGCGGCCTTTACGCAGATATGCCAATGCAGAAGGAGAGTTTCAGCTCAATCGAGAGTACAGTAGATAAAAAGGAGGAGTTTGTGTCGTCCTTCTCTCCCTTTCTGGAACAAAGAGACTGGGGCCTTATGGTGGATGTCAGCCCAGTGCTCCCAGATGAGATATCTCAATACAAAAGCAATTCGGTGAAAGCTAATGAAAAGAAAGCAGATTATAATCACGTCCCTTTGTCTCTGCCAGAGAAAATAATTGACTACAGTGCAAATCTCAACAGCTGTGCATCAGAGGACGAGCTGGAAATCAAAAGAATTGTGAATGAGCTTGAAAACCAGCTTCAAACGACAAAGCTGGAGAGCCCGCAGCTACTATCTCACGACATTCCTAAGCAGTTGCAGATGAGCAAGTTTTCACCTTTACGCCTGGGCGATGAGTCGGAGAGTGAAGGTGCCGCTCTGGGTATCTCGTGCCCGGTGCCAACCATGGACTTGCCAGTGAGCAATATGCCCACGGAACATTTCACTGAGCCAAGCCTCCCGTGGTCCAGTCCTTTTCAATTTGAGTTGATGAGCGGACACCACAGCTCCCACACCCCCAACGAACCCGGGGCCCTCGAACATTTTACCGAGAAAGAGAGCGACGCCCCAAACTTGATGAGCGCCGCCTCGCATATCGAATACTCACAGCTCCACAACGACCAAATATCTGAGGACAGAAATGCGGAAGAGGGAAATCACATCGAAACAAAGGAGGATATTTTAGAGCAGAAGAGATATGCTGAAAACCTGATGAAAAGCCTGGAGGTGATTTCAGATTCCATATTCAAAAAAGAAACAATAATGTCAGAGCACAGTGGGCAGGGTGTCGCATCTCTGGAGGGTCAACATCATCAAAAAATGGAATGTCCTGTAAGTGAGGCAGTGGAGAGAGGACATCTTGGTGAAAAGGAAGCAATTACCACAAAGGAGGATTTATTATCACCTCCAAATATCAATGAGCAGAAGGATGATATTAAATTCATATTAAATGAATCTCAGTTGTGTCTCTCTAACAGCACTGACCCCACAGCCAGAACAACCCGGCCAATTTTATTGCAGCCAAGTGAGCTTGTGAAAAGTAATGACAGCAAAGAGGAGACTAAAGTCCTATCAGCCAAAAAGGATATTACAGAGAATAGTCCTTTGATTGAATTTGTTCGCTGCTCAAATATGGTAATGCGTGACCCACATATGGTTGAGGAGACCTGTGAGGAGGGAAATGCAGGAGGCGATGTGAATCAATTGCTTAGAAGCAATACTCAAGGTCCGGAACATTTTATCACAAATGGCCACGGGGAAGTAGAGGCAGCAGAGGCAATCAATGATCGGCCTGGCAGCGACACTTCTTTGCCAACATTACCTGAAGCCAGTCTGGGCACTGGCGAGGAAATGGAGGAAGTGATGAAAACAGCGCTGGAGCAACAATCCACAGAAATCAGTTTGATTTCCGAGAGCCTTTCTTCATTACGGTGTGGAGAATTGAAACTGGAGCACTCTGACAGCGGGGAGGAGGAAGGTGAAACAGCAAAACAAGACAGTTTGATTGGACTTGGTCTTTCCCAGAATTGTAGTCCAAGTGCAGCAACTAATATGACATTGGAGATTGTCACTACCGATAAGCCTTGCAGTCCAATACTAGTGGAAAACAATACACAGCACTCCAGTCAGCTCATAGAGGAACAAAGCAATCTGTTGCTCCTTTCACACTCTAGTGTCGCTCCTGAGAGTGACACCTGCACAGCTATTCCACTTAATCACAACTTAAAAACTGGACCAAGTCTCACTTTTGACACTATTCAGAAAGAAGAGATTATGAATGTTAAGGACATCAAAGAACACCTTCCTATTCATTTCATGGCAAGTCACCATAATTCACCGTGTAGAGAAGAAGAGGAGGAGGAGGAGGAGGAGGAGGAGGAGGGAGAGAGTCACAGGCTTTTTCTAAACACATCTCCACCAGCGAGTCCCGTTTTTTCAGCTTCTTATCAAACACCCATAGAGAAGTTGGAAGTTCAAGAGGATCCATGTCAGTCACAAGGCAAATGCAAGAATGTGTCTGCTGACAAAGGATCAATTCAAAGTCAAATATCCCCTAGTACCCACACCGATAACTGTAACATCAAAGAGGCCTCCAGCGGCGATGAACACCTCAACACAGCCGCCGTGATGGAGTTTTCTCTGCTCAGCCCTCCTCACCTGGACCTCGGAATCACAAACTTCAATTGTAAACTTCCCGACACTGAGGCCACCATTCCCTCGCCACTTCCCTCGAGCAGCACAGCAGAATCGCTGGCAGTGTCACAGGGCCTCGACGAGAAAGAATCGCAGTACGATTTCAAACTCAGTCCTCTGACCTACAGCGCTGTCTCGGATGAACCTCCGCCGCTGAATCAGTATGACTACATCCCCATTTCTCCAGCCAGCAAATCTGAAGAGAAGTTGCACATCAAGAAGAGCCCCAGAGATCTCTTTGAGCCGTGTGACGACAATGTGGACCCCTCAAACATCTTTAAGGAAACTGAACCAGTTATTGACACATCATCACTGAATTCGGACCCCGCAGCTAAACTAAGTGTGGACAGTAACAGCATCCAGAACGGTATCAAATTCACCTGCTTTGCATTGGGTTTGCAAACTGAAATCAAAAGCACAGATTCCTCATCTGGCATTGAAGGGAAAGATTTGGAGATTTGCCGTAATTCAGCTGCATCTATTGATCATTTGCATATTCAGGCCGATTTACTGAAAAATCTTGAGTCAGAAAATTTTAATTCCCATCAGTCTCCCTGTGAGAATGACAAATCGCTTCTCAGAAAAGACTTTTCAGATGCTGCGCCCCCTCCTAAGCCACTCATCATCTGTGAAAAGGAACAAACACTGCTTCCGCCAGAACCGTCAGAAAAGCAACCACCAACAGAGAGTGGCCAGCGTCCAGCAATCCACCCAGTCCACAAAGAAATGTCACCAAAAAAGACAAACACCCAGAATAAACCTCAACAGGGGAAGGTACTCTGTGAAATCTGCTCCATGTGTTTCAGGACTGTGCCAGGGCTGAAGAGACACAAAGCCATGAAACATTTAGTCAAAGCAGAAAAACACATTGTCCCGGAAAATACAAC
Organism: Genypterus blacodes; assembly: GCF_046128005.1. Classification (NCBI taxonomy): domain Eukaryota; kingdom Metazoa; phylum Chordata; class Actinopteri; order Ophidiiformes; family Ophidiidae; genus Genypterus; species Genypterus blacodes. Next base: position 3,787,912 of record NW_027466834.1, read on the forward strand.
ATCGCGCCATCAAGGGAGGCTGATTATTTATGAGACATCACAAACTACAGACAAAGAGCATAAAGATGATTCACAGACTTCAAGCAGCATTCTCGTATCCAAAGCAGCAGAATGCGAGTCGGCCCCGGACGAATCAGAGACAAGTGCGGCGGTGGTGGACGGGATCAGCCATCACAATCCTGTGTTGCCACCAAAGGCAAAGAAGACCAACAAACACCGGAAGAGCAAAAGTAATGAGGCGAATGTGAACTCCGACCCTTTCTCTGATGAGCTTTTGAATATATTAAAGACAGACATACTGCAAGCTATCACTCCTGCATTTATTAACCACGGACATCAAGAGAGATGCAGATCTCCTGCTGACCAGGTGAAAGTCAACACACACCTTGAAAAAACTGTAGTAGAGGAAATTCCTCAGCCTGGCTTTGAAGATGCATCCCGACCTGCGGAAAAAGAGGCAAACCCCCTTAATGAAACTGTAGAATTCAATCAAATCACTGATACAGAGGAGATGAAATGTCCAAGCATCGCAGAGATGACAAATGGAGACGTATGTACAAATAATAACGCAGAATGTGTCACGGCTGAAAACAACATGATCAGAGAATGTAATGAGCCCAGAGACGATATGTTTGCTGAGACAGAGACATGTGGACGAAACGGACCGGAGGAGAATCTTACTGAAGAGATTCTTAGAAAAGTGTCAGATGAGATCAAATGTGAAAACGGCGTCCCTTCAGATGAGGTGCTTCCTCTCGCCTCTTCCCCCCTCAGTCCTCCCGGCATAAGTCCTGACCTGAAGGCCTTGCTGGACAATGACACCACGTTCTCACAGCTCTTCCCCAGAGACGAGGAGGCCAAAAGGAAGAAGTGTCCAAGAGTTTACAGCAAAAGAAATAAAAGACAGAAGCTGATTCAATCACCAGATGCAAGTTTGACTCAGGGTTTCCCTCCTGCAGAAACATTTGTGCACAATAAAGATCAGTACCTGGAAAACCATGCAGGGCAAACACTCATCAACAATCAACCAAACAACCAATGTGAATACGAAACGATTTCAATTGACGATGCTATCATGTTAAACATGTGCCATAACAGCGCTTTAAAGGCCGACGCCAAGCCGTTATCAGATATAAACCAAAGTGTTAACGATCATGAAGATGGTGCTGCAAAGACTTCAGAGCAAAGCAACAGCCTTTTGACCCCACCTGAGACTACCATTGATAAAAGCTCAATCGAATGGAGCGGCTCCAGTCAATTCAGTAGTTTCAACACAGACCCCATCATGACCTCTAACCCGAGCACCTGCAAAGCAGAAGTGCCAGCAGGTCCTTGCCCTCTGCCCTCTGCTCCCTACTCTGTGGAGCCTTGCGGCCCAGACAGAGTGTCAGACTTCCACAGCATTGACATTCAGAACATCAACACCACCTTTCAACTTCCTGAGATTCAGTTCTTTGACTCAAATAAAGATATTGCAGTGGCTCCTCCTGCAGCAGCTGTTGACATGGAAAAGAGAGATGAAGAAAAGTCCAAGAAAGTAGCAGAACGGCGCGGCAGGAAAAGGCAAGATGCTAGTATAAAGGTCAAGGATAAGCAGTACAAGTGCAAGGTGTGTTTCACTTGGTTCCTCACCCTCGGAGAGCTCAATTTTCACAAGTTGTCACACAATCCCTCTCCGCCCCCAACCTGCTATATGTGCGTCCAACGCAAGTTCAGCTCCAGGGAGCAACTTAGAGACCATCTGAGGGAGAAACACGCCAAAAACAAGACGGGCATCTGGACCTGTGGGATGTGTCTGAAGGAGATATCAGACGTGTGGATGTATAATGAACACTTACGAGAACACGCCACTCAGTTTGCACGAAAGGGCCAGACGCAAGGATCCATGCTGGGTATTCCTGGCTGCTTTATGCAAGAGACGGCTGTGAAGAACTTCATCACCTCAATCATGCAGCACCGCCCCAACAAAGCCAATAGAGATTCCAGCAAAGCCACTAAAGACCAAGTAAAAGCTGCTGCTACAGACGTGGTTATGGGGGAGGGGAAACCCTCAGAAGGGCCGGAGCCAAAAGTTCACAAAACTAAAAGCAGCAACGGAGCAACTGTGAAACAAAGCACCTTAACACCACTTGAGGTCCTCCACAAAACGGAGACACCGAAAAGTGTAGAGATGCATCCCAACTGCAAAGACCCCTCAAGAGACTGCCACCACTGTGGGAAACAGTTCCCCAAACCGTTCAAACTGCAGAGACATTTGGTAGTTCACAATTTGGAAAAGATCTTCCTGTGTCACAAGTGTCCAGTCTCTTATCAAGAGTCTCAGGAGCTAAAAGAGCACCTGAAGAGAGAACACGAAGAGCTGGACGAGCTGGATTCAAAGCACACCACCCTCTACACCTGTGAGCTCTGCGCTGATGTCATGCACGTGATTAAGAAATCCTTCATCTGCAGCACCTGTAACTACACATTCTCCAAGAAAGAACAGTTTGATCGCCACATGGAGAAACACCTGTCAGGGGGGAACAAGATTTTCAAATTCAGAGGAGTTCTGAGGCCCATCAGAGCATCTTTGTCCAGCGAAGATGATTGTGATTTGCCTGCAAGCAAGAGGAGGAAAATTCTCAGCGACAGTCAAGAGAATAGCTCAGACAGCGGTATCGCCAGCGTGAGCTCACTGCACCAAAATCAAACCTCTGAAACGCACTCTTCAAAGTCCTTTGTGTCCATGGCAGACGACTCCACGCAGACCACTGCTGACGAATATCACAGCGGTACGAACAACGCCAATGTGAAGACAGAGGACGTCGCTGAAGACTACTCTGTGCTCTTTGTGGAGCTGGAGCAGTGTGCATTCCACATGGGCACCTCTGACTCTGCTACGCCAAAGAAAGAGGACATTGACACGATGCCATCAGCCAATCCCGGAAAACAGGACAACAGGAAATCAGCTGCTGAACCATGTGACGTGAAGGAGGAGGATGAGTCTGTCAGCATCAGAGCAGAGACGATCCAGTGGTCGCCTTCCAAAGAGAGTGGCAAACTGGTGGTGGAGAGGGTTAAAGCTAAGGAAGGATCTGCTGACCGTAACTCAGTGGAGGCTGTGGAGAAATGCAGCGTACTTACTCACAGTGAGGATTCTTTTGTCGGTTTAATAGAAAATCAAACAATTTCAAAGTCACCTGAGTCAGCGAAGCAAGATTTAGCTACCAGCTCCACGGAGCAGCAGCAGAGGAACCATGAGCCGGGAGAAATCCCACCGAAAGCTTCCATTAATGACAGCAAACAGCAAACTCACTCTCACAGCGTCGAGCAGGAAGGTAGCAGTCAGGTGAAAGACAAAGCTGTGCCTACCAAAGCAACTGATCATGCTAAGAGTAGCGTGACATCTCACAGCTCAAGGACTCCAGAACTAACACCAGTCCTCCACTCCAAGGTGTCTCTCCACGCCTCTGTCTCAAACGACGGCAGAGAATCTCCGAGACCACAGAAGAAGAGGAAGGAAACGAAAACGCCATACAGCCTGCAAAGGGTTTCCCCTCCTGCCACGCAAGAGAACTTTGGCGTGGACGCGAGGGCTAAGAAAAAGTTTCGCCCCAGCAAGTGTACAAATCCCTCTCTGCAACGCAAGTCAGACGGACCCAATGACTATCCTGTGCTCTCCTCAGTGCGGGATGACGTCGTTAGCAACAAAATCATTTCCAAGTGCAAGACTGCAAACTTGGGTTTGCAAACGAAGAGAACTTTGCTTGACAACTGCACGCCAAAGAAAGCCGAGTTTGTGACCCATCTGAACGGGGATTACAAAGCCAAAAAAGGAGCCCCGGGGCGTCCGCTGCATTCCCCGGTTTCTAAAGTGTCAGCAGTTCCCATGAACAATCCCTTGAACAAAACAAGGCCAAAGATGGGGGTCAGATCGATGGAGAGCCATTCGTATCGGACAGCAGAGTCCCAGAACCACCTCCTAAGCCAGCTGTTTGGCCAAAAACTCACTAGCTTTAAGATTCCTCTAAGGAAGGACACGTCCGAATCGATTAACTGAGAGGTGTGTGAGGGTTCTGTGAACAAGAGACTGTAAATGTTTATAAATGATTAAGACAATTCATTATGGTGAATGAGATTGCACAGCTATTTTCCGTGAAATGCTATCTTAAATAATTGCGTAGTCACTTTATGTCTTCTTTATATATGTGTTTTATTACACAAATGTGAGGACGAATGGCAGATATGAATTTTTGGGTCAACAATGTATCTGCTCATTGGGGCAAATCATTGAGGATTTTTCTGTTTTTCCTTTTTGGATATTTTCAGAGATTATATTTCATTCACATAAAGAAAAGAAAAAAGAATACTTGAAATACAGTAAATATATTTTTTACCAAGAAATGCATGTTCATGTTACAAACATAACATGATCTTTATAGCAGTTCTCAAGTTTCTGCAATAGGACCAACGTATGTCGTACCTGACGTGGACTGTCATGCACCTTTCATACATGTCTGCAACATATTCATTCTGCATTAATTTTACTTTACTGTACTGCATTGACATTCATTATATTAGCCTTTTGTATAAACATTACCTGGTGCTACGTTGTGTTTTATACTAATGTGAATGCCAATGTCCTCAGAAAGGAACATGAGATCTGTAGCAGCAACAGTACATCCAATTCATTCAACTGTTTTTACTGGTTCTCTGTAGTTTCTTCAATGGTAACAATACTGTGTAAACCATCAAAGTGTTTGATATGTAGACTGATTGAACAACAATATAAGGAAAGTTTCCATTGTATAAACTCAGGTGCATATAAGGACATCACAGTCCCAAGACCTGTATTCGGATTTCCTCCCATGCACTGATTTTACCACACACAAATCACAAACTCATCATCTGTCTGAAACTCCAACTGTTTAATAATGAATAGTATTTACTGGGACAAAAAAGGTGCTTTATCTTGTTTATATTGTATGTATCTTATATTGTATAATATTGTAGGTAGAATATTGTCCGGTGTAATGCTTAATGTCAAAGTTTTATTTTAATAATGTGCAAAAGATTCAGAAGAAAGGGAAATGCAGTGTTTCTTGCAAGTTGTAAAGTGGTTCACTAAGTGCCTCCTTTATAGTTATTAAAGATCTATATTGGTCTCTACGTATTTGTTCTTGACATTTTCTTCCTTTGTTCATGACATCTTTTACAAATATTCCAACTTCCATCCCTGCACACTGCGCACTGCATCTGTCACCACACACATCAAATGGTGGAAGCTGCTTGTGCCCGCAGGCAGAAACAGGTGCACACAAAACGAAGTCTGACTCATTTTAGTCTCATATCAGCACTTCAGTGAGCTAACTCATCATCTGAAGGATGTGCATAAATGGATCTTTGCTACAGGAAATAAGACAGTTACATTTACCCAACCAGATGTTAGTCTTCAAAAACATTGTGGAGCTTGCAGTGAGGAAGTCCCTCTCCTGTGATTCTTCTGTCATGTTGCTCTCTCGACACTTGTAAAATGGCTTCTATTCCTACACGAACATTTTTCATCATCACATAGGAATAAAAAGCCATAGGACATAGTGGCGTGTGTATGGAAACACTACGTGGTGAGTATGAGTAGAAGCAGCGTTTGCACATCATCTACAGAAATCGCAAGTCCTGTGAAAGGGTCAAATAAAAAGGGGGTAGAAAGAAAGGGAAAGAAGAAGAGATATCATGTTTATCATTGACTCAAGCATATAATAAAGATGACTATTTATTTCAGACACACACTACTAACATTGTACAGAAAAGTCATTCTGAAAGACAAACGTTTCCTGATTAATAATCTAGTAAGCAGATCAGCCTGCAGTAGATCCTCGTCAGCTAGAGAGAAACACGTAACTGCATATAGAATTCTGTTTAATTTTGTTCTTTGAAGTCCATGTCTATAATGCATCACATATATAGGGCCTATATGAGACACACACATGCATAAAATGCATGAGCAGAGATATAAGCCCTCATTATGGCAGGACTGTACTTCTAAGGTGTTACATACTGCATGGCTGTAATACTTAACTTAACTTAACAATATCTAGTATCACGATTGCTCATCATCACTGTATCAACTTGCTATGAGCAGTTATGAGGTGAGAGTGTGAGCAGTTAGAGGATGAGAGGATGTGCTGATATGATGCAAATGCGCTGTAGGTCACAGGCAAGACAGAATCCAGCTAAAACATGACGAGAGCACTCCGATATCTCTAATTACTGAACGGGAAAACTGGCTTCACAATACCCTGGGAACTCACATTCGCAAAGACCTGATAAGTGTTAACATAGAAGTGAGAGTGTCGATTACAATTCAATTACAGACCCGAGATGCTGTTAATTCAGTCATCAAAGGTTCAACTGTATAAATGATTGTGCTTATTTTTGTAATCCCTCTTGATTGTTGTTGTAGAATGCCATATTGCATAATGAAGGCTTATAGTAACTCCTCCGGGTACTGATTTAGACTTTGTTGCCAAAATTGTTTGATTCCTCACTGTGACTTCACTGTAAGTAATTTTATATAAGTAAAAGTTACTCAAAGTTACCAAAAAGTCTAAAAATATGAGATATGAATGCAACAACCAACACACCGATAGAAGGCTTATGTATGAATAACAAATGTTTAAAATCTATACTTGCAAATGAGATGAAATTGCGTTTATTGGAAATGACCTAGAATCCCTGATACTGAAGACTTCAAAGTGAACACAACCTGCCATATATTTACATTTGCAGTTGATGTTACTTCATGATTTTAATGCCTAATTATCAGAATGTAGGCAAATTATCAACCTACGATTCTTACTTATACTTTTGAACTGCTAACGGTTATTATAATTAACATCTACATAGACTTCTCGAGATTTATTAAAAAGGCTTAAATATGCTTATTGGCTTGTTGCTGTCTTCCTGTTGTAAATGGTATAAATGGATCATTGACCGTTCGCCATTGATCCAACAGCCAAATTCACTATTCAAATTCTCTTTGACCTTATAATGATATAATAATAGCTTGTGGTGTCGTTGCTTCAGTGCAGTAATGATGAGAGTTTCTGCATTAACACTGCAAAATTAAAGATTTAATTACAAGAGGCTGCAGCTCATTCTCCAAGGTAAGATTAAATGTGTTACACAGCTGCAGTCCGGGATTCTGTGATGAATGTTGTACTGGCTGCAGGCTGCGTGATTGATGACTTCAGTGACGCCTGAGACATCACGTCATTTAATACGTTTCCTGTGATAAACATGATATGAAGTGAGTCTGGTGATCTCTGTTTCTCTCATTTAATTTCACCATTCAAATAGTTTTTCTACTGAGCTGATGATTCCACGTTATTCGGGCAATTCATTACAGCAGTCGTGACTATTTTATTGTTAAATTTACCTTGATTTTACCTGATTCGTGCATCACGCCAAACCATCCGTCTCGCGCAGGTCCTCAGGTCAGCAGCTGTGTGTTGATCAAGAAAAAAAATCAAGAGGACTGTCACAGTTTAGCTCAGTATCTGTCAAATAGAGTGAATAGGATCTCCGCACACGCTCCTGTCAGACTTCCTTTTATCATCTGATCTATGAGGAAATTCTCCAGAGGCGCAGTCACGCCGGAGCATGACAGCCACGCTTTGCACTTTGAAGTAGGGTGACATTATCAGTGAGTATGGTCTTGAAATAGCATCCCTCTCTCCTCTCTCACGCTCCCATTCTGACTCTCCCTCCCTTTTTTTATTTGATCTCCTCCTTTCTTACCTCTACTCTCCTCCACTGCCACCCTTCATGCTCATACTTTCTTTTGCGGTTCCATCAATTCCACTCTCGGATCACGGCCTCTTCCCGTTTTTTGCTTCCGTATTTCCTCATCTCTTTCTTTTACCCTTAATTTAACTCCTCAGTCTTTCACCTGGTTGTTGCTTTGTTCACCTCATCTCATTTCTCTTCTCTCCCTGCTTTTCTTGTTTCATCCCGCACCTTTCATGCCCTCCCTGTCCTTCCCTCCCACTCATCTCGCCGTTCCCCCTTTTCTATCTGCCTCCCCCTCTCTAACCTCGCCTCACCCTTCGCCCCCCGCCCCCTGTGTTGGCTGCCTCTGAGGGAGGTCGCCAGATCGGGGGCAGATAGAAATGCGCGACTGGTCAGCAGTAATGACATCGAGGCTGAGGGGCACTCGGGTCGCCTCTGTGGAGGATCTGGGGTTTCAGGCATCACAAAGAGTGATAAATGGACAGATGGATGGGGAGGGATTTGAAGCACCACCATGTCCTCTTTCTGTGCACTGAGGGAGGGAGGGGGGATTGTGATGAATTTCCACTGGAATTATATCTGAAATCATTTGTGTTCCACGGTGAGATTATGTATGAATAATTCATAATAAAGTACTTCCCGTGGAATGAACAAAGAGGACGAGAAATCTTTGAAATCAAGACATCAAAAAGTGGAGCTTGCCTGACAACCATCAAAACGCTCCTCCAACGGGAGCACTCACAGTGAGAGACTACACAGGAAACCTGCAATCCCTCCAGACCAGCACCTGAAATAGGAGTCAAAGGAAGTAGGGCAAAAGTGACTTCAAAATGAATTACTAAGCAAATGAACACGTGAAAAATAAGATCGGGTGAGAGGAAGGTATTTTCTTCGAATGCAAACATGAAAGTGAAGCCGTGCACACGTTGGATTCCCTAATTAATGGCCTCTCAGCAGGATGCAGTGGTTCCTTATAACCAATGGAGCCTTTATCTTCTCAACCATTTGTCATTCCAGTCAGCGACGGCGGGGGAACAGGCTGTGCACAATCGCTAAAAGTACCTGTTTGATGTTCCAGATTTACAGAAATAAATGGTTTTGCACTGCAGGGGCTATGCAAACAAATGAAAGCCAGTTGGTCTGCAGTGACTGGAACGCTGCACCTGTCAGCAGGTGCCGTCTGATCCGCCCGTGTTAACAGATTTAACACACATATGATTTTTAAAGGAGGTGCGTTAGTCCTTCAAACCGCACATCGCTTACGAATGCTTAATGCTTAACATGCACGTACAACTTCATTTACTTAATTTGCATTCATATAGATTCTGTCCAGCTGCTGGTGCGACACGAATGAAAAGCTTTTGTTCATTCCTCTGATAGACTGCAGAGCGCCTCAGCAGGTTACTGGTGAGGTAACCAGGTAGGTGAAAGTAAAAACTTGTATTGATTGATAGCATGTTGAGACTCCTGGCATGACATTTAGTTAAAGGGGGCAAAATGTGCATTCAAAGATTAGAAAACCATTTTGTACAAAGATCAATATGCAGAAGGGACTGAGGCTTTAAAAGCAAAGCCGGTGGTCAGACGGCTTCTCCCATCAGCAACCTTAGCACTCTTATCACTTCCTACTACTCCACTAACCCTGCATCCACCCTTCCCCCCTCCGTCCACACCTCCACCACGCTCCCCCAGACTCTCTGTGAGTCTGAGGGATCTGCCCTGACATTTGATGTGCCACAAAATTGGATTTCCAGCGTGATTCTCTCCTCCAGCCCCACATGGAGCGTAATCCATGCTGTGACTAATTGAGTGGCATGCCAACAGCCCCAGTCTGTAAATGGATGGCTGCTGGTGAAATGTGTGTGTGTGACCTGCTCTTTTGTCTGATGGCCTGTGAGTTCATTAGACAGAAAAAGAAAGGGACACACACACACACACACACACACACACACACACGTCCTGGTCTGTGCAGGATTGTCCAATACAAAGACTCATTTTATCCTTTGTCAATGTCGTCCCTCGGTGCCTATTGAATGTGACCCAGTACTGTCTGGCTGCCGGTGACACTGACATCACTAAGCCCACCAACACAAATGACTTTTACTTGTATGTGCTGGAAATGTTGTAAAGGAGGCACATTAATTACCGCTGTGCTTTAAGGTGTGAAGCAGTCAATGTCAGACGTGGCAGGATGACTCACCGCCGCCCTGTCACCTGTCTAACCACCAGGATTCCTAAAGGTATCGATTTTACCGAGCGCGTCTCTCACACACGCTGAGGGCTGAGCTCTGTGACAATGATGCAACACATGGGAAAGCACTTTTCCATGTCAATAAGCTACATCGCAAAATCCATCCAGCATCTCACGTCCCAGTCGTGCCCTCTGCTCCACGGCCCGCCGTCTGATTCTTATTTGAATAATTAAAGCTGTTTTCCTCCCAGAGGACGAGATACAGCAGTTTCCTCTTCATTAAATAACTTTCCACCAAGGCGTGTATGTGTGTGTGTATGTGTGCCCTCTCATTTACTTCCTTCTACACACACACACCCCCAAAAATATACACACAAATCCATCCAGACAGACAGACTGGAATTCATAGCACTCACATGTCTGAACACACACACACACACACTCCTGCTGTGACACAAGAATTTGAAATCAGCATAATTACTTTGTTATAATGAGCCCCAACATCTAAAGCGGCACAACAGTGAGCACATTACAAAAGGCTTGAATGAATGAACTCACAGATAAATGACAACATGGCATACATACCTGCAGGATTTCATTCACCAGATCCTCTCTCTCTCTCTCTTTCTCTCTCTCTCTCGCTCTCCCTCTCTCTCTCTCTCTCTCTTCATGGCTCAGAGACGTGCTGCCTTGCCGTGTGTTTCTGGAGGAGAGAGTCTTCACCCTATCGAGTCGGGGACCAGAGCTCAGCTGCAGAGACTGACATCATCTTTTTCAGAGAGGAGGTTTTCCCCTCCCGCTATCTGCACCCTCTCTCTCTCTCTCTCTCTCTCTCTCTCTCTCTCTCTCTCTCTCTCTCTCTCTCCCTCTCTCCCTCTCTCTCTCTCTCTCTCTCTCTCTTTCTCTCTCTCTCTGTCTAGCTCTCCCTATCTCTCTCACTAACTCAGCCACTCACTCACTCTGTACAGTAGTATACTCCCCCTTTCTCTCTGTCTCGCTCCCATCCCCTCTCTCTTTCTCTCTCTCTCTATATATATATATATTCTCAATTAAATTTGCTTTCACATATTGCTACTATTTTTCAAATGTGTCACATGTAAGAGACATTAGCACTGAAACTGTGAAATGTGCACAGTAACAAGTGCTAAGCTGAGGCATGTGGCTCATCATGTGTGTATGTTACTCCACCATGAACATCACAGGAACATATCCAGCAGGAGTTTCCCATCAGAGGTTTTACTAATAGATGCATCTGCCATCTCCCTTCCCTCTTCCTCCTTCTCTCTGCACCTCCTCTCTATCAGTGTTAAAGACCAAGGACTTCATGGAGGATGAAGCCCTAATAGGCAGCAAAGCTTTCGCCCATCCAATTCTTTTAGATCACAGGGAATGAAAGGGAAAAGCAGGGGAGAGAGAGAGAGAGAGGAAGCCTGTGTGTGTGTGTATTGAGATGGATGCCCGTTGTGGTGCCTGCGGTGATGGCGATCGGTGTTGCTGTCCGTGGTGCTGATTATAGCTGAAGGAGACGTCACTGAGGACAGCAGTGACCCTGCAGACCCTCAGAAAATTGCCTTGAACAGAGCAGGAAGGGGGAAAAAAACGGCTCAGGCTGCTGCACAAAGCCTAATAAAATACACTCATACACACACGCAGACACACGCACGTGCGCGGGGTTGTGAGTGTACACCCTGACAAACACAAACACGCGCACACACACACGTCTATATAGAGACCTAGATCTATCTCCAAGCATCCTCCTGTGTCTCCCGTGGGGCATTTCTCTGCGTCTCAACTCATTTAAGCTTACATTCATCACTGTAAGGTAACAGTGGCAGGTGGGATTAAAATGGATTAGCCCTATTAAAGAAATGTGTGGTGCATATTACACCCAGACACACACACACACACACACACACACACACACACACACACACACACACACACACACACACACAGTTGATCACAGGTTGGGTCATTCAGAGGCGCGTAAGCTAAAATAGCTGCATGTACACACACACAGCAGGTGACAGCACAAAGGTGAAGGGTCTGACGGCGACGTGACATGGAGGGAAAGTGTGTGTGTGTGTCGGTGTGTGTGTGTGTCAGTGTGCCGGTGTGCGGGTGTGTGTCGGTGTGTGTCAGTGTGTGTGTCCTCTCTCCTGCTGCCACTCATGCTTCGGACTCCTTTTTGTTGTCTTTAACTCTCTCCTCCAGAGGTAGCTTTTAGCATCTCTCCTCCTTGTTTCCATAGTGACACTTCTTTTCCTCCTTTGTGCAAAGAAGCAGTATGTGTGTATTTCAGAGACACGCAGAGTAGAAGGAAAACGGGTGCAGAGGGAGGCGGGGAGGGGGGGGGGGGGGGATGAGAGCAAAATAACTTAGTTCACTTACATTTTATTCACTAAAGAAAAGAAGGAGAGAGAGAAAATCTACACCACCAGTTCTCCACACATCAGGGAAAGCCGTCTCTCTCTCTCTCTCTCTCTCTCACTCTCTTTTCACTGCTCATTGGTTGGCAGCAATGACTTGTTTAACTCTTGAATAAAGGCTCTGCAGCAGGATGCTAAAAATAAAACTTATATCTTAAACTGCAGCAACAGAAACTGCACTTTCTCACTCCTTTGCCACTGCTGGTGTCACTCACTCACTTCATGATAATGTGTGGCTTAATGAATTGTATGCTTGTGAATGCTGTGTTGGGCTTTTTTCTGGAAATGTACCTAACAGGTTTTGCACAAATCCTCTTTTTTTTTCTTCTTGAAAAAAACAACCAAACAGACAAAAGCGCACGACTGAATTAAGCTGCTAATTTAAGTATGGATCTTACATCAAAGTGAGTGACTCTGTGGGGCTCGTGCATGCACTGCAGAGCATATGGCAACGTTCACTCACAACAAACTACAACAATAAAAACAAACAACTCTTAACACTGGGATTACTCCCTGCATGTTCCAATTTGTTCCACATTCCCCTTCTTCTTTTATATAGTTATTAAATTTGAAAATTGGAGCATGGACGTGGGCAAAATGTCCTTCAAGGTTGCATCTATCACCTAGATAAAATACCTCCTAATCCAAATCTGCGGTGGAGCTGTGTGTAATGAATTATTAATTATGGATATTAAATGGCTGAATTTATCACTTTCAAAATACCTGCGTGCATTTGGGAGATTGATGGCAGGAAAATAGAGCTAGTTAGTGTTGGCATAGAAACGCTGCTTGTGTGTGTGTGTGTGTGTGTGTGTGTGTGTGTGTGTGTGTGTGTGTGTGTGTGTGTGTGTGTGTCTGTGTCTGTGTCTGTGTCTGTCTGTTTGTGTGTGTGTGTGTGTGTGTGTGTGTGTGTGTGTGTGTGTGTGTGTGCGTGCGTGCCTGCCTGCCTGCCTGCATGTGAGTGTGAGTGAGTGTGTGGGTGAGCGGATTTGTGAGTGTATTTGTGTGTGTGTGTGTGTGTGTGTGTGTGTGTGTGTGTGTGTGTGTGGTTGTGTGTGTGTGTGTGTGTGTGTGTGTGTGTATTTGAGAGTTGAAATCTCCTCTTGCGGCCCCGATAGGAATCAGCTCAGAGAAAAGACTTAGCTGAGGAGCAAATCCCTTCTCCCCGATGCCCTCCAGCGTGTCAGCCAACTGCGTTCCACATCGGTGAATCAGCATCAGGAGCATCCGGAGCATCCGGAGCATCCGGAGCATCAGGAGAGAGGACGTGGAGGCTCCGTGAAGAGGTGGGGGGGTTTGACTATACGTAAGGGGCCTTGACTAAACTGCGATGTCTGCCATCTTGAGCTGTCACAACTGCCGTGCATAAACAAGGATGCACCTGACAGCCTTAAATAAAGTGACAGATGAAGGCAATGGAGCCTCTGAGCAAGGCAGAAATGTTGTTTGCCAGTCATTTATGATACGAATGACGAACGTGACAGAAAGGGGATCTGAGTGCCGTCTGGGGGTTGATAAAAATGGCACCATTCCCCCGTGAGTGGTTGAAGGTGAGATACGTTTGGTGATGCTTTCAGAGAGAGAGAGAGAGGGAGAGCGCGAGAGTGAGAGCGAGAGCAAAAGCGAGAGCGAGAGCGAGAGGGGGGGAGTCAAAAAAGCAGAAATATCAATGCAGAAAAGTGAGAAACGGGCCTATTCGTGTCAGTTGCGTTGGGCGATGCTCTAGGGAGTCGTTCCTCTGTTCCTCAGCTCTATATACATAGAGGGAACCTGAAGAAGATGTTCCCGGGCTCTGTACTTGCTTAATATGACACTGGCTGCTGTGGGAGCTTGTCAAAGGGGTTTTCCTTTCCCCCGGTGCCTCTGTATAATTCTGAATCCCCTGTGGAATGTAGCCTTTGACTCGAATGTGTGTCAGCATGGGAAACTGCAATAATTAGAACCAAATTATGCACAAACACAGATTTACAGATATGACTTGACTAGCACGCAAGTATAAAGGTCCAAGCACCCTGACGCAAACCACAAACCATGTCACCAACCATGTGTGAGAGAAGAACAGATAAACAGGAGAATCAGAGACGTGTTTTCCAAAATGGCAGGTTTGTCCAGCATAACATATTTGTCAGCCTAATTCTTGTTTATATTTGGTCTTTTTTAGATATATATCAAACACAACTGTAAATTAAACCTGTTTTGCACTGAGCTTATACTGTGCGTCATGTACTATGATTCTTGTTCTACCTATTGTGTTGCTGTGCCTCATCTGCTGTGACTCTGTCTGTCTCTTAGACCCCACCAACAACAGGGATAGGACCTTGGAAACATGGGACCCAGAGTCGCTCACCTGCTCCATCACAGGATCAGGTTACCTCCAAATACACCCTGAAACCTGCCAGACGCTTCTCCGCGCAAGCTCTTCTCTCCTTTCTGAGGATATGTAATGGCGGACATATTGGAAGTCGCTCGCCCGTGTGATTTCAAATCTGCGCGCGTGAGTGAACGCCTGTGACCAAAGACAGAGCGTGTGGTCTACTTCCATTCGCTCTTCTATTTATGTCTCAAATCAATCCCCCCGGAGTGTAACAATACCTATTTCTCTCTGTATAATTGGACTTGGATGACAGGCACATCTGAAGTTGGCGGATGAAAGCCCCCTTCTGACAATGGCGTGTCTGGCCTGTGACATGACTTGAATGAGGAAGAGATAACAGCTGCCATATACTGTCGCGAGCGTGCGTGTGCAAACTCGCACGCATAGAGGTGCCCAAAGACTGAGATAAGCAAAAAAGGCAGCAGAGCTGATGGGCGTAACACTACTCACACTCTCTCTCTCTCTCTCTCTCTCTCTCTCTCTCTCTCTCTCTCTCACATTGTTCAGAGTAGATAGTGGGCAGAGAGAAATGATGTAATTTGTATAATGATCTGAAGTCTGCACTTAAAACACTTGGTCTGCGCAATCAGAAATAAGCTTAAAATTGATTGTGCTGCAGCGAAGGCAAATATTTGTTATTCTGCTTGCTGTGCAGAACAGCAGCGTGACAGACTGTACGTTTGAATAGCTGCCAGTGGAACAAATTATTATTCAATTTCCCAGTATTCTGGTTCGCCTATTTATATCTGCGTGTGAGGGTGTGAATGTAATATCCTTTGTACCGATGCATCTAAACCCACACACGGTGATTAGATCACACATACACACGCGCACACATACACATATGCTAACAGACCGCGAATAAAGACCTGTGAACGCATCTCCAAATAGCACTGACAAGGATATATACAGTAGATATAGATGTGTATGTATGTATGTATGTATGTATGTTTGTATGTATGTATGTATGTGTATGTATGTGAAGCCAGATTGTCAAGTTGACCCAAAGACACAGAGTGTATTTGCAGTTCGCGTGGTCACCTGGGAAACCATAATTACCAAAACCAAGAGTCCCTTCCACTCTTCCTAAGCTCCTTTCTTCCTTCTCTCACCGCCGTCTCTCTCTCTCCCCCTTGTTCTCTGTTTTTATTCTCTTTCCTCTCCTGTCATCGCTCTCCGTTGTGCGGTCAGCCAAGTAAACATTTCGGAGAAACTGTCAGTGATTTCCATCCTCACCCCGGTGTCACACCAGCCTAAAAGTTTAATATTCTTTTAAAATACGTCAGAGCCAGTGGTGGAACACGACGTGGTGCCGAATCAATAATAGCACAAGGCCCAGACTGTCGTGTTTTTCTGACCAAAATATTGATTTATCTCCCTGCGTTAGCTTTATTCATACACCCTAATGACACCCTCTGTGTCACATCACATACGACAACAACGGCCTGTGTACGTAGAAGTGCAAAGAAGGCAGGGAAGTCGTATAATAGCGTCCATTTATCAATATGACACAATGTCTAAAAGTGATTGGTTTTCATTTTGTCCTTTAAATCCCCTTCACATGCTGAACGTGTTCTTGTGGAATATTTATTTCTCACTGTATAACGTGACAACCATCATTTAGAACAATGATTTATTCTACTGAAATAGTTCCCGCAGCCTGTGAGCAAAGATGCAGACCGTGAAAAAGCAGGTGAACAAATATATTAAGAGCAAAACATTAATCATGCCCCAATTTAATTTTGAGGACACGGAACAAATGAGATATTTCAGGAATAATTCCCTGCTTTCTTCAAAAAAAAAAGAGAAAAAAAAGAAAAATCCCATTTCAGGTACCCAGAGTTCTCACTCTGTTCACAAAGAGGTGGACAGAGATTCAACAACAATTCCGAACAACACTCACAACCATAAATAACACTTATTTGCAACTTATATTGTTGGATTTATGGCATCGCTGTCAGAGGGTTGATTCCTCCTTGTGAAGTTCAGAGGCTGTAGTTTGCGACGTTGCATTGGATTGCATCCGACTGTGACAGATCCATGTGACATTTGTGATGTTTTGCCTCATTTCCCCCGTTTGTCAATGCAGCCGCAACATACCATGAACACTTTGTCATATGATGTCATTCAATGCAACACCGCAACAGCGACTACAGCCTGAAGAACTACCATAAAGTTGAATCAGCACATACTAGTACAGGTGGTACTAGTACTAATAGTATTGGATTAATGGGATCATGCGGTTACTGGTGATATTGTCTCCATCTGTTTCACACATTAGAGAGAAGCACGTCATTTATTATGGATGGTATGGTCGAGTGTGTGTGAGGCTGTATGACGTGACGACCAGAGGAAATGATTTAATGTTTTCTTCCACAGCCGAGTGTATCCATCATATTGTGCTTCCCTGACACGTTGGTCAGCAGCAGTAGGTGGTATGATGAGGCTGAAGTGTAAGTGGCTTTTAGAATGCTGGATAGCCTGTCAGGGAGAGGCCCTTAGGGGAACGTCTTCACACCATGTCTGGTTGCAGAATGGCCTTTACACAGTCTCTCTCTTTCAATCTCAGTCTGGGCCCGCATGTGTGTGAGAGTGTGTGTGTGTGTGTATAGCGGCTCATCTCTCTTGTTTCCTATGTGTGTAAAAGTGCGCGCGCGAGAGAGAGAGAGAGAGAGAGAGTTAGTGGGTGGGTGGGTGTAAATCTCTGTCCGGCAGGATGCTGGGATGGGTGTTTGGGGACTGGTTGGAGATCTGGCTCACAGGAGCTCAGATTGATGAAGTGATGGTGATGGATGGAGGTAATAAAGGCCTGGATGTCCTGTCTGTTGCCAGTGATGAGGCCGCTATGAATCACCCGTCTGGGGCCGCTGAACATGACGCTGCTCAATCCTCAGGCTCTTCCGCGCTACCACCACCACCAACATCACCACCCCCCTTCCGCCCATCCTCCTTTCACCTCCTCCCCCGTGTGACTCGCCATCACCGAGAGGAGATTGCTGCCTGAATGGAACAAAGTGCAAACATTCAGCCAACAACGACAACAACAACATGCCATTACTGTATCAATCTGTGCTGATGCATCCTTTGAAAGACGTAATGCCGCTTGTTTATCCGCTCCCTTTAACACAGACGCACACAGTTCAAAGCGCTGCACACTGCTCATTAATTTCGTGTCTAAACAACACTTGTTGAGTGATTGCAAATGCAAATGCAAATGCGAATCATGCGGAGAAAAAAAATCCAATCAACTCAGTCAGACACTTCTCCTGAATAGGGTCATTTGAATAAAGAAGGGCATTTGAAATTGCAGTGTTTGTGTCAACATAATAAGATAATGATCTGAGATAATAATTGGTAGTTGGATGCTGGGGTGCTGTGTTGTGGCCCGTGAGGTTTGGTGGCAAGGACCTCCCGTGATAGAAGAAGCAGCATGAGGGCTTTGGAAGAGGCACCATGCTGTTGGCTGCACAATTCTTCACCGCGCCATGAATATTCATCCGGCTCTCTCTATTTCCTTCAGGGTTTGTGAAAACATGTCTGCATTAAGCCTCTTCTGTGCACTGCTGTTTGAAGACACCTGAACCTTCTGGCCTCTCATTACCAGACTGCAAGCTTGCTGCCCTGCACTCAGCTACCTGCCAGGGAGGAAAAGCCACACTTCATTAAAATAGAAAGGAGACGCTCTGGCTCTATGCACTAACAAGCCACGGGTCAGACAGTCAGATGATTGTGAATTTGCCCCTTCGCACGAGTCCGTAGAGGTCAAGCTTGGTGTTTGCAGATGGGGATTTGCTCTCTAACGTGGGCACGTGGCGAGGGGACACAGGTATTTGCCAGCCTAGGTCGGGTGTGTGTGGAACCGGTCTGGAGCCTGTTGTTAGCAATTTAAGAGCATTTGCTGTGTCTTTTCCTCCCCCGCTCTTCTCCTTGACAGGAGCCCAGAGTGCCATGGATTGCTTTCTGGGGAATCTTTTCAGTGCTTTATCAGACCTGCAGGCTTCTCTGTGCTGTCCCCAGATTACAGTTTAGGGAGGGGGAGCATTTGACTGACAGGCCTTGGCCTCAGCGGTCCCTGGGGGGAGGGGGGATGGGGGGGTTTGTGATGGCTGCACTGACTCGCACTTCTCTTACAATTTTCTCCAGGCTAGTTTCAGACTGTCAGGCTGACAGAGCTCTTTCTGCATAATTCATTAGATCTCCGCTCTTTTTCACTATTGGCTGCTATGTGGTAGGCACCATCGCGCCTTTGTTTAAGACGAAAGAGTAATGGAGCTTGTCACAATATGTTAACAGAGTTAATTGTTCACAGCAACAGTTTGGAAACAACTTCATTTCAAATTGGCCATTCCACAAGTCCATTGAAAGCATAGTTAATAAGGAAGCTTACAAAAACCAAACATGTAGTAACATTTGGCTTATAGCATTAATGGGTTTATTGGCGAGCGACATCAGAGCAATCCAATAAACAGCTTCGGCAATAAGACCGAGTATACAAACTAGATACTAACTGAAGCCAAACATGTTGCTACTAGACTGATGAATATTGTGGATCTGACTGCTCTGCATGTATGTGACACATACACAGCATTGCAATGTCTGTAAATTTATACATTGTAATTTCTGGCATATATTCAATAAAGAATACATAATTATCAGTAACCCTCTAAGGATGAATATAACTTGAACCTCGACTCTTCATGCCAATAGAATGCAATAATGATTGAAGGCGTGATTGCCAGATATTTCTACCTGTGTGCTAAGAATATTAGGTTATGTAAGCTAAAAGATTGCATTACATTCAATCATTTCTTTCTAAGACATAACCACTGGTTAGCACTTAGAGGTCCTTCACAGTGACCAGCTGATGTACAGCAGTTCGTTTCAGTTTGCCGTCAGTGATTGTTTGTGGTTTTGATCTACAATATGGTCAACTGATGGCAAAAGTGCCTTTGAGCAAACCAATTTGCAACTCGTGTATGTTTATGGGGGAGCAGACTTGCAGTTTTTGTTTGATGGTGTGTGTGCATCCTTGCATACAGCTCATGTGCATTTATGTTGTCAACTTTAAGTGCATTTCATATACAGGAAATACAATTTTAAGTGCAATTACTTGACTAATTCCGTTCGGTTGAAGAGGCTTCACTGTTCATCTAAAAGGCTTCTTCCTATCAGTTCAGTGTGGGAAACAATGCATTTATAATACATTTAAGACTCATTTCTGAATTTAATTAAAACTTGTTTGTACAACACTATCATAAGGGACTTTACCATGTGTATGAATGGTGCACTAGTTAGCACATCGTTTGAGTCTTTTAGCTACTTAAAGAACATATTTTGCTTGTTGTTGGAAAAGTCCTTGCAGACGCCAAACCCAGGTTTACTCTGAGGAATACGTGCAGGTGAAGAATAACACTTTCATAGAATGAGATCTGTAGGAAGCAGACATCCCTAAGTGAGAGAACAGTGCCCCCTGCTGGGTAGTATGTTCCCTTCAGCCAGATGACCAAAGGATGTGCAACATGCTTTCACAATCATACTATAAATCTATGCATGTCATGTATAGATGTAGTTTGTTTACATTACCATATTCCCCAGCACCATGTGTGGTTTGTGAGGGTGCAGCCTGCAAGGAAAACCCAGACAATTAAAAAGAGCAATCACTTTTAACAGATCAACCAAACAAAGTTCCGTTCCTCTTTAGTTTGTTCTTTATTACACATTAAATAGGAGTGGTGAGATTCATGGCAAAAAATAGACTCATTTGAGATCAGATCACCACTCAACACTGCCCACAACAGGTGTGTAAAGTGGTCATTCATTCACTTCCCGAGACCTGGACCCAGTCACACTCCCTAGTCACATACACAGAGTGGAGCCAAACTCCATTAAAGCAACATTCATTTAGACACACCAACGAAATGAAGCACAATTTACAAAATATGCACCTTTCAGTATCACAACTATACAAAGGTTGTTAAAATACGATCCAGGTATAAATGATACATTTCAGATATCAGCTGTTGGCACGCAATAAAGGAAGAGGAACATTTCAACCATTTCGGTACAACTACTTTTGAAACAGTATTGTTAAGAGGGTTCCATAATTAAAATTGCATTAACAGTTATCTTCTACTTCATGGAAAGAAAAAGAAAGGGGTAATAAACTGGGTCAAGATTCATTAATCCTGAAAGCAAAATGCATCATGTCTGGGTTCTCTGTGTCAATAACTTTGCTCCCACAGAACAGCATTTTGTGTATTTCTTGAGGAGGCCCAAGACAAAGGAAGTGTTGTCTCGGTTTTCTTACCTAAATGTAGCACCTAATGCAAACATGAGGCAAAACAGGGGGGAACAAATAAGCTGGTGTGGGTGAAATATGTGTTGATCTGGGAAGGAAACTAGGACTTTTTATATATTCAAACCATTTTCTCAACAACAAAAAAAAAAAACAATTTTATGGCAATAATTGCCTCATTTACAAGAATTGGTTCCAGTTACATTGCTTCAATACACCTGTTTTGGGAGAGAATTGTGTAGCTGGACAATCATTTCCATTGCATTTCCTTGTCAAATTCGTTGAGCCTCGGTGACGCCATCTATGGGAAACATCCCTGAAAGCTGTTGAGAGGATGCTTTGGGCTTATATAGCTCCATCATATGTGATCAAGCCAGCAGCTTAGGGAAACTTTCAAGGCCTGTTTAGTCCATCTGGGTCACTTATGGTCAGCTAATGGAGAATCAGGATTTAACCAAATACCAATGTGTAAAAATCCGCTGATAAGGGCCACATACTGTTCAAACAAAGTACTGGAGCTGGAGGATGGATACAGGTTCTGCTTTTCATTGCCTTGTAACAAATATCAATACAATGAGTGCTGTCAGTATGAATAAAAACAATCTTGCTGCAGTCGATCTTAAGGGTAAAGAAAGCAGGAAAGATGCGATCGGTGAAGTCAAACAAGCTGTAAGACACAAGCTTGTGATGAGGTGTGAACCTTTGCGACATAACATGACGACATACTGCAATACGGAGCTGCTAGTCCAACTTTAATGTCCCAAAATGTCCAATCTGAAGTAGAGTTTAGTAATCCGTTAGGCACATCCCGCCTTTCCTTTCTATTAATTTGTCACGCGTCAAATCAAAATTCCAATCGTTTCACTGCCAAAAAATACTGATCACTGTATAAACTGAGACTGTGATGTCCGATTGGGGTCAGAGTTCCTTATTGCTCTGTTAAATGTATCATACAGAGGCCGTTTGCAGTCCCCGTGTCATCTGGGACACAGCGCATGCAAAGAAACTAAAAGTCCCACGTAGGCAAGAAATCACTCCCCACACGATACAAAGCAAAGGAATCAATAGCTAATTAGGGTGTTAAAACATTTGGAGAAGAGTTTCACATGCATACTGTTATCAGTGACAAAACTAAGTCATAGCGAGAGCTCTGAAGCAGGAGGGAGGGCGGGGCGGGGCGGGGGAGGGGCATTACACAGTGGCAGGGACATTTGGATTTCGTACAGCTGAACGTTGGATCCTTTTCCTCCCGTCTACTTTGTCTCACTGAACTGGGAGGGGAACGTTTAACTCTTTGGCATCCTGTACTTGAAAGGACATCACAAGCCTTTTTACAGCTCGTGGAACTTTCAGAGTAAAGGAAACAAAAACAAAAATAGGTTTTTCACCAAATTGTTCCCAAAAAAATTGAGTAGTGAAACCGTTTGCGTCACACAACTCCTCAGTTATAAAATGATACCCAATTTAACAACCGACCTAGAAAATCAAAACCGTTTTAACACATGTGGGCAACTGGCACTTTAACAGTAAATAAAGCTTATTGGTGTCCAAGTAGCAAATAAAAAGGCAAAAACAAAAATCGGGTCATTTTAGTATTCAGGATGGTGGGTACTGAGAAAGAGGCTAATAATTTAGTGTAATGTACAAAATGTATTATTTTAACTGTTCAACATAGTTTGTTTAGTCTGTCTTGAAAAGGGCTGATTATTCACATAAGTGTGCACTTGGACTTGTTCTTCTTTTTCTTCTTTTTGCCCTCCTTGCTCATCTTCTCCTTATGCTTCCGGATTTCTCGCACTAATGTGTAAAAGGCATCATCGACGCCCTGGAAAGAAAGAATGAAAACAAGGCACGGTTACAACAGAATAAACAAGATGTGGAATGACTTAATACAGTGTGACGGCAATAAATGATTTAAGTGAATGTGTTCGTCCCGCCTTTATTCTGGAGTTGAGTTTCAATCGCTGCATAATTTAAATGGTTATCCCACTCAGATGAAGAATAATTTGGACGGACTGAACATTAGCCGACTTGTTAAACATTTAGACATCCCAAAGCAGATTCATTTGCCAGGGTTCCCCCCCTTAAATGTTTGAGACACGCAGCGAACAAACATGTCTGTAACTAAGTCGAGCAGTTAAAACTCTGTGCTCCCCGCTGACAACAGAGCGTCTGCTGATGTCACACTAAGGCAAGAGTCTGCTCGATGGAGCAATAAGTGTGATGTGGGATCAGTACAAAGAGCAAAGAGCCCGAGGTCACGTCAGGCTGGGACAAAGACGGCGAGAAAGGAAAGAATCAAAGAAAATCAGATTTGTGTTTGAAAACAACAATAACTTCAAAAACATCCGCATTCACAAATACAAACACAGACACACACAGAGCACTTTTGTTCGTAAACACATCTACCAACTCCTTATCACACATCATCCTTAGAAACATTGCAGCACATGATTCGGTCCCAGATTCACCACAAGTTTCAATTAATCAACGAGACGGCTGGCCAGCCCCCCAAAGCCCCTTTCTGCACCTTGATTTCAGCAGATTAGATCATGAATCAGCAATTGATAAACAAACAAAGAGAGGAAGTGATCAGCTGTTGCCAAGCTGCCCGTTAAGAGCCTCACCACGACCCCCAAGGAGAAACCATCAGGTTAGCTGGAAGAGTCCCATGAAGCAGCAGTTCTCGCTGTGCGCCAGTGTGACCCCCCCGCCCATTTCCAACAAACCCCACTAACGACAAAACACACACACACACACAGACACACACAGACACACAGAGCTAGTGGGGGCGCGGCTGCATACACTTACCCCTTTCACATCACAACACACTTTTTAAGCTTGACACAGCGCGGAGTCTTTTCTTCCTTGCTGAGCTTATTGAGCCGGTACAGCCTGATCTCCCGTACCAGAGTGTAAAAGGCATCTTCCACTCTCTGCAGTATGAGACAATTCTGCTCAATGTTGGAGGCATATACAGGAGGACACACACTGCATTGGGTTACTGTTACAGCCTGCCGATACACTGCGGAGGTGCGCCGCCGGGATGTTGGGGGGGGGCTTCCACTTCTACTTACATCCAAACTTCAAAGTGCGTTTATTTAAGTACATGTGCTGTTTGGGGTCGTCTCAATTTGGAAGAAAAATACAAAAAAAATCCCTGGGGAAGTTTGATGTGTGATTGCACTGAGATTTAAGAAAACACCAAGTGGCTTTGAGTGTTAGTGGCATCATGTGGAGAGTCAATTATTTGTACATTCAGCTGAAGAAAAAGGGAAGGAATGAATCATGGTGTGGACAGGACCCGCCCCCAACCCCTCCACCCCCTCACCAGGAGCTGTGATTGACCCCCCGATCACCAGGAAAGGATACACAGAGTTGCACTGATCTGGCGGCGCAGATATAAGCGACTATGCCACAGCTAAGATTCCAACACCAAGTCACGTTTACAGCAACCAGTAAGGAGAATCACACACCAACCCTCAGACTCATTACTGACCATTTTCCCTTTCATGCAGATTCCACGCCACGTATTTACTGATTATTTTTTTTACAATGTGGGATCCCTTACAGATTGAACTGACTTTGTGTGTCTGTTGCAGAGTAGCATGCAATCATTACATTATCACCCACAAATTCAAATTTCAATCAACCAAAGAGGATTTAGCGATTCAGAGCAACTGCCCAAAACATTTCCAAGCAAAATTATGTTTAAGAATAAAAAAAAAAAAGACCCTTAGAGCCACTGAATGTAACAAATCAACAGCACCACATGAGACTTTAGCAGCCTGATGGAAGGACACCTGCCACAGTTACTAAGAGCTTATCCCTCTTTAATAATTTAAACAGATTCTGCAGAGAAAATGACAGGACTGCTGTATCTATTAAACCATATTAACCCCAAAGACCGCATGCTACGTCTCACCAATTCAACTCTGCAGAACTGCGGTGGGAGCGCTTACGACAGTTTTGTGACTTAACACCAACAAAATGTTTCAGGTTAAAAAGTGTCTGTCGCCCGTCTCTTCTCCCTTTCTGGCTCGACTCTCACCTGTCTGGTTTTGGCTGAGGTCTCAATAAAGGGAATGCCATAGCTGCGTGCTAAGTCCTGAGCCTGCTTGGTGTCCACTGTCCGGGATGGGAGGTCACACTTGTTCCCCACCAAGACCATGGGAACGTCCTCGGAGTCCTTCACCCGCTTGATCTGTTCTCTGGATCGAAATGAAGGTGAAAAGGGGGGAGAAACGGGTGTCACAATTTGACAGCGTCTTTTTGAGAGACACTAACTTGAGCGACCCCAACTAAGACCAATATGTCACGTAAACAACAATACATTATCAGAGACGAGAGGACACTGTATATTTCTGCAGTCTTCTGGTTGAGTCCCTCATGGACTTGATGAGGTCTACTGACTGGGTCTTAGCTCACCTATAGTGGTGAATGTCCTCAAAGGATTTGGTGTTGTTGATGGCAAAGACACAAAGGAAGCCCTCCCCTGTCCTCATGTACTGGTCCCTCATGGCGCTGTACTCCTCCTGACCTGCAGTGTCCAGGATGTCAAGCAGACACGTCTCGCCGTCGATCACGACCTGCTTTCTGTACGAGTCCTGAAAAAAAGGAACGGGGCGGGGGGTTGGAGATTAAGTCCAATCCCACAAAAGCAATAAATGTGAGGATAATGATGATGTGTATAAAACATGCATTAAACGGTAACGATGACAGGATGCATCTATAACAATTCTCAGAGATTTAGATCTTAGCCGCACAAGTGCCATTAAATAATCAAGCTGGTGTTCATCTCAGTGACACTTGTGGCAGGATAATGTGTTTTGCAATTATTATTTTATTACCAATTTAAACGGACATTGTTGTCGTAATGTTAAGATGCAGAATGGCTCAGTAGGCGGCAGCATCATTTCACACCAAGGTCCCGGGTTTAAACTGTAAATGTGCCCTGCACCCTCACCCAGTGCATGCTGGGACTTTTGTCAATACTCCATCTCCCTCAATACAAATTTGATTATTTTCTGATGCGATTATTCACTTTTGTTCATCATTGTTTTGATAGATTCAATTTTCTAAGAGCCAAGCTGCATCTCCTTACAGTGACGGAAAAATAAGAAAAGATTAAAAATCGTTCAGATATTATTTGGGAGTGAATTGTTCTGTAGTGGAGCTCAAACTAACAATAGTACAGAAATAAGGATGGATAATTATAGTGTGAGTGCACACAGCAGCAGAGGAAAGTAGGCCAGCAGACACACACACACACACAGTCATCAAAAACCTGTTTGGCATCTTTCAAGACTTAACCCAGAAAAACGTGTTGTACCTGATTTCTTCATCTTTTGGTGGAGTTTCACACTGCTCATAACAACACACACACACACAACACACAGCATTGACGCGCACACGCATGCGCATTCACACGCATGCAAATGTTCTTTACCTCAATTGTGGGATCATATTCGTCGACAAAATGGTTCTGGATGAGTTGGATGGTAAGTGCACTCTTGCCCACGCCTCCAGCTCCCACCACAACAAGTTTATATTCTGTCATGATTCACCTGGAAAACAAACAACAACATCAAATCTGTTTCAATTCCACATTATTTTTAGACATTTTCACAGCTGCCTAATAATTTGGCACAGTCTTAACTTCAAATCAAGATTTTTGGATGGGGTGTGGCTTGTACTGTCCACTTAAGAATGACATCTTTGCTTACTTCCATTTGGTAAAATCTCCCCTTCTCTAAAAACATTAAATTCTTTGCTACTCTTCATTTCTGTCCAACAAGCTGTTGGCTTGCTGTTAAATCTCTGTTTTCCGTATCCATAGACTGAGCAAATGTTTGTGTACTGACATCACCCGTGAGTGTAACTCATACAGCCTTTGGTTTAAAAAAAAGTAGTACTATGCATTTAATAACACTCCTGGTTCATTGGGAATCAATTTCATACCCATCATGTTTGTTTTTTTTACTATTCATTCTACCTTTTTTTTTACATCCCAGGTGAAACTTCAATCACCACAAGCAGAATCTGGTGAC
This sequence comes from Genypterus blacodes, assembly GCF_046128005.1. Classification (NCBI taxonomy): domain Eukaryota; kingdom Metazoa; phylum Chordata; class Actinopteri; order Ophidiiformes; family Ophidiidae; genus Genypterus; species Genypterus blacodes. Next base: position 3,815,021 of record NW_027466834.1, read on the forward strand.
ATTGCACCTGCATTAGACTGAACTGAACTCTTTCAAACACTGTAAACCTGCTACGGGATTGAGAAAAATGAAATGGAAAACGAAAAGGAATTCTAACCAGTGACATAATGCCATCTGTGACATAAAAATAACGATCACATCGCTATCAGTCTTGTACTTCAACGAGTGTATGGACATGCATTCAACGGTCAAATGTCTCTGTTTAACAACACGTTTGAGTGGCACTTTCTGAATAACAGCAACACAACAAAAGCTAACCCCAGACAGAAATCCATAACAGTACATTAAGGCTCCAGAATTGACAAGCAACTGGCAGGCTCTCTGCTGTCAAACTGCTTTGTAGAGCAGAAGCCATCGATAATGGCAGTGGCAGTGCTTTTTCAGAAGTTACCATACAGCACACAGCTCTGCACAGCCTGCAGTCAGGGAGGGGTAACCAACTAAAATAGAAATTGTGCCACAATAGTAAGTGTTACAGAGACTTTAAATGTTCAATTATATGCACAAAATTCTACACCATAATACAGTGCAGTGATTGGGCAGTTGCTTTTACTGCAGGTTGTGCATTATACAAACCTGCAGTAAAAGATATTGTCATAAACACTCTTATCTTTAGTAGGTAATGCCAGCAAAGTCACAGACATTCCAAGGAACACTTTGACGTTGTCTTCCACATGCTTGTCCGAGTAAATACTGCCACCAAGTAATACATTGAATTAAAAATTACAACTTATTACTTGGTCGGAAAGTGTTACAGGTGGTCAGTCAGTAGTCAAACCCAGTCACAGCATACAGAGATGAAGTAAGGAAGGAGTCAGAAACTCATTTGCACCATAGCCAGGATATTAAATTGCTTGTAGATTTTCACTTGCTACCATTTTGTGCAATAATTACAGTTCTTTTCTTGTTAGAACAACAAAATGTGTGATGTAAACAAACATTTAACATTGTATATCCTAGTGTCCAACCAATGCGAGTTGTGTCCTGGTTAAATGTGTCTTTTAACGTGTTTGACTGCGTGTCATGGTTGCTGTGGCCTTACGCACACACCTTTTATTTACCACTCAGAACAGCTAAGTCAGATCCAACCAAATGCTGCGTTTATCAGATATTCATCAAGATTCAAGCGGTGATGACTAATTGTGCTATATGTTATTTTTCACGGATGACACTAAGGATACTTTGAAACAGTTACTCTACAATGTAACTATGTAGGGTGAAGCCTCAGCATGTACTGTTAAACTGGGCAACAGCAGTTAAATCGTGCTTTTAAGTCGAAAGGAATTTGGTTTAAATCCACCTTCGTAACCCCACGGGGTTGCCAGATTGGGTTGGTAGTCAGCGTCCTGAGACCTAAGAGGGCTGTGGACACTGTTTAAACTGGTTGGCTAACTTAGCATTGACTCGTCCACAGCCTCAAAACTAAGCTAACAAACGCCCTTTTAGCTATTATCGCGCGAGTTACTCAAGTTGTGCATCAAAATGCAACAAAACCGCATAGACAGTGACGGTTTATCGAACAAAATCCAGTACGAATCAGTGAGAGGGGTCGGGCAGCTTTTAAGCCGCCACAGAGAGGCTAGCTCAAAGGTCTGCATTGCAGGGCCAGACATTAGGTTAACAATTGGGCGTAGTTTGCAGTGACACCGATAAGTAATAATACCTAAATAAGACTGTCGTTCGGCGGTCCTAATGCTTATAATTTACCCATATTCTAAGTTGTGAGTAAAATGTTGCAACAGTCAAACACTAAACTGACATACACGTATAAATCTTACCCGTTTTACCTTTTAGCGTGTGGAGTTCCGCGTCCGAAGTAGCGACCAAAGAAGTCAAGCTGATAATCCTCCTTTGTCACTCGATCTCTGCATTTCCTATTTCACACCGAAACGCCTGCATTTAACTCGGTTTCCGTTGTTTCAGAAGCAAGCGGTACCATGTAAAAGTGAGCAAATTATTCGATTGAACTTTCCATTTGATCCAGCGTCCGGCCTAGCTGCTCAGGTTGGCCTCCTTTACGCGAATATGGGCGGATACCGGGGCGCACTTTACCCAGAAAGCATAGCTGGGGGTTTCAACCGGTTCTGGGCATATCGCTTGACTCTTCACGCACCAGTGTGAAATGTCTTATTGTCCCTCTTTGTTATTTAAATGATCACGCATGAGTTTGTCTTGTTGATTTTTGAGCGGGCTAACATGAGCCCCGGCTATCTTAAATTATAATGTTTAAATTAGCTACGTGTCTACTGTTTAGACCATGACAAAATCTACTTGAAAATCACGTTATAATTCATTTACAAGCAAAACTAAATGTGGTAATTATTTCAACTATTTAGGTCACATGGTGTCAATTTCAGGACATCTCCTTTCTGGAGTACGGCTCCCTGCTGCAGAGTCAACAAAGCCTAGGGGGCGACTCCACTATATATAGGCTCTAAATATAACTAGAATGAGCTGGACCGACGTCATTCCCAGGCAAGGAAATGATTTGGCAATCCCATGTCAGTTTCCCGAAAGCGTTTCCTCGGCTCCTGAGTGCGCAGTGTTTGTGCATAAAGACTTTCTGCGTGAACACACTGCTGAAACCTAATTCAATTTCAAAGAAGACAAGGGGAAGTTTTAAATTATCAACGCTTTACGATACATTTTGTAAATATTTTAAAGCGAAGCTGCGTTTGAGGGACTGTACACCACAATCAAAACCACAAAAAAATCCTAACGTTTACCAAATAAAAACTTTTTATATTTTTGTTTTAGCCTAAACATTTGGCAAAAACGATATTGAGATTTAATTTGGGAATTGGATAGAAATAGTAAAGGGACTAATATATATAGGTACAATAGATATTTTTAACGAGCGTAAAACATTTGCAAGACACAAATAACGCAGACACGCTAGGGGTCGCTATTCACGTTTTAGCTACAGCTCTGCACACCAAGGCTTTGTGGTTAAATAAGAAACACTTAAAGCAAAGTTTAAAATAGGATTATTTTCCTCATTTTTTAAAATCTGGATAATATTTTAGGTATCTTGCATTACATACGATACTAAGAACAATAATAATCATTATTATTAGCTGTAGTAGTAGTAGTGTTTGTAGTAGTAGTAGTAGTAGTAGTAGTAGTAGTTGTAGTTGTAGTTGTAGTTGTTTGAGACAAGAAATGCAGCCCAACATAATTTGCATTTAACAATTTAAAATACCTCAAAGGAGAAGCAGAACATTTCAACAAAACATTCACCTACACGTTAAAAAGAAAGAGGGTTAAATAAGTTAAATAAGTTTTTCAATTTATGTCATTATAAATGATAAATATATATAATAATATATAATAAATGATATATGGTTGAAAAACAATCTTAGAAATTACTAAACTAAACAGTAGACTCTACAACAGATTTAGCAGACTAAGGGCCCCATGAAATGATAACAGTTTGGACAGACCCGATTTAGTTTGATGGGTCACAGGCCTCTCACAGTCATCCAGACTTCAGAGTACATTATTATATTCCTGAATTAATGTATTCATCAATAATATGATTGATTCACAATGACCCTCCCAACACCACCACCTCACACATACACTCACAGGCTCACAAGACATAGAACGAACTACCTCCATACCTGCCACAAGGGGGCTGTAAACCTCTATTTATATGAGTACCGTTGCCAAAGCTGCAGTTCAAAAGCAGCTGTGTAATAATAACTTCTAATCTCGGCAATTTAACGTGCAAGTATACGTCATCATCTCTGATCTGTAACTGTGTCTAATGTGGTGAGGGTGGGGAAGGATATATTCAATAATTGAATGGTGGCACCACATATGATGAAAGAAAAATTAACGATTGCAACTATTTGTATGCTTTTTATCTTTAAATTAGACCCTTCAAACAAGTCTACAAGCTTAGAGGTCAGATTTGAGGGATTTTGGACTGATGACCCTAGCATTTCATGACAGTTATAATCAAAAATAAGTGTGTAAATATAATTTTTCCTAATAATGTGTCACAAAAAGCACCAACGCGTTGCTGCAATGTTCACTCCAGCAAATAATCATGTAAAGCTACAACCATCCAACATTAGACTAAATGGAACATAACTGCATAACGTAATCGTATAATTGGTCGATCCATGATCTCGTCTATTTAAACATCCATCCATTGTTCAAATTCTGGAAGTGAGAAAGTTTGGGATGCAGAGCTCTGCACCTCCTCCACCTCCTACTCTTGCTCCTCTGCCTCCCGTCAGAGTGTATTGCAGCTTTAAACAGTCCACAATGCCTTGCGGTGTCCCAGTTCCAATGTATTTACCAGCAGGAGTAAAGAAACGGGGAGAGGGGCTTTTTCCGCAGCTCACTGGTGAGACTGCAAAGACTAGCGCACACTGAGCACACACAAACTTTTCGACTGCGGATCCAAAGGCAAATGTTCTTCTTTCAAACGCGATCGTTGCCTTCTGCGCTCTTTTGTGTGCAACATCCAGAGGTTACTTTGTCGCAATTCCACTGGAAGTGATTTACTGGGCGACGGTGAAGACATCAGGGTAGGTTTTGCGGAATTGACGCCTTTACCTGCTTTTCCCTTTAAACTTCACTTCGGATAGCGAAGCACCGAGTATCCCGCCTCGTAACATAAAGGTAAGAAATGTTACCTTCTAAACATACACGCCTGATTCTGTCAGGATTTGCTGCGGCTCAGCCCGTTATAGTTGGGAAGCTGGAATAACGGAAACATTTCCAGTGGAAGAGTAGTTAGGCGACTCCGAAGCACCACCTCAGCCTGTTATCGCCATTTCTCCAGCCTCGTCCCCCCCTGAAAACAACAATAAAAGGCTGGATGTCAAAGGTATTTTAAAGCCAAAAGATATGTTCTGTTTCTCGGGTCAGCTCTGCTTTCACGCCGAACACGCAGTTTTTGTTTAGTTTGTGAAATAACCTTTTCTAAACATTCAAGTTGGTCTCAGTTGATTCAGAGCTCAATGGAAAACATTTTGTTGCAGTTACTCACCAGATTCAAAGTCGATAACAACACTGTTTAGCACACAATATACATATAAAATCACTTACAGTTCATTTCATTTGAGAGGTCTTCTTAGAAATACTCGCAAAAGCAACCTGTGGAGACACGCAGGAGGCAGGTCAACAGTCATGTGTTACACTTTACATCGCTGCTTTTAATTCAGAAATACAATTGTGGGATTTACAGGCCTTTGTCAATCTTTATTTGTGTCTTTATTGGCATTTGCAAATTAAAATGTTAAAAGTTTGGGCAATTTTTCTCTCTTGAGTGATTGCCACCTGCCATAATAAAACACGTTCAGCTCTGTAAATCTCTGTAAATGTCCTGTGTGGTCCTTTCTGGATAGTTGATACTGTGGAGACTCTGGTGTCAGGCCTGCGTGGTGCTCTTACTCTGTCCTGGTGCAGGATCTTGCTGCTGGCCCCCGCTGGCTTCTTCCAAGCCAGCCCCTGAGCAGTCAGTGAATATGGCAAAGGAACAAAGGCGGCATTATGGCTGGCTGAGCGTGCTGTCCAGATGTTCCAGATCCTGCCAGTGCTGACCTCCCTAAATGGTGGAAGCTGCTCCAGTGTCTAATAGTTCAATATCAGCCAGGCAGAGAGAAAGAGAGAGGGAGAGAGAGAGACTTGCTCCGGGGCAGGGGCCACTAGAAAGCTTACAGCATCAGAGTGTGTTGTCTGCAGCAGGACTGGTTTAATCCCAAAACAGCTCAGATTCCTGGCTGCAAGAAATCTGTTGGATAAAACTTCCTTGTTCTTATGTTGTTTTCTAGTGAATTATTGCGTTGTTGTTGTTTTGTTAGCAGATTTGGTCTCTTGTAGTGTCTCTTGTAATGGGCAATATGTGATCTACACTGGAGGCAGTATGTGTCATTATGTGGAAACTAACTAAACAAAGTCAGTAATTACTAAGAGGAAGGCACTGTGAATGCCAGACCTTATTGTTTTTTAGAAATGTGTGGAATGTGGAGAGTGTGTTTGCTAATCTAAAAGAAATCTCAGCTGTAAACAGACTTTATGGCGGATGCTGTGTCATGAAGTGTCTTTGCATAGCTGTGGTGGAACGATCCTGATAATACTGTGAGCAGGAATGATTGTGTGAGTCAAGATCACAGGGAAGCGGAACCCATGGCGTCCTTATCTCTCCGTCATAGCCTTTCTGCTTTCTCACTGGCTGGGAATGCATTCTGTGGATGTTATCAGTTTCCAGGCTACAGGATCAAGGCCCATCTCTGGCTATTGTCTTTGCCACGGTGTGTAATGTTTACACCTGTCAGGAGGTGTTACATGCAGGCAAGGCTGGCATATTGATGAAGTGTACCGTGTTCACCGTGTGTCTGATTCCCACTGGAAATGCTTTAACTTGTAACCAGGGGCTACAGGACTGTCTTATATTATGCTTCAATGTTCTAGCCCTAAGTGTGTGTGTGTGTGTGTGTGTGTGTGTGTGTGTGTGTGTGTGTGTGTGTGTGTGTGTGTGTGTGTGTGTGTGTGTGTGTGTGTGTGTGTGTGTGTGTGTGTGTGTGTGTGTGTGTGTGTGTGTGTGTGTGTGTGTGAGAGAAACAGCTTTGCTCCAACAGCGTCGCCGCTAGTGCCACCACAATAAAAAACGACATCTGTGTTTGACTGCTCACAGAGATCTCTTTCACGAGAGATCTGTAACCAATTACAGCCGAGTATAAATTGTTAGTAATTACATGTTGTGCTACAGGGAGAGCAGCTTAAATGAAAGTTTGGTTAGAAAATAAACAAGGAGTTTTAAGCTCTGGAACAGGACTGTCTGTAAGCCGCATTTCCTTCAATTTAGAGCAGCTTGGGATGGTTGTGTATGTCAGCAGAATCTGTATTGAATTAGCTACTCGTTTTAATGAGCTACGTGCTACGTGCTACGTGTTATAAACACCAGAAATACAACAAATGTTCATTGTTAAATGGCTGTTTTGTTCTGCACCTTAGTGAACAATAGCCTGCAAATCTAAAGAGGAGTGTGTAATGGCGTCTGCTCGTGATTGCAGCTAGTGCTTGTAGGACATTAGTGTTTTCCTGTGAGATCACGTTTCTTGACTTGCTTCAGTAAGTCACTTCCCTCTGGGGGAGTTTCCTGAGCTCGGTTTTGCCTTTGTTTTAATGTAATGAATGCCCAGTTTGTTTCCTTTAAATACCTCCTTTGTATTAGACTGCAAAACTGCACTGAAGTTAGTTTCTTTACAATGATAAACTGTAAATTCAGAGAAGAAGCAGTGCATCATCCTACAGTACTTAGCAGTGGAGATGTATGTTACAGGAGCGTGTGGTGTGTGTAGGAGTACCCACAGGAACATATGGTGTGTTGTTTACACCAGCAGCCAGTTGAGGTTTTTCCAGCCAACTCAGTGGGCTCCTGTAGGCCGAGGAAACAGGCTGTCATCAGCAGTGGGACAGACCGGCCGCTCAGGGCTGGTCACACACACACACACACACACACTTCAAGGCAAGGAATGCATCCTGAAACACGAAGCAGTAAATACTCCTCAACCGACATCAGATGAAATGAACACTGCTCGGGCTTTGATCTCATCTGGGTTTGAGGTTTTTTCTGCGTTTGACCGTCGCTGAAATGAAACACTCAGGAATTCTGCGTGTCACTAAAGGCTTCTTTGGCCCGAGACAGGCTGCATCAGATCAGGGAGCAAGCATCTCCCCAGGCTCACGCTGACAGGCCAGAGGAATGGACTTTGCAGCGCTCAGGTTGGCACGGCGCCAGACATCACTGTGCCTGTAGCAGGAGATGGAGAGGGCTCATCTTGTATTGTTGTATTGCTGTATTAATGTTAATAATTAGGAATGTTATTTTATAGATTTTGCTGTAGTAAATTGCAATAACAAGTAGTAAACACTAGCAATAGCTTACATTTGGCGATTGAGGTTGTCCGAAAGTTCCATTCCAATCTCAATAGTACAGGCGAAACAGTGCAATCTTGTGTAAGTCATAAAGTCTATATTCTGCAAGCTGTGAAATGGACAAACCGGAAAGCTTTCTTCAATATTCGCGACAAACCCTGGCAGGTAGTGTCTTTCAGGTGCTCTCCTCTTCCTCGTGCGACTCTCTGTCCGTCCCCCTCCGTCCCTCAGTCCTTAATGCCATTTAAGGACAACCTGAATGAAGGACAAAACCGCATTCCAGCAGTCTGCAAATATGCCAAGAATAGAGCAATCAGCAGCCAGGCAAGAAACAAAGGTGACACTTTACTCGTGCAGAGACTGAACACACACACACACACACACACATTGCGTTTATACACACACTTGAACCCTTTGAATAGTTACTGTAACTACCGTGTGTTGTTGTGTTGCAACACTGTTTCCTATTTATAACCTATTTGAGAAGGGACAAGCCTGTGCACATGAATGAGTTGAGTTTGTGAACAGAGGACGCACGTTGGTGCATTTGGAGGACAAAAGCACCTTTTGGCTCAGCAGTGTTGGTGCAGTGAAGGTTAAATGTGTACAGATCTGATTAGATGCCACTCAGACTCCACACATATCAGCCTTGAACTAAACAGAAGGATCCCTGGGTGAGCGTTCTTTGTATGTCAGTAGTCACGTATGTAAATCTGATAATGTGAATAACAAGATCACTTATGTGTGTTTCTTTAAAAGCTTTTGTAAGTCTTTGAACTCTAACTGCATGCTTAATTTAGTCTGTGGCCAATATGTCTTCAGTTGTTCGTGCCAGCAAAAGCAAGCGTGGGGATGATGCTCTGTAATGTCTTTTATTTAGTTGTGTTTGTGTTCACGTTCTCGCTTTGACTGCGTTCTCATAGTGCAATACGTCAGCCATAAATGTGTCACATGTATTACAAAACGGAGCGAGTAATTGCCGCATCAAAAGCACGGCCCGCTCTCTCTCTCTCTCTCTGCTGTCGTTATGATCCCATCTGGTTCTCCTTGTTCTTTTTGGTTTTGTTGCACTCGCTGACTCGGTTTTCCGTCAGTCTGCTTTGCTGTTTCCTCGTAATTCCGGCGTATACAAAAGCAGGAACTGGGATCGGGGATGTTCGCTGGCAGACTCTTCCTTTGACCCCTGACAGACATCTTACCTGTTCATGCAGAGGAACAACACAGCAGTGTGAAGGCCGAGTGGGACCAATTTTGGGGAGTGTCACTTTTTCGGGTTAGTTTTGAAAGACAATAAATAATAAATAGAAAAAAGTAATCTTAACGCGAACGAATGACAAGATACAATTACAAGAAATCCTTTATCAATTAACATGAACATTAACATCACTAAGACAGCAAGTTTAACCTATTTAGATATACTTTTCAATCACAAGGCAAGGCATGTGATTGATTGATTCGAAAGCAAACCTGGGCTCAACCAATTTTGGGATCTGGGAGGGGGGGGAGTTGCTCTTATCCCCCTATTATCAGCTGTGTTTTGGTTTGGGCTGCAGCTGCTTTTGGGTGCTTGTGCCAATGAGGTGCAGATAGAGAGAGAGAGAGGGCCGGTGAGAAATCATGCGGCCCACTGCTGCAGCAGCCCACCGGGATTCCTCCCGCCTCTCCTGATTAGCCGCTCCGGCTCCGGTTGAGGCCAGCTGGTCCTGGCATAACTGGGACATCCTTTTACCTAAAGCAGCTGCTGAAATATTCTGTCTGTACTTTACATAAGTTCCTGCTTAACTAGTTGCTGGTGTAAGTAAGTAGAACTGTTCCAAATCTTTTTGTATAAAAAAGAAAAAAAAGACCTTATCCACACATCATCCTTGAAGGTAACAGGATCCTATGAGCCTTATGTCCTGCACATCCTGATCGCTTCCTGTTTTCCCCCACAGTTTTCCTCCTCAGGGAAGTAGCCGGAGGGTCGGGAGGGCAGCTGGAGCCTTCAAGAATGACGGGGCCGACACACCACAACTGGCCCCCTTGCTTTTGACCTAACATGGAGCTCAAGGTCTGGGTGGATGGAGTCCAGCGGGTCGTCTGCGGGGTCACCGAGGCAACCACCTGCCAGGAAGTGGTGATCGCCCTTGCCCAGGCCATAGGTAGATCATTTCCTTACAACCACGACAGATCTAGCTTGTGTTTATAAGACTCACAGAATCTGTGCCCGCTACACACAATAACCACCAACTTGATCTTTGTTTAGTCTTAAGCAGCCTTGACTGTGTCTCACATTTCAATCAGCAGAGTGTTTAAAACAGGAAATGAGTTGAAGTCCCATGTTTCTTGTTGTTGGGAAACGCCATGGTAACAATAAGAGCCTGATGATAGCACGCTTTACTGCTTAATTTACACCACCACTAATGGCAAAATTAGTCTCTCCACATAATGAGCCATCAGGGCGCTCGTATTTTGTTAAACATTGTGTCTAATTTGATCTTTTATATGGAATAATTAAGGAGTGACGCATCAGTTCAGTTCTTGCCTGGTGGATGTTTGGACAGATTCCAGTCCCATGAATCTGGAAATGGATGAACATGAACAAAAAAACACAGCTATGGTTTATGTATTTTGAACTTGGAGCCCTTTGAATAGCTGCATATATTCTTCTTGTATTCTCCATAGTCTGTCATGTTGGCACTAGTTTATTATATTGGAAACCAGAGTTGTATTCTTAGACTATGGTGCTGTGTTGCTGTTGGTTGTCAGTGTGCCATAATGTGTGTGGGCGAATAGTGAGCTTACAAAAAGAGCAGCATTCATCTGCCTGTAATGTCCTGGAAATTCCTTGTGTTCACTCGTGTACCTTCTTGATAATTAATTAACCTGATCTGAAGGTGATGCACAGACTCACACTTCTTATGTCTTTCTTTGTTATTTATGAAATACCTACTCCGTTTTCCAATCTTTCAGTGCATTTCTAATTATTGACAGTTCAGGTAAATGAAATACAGTAAAACCGTGCATCAAGTCATTTTTAAAAGGATATTAACCTCATGCTCTTTTATTATAACTATATGGACGTGTTGCGTTTTGAACTGTTGTAATCAGATGGTGAAAACAGTCGGCAGAGTGTGAAACAGTAGATTTGAGCCGTTTCATAAAGCATGTTGTTATGTCATCATCAACCCACAACTCTAATCTCAGATTAGGTTTCTCTAAAATGCCAGACTGGTAGGTGGTAACTCAAAATAAGTCCTCTGAGATTCTCCTGCCTACATGTAAGCTGTTGAAATCAATGTCAGACGCAGCATTATGCTTTCTTGGGATCTACATCCCGCCTGTTCCCATATGTCTTCTTCAGGAAAGGGCTCAGTTGAGCAGAATGTATTGACATCACTTCCCACAAAGCGTGAGGAGGGAAAGTGTGACTCATCGTTCAGTCTCCAGCCAAGCTTAGAAAGCAGCGCCTCAGAGCCCCTTCCTCCTCTGGCTTCTTTCTAATACACACAGTGTAAAGCAAAACACCCTTCAGCACAAAGCAGAACAGCACCACTAACTTATTCATCTATCAGAATAAATCATTTTGTTGTTTGTTGGCAGGTCGCACAGGGAGATACACTCTGGTGGAAAAGTGGCGGGACACAGAGCGTCATCTGGCCCCTCACGAAAGCCCTGTGGCTTCTCTTAACACCTGGGGCCAGTATGCCGGCGACGTCCAGCTGATCCTGCACCGCACAGGCCCCTCTTTGACTGAACGACCCCCCTCTGAAGGACCACCTCTTCGGGGGCCGGAACGTGGCTTTCATCGGCAGAGCCTTCCACCCCTGGCAAAGCTTCGGAATGCCAACGATCGCTCCCTCCGCCGCCGCGAACCACGACGCAAGTCTCTCACGTTCACTGGTGCACCCCGAGGCCTCAGGGAGATACTGATTGGAGGGCGGACTGGGGACGCTGACCCCAAACAGAGGCTCTTCCTAGGGAACAGTGAGAATCGACACCATGGAGCAGCAGCTGTTGGGCCTGCATCTCCCAGCATGTGGGCCTGTCGCATGGAAGATCTTGTCAGACTGGTCAGTCTGCAGAGGGAGACTCTCTGTATGCTGGAGAAGAAGATTGAGACGTATGAGACAGAACTACATACCTGGGCGGAGGGGCGAGGGGGGCGAGGCGGAAGGGGTGTCGGGGATCCAGATGCGGGGGCCAGCCTGATGGAGGAGATCCTGAGGCTGGAGAAACGTCTAAGGAAGAACGAGGTGGAGATGGAGGAAGAGGAGTTCTGGGCCACTGAACTACAAATTGAGCTGGAGAGTGAAAGACAGTTGGAGGAGAGACTGCTGGAGCTACGAGGACGTCTTCAGGGCTGCGAGCTGGAGATTGATGAGAAGATTGCAATGGTTGAGGTGTGATATCTGCTGGAGGCTTTTAGGGACATGACATAAGAACAATCAGACAAAATAGTTATTTGGTTGTGGATTTTAGTTGGTCTAGCAGTTACAAGGCTGTAATCACCTTCTATCTCTTTTTGTCTGTTTGTCCTTTCAGGGCGTAGAGGCGGGCCTGGAAGAGGAGAGGTTGCAGAGGGAGCGGCAGGAGACCCAGTGGGTGAGTGAGGCCGAGGCCCGGGCTCAGGTCCTCAGGGTCAGAGTGGAGCTGAAATCACAGGAGAGACAGGCGGTCCAGCTGGAGAGCAGCTGCCGAGCCGTGGACAGATCGCTGGGACAAAGCGGCAAGAAACTGCAGGTGAGACACACGTGTTCAATTTCTTCTTTGAAGTCTGAAAACATCAAAAAGATCCTGTTTTTTTTTCTTACGTTGGACAGAGAAACATAACAACTTAATGCCACAGAGTGATATTGTGATAAGGGAGCGTACACGTGAAGCTGCTGAATCGTCCCCGACCCACATGGGAAATCCTCAAAATCTGGCATAGTGCTGTGAGGCTTTGACCTTATTGAGAAGGAGGCTGTTGAATAAATAAATGTGTACTCTTTGGCATCCATAGAAAATAACAAAATGAGAAAATGACTAAACTAGCCAATAAAATGTTGTGAATTCTGTTTTCATTGAAGGTTTTTTTTGGACATAAAGCTTTGTAATTGGTTCAAATGTGTTAACTTTGTGAAAAATAGGGTGGAAAGTCCAGTACTACCATTTAATATTTCATTATATTTGTCAGTCACTCTCAAGTACCTGAATCTTCTGCACACTTAGTATGACTTGGAGAAATGAGAACAAATGAGTGTTTTAGAACTGATTGAGAGTGAGTCATTATGTGTTTTGACAAGTATTTTTAATATTGCAAGTGCTTTAATACAACACACATACTGCACACGTGCACTGTGTCCTGAAGGGCTGTTTGTTGTCTCCATGCAGGACATGCAGCATGAGCTGGAGCAGCTGACTAAAGAACTGAGGCAAGTTAACCTGCAGCAGTTCATCAAGCAGACTGGAACCAAGGTCACAGTGCTGCCGGCTGAGCCCACCGACGACGAAGGGACCCACAGCAGTCACGGCATAGGTAAAGTCCATCTAATAGTGATATTCACCTGCTGTGGACATTAATGACAAGCAGCGACCTTGCAGACACAGTATATTGTTTATAATGTAAGAGTCAGTGAGGTTGAAGTGACAGACTAAAGGTGTGAGCCCTGCACATCAGTGTATTGTCCAGATGTACATTTTGCCTTTGGTTGCCATTCACAAAGGCTTTGACTTGTCTTTTTTCCACTGAAGTGCAGTTATCTGCAAGTCTGCATGTGCATTTGTAAAGACATTCTGTTCCACCAAGGCTTTTATTGTTATTTTTGTACTTCATGTCTTGACAGCCTGCTGAGAGAAAATGACTCAGCTCAGTGTGTCTGTGTGAGTGAGTGAGTGAGTGTGTGTGTGTGTGTGTGTGTGTGTGTGTGTGTGCCAGAGAGTGATTATGACAGAGAGGGGGAGGGGCTGGGGAAAGCGAGGGAAAAGAGAGCAAAGTATTGTATTAGTTTTTACCCCTTCAAGTGGCACTTACGTCGCTATGCCAACCGCTGCCTGGATACCAGCAGGCCCAGCGTCATTAAGTCACGCATCTGTGTCCATCACACCGGGCAGTGATGAGCCCAGTAGACCAAAGCTCTGTCATTTCCAGAGGAGACTGGCACACATATCAAGTATTAAACCATGTGGGTGAAATCAGAATGTCAGAAGAGGCTCCACATCTGGCTGCTCCACATGTGGATTTAAAATCTTCAAAGTTTTTAAGGCTAAAACGCTAAACAAACTCAATGCATCTAATTAAGTTGCAGCCTAAATGGCATGATGCATATTGATTCAGGAACATAACCATGGACTTAATAGCACAGTGATCAAGAGTGAGGGTGAGGCTTTCATGAAAGGTATCATGAAAAGTGGGAAAAGACATAAAAATGGCGATGACATAATGTCAGTGAACTCTGAGACGTCCTCCAGTAACAAACACATTCCTGAAATCTCTTAAACCAACACTTTTGTAAACACATTACACTTCTCTAAAGCACAGATATGTTTGTGACTCTATGGGCTCCCGTCTCTGCATCATTTAGAACTTAACAGTAATGATTTTCCATCATGAAACGTAATTGATTTAGCGTTGATGTCCTTCTAATAACCTTCCTGTACTTGTATGAGGAATCAGCCAGAGCTTGGAATTTCTGTGCTTGCTAGTTCCCTGAACAGCTCAGCGTTGCCTCCTGGTGGCATCAAGTCGCATAGCAGGGCTCTATTGGGCCAATTTCAGTGTGTATGTTTCTCAATCGTTTTACCCAATTTTCCATCCTGTCAACCAAATTATTGCTTTCACTAAGCTTCCCAGGTATAAATCAGTTCCTAATTGTATAATAGAAATGAAAACAAACACTGTAACTGTATCTGTGGTACAATGATTGAGACACGCTGACATACAAATCATCAAGAAATGTTAATCCAGGGTCCAGGGCTTAAATAAGTAACAAATACTCAACAAAAGGTCGCCTAAAACAAAAGTAAAACCTGATTCTGGCATTCTTTATTACTCAAAATGTGAAATCAAGACAATGTAATTATTATTTGAACTTTTATTTTAAATGCCCCATATCTAATGTTAGTGTCTCAGTCCAGTCTCTTAAATTTCATGCTCTTAAAAATAAATCACATTTTTGCTTATCTCCTTTGTGTTTTTATGGTCTTTATTTCTCTCCACAGAATTGATTCCGATGACCGGCTCACTGAAGCGTCCCGTGTCCTCCCACCCGGCGTCCAGTCATCTCCGTGTCCTCCACAGCGCCCTGAGCTCCGGCCTGAACCCAGAGGGCATCTATGTTTGAGGGTCGGCCACCAAAAAAGCTGCACCATCGGGGGGAGCACAGCCTGTCTTACTTCAATGTCAGTTCCTTAATTCAACACCAGAACCTGTGTGGAGGTAGACTTCACAGTACGGGATACCTCAGTAGCACACACACACACACACTCCTATGCACTGTTTTCACACTCGAGTGGATCTGCCGCAGAGATTCAATTGGTGGCCCTCATGGAGGTGAACCTAAGTGTTAAGTTTGCAAAGATGGAAGGAACACTGAAGGCCACTTGGGACATGATTGAGCACTTGGGGGAGAAATGAAGGATAGTAAGAGGTGATGGCATGAAGATAAACAAGCCAGCAGTGTGTCATGGCGTATATGGACTTGCTACAAAGCATGCTGGGTAATGTGGACAACCTTTTTAAACATATCCACATTATGGACTTTTACTCTCACTCCAATACCTGCTGAATGATTTGTATTGTCTTATCACTAGCATCATGAATCAAACGTTTGCCTTTTTAAAACAGTATTCTCGAGAATGTCGGTATGTGAATCTATGAACTTCGTCTCTGACTGCATATAAGTATAGACCTGCAGTGAATAGACCTACTTTTTATCCAGTGTAACAGCTGGTACATACAGTATATCCCTAATGAAGGATCCACGTGTCTATGATAAATATATTTCTAGAGTTTTGCATATCAGAAGCTGTAGTTCTGACTTTCTGTACGCGTTAAGACTATGCACAAATGGTTAATAGTTTTGTTACTGAAGAATGTTACTGTCTGTGCACGCCCGAACGGTGGCATATTGTAAATATATTTTCTTACTTTTCAATTTTATTTAGTGAATTATATTTTATTACAAAGCAGTGCATTCAAAGCTACAAACATGTAACGTCCTCACTCCTGCAGTATTACCTGCATAATCAATGTGTTATTTTCCTTTTCTTCTTTTCTTCTTTTCAGGCCTACATAGTATATTTTTTTTGCCGTGCTTGTTGTTCTGTAAGGATCGGTGGCCAAAGATTTGCGGGGCTTATTGCATGTTTGTGTTAATATAGCCATATCTGGATATGCAAGAGCATCCATAGTACAGTCAATCTGACATCTGTTAGATCTGGAGAGGGCCGCATGTAATCATATCTTCGATAGCAACAGATGCAGAGCGCGCGTGTGTGTGTGTGTGTGTGTGTGTGTGTGTGTGTGTGTGTGTGTGTGTGTGTGTGTGTGTGTGTGTGTGTGTGTGTGTGTGTGTGTGTGTGTGTGTGTGTGTGTGTGTGTGTGTGTGTGTGTGTGTGTGTGTGTGTGTGTGTGTGTGTGTGTGTGTGTGTGTGTGTGTGTGTGTGTGTGTGTGTGTGTGTGTGTGTGTGTGTGTGTGTGTGAACTTCACGTGAGCTTTCCGGTTACGAGTGACTGATTTAAAGGGAGTCCGGATAGACTAGTGCGAAGTGAAAGTATGAAATCGCTCCGTTGTTGTAGTTCTGCTGCTAATCACATCAAAGTGCCTTACAGTCATTCAGCAGCTTGCGTAGCTCCTAAATAACAAGCAGTGAAGCTTTAGTAGAGTCATGAAGGAATGAATGATCATCACCATGCACAAATGTCAATAGCACAGCATCAATTATGTGTCTAAATGATAGCACTCTCCACTCTGTGGCTGTGTTATTGCGAACACGACATGTGCTGTAAAACGTTCTCCAGCATTTACTCTGATTAATGTCACACAGCACATCGACTATAGTTGCCAGTTTAGGTCACTTCTGTTGATGGGGGTCGGAACAGAAGGGAAAATCCAGCCCGGTAGCCGCATTTACACAGTTTAGCAGTTGTATTTCAGGGGGAACAGAACATCACTGATCCACTCGAATGGCACAATGTCTTCCTAGACTAAACAGCACATCAAGTTGCCCTCAAGTTCAACTGCAAGATACCAGTGATCAGATGGATGATTGAGAGCATTTACTCTGACATTAATTTTGAACAATAACAGCAGCATTTACTAAACACACACATCTATTATCACTGTTGTCTGCTGTTGAGTTTGAGACCGGTTGGAAGGTCACAAATTCAATATAAGGGTGGATTTTCCCTTTTTAAGAAACCACTTGTGTGTGTTATTACCATGCTGGGATGATGCATAGCTGTGGTCAGTGTTTACAACTGTATACATTTTAGAGAATTGTAAGATGTCGACTGTACATACCTGTTTTCCTGCCTTAACATACTGCGAAGTGTTGACTGATGTATGGCTGTAAGTGGCTGCAGATATGACGTGGATTGCATGATTAAATAAACCAAGTGACAAAGCTGGATGTGTCATAGATTGATGATGCATGTGGTGACTTGAGGTTGTCTGATCACGTAAAGGGGCATGTCGCGCTTTTACCACTAGATGGAGACATTTGTCCACTAACCTAAAAGGCTGCAACTCTGTGGCTGCAACATGGAAGGTTTACAAAAAAGTTAGAATATGTCAGCTAAACTATATCAGCTCAGACTTTATCAATCTACTCTCACCTGGTGCCTCATTCCACCGCCTAACTAAGGATTTACAATAAACGGCACCTTTAAAGTCACAAGTTTGCTCTAATTGGACCTGAGATCCTTGGAAAGCTCACAATCTCACACTGAGCTGTACTAACATGGCAGTAATACCTGTCAATGGCAACAACAAAGACCTGTTTGATCCTGCTTAAAGCCTTTGACAGGTTGAGAGGAGGGCCCCTTGTTTTTCATCAGCATGTACAGTGTGGGTAATCTCACTCCACCATCTTTTTATCACATGACGTTTGTGTAAAGCCTTGACTTACTGTACATTCCTCTGCTGTGACCTGTCAGCTGATTGGAGCATTGTAACAATGTATTTCATCAAGGGATCCTTTGGTTTTGCTCATTCAGGAAAGCTCTTCAAAATGTATTCTTTAAGTCTCTTGATGCATATAGGTTCTCATATGTAGGTGATTTGAAACCGAACCCCACGCACGCTGTAGTGTGATTGATTGTGAACACGTATAGGATGTGGGTGGAATAAAAAGTCTGAATAATTTTGTTTTCATGTTTATTTTACAACTCATCAGCAATAATTTAGAACAGCATATGTGTAAAGCATTAAAGAAATGTGCAACAGTTGCTCAGTTAAATCTTTAAAAAGATCCATAGATTTCTACAACATTGACATAGACATGTATACTTTATGGTATATTCACAAAAACTATTTACAGACACACATGCCACTTTACAGAACAATTGAGAACATGTCAGATTTGAGGCAAAAAACTGCTGAAGAAAAGCTACAAAAGCGATGTCATGTCTGCAAAATACAATAAAAATGATGTGTGTACTCAGACGCACATGGAACTTTAAAAAGCTAAACAACACTACACTTGCATGGAACTTGGAATTAATCTCTTAGAAAACAGGTTCTGACTTCATCAAATGGCAAGTGGTCACAACTGTCAGTCACTTGCCCACAGTTTCTTCCCCACCTTTGTAATTGCAAATTACCTTAAAGATGACTCATCTATAGAAAGGAACAGTGTTTACTGCTTGAAATCACCACAAAGCATCTCTGCTCTCTATTTTGAAATGATGTCATGTTTTTTTTTCTCTTTCTTTTTTTTTCCATCCTCCCCCCCTACAACTCAGCAACACAATAAAAGGGTTCAAAGGGAACTATACAGTGATTGACTTTCAAAACTGTAAAGTGACTGTTGGGGCAGAGAAAAGTGCACTTCACTTCCCAAAGAGTAAAGGTCATTCTACATACAAACTTTAACAGCTGGGAAAATACAGGTACATTCAATATCAAAGATCTATAAGGTGCTATCCTACAATGTTTCCAGGAGGTATAAATCGCTGCCTCTCTATGCAGAAATGATTCATTGAGGGGACCTACAATATGCTGGTCAAGCATATGAATGAAGGGCTTCTTTTCTTTCACCATTAAAACCGTTCAGCACGTTTGCAGTTGTTTGTCTTTACTTCTTTGTCAGAGGAACAAAGACGCATGAATGAACCTCAGATCTGTACAAATAACTCAGCAAGAAGAGGCAGAACAAAAACATCTGCTCCTAAATGTCATTTAAACAATGTCTTCACTGTTTTTGTTGTTTGTGGTGATCATTCCTGCCCAGGAGAGACACTAATGTGCCTCCCAACTCGACTTCCCCAAAGCTAAATGAGGGGACGAGGTGCTTTAGGCGTTATACTTCCTTAGAGCACTTATTTTATAGGCCCGTTTAGTGCACATTTACATGTTAATTAATGAATCAGACTGTCTTCCGGGCCATTATATTTACAGTCATAGTCAGCCAAGCTGTTAATATCCTTGGCAGAGGTCAGTTGCAACTTCATATATCCTAAGAGACCCGCTGGTTGGGATATTGCGCACTGCTGTGGTACTCAAAGTTTTGGCACCAACACTGCCATTTGAAAACATGTTATCAAAGAGGATACAAAACTATCTCCAGCACAACACAGACGTGTATTATTGTCAATCATTGTCGTCGATCATTCAAATTGATTAATCTAGCATAAGTGCAAAAGGCACAGCCGTCCCGTTTCGCCATGATATATAATATATGAGAAATGAATCTGTGAAACCTCGCTTAAAAAACCAAACCGAACCAAAGCAGAGAGTATAAAACTCCTCAACACAATGCACGGAAAAGTGACACAAACAAAAAACGAGCTTTGTCGATATGGAGCCAGCTGAGCCTCCTGATTATGTTGTCTTGCTTTCCTGGAACGTATCAATTACGTCATCGTCATCGTCGTCGCTCCCCGGATTTTCTTCCCCGTCCTCAGGTGAGCCGGCCTCAGCCCGAGGTGACCCGTCGCTGTCTGGCGTGTGGGAGTCATTTGACAGACAAGAGGCTCCGACGTGAGCGGACAGACCGGGGAAAGCCGCGGCTGCTGCCGCGGCTGCGGCAGCCGACGCGTGTGCGGGGTAGAGCCACGGGAAAGGGGAAGCCAGAGCGGCGGCGGCGGCTGCTGGGTACATGTATTTTTCAATGTTACTTTTATCGAAAAAAGGCATATATGACGCAGCCGCCGACGGGTTAATGAAGTAAAAAGGCATGCAAATAGGCGTCTGCTGTCCCACGGTGGTTATTCCCATCAGAGAGTTCATAAATGCCAGATCGGGTCTGGTCGGGTCTGCGCCGGCGAACCCGCTTCCACCCCAGTTCATCTTTGGTTTTTTGGCCGCACGATCATCTCCGAACTCTTGTTTTATCTTCACCGCCTTGGGCCCCTGCAGCGCCTTATTGCGCTCACATTCTTTCTCTTTGCCGTCATTCTTCTCCGCCTCGCCCCCGTATCCACTGTCCGTGTCTGTGTCGTTCTCGTTAAGCTCCCCGGGTTGGGTCCTCTGGATGACAGGGACGCAGTTGGCTTGGCTGTCAGCTTTGTGTCCTTCCTGTGCGTCCTGATGTGCGGCTGCTGCGGCGGCGGCGGTGGCGGCGGTAGGTAGCTGGTGCTGGAGCGGCGGCGCGCCAGGCTGGAACTGCGCTAACACCTTGTGGAGGTGGTTGATGAGCTGCACACACCTCTGCTCTCGGGTCGTCCAGTTCTCAAACTGGTTCAGGTACTGCAGGACCTCTTTGGCACAGGCCTGGAACCCGGTGTGGAACGCATCCAAATCCGCATGAATAGAAGATTTCATCGACCGGTCCCCTGTGGAGCAGATTGACAAATATAACGTTACTTTGCAGCTTTGGAACACATCATGAACCACACAATCCCCATATTCAGGGTAAAGCAAACTAGCCTAATCTTATTGAATATTAATGTGGAAACATGAGTTCTTGCAGGCTGCTTGTCACTTGGGCATCTTACCATTCTGCAAAGCGATAATCTTCTGGTGCTGCTGCTCGGTGACAGCGGTCAGTGCGTTCAAATGTTTCAATGTTAACTCCAGGACCACCGCTTTCTCCAAATGCCCGAGCGTCTACAGAGAAGAGGAGGAGGGGGAGGGAGACAATAGATCAGTTGTTTATATGAGAGCCCACGATCACGTAAAAACAAATTCGGCCAAGCATCTAAAAACTTTTTTTTAATAATGTCCTGTCCTCACCGACAGCTTGAGATGTTCGGGTAACAAGTCCTTCAGCTGCCCGATGCATTCGTTAATCCTATCCCTCCTCTTCTTCTCTATCAACCGGTGTGGCAACTTGTATGCGTCCTGTATAAACGAGAATATAAGTGGTTATCAGAGAGGGAGATATTCAAGAAAAAAGTTATATTAAGTGTGTACATCAAACACACTTGACGGACGAGATCATGCTTACCTTCCCGCCATCCTCCCGTTTTATTCCTCTTTTGGATTTGCACATGTAGAGTGAGGGGTAATCCACCCTAAAGTAGAGAGAGAGAGAGATGACCGGTTTAATCCCCTCAACTGTCACGGCACTTTATTAAATACACTTTACACACTTCCCCAAAAAAGCGACACTCACCCTAAGAAATCGGCGTGCTCCATAAATTGCCTGTCCTGTAAATGCGGTATCCTCTCATCCATAACTTCTCCCTCCGCGACTGCTTCTGCTTCTGCTTCTCCTTCGAGCTTCTCTTTGTGGAACGTTTCTTTAAATTCACCTGCGTTATCCACGCAACCGAGGGAGTCCGAAAGAGGTAGAGAGAGAGAGAGTGAGACGGTGCGGTACGTGTGTGTGTGCGTCCTATCTGCTGGAGCTGGAGCCTCAGACTGGCGCCTCTGACTTCCCTGAGCTTTGGACTGAGCTGAGCTGAGCTGAGCTGCCACTTTGCAAAAGCGCGTCGGTGCCGCGGTCAGAGCGCAGGCGCGTCTCCGAGAGCGGAACAGCTTCCGCCTCACGTGTAGCTGCACCAGCGCAAAGTCCGGTCATTACACCTCCTACGTGTTGGGCTGTTATGTTGCCTTGTTGCTGTAGCGATGGAGTCAAAACGGTTTCGACCCGATTGCCCGAAACGTGATTGTTGCTTAAAACGCGAGAGAGTGAGGGGCACGATGTGTCTGTGTTTGTGTATTTATGCGTGTGTCTGCCAGCGATCCTGCAAACGTCATTAAAGCAGCCAAACTTCCCAGCTGCATTGTGTGTCACAGTGCGACTGATGGGATAAACAGAAGTTGCTAAAGTATTTCGCGGTCACGTTCTGTCTGTTCGACGTGTCGCTGCTGTAACATGACGAGGCTGAATCCGGATCTGGAGCTAAGACCTAAAATCCTGTACGTGTTCATCCAAAGTGGCCACACGGAAGTAAATGCGAAGTAATAAAAAAAAAGGGGCGATCGCGTTGAAATAGCTCAAGTGTTTTGCTTATGTGGAGGGAAGGATAGGGCAAACGCACGCGCGCACGCACACACACACGCACACACGTCTCTGCGCCCAAAGCTGCGTTGTCTGTAACCATGGCACTGGCCCAGCAGTGTGCTCAGACACGTGCGTAAAGGCGCCTTATTAATCTCAGCGTGGTGCTCCGCTCTCCCGCCTTCACCCCACTGGCTTTGTGCAGTAATGAAGAGGAGAGATGTCAGGACGGGACGGGTCAAGCTGGCTCACACTAACAAATACATCTGTGACTTGTGTGATCTCATCTCGTCTGGCAGCCGTAATATGAGTCAGCGTGACTATATGAATCTATGGATAAATGCTTCAAACACAAACACGTGCTATGATCCAGATGTTTAAGTCATGTGTAAATGCACCTTTAATGATCTTTGTTGTCGTTTTATTATTAATATTATGATTACATCTATCTCATATTATTAGTTACTGCTTATTACAGTCAAAAACATTCTCAGCTTATCTATTTTGGAAGTTTTTGGAAAAGCATAATACTTCAATTTGTAATGTTTAATGTTTCATTTTACTTGCAGTGTTCATTTCAACAAGTACTGAGATTTATCACACGTTTTTTATTTTCATTCCTTTTCCTAGCGGATCTGCACTGCACTCAAATGCCCTGTGATCACATTACTTCCTCCTGTCAATCATGTGACTGTAGTGTTTTTGTGTAACTGTGCTGACAAAAGCCGGATCCAGTCCCTCCCACTCTCAGATGAAGTATGACCTCGTCCATGTCCAGGTTTCTCATTAACTCATACCTGCTGATCAGCCTCTGACTTTCCATTTTCCTGCGTGACAACAACCCGGCTTCATTTTGCAGTCAACACAGAGTTGTACGTTGGAATCCCCCTTCGTCGTTTCCTGACCCCCCCCCCCCCTTTCCTCCTCTTCCTTTCCTCCACAGTATGCCGCCGCTCTATATGTGGCACTGGAGCCGCTCAAGGAATCCAGTCCAAATGTTTTCCATATTAGTTCAGAGCCTTCTCTGTTTTCAAATAGCAGCCCAGCCTGGCTTATGGTGAGGAGGAGGAGGCCCGGACAGGGAGGGGAAGGGAAGGCTACAGAGGCAGGCAGACAGGCAGGCAGGCAGGCAGGCAGGCAGGCAGGCAGGCAGGCTCGTCCACCCCAAAACAGCACAACACTAAAAGTCAAGAGGACAGAGAGGGTAAGAGAGAAGGGAACTAGCCACCTTGCAAGGCCAAAGAGATCTTTAGAGTGAGAAGAAATGGGACAGGGGCAGAAAGGTTCCTCAGACCAGGAGAAGAAGGCCATGAAGAAGAGGAGCGGCGAAGGCCCGGCGCCGGAGGACGGCCAAAAGTGCAGGGTCTGTCGCTTCCCTCTGCTCGTCGCCCTGCTCCAGCTGCTGCTGGGGGTGGCCGTGGCAGCCGTGGCCTTCCTCATGTTGGCCATCAGCCCCTCGCTCCTGGCCAGGGAGACGCCACACTGGGCTGGGATCATTGTAAGCTCCGTCCTCATGCTCCAACACATTCCGATTGCATATTTGCATGGAACCCAAGTCGTTTCCCTCCAGTTTCTGATACATCTGCTGCATGCGTGACCATCCCTTGGCTTAGCGTCCAACATGTACCCTTCCTCACCCTCACCACACTGCATGTTGTGCATTCGCCCGTACACAGCTCTCTCTACATGGAGCCTGGAGCTATACAGTCACTGCGGCTATGGATAATCACTGGTATTGTCATGTTCTAATAAATCTCCATCTGTTATCTTCACCTGACTGAGCACATCTGAGTCTCCGAGCCATCTCAGCCGCTCCTCCGTCGTGCCTGCACCGGCTGTTGTTTTTGTTGCATGTCCAACACATCATGAACATCTGGGTGGATGAGACGAAGCAGCCACAGGTTTACTCCCAGGCCTCTCATTCTCTCTCTCTCTCTCTCTCCCTCTCTCTCCTTTCAATCTCAGCACAACAGCTTGACCTTTACACACCTAAATAACATCAAAATACCGCATTCATTAGAAACAAAGGGTGCGCTCGCCATCTGTCTTAACAACCCCAGTAAACTCACTCATTTCATTTATTCAGTCAAATTAAACTAGCTGTTAAACAGAAGCTGGAGATGATGAAGATGAAGATAAAGATGATAATTAAGGTTGGAACAAGTAAAACACCTCAGATTTGTGGTTGTATAACTTCAGATTAAATCAGTTTAAGCTTTAGTGTCATATTTTGGTTCAGGAAAAATATTATTTGTACGCTCCGTGGAATATTTTTGCCTGCCCGAAAAACATTCCTAGACACTAACATCCCGAGTTACCTCCTCACGAGATTCAGCCGAGTGAAAAACACTGAGGTCATCAAGAACTTTCCAGAGAGACCTGACTCCCTAAGAACCTGGGATAAACATTTAAATAAGATGCTGCACGTTAGTCACAAGACTCCAGTTGGACTGAGGAGTGTGAGTGTGTCTCTGTGTGTGTGTGTGTGTGTGTGAGAGAGAGAGAGAGCGAGGGAGAGAGACTAATGTAATCAGATGACAACTTACTGCTGAATCATTCAAGATTATGAGACACTAGTGCAAGGCCAGGAACAAAAGATTCTTTAGAACCAGATTTGTTGAAACGGTAAACATGTCCAGGATGTTACAATAACATGACGGCTACTTAAATCAAAATGACATCAACATATATTTGGGTATATTTGAGTTTTGTGTACAAGAGGGTGTTGATTCTTTCTAATAGTGAAAAGGGAGTAAAGTGGCTGCTCTGTAGTTCCATTTAAGCTTCTGATATCAGTGGATCTAACTCAACTTTTCTGCTGTGTTACTGTAGCTGTGTTTAGTCTCCATCCTGGGCTTCATCCTGTACTGTATCACTTCCGTTCCTGATGAAAGGAATTCCGTGCAGTTCGTTGTCAAGGTGAGTCTACGGGCACAAACCAGCGGGCTTGGATCTTTATTGGACATTAGGATCCAATCGAAGAAAGTGATTTATTAAGCGGATATAGCTTTAATGTTGCGGAATGCACATGTATGACAGAGTGATACGACTGAAACGTCCCATCATCATGCATGCCGGGGATGTTTCAGTGAGTTTTACCAGAGAGGAAAGGAGAGAGGTTCTGTATTGGCAGGTGGGACCACAGGGGGCTGCTTGGTTCCTCTGAGGATGAGAAAGCACATCTGGCAACAGTACGAAGGGAGAAGCAGAAAAAACTGCAATCCTCCTTTAAGACATTTCTGCAGGATTCCCACAAGCGGAGATGTGTGTGTGTGTGTCTGCGTGTGTTAATGTGGCTCGATCGTTGCGGCTTAATTAGCCATACAATGTGCAGTAAGCAGTCGGAATGTCAGGGTAATTAAAATCTCTCCGCCATTATTTGCTAAATGAGAAGCAAAGTCCTTGAGAGGTGAATCCGGTGTGTTTCCCATCAAGACAGACACGCCAGATTAACAGCTTGAAGAGAGAAACACCACAATATACATTTACGAGAGTTCGGAATAAGATAATTGTTTAATGTGAGATGATGTTTCGCATCTATTTTCATGTTTATATCCCACTGATCAGAATTCTATTTGCAATTACTATTTTATGTCTCTGTTTGTTTGGCCCTTAAGATAAATGTGTTTGAAGTCATTAAAGTCATTAATTCCCCCACACCAGTGAACTTGCGGCTTTACAATATAAAGTTTGTCAGTTCATTTATTTGTCTGAGTTTAGCCTTTTGGGTGAGTCATACTGTAAATCATACTGGTAACTTGCAATATTTTAAAAGAGATTTGACTTTTTTTTGTCCTTAAATCATCCTTTACGGGCTTTGAATAATGTATTAAAAGTGTTCCAGCACACTGATGTGAGCGGGAGGGTTTGGGATCATTTCATCTTAGTGATGCTTGTAATGCTTGAGACATACAGTACTTACAGATGCAGTACGACTCCACATTAGTTCATATTTCACAGCTGCTCCAATGAACATAAACTTCTGTAATCAGCATGTAACTGAGAGTCAGAGTCAGTGAATTAGGGATCCTGTGGACTATGATGAAGTGTCATTTTATTGTTATTAAGATTGTGTAAATGCATAAACAAAATTTATGTTTATATGCATTATTCAGCATTTACTCGCATGCTGTAGCTGTAGGTGCAGGAGAGTTTTAAACACAGCGTCTCTGCCATGTGCTTGGCTCCGTTTCACAGGGTCAGGCTGTACCCCGTGGCATTGTGGGTAACTTCTTTGAGTGTAGTTTGACACAGGCACTGAGCCAGGACGTCTTTTTACAAGCTCAAAATGTGGCACGCTGCATTCATCATGAGATAACATGATAAGCCAGCAGCCTAGCATAGCTTCTCAGAGTGAAGCAGACGAGGACACGAGACTTCATAATGGAACCTGGTTTGTCTCCTTGTCTCTCTCCAATGTTACAGCTCCTGTACTTTGTCCTGTGCTCCATCGGCCTGGTCATCTCTGTGCTGGCTATGGCGTTCGCTGGACACCACTACACGCAGACGGGTAACCTGAGTTGTAAGTCGGCGGGCGAGGACTGTGTGTGCAAACTTGACCCCAGCGACCCCGTAGCTCGCATTTTCACCTACCGCCTGGTCAGTGACTGCGAGGAGATCACCGGGACCCTCACCATGTACTTCCTAATCCAGATCATACTCAACCTGGCTCAAGCCCTCGTCTGCGTCGTGGGTGCCTTCATCATGTGGAAGCACCGTTACCAGGTCTTCTTCGCCGGCCTGCAGATCTGCTCTCCATCCTCCCGGCAGTGGGAGAAGGTTTAACACACAGATCGGTCAACTCTCATTGACCTATGGAAGTGTGTGTTTTCTTTGATCTCAATTCATATTTACTCCCTTTTGATAGTTGTACTATAATGGCATTTTGCACAAGTTTTGTATACCATGTACGTACTGTAGCTTTGTACCTCCAGTTGCCGCTGTTATGAAAATATCTTTGAATTTTAGGAAGAATAATGATGGATAGTCCATTTTTGGAAAGTAGACGATTTGTATTTAAAGGTCATGTTTACACACAGTGCGGGCGATGTATTTGAACCTATTTACAAGTGAAAGACTACAGCCTTCCTTTGGTTTAACAACTGCTCAGATTTAATGACGGTGATGTGTAGTTGATTGTAGTTAAAGTAGCTCTGCCACAAGCTTTGGGAGGATGATATTTGGTAAAAATGGCCCTATTTAGTTCATCAAATGACTTATCCATTTGAGAATTTACAGGCAGAAGAAGAAAATCCCACTTAGTTTTCATGCCTGAAACAAACAAACCCTTTAATAGTTTGACACTCACTTCGAACAGCAGTAACCAAACCTGGGTAGGCGATGGTTTACGAGGCCAGACCCAGACTGGGGCCCAGGAGATGGGCTGGGCCGGGCTGTGGCATGTGAGGGTGGATCCCAGGCCCCCAGCCAGCAGTGGGCTGCGACTCAAAATCGTCTGTAGGAGTCAAACTACTGCAGCCACAAAGGGAGACAGGAGGGACGGGGCCAGGAAAGGGGGACTCAGACAGGCAGCTGGACTGTTGGATCTAAATCAACGCAAGGATGTTTACAACATTTCGATTGTCTCTCCGTTTAAGAAACTGACACATTCATTTAGGTTTGAGTGTAAGAATATGCTTGGTGTGCTTCACCTTATGCAGAAAATTTGCTTTATTCAATTTCTTCTCTTTCATCTCATCCTGATAGCTTTTACCCCCCCCGCCACACACACACACACACACACACACACACACACACACACACACACACACACACACACACACAGAAACAGGAAATGGTAAATGAGGAGTCTGAGCTCTGTGGCAAATTAGATGGAACATGTGGCCAGAGGGAAGAGTGTAATTAGTGTGCAACGTTACATCTATTTGGTCAATGATTGAAACGGTGCTTGATTATATATCTATTTCTAACAGAGGCCTTAAGTCGGATGGTGCAGAAAGCTGTGTGTCATCTTGCCAGAAATGTGTGCATCTCCTCTTTTGAAACTGTTTGAAACTGTCATGCTTGTGGTTGCAAATACAAGTGTTTTATCACGATTACCATTCTCCACTCCATACCTACATATGAACAAAAGTCATGGGGTAACACAGTACATATATATATAAGTTAAATTTCTAATGCATATTTACAGCATTACCATTCTCAAGTCACGCCAGAATGCAAACACATGACAAGACTATGACATAACCAAAAGACAGTCTCATCTTTGTTTCCAGCCCAGTTGTGATCATACAGTGATCATAAATATTACTGCATAATTTACATTAACATGCGATACCTGCACGTGGCAATTCACTGCACATGGCAACGACTTTCTGAACATTCAAACTCTATGATTTCAACTTCTAAACATCTGAACAATCACGATAACTCATTCAGTGATAATAGAAAACTGTTAGAGAACAATTAGATAATAGCTTCGACGTCAACAAATGTCACAAGTGGTGTACGTGCCAACATCTCAGCCTCCAACGCTTCTATAGTCTTTCTCAATTTGTAGCTCGATGTGACCCTGAGTGTCACCAGCATATTAACGGAGCATTGTGTAATATTACGGGATTGTTTCATGATGCTATTCACGCGTGAGCTCACCCCCCCCACACACACACACACACACACACACTGCAGCTATGTGTGACGGAGGGTGTACTTGCTTTCCGTGAGCTTGTTGAAGATATTGATGTTGAGGCGTCTTGTGATAATGCAATCTCCCAGCAAGACACAGGAAGTCACATGTCAGTCATCACGAGGCCGTGCCTGTTTATTTATTAAAAAAAATGACAGTTTAAGAGAGGCCTTCCTCCCTCAGGACGACTCTGACTGCTCAGACTGACACAGCACGCAATAATATTTAGAAGATTTATATTTAATACTACTACTACTTACTGATATCTAACAGGAATCTTGCAAATGAGTGATACAGCCTGGCAGAGGTGTACTGTGTGTGCCTTTATTATCCGTTTCTGACCAGTTTCCGACTGTTACAACCGAATAGATACAATCATGTGACTTTTGGATGTAGATTGCAATGAGATTTTTTTTAAATATTGCTGTGAACCAAACTGTGTTCAATAATACACCGCTCACCAGCCATCTAAAAAATGTTCAGCACCATCTTCTTTATCTTCTGAGTGAAGACAGCTGATTTGTTCTCTGCCAGATCTTTGTGTGGTTCAAGAAATAAGTTTGGTTTGTAGTCGTAAAACGCAGATCATAGTGCCTGAATTACAAATGGTAGTGACCAAAACAGTGGATTTGTTTGGTGGTGTCGCCCTGTGGCACTAAGACTTTGGCAGACAGTAACAATGGCCCCTACATTATCTTCTCCCCTCCCTTTCCTCTCTGATACATTCCAGTAATGCTGCACTTTAGCCTTCTTGTCTACGCTGTGACAGCTGCTCACCATTATGGCACTGTGTGAGCTAATTTTAATGGCTGTCACAGGCAGCAGGAGCGAACGCAGGCCTGCCAGCGTAAACAACGAGCCGCAGCCAAGAGGGACGGGTGTCTCAGTGGAGGGTAAATGACGGGACTGTATGAGGGACCCGTTGAGGCCCTTCAGTGACTCATTTATCAGCTCAAATATGTTAAACGAGTGAAAATGTACAATCTAACAACCACAGCTTTGATTTCTCTACATCCACAAACAACACAATAAGCAACCATGTATGTGAATGATAGGCTGCAATACACAGGATTTGATATTTTATACAGGAATTTTGTCATGTTGTGTAAAAGAGGCATGCGCACGGTGATAATATTTAACAACATGTGTGATTATACACATGTTGTTAAATATTATCACCGTGCGCATGCCTCTTTAAAGGTGAGGCACAATGACATTAATGAGCTTTGTGTGTGTGTGTGTGTGTGTGTGTGTGTGTGTGTGTGTGTGTGTGTGTGTGTGTGTGTGTGTGTGTGTGTGTGTGTAGTCTGTAGGGTGAGCCATAGGTGAGCAGGTGCGTGTCTAAGACAAACACTATGCGGGTTCTTTGCATGTTGATCACCTCCAATATTTTCGGCCCTTAACTTTAAAATAGTAAAGATCAGTATTCTTAGATCAGGTGGTGCTGAATGTTGGTGTTGATTATGAAGTGGATGAGATAGAGAGAAAGGTGTGTGTGTGTGTGTGTAACAATGACATGTGTGCTTACTGCTCAGACGTTCCATTATTGAACTGCTCGTAAAAAAATAACAAAACGAAACTATCAGACTATATTTAAGTCCAATAGGCTTGATTTTCCTCTCAGCAGAGACATTTGTTTGACCAATTATGACCTGTGACAGACAAATAATGGATGCCTGTCTGCAACATATTCACACCCACAATAAGAGGAACACACACACACAATAGGAGAAACACACACACACACACACACACACACACACACACACACACACACACACACACACACACACACACACACACACACACACACACACACACACACACACACACACACACACACACACACACACACACACACCAGCAGCAGCAGCAGCAGCAGCCTTACTAAGATAGCACAAATGTGCACACAAACCACCGTCGTGATACTTTGAAAATACAAAATAAAAACTTCCAAATCTCATGCACGGGGGAAAAACGTGAGCAAAGTCTAGAGAGTGTCGCAATCACCTGCGTCTGTGTATCATATAGGCTATTAAGAGTCATGGAACCAGATAAGCGTAACAATAGCGATGTCGTTTGTATACTTTGCTTGCAATATTGGAGAACACGTGACTGCTGAGATATGAAAGGCGACTTTTTGCCCTGGAAGTATAAACAGTGTGTGTAAAAGGTTAGAGGGTGACTCCAGGTTGCTAAGGTGGCATGTGTGGCACGTGCAAGTAAGAAGCTGAGTCAAATCATGACCGTGAGCCTTATCTGGTTATAAATTTATTACAACATCTGACCACATAAAATACGCTATACACTTTGTTTTAATAGAGTGTCAAAGGACAATTTCCCCATGAAGTGAATGCATTCAAAGTCTACCATTCAAGTTGTGCAAGTTTAAAAATGAATTTTCAGGCCGTCGATCACCGTCCAAGAGGAAGCAACCTAGAATGATTTACACTAAAACAAATGACATGGAGCAGTAGAGGGTGAAGATGATATGAGCAGGTGCAGCAGAATGCACAGTACTTGCTGATATTGTGACAAAGAACTGCAAAATTAACCATAACATCTCCACTCAGTACTACTTTATTTACCAATTAAGATTTAGACATAAAAAGGCCTTTCAAGTAAGTTCTGCGTAGGTCACTGGATCGTTATTTATTTACATTTCTGTTCTTTTCTGTATGTGTTCTAATCTATTAAGAAGAGGAAACTGAATGCAACAATAAAGTCCCACACTAACAAATATCTCCAGTTACAAGCTTATTGGCCCGCCCTTTTTAAAAGTGCACCGTCAGCAATTGCAACATATGGTAAGTGGAATTTAATGAATAAGGCAGCGTGATTAATCTTACACCATGAAAAAATAATACTCCAGTTATGATCTCTCTCTGTTATACATAAATACTAAAACTAAAAGGCAGGGGGAGCGTTCTTTATTTGATTTGAAGGCTGAAGAGGTGAAGTGGAGAAACAGCGGCTGACCTCTGTGGGGTCTGCAGCCCGTGACACCGTGCAGAGCTCCAACACTCGGCCATCCACAGAAGCCATTAACCTCTACTTCACACCTCCCTCCACCTCTGTCTGGCACACTTTAACACTACACTGGCAAATGTGTACCATGTCTTGCTAATCATTGACTGAGATGAGTACCTCTATTTTTATATAATATTTATATATATATAAGTATGAAAGTATGTACACAATGCTCCTAAAGCCTGGCTGAGACCTGTTAAAAAACATACAGTAAGGCACAATTTGCATCTAAAAAAGCTGTCGTTTGTGTCATAAAAAAGGCAGTGTCCAAAATTCCGTGGCACTTTCTGGCCTTTTTCAATCTGACATTAGTAACAGTTTTATGTGTGTGTGTGTGTGTGTGTACGGGCATTGCTCTTGAGGTTGGCATATGTGTATGTTTGTCACCACGAGCCTGCGGGACGTGAGGCGAGTGGCTGTGTCCCGTCTGTGCCTCTGGAGCTCCTCAGTGTGACGGGATGTGATGGTTGGATTGAGAAGGTCCCAGGAATCCAAGCCTCTGTTTGTTTTTCCTCTGCTCTGTCATCTGTGGAGCAGAGGGAGGATTTAAAGTCAGTGTTTCATAAAGCATAAACAGGATGTATATGAAATGCAAATTGCCCCCCCTTATTCACTGCTCTGGTGAGCACTTAATGAAGCAGAACTCAATGTTCCTAATATATTACACGATAGTCTACATTTTAAAATAAAAGTGTCAAAATTCTATTCATTTAAATGATGCGGCATGGAAGTAATGTTAATTTGTGACATGAATCTGGATTGTTGGTTGTGACAAAAGAATGACTATTCTATTTGAAATGATTTCACTTAAAATGTATTAACACTATGCAGACAGGCGTCATCAGCACCACTGATATGACTGGAAGCCAAAATGCAACTTGAAAAGCTCCACTTTTGACACGTTCGGCTGTGGGTGGTTCATTGTTCCAAAGTGTGGCCTGCTCATTTAGTGTTGTGTGTATGTGGGGAAGTTTCATGAATCACTGAAGCGTGGCTCCACACAACCAGCTCATGTGCAGCTGTTTTCTGTGCCGATGTTACAACTGGAGGTCACTGGCCCTGTAAACCAGCAACTGTACATGCAGATTTAGGGGGGAAATCTTGCATACTCTGCAGAACCTGAAACCTAAAGCACTATTTCCCCTTTAATGCATGTACACACACTCTACGCTGTGTTACTGTAGATCAGATACAATGCTGTGAGGCAAGAACTGCAATCAAACTGAAGTGAAACAGGTTGGGGTCAGACCTGGTGTGAGACTGTGGGCAGTTCTGCATGAAATACGCCATTACTTCGGTTTAGAGTAAAAGCAAAGCCACGTCCTGGGTAACTCCCTCATTAGTCAGTGTGAACTATTGCAAACTGTCTTGCTCATGGATACTTCAACAACAGTGGTTGTTACGGGGGCGGGGAGATGTCAGGGATTGAGAGAGGTTTGTTGTTTTGTTTGTCTGATGCTGCTGCGGTAGGAGTTGTTTTCACCGATCGGGGCAGAAGAGGAACAAGGACATGCCTGTGACTGGAATCACATGCAGGCGAGGCAGGTGATGAGAGTGATCGGTCACACAGCAGCCGCACGCCGAGTCATCCAAAAAGCCGGGAGGCTCACCCTGTTGTGTAAATAAGCCACGCCATAGTAACCTGTCGTGTTGCATTCAGGAGCAATAAAGGCCCGGTTGATGCTTTGTTGACCCAGACTAATGACCTCTGTAGAGAGTGTTTGTTGAATTCCAACGCCTCTGAAACAAAATCTTGTGTAATTGAAAGAAGCTGCTAATGTTTGTTCCTCCATGTGACTTCGAGTCCCGAGTGTGTTTTTAGGTGAAAGGAGTCGTGTGGTCAGGCAGAACAACTGTTACTATGTGGCCTGCACAGCTGAGGGTTTTCCTGCATTTAAGTTCAGGCTGCAGCATAAAGCTTAGGGTTACACAGCTCAGGTCACCGAAGCTGCCTATCACTTTATTAAAAGGGAGGGCTGAAGTGGCACCATACCTGCTCCTTAAGCTCACCCAGCTGGCCACAGAGCTGAGTCACCAGAGTCACAGTGCTGTCCAGCTTCTCCTGCAGGGAGCGCATCTCATTCTGCTCGCCGTCTGCCTCGCTGCTCACTAAAGACATGGCCCTCATGCGGGGGAACCACTCCAAGTTCTTCTCCTGCAAGCAGAGGAGCGACAGGGTCCAAAGGTAAAGGTGGAGAAAGGCGGAGAGGACATGAATGAAGCTGAATTAGACAAACTGACAAACTGTTTACATAGGCACTGATTTGATTTGCATAGACAGACAGACAGACAGACAGACAGACAGACAGACAGACAGACAGACAGACAGACAGACAGTGTTACTATTACAGGCCACAGGAAAACATTCAACAGGTCACCGACGACAGGTATCCAGGTTTAATATGAATCATTCCTTCAAAAGGAAGCTGGTTTATATTATGGGCTTGGCCGTGTAAAATGTTTAACCAGGGCTGCCGTCTCCTGGATAGCAATCACACACTAATATGAACAGCAACTGCAATTTCAATTCTCACCCACTCCATAAACACATTGTTGATGTAGGGATGAGTCACGGTTGTCTGTTGGGAACACAATCGCGAGAGCTGTGTGTGTGTGTGTGTGTGTGTGTGTGTGTGTGTGTGTGTGTGTGTGTGTGTGTGTGCACTAGCGTCTGCCTGATTACATACAAAAATGACACATTTATTCTGTTATCATTTAACACTGCGTTGGCCGGAGGAAGACATCTGCAGTAATCGCCTGAGAGAACACAAGTGAACCTATAGCATTATGTAACGGACTTGAGTGCATCTGTGTCTGCACATGTGTGGGTGTGTGTATTGTTGTCCATCTGCCTGGACATATAGAGCAAAATGTGAATGTGTGTGTGTGTGTGTGTGTTTGAGACAGACATGGGCTGATCTTATGTAATATTCTTTTGCAAGTCCTGCTGATAAAATCATTTTAAAGTTGTGGGATGTGACTGGCAGCAGGTTACATGCGGCGACTGAGGTATTCTCCCACCTGTTCTTACGTAAGACTGGAAGAGAGTGGATGAGCGAGCGAGACACCCAGGACGGGGAGGAGGACCGCGAGACTGGGGAGAGATGTGCTGTGTGTGGCTCATTTGTTTTGTCTCTTTAATTAACAAGCTTTTCACACTCGAGTGGAGCTGGGTGGAGACGTTTATGTCCATGACATCATGAGAGTCCCCTCTTCAAATTCACACCATCTGTAAAATCTCAGCCCACAGCAACTATGTTCAACAGTAAACGCTTTCTAAATGTGTCCTTCTTATAAAACAAACTAGTACATTAATCATTATATTTTATGATTTATATGATGTGTACAAAGGGAGCAATAACATAAAACATTTCCATTTTGAATATGAATATCAAAATATGTTCAGAAAAGGAAATGAAGCAACACAGACTGAAGTGTTTATGTATTTGAACGTTTTGAACTAAACTGATCAATTTTACTGAACCAATGTGGATTTTTGTTGAAGTGCCATGGGCAGACACACCCACAGCTATTACGCCTAGTGTCCACCCACACCCACACACACACAGACACACACACACACACACACACACACACACACACACACACACACACACACACAAGGTATTTGGAACACAATATTACTTGAGTAATAATTTAACACAAGATTCCAATATTAAGGTTGGCTAAAAATACTTTGAGCAGGATGTTCCAGCAGGGATATAAGGGAAATAACAAGACTGATTAAGTGTGATACTGAGCTACACTGTATGAATCAAGTCTTTCTGCAAGAGCTCGCCTGAAATTCATGGGCTAATTTGAGCCTCTGGCACCAAATTGAAAAAAAAAATCTTAAACAGAATAGCTTCCTTTCTCAGAGCATCACACACACAGTGCGGCTCTGTGAGTGCCAAGACAAAGGTGTGACTGAGGACCATTTGATGTCTGGTTTATCAAATCGTCCATAACTGATGGCTTAAATAACCTCAACTTTTCATTAAAGAGGCATTATTAAGATAGAATATATGATCCTGTTTGAACACGCAGTCACTCG
This sequence comes from Genypterus blacodes, assembly GCF_046128005.1. Lineage (NCBI taxonomy): Eukaryota > Metazoa > Chordata > Actinopteri > Ophidiiformes > Ophidiidae > Genypterus > Genypterus blacodes. Next base: position 3,851,218 of record NW_027466834.1, read on the forward strand.
TGCATAGTGAAGTGAATCAGGCCCAGATGATTGTGACCATAGAGAATCAGACTGTACAGCGCTGTGTTTAATGAACATTTTGAACGGAGTTTCACTGCTCCTTCTGAACACCGCAGGAAGCATGACTTACATCCACGTGCCTCACACTCTGCTGCCTGGGTCACACTGTTCCACACTGGGCCTTCCATCACATACAAACCTCAACTCAAAACTGATGCAGTCAAAAGGAAAAGTGAACAAACTCAGAGGTCACTGGTGTCTGACACTGCAGGCGGATGGCACTGAGGCAAACTTTCAGCCTTCTTTGTTTTAAGTAGAATATTTTTCTTATTTTTTAAGTGCTACAGTAACTCTGAGTGCACCAAAGTATCCACCAAACAAAAACCTGATACGAGCTGGAATCTAACTAAGAAGTTTGCAAGTTTATTTTCAACCATAAAAATCTAACACTTTATCTAAAGTTTCTACTAAAGATTAAACCTTACCTTTTTTAAGGAAACAGTTTATTTGTATCATTGTCATACTTTCTAAATGTTCAACATGCAGCACCTTGAATAGAATCTTATGAAATGTTTTTGTAGATCTGAAAGAAAATCCACTGATCAATTTGATTTACAGTTCTACTCTAAGAAATAAAAACTACAAACGTCTCAGGCTGTAAAAAGCTTTCAATCAACAACCAGAAAGATAAACGGAGAATTCACACAATCACACACAACGCACAGTGTACTAGGCAATAATGCAGATAGAGTTGCCATGCACACACACACACACACACAGAAACTCTCTCTCTCTCACACAAACGCACACACACAGACACACCTGGCAAGCATTCACGGAGCGGCTCTGACCTCTGCCCTCTCTTTACATGACAATTCCCGTGGCTTCTTCCCTAATCAGCCATTTCTGCTACTGATTTTGTTACCAACGTGTCACATCTGTGTTGCTAAGGAAATGGAGGGCTCATGATGCGATGGTAACTGTCTGTGTGTGTGTGTGTGTGTATGTGTGTGTGTGTGTGAGAGGGAAAACGAGAGATGGGGGGGGGGGGGGCAGGAGTGCACGTGCCAGGCAGGGCTGAGCTATTAGCAGGCCACTTGAGATGGGTTATGTAACAGCGTTGTGGCTGCTGCAGTACCTGCTCGGCCTGTAGTCACTGTCATAATATTCCACACACACACACACACACACACACACACACACACACACACACACACACACACACACACACACACACAAGCACAGCGCACAAACAGACACAGTGTAACGCGATCCCACTGTTTAGCTCAGTATCACATCATTCTATCCTACCTAACCAGATGCAGTGATTGTATTTGTGTGTGTGTGTGTGTGTGTGTGTGTGTGTGTGTGTGTGTGTGTGTGTGTGGTGTGTGTGTCTGAGGTCATCAGGTTGCAGGTGCAGACAGGGACAGGGTAAGAAAGAGTCTTAATTATTCCTGCAGCTTCATGTTGAGTTGTTGCCTCGAAACTGTGACTCAGGAAATTTATAAATGAAGAAAGACACAGTTTTACAAGTTAGACCCTGACATACACACACACACACACACACACAGACATCTGCAGACCAATGTTTTTTTTCGAGTGTGCAGGGAGGGATTTGATCAGGGTACATTGCTGCACCGTTTACGAGAGCTGTATATCATAAAACAATACGGACCTTATAAAGCACCTGGATCCAAAACGTGCTCTTCTTCCCCCGCGAGTTTCCCTGCTTCACCGCACATTAGAAGGTGTCAACACAAACTCCTGACTCATCATTACCTCATCACACACAGATACCTTGGACCGGAGTCAGAGCAGGCGACCTGTTGGCGGACGCGCTGATGCATATTATTTCCATGTCTGTCACCCGTTTGTTATGCAAATTGTTAATTATAATGCGAGCGTTCTCATGCCCATCACGGCTGAATGTTAATCACAAAATGTGCCATTGTGCTCCCAGGCTTCATTTGAAACCATTAACCTAATGGCAACACCTTTCGCCGGCCTTACATCCCTTCAACTTCTCGCCTGTGTGTCTGTTGCAGCGAGTTGCCGCGCTGACGATAATGGAGCCGGACGGTGGTTTAATTACTATTTAACCACGCTGTGTCCCAGCAGGTTTAGAGTTTGGCATTAGCGGAGACTACCTGAGCGCAGAGAGCCGTCTCTACCCAGCAGTGAGGTGGGGTGGGAGGGGAGGGGGGGGGGGGGGAGGGGAGGGTTAAATTGGGATGCTCGGCACAGGCCTGGAGGCTCGGTCTCGTTTTATCGCTCGTCTGCTGGCGAGGCTCAGGGTTTTCTACGACAGCGAGGACACAGATGAAGGCGGCGCAAGTTTAAGTCTCTGCGACAACTATACGCTTATATGCTAATTGGTACAACCCCCCCCATATACTTTAATTAGCATTCTTCTTCTATGTGTGCCTGGAATAATAAGCAAATTCTTAGATGTATTTGAATATCTGCATTATATTATTGTATGTAGAGTATATATGTATGTAGTCTGCTGACCTTGATCTTCAGGGCCACGTAGCTCTCAGGGCCGGTGTACTCGGTCGGATCCTTCACCATCATCAGAACCCGGAAGTAAAGGTAGTGCCACATGTTGTGTTCAGACTTGATGTGCTCCTCGAAGGACACCGTCTTGTTGTCAAATTTGTCTCTTTCCAACCCTATAAGACAGTCAAGTCGTTAAGTTGTAATCCTACCATCATATCACTCGCCATCATTGGTGATAGGCGAAGCCCTTTAACGCACCACAGATGAAGCAGGTGGTTTTCAGGATCTCGTCCTTCTTCTGCTTCTCACTCCTCAGGTCTGCGAAAGTGTCGATGATGACACCGAAGATGAGATTGAGAACGATGATGATGACGATGAAGAAGAACAGGAGGTCGTAAACTACGCGGGCCGCGAACAAAGGCTCCTGGGCGCCGCCGTGACAGATGACACACAGTATTACACATTAGTAGTGCACATTATTCTGAATTGATGCGTAAATTGAGGTGTTACAAACATTGAGCGAGTAAAGAGCAGCAGATAGATGTGTTCATGTGTGCTGACCTCTTTGGAGCGTCTCCTCAGAATGTCTCCAACCCCTCCGCCGTTACGCAGGCCCTGGTTCAACACCGTGATGATGCACATGAGCAGAGTGTCGCAAACCCTCTCCACCCTGTCGTCCTTGTCTACAATCAAGACGTACAGAACAATGTGTGAGACAGAATGAGACTCGCAGAAGTTAAGCTGAGCATCATTTTGGAGGAAAAGATTAAATGTCCAGAGTTGGCGGCCAAATGTGACAATAGGGACGATTTAAGATCCAGTAAAACAGAAAATTGACCTGACACGCATAAAATTCTATCTACTGCCACATCTGGATACATGTTTTATTCAATTACCTTCTAATGATGTCATCACTATTATGCTTTGGGATATCGAGCACACGGCACTGCAACAAATTCACCTCAAAATATGAATGAGACTTTTTTTGTGTCATTCATCTGTGTGTACTTGTGTGTCAGATCCCCTCACAAATGAGCACCAGCACATTTGTTATTGGAAATGCGTAATAACCTTATTGTGGCGCGTATCGCCCAACTGCCTTTCATTACTGAGAACAGCTGATAATAGCATCATTAAAGATCAAGTGGACTTCACCCTGTGACAAAAACTGACCAAAAAAATGAAAAGACGACTCCCAGACTACTAAATACGGGGGGGGGAAGTGAATAGCAGCACCGGCGGAGCCAAAGAGGTGCTGAAGGAGACTGATGAGGTCACGTGTATGCCCCCATGGTGCAGGTGATCCGTGGAGACGCACGGAGCAGGAGAACAAACAGGAGTGTGAGTCACCCCCTCTGCCTCATCATGCTTCTTTGTGTGTGAGCTGGTGTGTGCATGTGCGTACGTACGTGTGAGTAACCTTTCAGGAACTGACTACTGCTGGAAAGGTCACACACCCACCCACACCCCAGTGCAACCATACAATCACAACGCTCGTCTACCCATGGTTAAGCTGGATTCAACTAAGAAACTATCTGGCTGACAAACTAAATAAAGCAACAGAAAAGTGTGACTTCAGGGGATTTTATACCGAAGTAAAACTTACCAGGAAGCGGTTTGGGTGAGAAATCAGTGCAGCTCTCCTTCATACATGAGTCAGCAACTCCACTGCTACTGAAAAACTCCAATTTTGCTGTAAAATGAAACCATCACATGTGACAATTAACAATATTAGAAGAGAGAACGTAAAAGTGATAAAGTGCTCACTGAGGATCAAACTGTTATCAGGCATTAAACCCTGATCCACTAATTTAATCATCCCCGATAAAATCAGTAAGAAAGACATATACAGAGATTATGTAAACGCAGGCAGCAGCTGCTGGGTGGGCGGTTAAGTGTTGTAGAAAAAAAACCTGAACAAATCATTAGCAAATCAACAAAGCTGGTAACAGCAGAGGAGCTGTACTCCAGCCTGAGCCGCTCCAGCAGACAGGCAGGAGGTGAGCGTGCACCTGAGCTACGACGTTACCAAAGGGCCTTCCTGCCCCCACAGACAAGAGGCGGCAGGAGTCTGTGCCGAGGGGACAGGAGGGGTCGAAGCCTTGAGGCTTTGATGGAGCTCCATGTGCCCACAGGCAGCTCAGCCTACAGCTGACGGGCAGAGCCTGAGCCCCGGCTGGTTACATAACCCGCCGCTGGTGCCTGCTGTGCTAAAAACACAGAGTGCTGCGACCACCATGTTATGCAACAGGTGTACATGTGGAAGCAGGTTGTGTCACCACCACGAGAGCTCATTAACACACACACACATGTGCACAAGCATGAGAACAATGTCTCCATCAAACAAAACAAGCTTATAAAGCTGGCCACATTAGGCAGTGAGGGGGGCCTGACCTGGCACAGGGAGGGGGTCCACCTCCATGCGGAAATCATCCTTCAGGAAGAGGAAGCCAATGATGGAGAAGAAGTAGACGAGAAAGATCGCTAACACGGCTGTGAGAATGATGGAGCGGCCGTTCCGCGTCACGCTCTTGATCACGTTGAGCAGCGTCTCCTCGCGGATCACCAGGTCAAAGAGCTGAGGTGGGGGGCGGGCAGAGTACAGTTACAGTAGAGCAACACCATTAACATCTGAAACAGTGGCAAGAGGCAGCAAAAGTAAGAGCTCTTACCAAAAAGCTGTAGAAGAACTCGTGCACGAAGAGGCCCAGGACGCAGATGATGGCATAACCCAAATGGTAGATGAACAGCATGTCCATCACCACTGCTTTGTAGCCACGGATGAACGTTCCCTGGTTGCCCACAAAGCTCACCAGAAAGACCAACTTGTTAAACAGCTGCAAAAGAAGGAGATGATTGGCTAACGTGTGACAGAATTAACTCATCATCCAACAACAGGGTGGTCAAATCCTCCTTTACTTACATTGAAGGTGCCCAGTAACAACAGAGCAGGAGCTAAGCCCATGGTGTAGATGGCTCGCAGTATGAGGGAGACCAGGAAGAGCAGGATGACCCACGGCGTAGGCAAGAGGGGAAGTAAGATGGTGAACACCGCCAGTGCCACCCACAGGAGAATATTCCAGAAAGGAGGCAAAGTGCCTGATCAGGAGGACACGGCAAAGGTCAGTGGAGGTGCAGCACTTTGCCACATTTCTCTGCTGAATTATGCAACTGAGCTTTAAAAAAGGGAGTCAGCAGGTCACAAAATGAGGTTTCAATGTAGCGACTGCACAAAATTGGTAAAATTGTGTCAGCATTAAACACGTTAGCGGTCTTTGCTCATTGGACCCCTCAAAAAGGAAACCAATGGCTCCTACTGTTTGTATTCTGTTTGTAAGTCAGATAAAACTCATGAGAACGGCAATAAGGAGGAGAACAAGGAAGTGAACTCTAGCCACTGAAAATACATCATTACACATTCTGGCCTGGAGTTGATTAATACTTCAATGTACTTTTGAATTATTTATAACCGTAAACTGTTCACCTGACAAGTAAACACATGTGGGTGTGAGACAGCAACTTTAGAGTTAGCAGAAGAGAGACAAGCTTTAAACTCGCCAAGTGGTCCGACTGAGCTTGCAGACGAGTTTCAAAGTCGACTCATAACTCACAGTAATCTCAATTTGTTGTCGGTGTTGGTAGTCATTAAAAAATTCTCACCCTCGTCTCCGTCATCACCGAAAGGGTAGAACACGGCCACGGCGATGTTGAGCATGCAGGCCAGGTAGAAGGAGATGCTCCCCCACCGGGAGATCTGACCCGAGAACCAGAACAGAGCCTTGTTTCCTGTGCAAACACAAACACAAGCGCAAACACACAAACAGTAAATCAGCTCCGGCCCTTCGGTGCTTCCTGGGTATCACTCTGGTATAACACTCTGGATCATAATCATCCTTTTCCGCCCCGAAGTGTCGCTCCTGCGGCCACCATCATTATATCCCCCCTCCAAAACTTCCAGATCCAGAATGTAAGGACTCACTGACGATCTTCTTCTGCCACTTCATCTCATTGTAGAGGTTGTCGAACTGCTGGAAGAAGTCGTTAACCTTGCTCCCCTGGTCGTCCCGCTCTGTGGTAGTAAACACGCGGTGCTTGGACTCCTCCGTGAGGTACTTGCAGATATCGGGGACGGGAAACACGATCTTCTCCATTGTGCGATCGTGACGTACAATCTGGCAAATGATATACAGATATAAATCCTCCTAACAACCCACCGAAACAACTTGAATTGAAATTTGAAGGTGATTAGATGATGAGATCGACCTCTATCTGAGCTGTGTGGTTTGCGTAGTAATGATGGGCGTCGTCCATAGTCTGCTTTAGGTCAAGTCCCGACCCCGGTCCCAGCCCGCCGCCCGGCTTCAAGCTCTGTTGCAGGGTCTTATTGTGTCTGGCCAGCTGGGATCCAGAGAGATGACACGTTATCAAAGCACCATAATTATGTTTTCATCCCATAATCAATGTATGATTGCAACACAATGGTTCACACTTCAGTCAGCCACCATCATGAGAGTTAAAGGCAAAATAAATAAACAAAAGCTTCTTCTTCTCTGCCTTCTTTAATGAACTGCAGCCATTGTTGATCATCGGCGTAGGCGTTAACGTTGGTGTTACTTTCAGGGGTCAGAGACAGTGGAACAACTTCCTATGTTTGTCATCATGAAAGCTGTTGTCGGACGAAAATACCCCATCTGACATTTGTCTCTACACAGGCAGAAGTGAAACCCCACGAGACTCACTTGGCTGGCACACTCAGACAGATATTAACTGCAGAGAAAGTGAGAGACAGAAACCAGAAGCTGGCGCGGACACACACACACACAGACACAGACACACACACACACACACACACACACACACACAAACAGACAGACAGACAGCAACCACTTTTTCGCCACTCTTGTTTAATCTCTTTTTTGATGATACTTTGGAGGAGGTAAACTGCATTCGTTTAACATAACGACTACAACCGGCTGGAGTGATTGGGATGATTTGTGAACGCCTACAGCTATGAGTCAGCCTACCTGTCTGCAGGAGAAGTGACAGGACGTGAGCTAATTTTACAAAACTACCACACACTTGCCATCCTTCAATATTTAGCACATCATTCATCATCATCACACCAGACAAATGAGGACAAAAGACACATTAAAGCAAGCTGTAGGATGCATTGTGGTCTGCCGTAAGATCTTAGTCACAACTCGGTAAAAACATAACCAAGTCAGATACAACAAGTTGTAAAAATCCTGCAGCTATGTTTGCTTACGCTAATAAAGTATTTTTGGATCGGAGGTTACCAGTTGCTCTACGTGTGCATTTGAACCACAGACACTGATGTGCCCACGCAAGAAAAGCGGTGGACGTTTACCCCTGGAACAAGGACGAAACATATACTGCTATCTCACACACACCGACACACACACACACACACACACACACACACACACACACCAAGATGCTAAACTCAGCAGAATGAGTGTAATGAGAGAATGACTGCAGTAATCCCTCTGTCCCAGCAGCAGTAACAGCTTGAGTTTAATTACCTGGTGGGCCAGGATGTAAATGTTATGTCCAACATCTCTGGACTTGATCTGCTCTACCACGCCGTCATCGTCGTCCTCACTCTCCAAACCTTGCGTATAGGCCTCCTTCATCACGTCCACCTGCCATGTAAAAGTTTGTATCATTCTCGTTGACTTGAAAACAAATTCTAATGGGAGCCATCTGTTTGTGTCTGTGTGTGTGTGTGTGTGAACAGGTGTTACCAGTTCATTGGGTCTCATCTTGGAGAGTATCTTCTCAGCATTTTCGCTGTCATGGCGGCTCTCCATGATGGCCAATAGGAGCTTGGAGGCATTGTTCTGCAGTCATAATGGAATCATCAATAACAATATTTTTTTTCTTTAATAGTTAAGACTTCAAGTAAAATTCAAGTCTGAAGTTCAGTCCCGGAATTTCTGCAGTGATGAGTCACATCACCTTCAGCTGCAGCACCAGGTCCATCCGATGCTTCCCCAGGGGGTTGATGGAGTTGACAATCAGCGCGATGATAATGTCAATGCCGTTCGACTCATGCTTTGCTATACAGGTCTGCAATACGAACATGCTTCATGTGTCATCAAAGCAAGAGCAAATACAGACAAACACACACACGGAGCACAAGACTCCTGCTCAAACCCAATTGAGTATACTTGAGTAATCATGTTGGCATGGCGATATGTCTACCTGGTTCTCATGGCATGGTCCCTGGCAGTACTCTGTGATGGTTTCCAGGGTTTGGCAAACCAAGTCCACGTTGCTCTCGTTGATGTAAAGGCCCAGCAGCCCGAGGCCTCCAGTGGTGCTCCCACAAATACAGTCCAGGAACTGAAGAGTCTCACACACTAGGTTGTAGTTATTCTTATTGTTCTGGTTCCGTAGAAAGTTCTGGAATTAGAAGAGAAAGAAAAAAGAAGCCAAACAGTAATTAACTGATACACATGGACGTAAGGGAAGCAATACTTTTATTCTAAGTAAGCAAAGGTCTGGGAGTTGTACTTAGATTGGCAATGCCAGTGTTTGAATTGCACACATATCAGAGCCGACAAATACTCTTTATTCTCTTGAAGAATAAATTAAGGTGATCTCTCTGAGTTGGTGTCGTTCCATGGGTAATAGATCAAATCCCACCATTGTCCATTACCTGCAGGTCTAAGTTGTGGTTCTCACAGAGGAGCTGTAGGTAACGTAGGATGGGCGTCATGATGGTAATGGCCGGGCTCATCGGCGTTTCCTCCAAAGCTTCCTCGCTCCCGCCCACCTCGTTGTGGCCCAGGCCGTCCAGGTCTGGGTCCAGCTCCTTTCTGAAGGCACAGAAGGCCTTGGAGGTCACAGAGGACGCCTCCTTCAGCTGCCCTCTCATCTCCTCCCTCATAAGAAGCCCCACGTCTCTCCCTACAGCAGGACACACAGGGAGCATTAAGAGGGGCAGATCAAACCGGTAACATCACATTTCTCTGTTTTAAATACGTTTCGCAGTATTGGAGAATCTACCCCAACTCCCCACCTCCCACCCATCAACATTGCGCAACTATTGCGTGGGTTTCAGCAGCATGGAAAACAACCGATCTTGATACAAAGGCCTTTTGATAAGCTTGTGATGTGGGCCGTCACGTGGCCACTGACATGTGACAGCAGGCAGCAGGAACAACACTCTGCACAGAGGTCAGCGGAGCGACAAAGATCACACACACACGCCGCGCCGGCAAGAACCTCGGCGGTAAATGGGGTAATAATAATCTGTTATGGATTAAGGCCGTGGTGTCTGCTGTAACTCACACGTGTGAGGCCATTCTGTCTTAACTCAGGGCCAAACTCAAACTCTAGACCGCAAAGACTGTGAAATCAGAATCCAAAACTCCAACAACTCCCTGTCTGTTTCTAAGGAAATGCTCCCAATGTTCCCCGCTGACTCAGAGCTTCACTTTTAGACGTTCCACTGTTACTCAGCACGGTTAGGCTGCAGTACTATGTTGCTCAAAAGTTATATGGCTAAACTAAAAATGCATCCTGAATCTGCGGCACCTTTCTTGAACCTGATGCCAGACAAGTCGCTGTCGTCGTCCCTTTTCCTGCAACTGAGCTCAAACATGTTGACCGACACAGTGGCTCGGATCTCCTTCTGGGCAGAAAGCATCCGGTCGTGGAAAACCTTGAAGAACTTCTCCGACTTCTTCTGCTTGTTCAGTTGGATGTAGAACGATTTCTGAAAGGGGAAGCAGAGAATCAGCACCAAAGCACAGAGATAAAGTATTCGGTGCGCGTGAATATCTGTATTGTCTACCTGTATCGTGAAGTTTCCTCCCTTGAGAAGTGCACAGCCCAGAAGGATGCTCTCTTTAAACAACTGGTCGCTCTTAGTGTTGACGATGAGGTCGATCACCAGCTCTGATGCCCCGACGCTGTTCAGCAGACACTGAATGTCCCCTACGCTGCTATCCGGCTTGTCCGAGTCGAGCATAGGGGAACCTCCTGCAGACGTATCATATTTATATTCATTTAAGTGATGAAAGCGAGAGAGCAAAGGTTATCTCAGTCTTTCTTTTATGAATGAGGATTAGATGGCAGAAGGTCTCTCCTCCCTCATCTGGGCTTGCTTTGCTCGCCCAACGCTGCCACCCACACGCAAATCAGCAGCGTAAAAAATAGATGCGTGGAAAATGGGAGCATTTGTCTTCACTGTGATTAAAAGTAAAATGCTATGAAGCCGTACGTGTAAATAGAACAAGTTTGAGTAATCGCAGCGTGAGGTGAGTCTGCCCATTGAGGGAAAACAACCATGGTGCAATTAAGGCGTTTACATGGCATAAATCCATTTATAATAACATAATCTTGATCTGTTACTCAGAATATGCCTTAATTGCAGTAAAACCAAGACTAAAATTGCTCAAAAACCTACTGACAGTGTGACATTCATACGATTATTGACAAAATGTGCATAACCCATAACCAGTTATCTGTTTATTAGATGCATACATGCAATCTAATGCAACAGCCCTGCAATAAATCCAACTTTTTGAAGTTTTAGGATCACTGCATTGGATTGTAGATTGCACAAGTGTACCTAATACCCTAGTAAGTTAAAGTATATGGGGCTTGGGAAGTGTTTTGCCTTGATTCAGAGACTAGCAGACTTCTCTGTGCAGTGATGTTAGCTGCTGTTTCCTCAGCAGCGAGCACTTATTGCAGTTGTTAGCGGGTTTATTTGGGTTTTTTCTTCAGTACCTCCAGATGACGTTTTGACAAAGCCTCCAGATGAGATGTTTCCACTCCCGAGCTCTGACTTGGAGAGGAGCTTTTGATTTCCAAAGTAGCGTGTGAGGAGAATCTTTCTTAACTCGTTTCCCTGTGGAGACAAAAAAATGGTAATGTTAAATCCACATCACAGCCTGAGCGAGCGTCTTCTCTCTGTCAGCCTCCGACGGGGAAAATCACATTTTAACACCGCTGGCTTTGTTACAGTAACTTCCCATTTCTTCATATTCCCCGCATCACCAGTACGGCAGCACTTGTATAGCGGTGTATAACTAATGCAGACGTACAGCTCTACCAAATATAACATTACAGTTCTGCTGCTTCTACAATGCAGTGGTGTCGTGAGGAACATTTCCTGACATAAAGTCTTACTCAGCCTTCCTCAGGAGAGTTGAGCAGATTGCATTTTGCCCCTAATGGGAGCGATCACAGTTATCCCATGATGCATTTCCGTCTTCATATCCAGGGAGACGATGCCCTTATCAAAGAAGAAACTGAACGAGCCTGATTGTAGTGTTTCTAACTGAACAATTATGATAGAATCTGAAATGGCAGTTGAGACCTTTTTATAAAAATGCGATCAAAAATGCAGCTGTATCTGATAATTTCACAAAATACTGTCAGTGTCATCGTTATAATGACAAAATAATTACAATGATGGGTTTTATTTCATTCAAAGTACACACCCGTTAACCAAAACATGCCCGTTTCTTGTTGATTACAATACATAGCTGTCAATTCATGCCGAGCAACTTCCCTGGCACGGATTTCCAACTGTGAAGATTCCACTCTGTGTGATGACAAGAGTGAGACGGAAGTGGAGGTGAAGCGCCAAAAAAGTGAGACGGAGGAAGGCTGTGCAGTGCAGTATGTGGTAATTTGTGTACTGTATGCAGGAAACAATGTATTACGCAACACCGAGTCGCTCCTCGCCTTGGAGTTCGCTCTTCAAATTGATTTGAGGAACACATTTCCTCTCTCGCCCCAAGTTCTCCCCGAGACATTTGACACAGATGAGCTGAAAATGGTGGCGGTGTTACGGGACAAGTAGGTGTGACTGGCAGGGGCGTCCAAGGTAGCATTAGTTCTTTTTATTCATCTTTATTTCAATCTTATATTACTCAAATTCCCTCCCATTTTCTGTTTCGTTTCACTTGAGGTTTATGGGTTCTTTACCATTTTTATGTTTTGTTACATTTTTGGTGACTATCCATTCTCTGAAACTTTCTTAATTTTCCACTTTACATGCAATCTTGCTGAGCTGATGCGTGTGCAAAACAAGAGAGCAGCTATACGCCCCTTTTCCTTTATATTGTCACATAATAAGTCACGTAAACATGATGGTTGCCAGATCTCTTGATAAGACTCATGAGAGCTCTACCAATCTGAGTAAAGAGGTAAAATGTCCCCGATGAAGAACCAACACAATAAACGATGTATTGTCAGGTAATTTTCTTTACATCACTCTGAACTATGGCCTCAAAAATGAGTGTTGTCATTTAGACTGAACACTATCAGCCTCACTTACAGCATTTACTTCTGTTCTGCAGTTGTATTGCCTTGTACGATCTCTTGTACGATCTTGTCAGTGGGACCTCAGACAAGTGAGGAAACTCTATTCTTCCTCTCTATTCTTCTTTGTTTCCTTGTCTCACCATGGCCGCCGGACAAACAGAGTCACAGTCCTGCTCAAAAGCCTCTGAATAAGTGTGCTGAGGAGCGGAGATGTGGAGGGGCACGTGTAGCTGATGCTCCTTGTGTCAGTAAACACTCCATCTCATCTGCAGTCAGCAGAGACACTTGTCTGCCTGCACTGTCTGGCTCAGCTGTCTAACACACACACATGCATAGACACAGACTCTCTCTCTCTCTCTCACACACACACAAACTTCCTGAACTGAAGGTGAGAATCCATTGAGCTACTCCACACAGCAATGTGGAGACTATAAACTCTCTAACAAAGTGCATCCCGTGCACGACTGATTACCAATTGAATCGTGTCTGACTTAACGTTATCCCTTTTCTGGTAGACGACTCGATGGTTTTGCAACAAAGAGCCGCGCTCTGGTGGCGGAGGATGAGAGGAGGTGAGAGGTTTTTCAGGGTGATGCAGTCTGCTGGCTAGCTCTGCAGAGAGAGAGGGAGGGAGAGGAAAAAAGAGAGAGAGAGAGAGAAGCAGCAGAGGAAAGGAGAGGGGAGAGCGTGATGGCGGGAGAGGAAAGTCAGCCCAGCCTGACTCATCTGCTTGCTGCTGCATTGACGAGAAAAACTCCAGTCAGGTGATGTAAGAGCCATAAGAAAGAGAGATAGAAATAGAGGTGGAAGGACTGGCAGAAGTAATGAGAGGAAGGCGGCGAGGGAGAGGAAGGAGAGGAACAAACACAAACTCAGGGCAGAGAGCTGTGGTGGTGTTTTAAAATGTGCACCGGCACGCCACACTGCGGTTCTGGTGTCCAAGCGGGGGGGATGAGCTGCCGATCCCCACACCTCTCCTGCCCCCCCCTTCTCCCCGCCACCGCTCTGTTGTTTGCAGATTTCTCAAGACTCCATAGAAACACACAGAGGGGGAAAAAAAAACACAAAGGCACACGCGTCTCTGTCCGTGCTCATTAGGGCTGATGGCAGCGGAGGGGGGGGGCGGGGGGGGGGGGGGGGGGGGTAGTGTGTGCAAGCCGCGACAGACACGGCAAAGAACAGGTAGGGGAGGGTCGAGCCGCTCAGGTCAGGTAAGGTCGTGTAAAGGAGAGTCGGGCAACAAAAGAGCGAGAGAGAATCCAAACAAGTTTCACATCGGGGAGGGCGACAAAGTTTTCTTCTCTGTGTAACTTTCTGTGGAGTCTCACTGAAACAGAGACCTTAGAGCTGCTGGGGGGGAGAGGTGCGTGTGTGTGTGTGGGTGGGGTCCAGGTGTCTTCAGTAAACAATTGAGAGCACCGATCATCTACAATGGGACACAACAATAGCAACAACCAAACAAGAGGCTGTGTGAGGGCTGAGAACCAGCGTTCAGGTCCTGGTAGAAGCTGCTACGAGACGGCCATGTTTACCACTGAAATTCTACTTTCTGCCTATGATTCATCCTCAACGACAACAACAGCCGAAGAATAAACTCGTGATCGTGTACAGAATAGAAGCACGTGTTCTCCGTTATCTAATTAAGACTGGAATTGCCTCTAAAGGGTCAAAAGTGTATATTAGGAAGCTTATAAAGACAAATAAAGTCCCATTCTGGTTCCATTTAGTTCCAAACTAAGGGAACGTTGTGGCTGGAGAGGGAGGGATCAGAAACTGGGAACGGAAGTTTAAATCTTGACAAATGAATCTGATAAGAGCAATGACGCCGTTTCCACAAAAGTTCAAATGAGTGACGAAGAGCCTGAAGAGTTACGAACCTGCCGGGCAACATGCAGATTTGGTTCCATCTCGAGTCGAGTTCGAGTCACAACGGTGCAAGTGAGGCACGTGTACGAGATAAAAATACCTGCCTACACATTCAAACTGCCTAGTCTTCTTTCCCGCTGTGGTTGATAGCTATTTTGAACAGGGAATGCGAGTTGCAAGTCCTGAAACACAGATCACCTTTGGATTCAAGATGTAAATTGCACCAAGTGCTGCAGTTCCACAGCACTTGGTGCTTTTTATCTAACAAACAACCACATCAGCAAAACAAATTAGATCCACATGTGAGAGCAATTGGTGAGACTGGTGATGTTCTAGGAAACAGAGCAGGATCAGCGCGCACACACACACACACACAAACACAAGTAAACAAGCTTTAAGCAAAAGGACCAACTGTTAGTAGGAAGGATCACTATGGAAATGTTACATGTGATTCACTAACACGGTTAAGCACTGAGTGTGTTTGTCTTGATGTCCATCTTAGGACGGTTGGCAAAGACAAGCCAGACTTGTTTGTGTCTTCTTCCTCGTCGGCGCAAAAGCCAGCAAAACACAGCAGAGGACGCCTGCCATAAACAAAGGTCAGATGGAGGTCAGGTCAGCGTTTGGTTTTAACTACAGGTGGTTTAATCAAGACTTTTACCAACTTGTACTTTAGTAATATCACAGCTAGTGTCATGCTGGTGCTGTTGATGTTTTTGTCAATAAATGGGATGAATTCAACCTACGGGTGAATCCAAATGGACGCCCATGGACCAGGTTGTCTGTGTGTGTTGTGCGGAAGTGGTGTTCACAGTTAAAGAGTTGCGATTCGGTGGTTCGCGATTGCTTGCCGAGTGACGTCAGTAAGATGGAACCACAACTCAACGGTCGTATACCGGACCGAGGTCTGGTGACTGTGGAGCCTCTGGAGCACACTGAGATCATTGTCGTCTTCATACAGCAAGGTTGAGATGACGTGCGCTTTGTGATACGGTGTGTTATCTGCCTGGAGGTATCCATTAGATGATGGTGGACTGTGGCCGCAAAGCAACACGTATGTAGTTAAGTACCAAGTGAACACAATTCAGTTGGTATTGAGGGTCTTAAAGGTTGACTAGAACATATTCTTCACACCATTAAAGCACATGTGAGCATAACCATTGACACAAGAACAGGATGACTTCAGGGATTCGTGTTCATTTGACTGAATTCTGACTTTTACATTTCAATATTGCAGCGGAAAAAAAAAAAAAAAGATTTGAGCAGAGAACATTTTTCCAAATCTTGAACCGTCTCTTCCAAAAGGTATGTTTGTTAACTATTCTCTGTAACCTTGCAAGACTGATGTGCATGGAAATACTGAAACTATCCCATCTGGCACCAATAATAATTCTACAGTCACAGTCATACAGAGCATATTTCTTCTCTCTCATGCTTTTATTCATTCTGTTGCTGAAGTGGCTGATTGGATATTTGCATTCAGGACCACATGCATTTATACCCAACGAGTGGAAAAACTGCATTAAAAAGGAACTTCGGTTACTAACAGAACCTCAACATCACTGACTGAAAGATACATGGAAGCAACAGCATATTCAAGTTTGATTGATCGACACAGATTAGTATTTACTACAGGGTTTCTGTCATTTTGTCCACCAACTATGTGCATCCACGCAGTACAAGAAGAATGAAATAAGCCCAAACAACAAAATAACGATTTAAAACATTCATCTCGCTGCTCGTCATGTGTGTCATGGACTCGGAAACCCATAACGCACAATGGAACTGTATCCAGACACTGTTCAGAATGACAACTCTCATTCACAATGGCCCACAGATTGTTCTGGCCCTGAACTCAAGGCCGTTCACATTCAGGCAGTATGAGCTTCTTTTTCCTTCGCTGCTCGGCAGTTAGCCGGGCAGCGGGCTCCAGATCTAAAGGCATCACTCAACGGGGCGCGCAGACGTCCGGTTACACATCACGGCCAAACCAGACAGACAAACAACACGTGCTGATCCCTCATCGCCATGGAAACTAGAAACTAATACCCCCCTTGTAGACACCCGACTACGCAACTGGGGAGGATGAGGGAGAAGGAGAAGCTGTGACCCAAATGAATGTCACACACTAATCTAAACAGTGAAGTGAGCAATATTGTGCAAACATATGAGCTTGATCTGTTATAGAGTTGTGTGTTTGACATTGCAAACTGATGAAAAAAAACAACAATTACCTGCAAACTACAAAGGAAGCGATCGAACAAGTGTGCTAGTACAAGTTATTAATACTTTATTAGCTTTTTATTATTAACTTTAAACTTTCCACTCTAACTTGCATTGTGTAACAGTCATGTCTCTCATGGTTATAGTCAAAAACAGACGTGTAGGATGCTTGAGGGCACTATATACTATTTAGTAAAGGCGTTAGGATTACTATTTAGTATGCGCAGCATTGATCAAGTGTCCAGCTTGTTGTTGTAAGTTAAACTTTTAAAAAGAATGCTGTGTCATGTTCCCAATCCCACTATTAGCACATTAGCGTGTATGTCTCTCTGCCTGCCTAACCTGCTGCATGTGAATGAGCCATGTTCCTCTGCTCCCCTCAGCAGACAAACAGGGAAACCCTGCAGGATGAGCTCACACACAGCCTGTCTGCGTGGCACGGCATGCCTGGGAGTGTGTGTGTGTGTTTGTGTGTGTGTGGGTGTGTGCGCGCCTGAGACCTGAGCGAGACTTTCCAGCTACATGCATGCGAGTGATGTGCTTAACATGGAGAGGGTGGTAATCTGTAAATCTGCTTTGCTTTGAGCAGGTGGTGCGAAACTTGGCAAGGGAGAAAGGGAGAGAGGAGGATGGCTAGATGGACAGAGAGAGAGAGAGAGAGAGAGAGAGAGAGAGAGAGAGACAGACAGACAGACAGAAAGACAGTGTGAATGACAGGAATGAGTGTGAAAGAGGGAGAGAAAGGAGAAAAGGAGTGTAAGCGTGACTGATATTACATAACTGGCTTTTTCAGTCCTTTGCAAAGTAAAGTATGTAAACATGTTCAGACATGTTACATACATATGACTGGATATAAGACGCATCACATAACAGTAATAGTAGTAAAAAAAATGTAATTTAACCAGATTTTGCTGTCAGATATAACTGACAATTCATGCCGAGCAATGTGTATTAAAGTGCCTGATGTGATCATACTTTCTTCCTAAAAGCCTCTTTCAGCCCAGACATCTTGCGGGCAGGTGGGGACACAACAAAGCGCTTTTAAAGGCGCCTTTATCTCACAACAAAAACAAGTGAAGTGTGGGGCAAAGGGCCAAAACATCCACACGTCCCCACACTCCCGCTGCAGATCTTCCTCACTGCACACCCGGCGCTCCTGACATGACCCAAGCACAGAGAGAGAGAGAGAGAGAGAGAGAGAGAGAGAGAGAGAGAAAAGAGAGAGAGAGAGAGAGAAAAGAGAGAGAGAGAGAGAGAGAGAGAGAGAGAGAGAGAGAGAGAGAGAAATTAGTGAGGCAGGCAGACAGTATGCGATAGACTGGGACATAGCATAGCAGGAGGAGGCGAGTAGAGGGAGAGAGAGGGAGAGAGCGCTAGTGAGCAGAGAGAGAGAGAGAAAACGAGAGAGAGAGAGAGAGAGAGAGAGAGAGAGAGAGAGAGAGACAGAGAGAACGAGAGAGAGAGAGAGAGAACGTGATGGTCCACGTGACGCTGGCTCAGCCACTGCAGGCTGTTACGTAAGCGCACCCCCTGCCCTGTCTCCTCATGGACTGAGCAGACTCCACTTCCCTCCAATCCCTCACCCTGCAGCCGCTGCCTGCGTTTTTTTCTCTCTCCGCTCACATGGCTCCTCACATGGCTTCCTCCCTCCCTCCCTCCCTCCATCTTTCTCTTTCTCTCACTCTCCTCCACCTACTCATTGCACCCCAGGGGAGCCACCAACCTTTGCTGCTTGTGCTGTCACTCTGTCTCTCTCTTTCTCTCTCTCTCCTTGTCTCCCCCTTCCTCTCTCTCTCTATCTCTCTCTCTCTTTATTTCTATCTATCTATCGCTCTCTCTCTCTCTCTTTCTCTCCCTCCCTCCCGTGCAGTGAGGCTGCAGCTCCACGCTCAGGGCTACAGGGATATGACAAAGAGGCCACAAATACATGCTTGAGCACACTCTGGCACACCTACACAAACTGACATTTCACATATCACTACTGCACTGTCTGGCTCATCTCAAATGTGCCGAGCGGCTTTTAAATGTCTGTTTTTTTCCCCGATTTTTTTCTCATCCTGTTCCACACAACTGTTGAAACTTGTGCTCTCAGGAAAAGAGAAAAGTTATTCGAACAACACAGGATGGCAACAGAGGTGGAGTAAACTCAAATCTGACACCTGTAAATGGCAATAATTAGGTTGAGAATCGTCTTAGCGATATTAGAAAAGAGTAACAGAAGGCGCACAGATTTCAAAGATTTCATTTTACGTAAGTGATGTGCAGCCTTTGGAGGGGCGGAAGTGTCAAAAATAATCTGCATATCTCTATGGAATGTCCACTCTGGACTCAAGCTAAACACACACACACACACACACACACACACACACACACACACACACACACACACACACACACACACACACACACACACACACACACACACACACACACACACACACACACACACACACACACACACACACACACACACACACACACACACACACACACACACACCTCCTCTGGCCTCCTCTCCAAAACTCCTGTCACTCACTTTTCAGGCCTGTGGCTGGGAGGGCGTAGGGTGGGGTGGGGGGGGTGCAGCAGGAGAGACAGCGGGCTCCTTCACCCACCCCTCCCCCACACGCTGCAGTATTGATTTGTTTGTTCAGTGCTTGCCCCCCCCCCCCCCCCTTCTTCCTTTACTTCCTCCCCTCCGATTCTCCATCTCAGTATGAGTGTGTCCTCAAGTGCCTCCCTGCCTTATGTAACATAGAAAGACCCACAGCATACTGATGAAGGAGAGTCTGGGCTCTGGGCCCACGGACCTGAGAGGACGACTACAGCAGCACCCATACGAGAACAGCAGCATCAAGAACTTACTTGAGCTCATTTCACTTTATTAAGTCTGTTTTTTGGTTGGGGGTCCAAGCTGTTGTGCTACCAGTCTTCATAAATACATTTTGGTTGTAAACATTCCTGAGAATTTACACCTTGCTTCAGCTCAAAGTACTCACAGGCTCCGGAAAACTCTCCTTCTTGTCCAGCATCTCTCGGAGCGTCTGCAGGATCTTTATGCACAGCTTCTCCTCTTTGTCCATCAGCTTGTTGGTGTGTTTGATCAGCCTGACACAGTGACAAGAGAAGAGCCGTCTCAATACAATGTTTCTGCACACGTATTTGTGTTAAAAAATGTTGTGCACCACTTGTCACAAGTCAATCACTGTGCGTACATTCACATCCATTATGTCCTGATGCAGACACTGACTCGCGAGGAAAAACAAAGCGATGTGTTATTGATCCCTATTGGCACATAGTCTGAGCAGTTTAGTCGAAAGCAGCAGGGTAACAGCTCCACCGCTGGTTGGCAGATGTATCAAACTAATCTGAACTGTTGAGCAAATAGGGTACAGCACAGATCCATAAAGGTGGTCTGCAACACCTGAATCAATTAGAAGCATCACATCGTCATATCAAGTAGTCTGCGTGATCAATAATTTACTGTTCCGTCCTTCACTCAACTTTGTATGTGCCTATCCGGTAGACTATCCGGCACCAAACTTTCAGACTAGCCAGGAAGTTTGAGGTGAGTCGGAAGCATCTGCCGTTGCTGAATCAGTTACTTCATATCCTACATACAATGACTCTTTTTGAACAGATGTAAACAAACTTGACAAGGTGGCGAGTTACGTCATCGGCCAGACGTTTGCTAATTGGTCAAGTCTGCCAAATGTAGATTGGCAAGACGAAGCTTCTCCCCTCATTACAGTGCAAATCTGTGCCAAGCCTCCACAGTCCTTCAATCATGAAATCATTTAAAAGGTTGTTGCTTCACTTTTAACCCCTGAATGAATCGGCATCATCTTGGCTACAAAATGATTCCAAACTAAAAAGTTCCAGCCAAAAAATGAAAATATCTTCACCCAAAAACCCAACTTGTAAAGCCCCGAAGAACTCGGCTGGTCGTCTTTCATTGCATCAGTTCAAACTATGACCTCTAGCCTTTCAAAATAAAAGCCAATGTCTTTGTTTTTCGTAGACGGGTTGTGGACAGCTACTTACTTGGACATGAAAGCTCCGCTCTCACAGCGCAGCCGGGCAGCCTCTGGAAACAGCAGCTCAGGGCTGTGCAGGACGTCCACCAGCACAGAAAACTCAGCCTGAACTTTAGGACTGAACTGCTCCTCCAGGCAGGCCACAACACCCTGTAACAAACAGACACATACACACAAACAATGAGGAAACAAAAACGGTAGAGTAGCTGACGCGACAAAAAAATCTCACAAAACGCAGTGAGCACCTGCAGCTTCTCGATGATGTTCTTGTAGTCAGGCACACCCAAAGGCTCTTTGCGGGGCCTTGCACGAGCAGTGCTCCTCCAGTCTTTGGCTGCACGCTGTACCAGGTTAGTGTGGACCTTTAGAGACAAAGCGTTGACTTGACTGTCCAGGTCCACTGGGATGGCAATGGCCCGTGCCTTGGCTGAGAGGAAAGCATGAAGGGTAAACTGTCTTTGTAAACGTATTCACTCCCCTGAGGGGACAGCAGTCAGGCACGTAAAAGCTCAGGTTAAAAGCTCCTCAGTGGTCAGCAGAATTCTAAGCTCATCTTTGTGTTCCTGCATCATAAAGCATTTTTTAGACATGGCACACATAGAGTTGGTAAAACGTCTTTCTCCGGTGAAAAGGAGTTTTCTAGCAGTTATACACCTGCTTTTGATAGTATTTTGGTGTCATCCAGATATAGATGAATGCGTCCCTCTCTCTCTCTCTCTCTCTCTCTCTGTCTTTCTGTCATTGCTCAGTGCTAGATAGACAGCGTAAGTAAGCCGCTCACCTACATCCGCCAGGGTTTTGATACAACCTTCGATATTTGCCTTCTGAGCCGAGTTAACCCAGGTGCAGTTGCAGATCCTGAAAGCCGACTGAAGCAGCTGGATGAAGGTAGGCTGGTTTGTCTGGGGAAGTTGGAGAAATGAGAGTTTTATCTTTCATGGGGATAATCCTAATGGGGACACATCAATGCCGTCTTTGATTGGAGACATTAGTACAAACTACTGTAGTACTAAACAATACCTGCAGGTTGGAGTTGTTGACAGGGAAAGCGGAGCTGAAGAAGCCCTTGACGACGGCCATCACTGTCTCCGTCACATACTTCTCAAGGGCCTGGTCGGCGTGGTTACGGTCTGTGGTGCTGTTGCAGACCTTAATATGTGAAAGGGAACGAGACAAATCTACTCATCACATATCAATCCTTCCCTCTACGCACAATTTCATCTCTAACTAAGCCTTTAATCCATCTTTACACATGGATACATGTGTGATAATTAAATCCAACAGAGCCTTACGCTGGACATGTCCACCAGGAAGTTGTCAAAGAGCTTCCAGATATGGTTGGAGGTGTAGATCTCCTTCATTTCCACCTCTGTGTCCACATAGCAGTGATTCACAAAGTTCACGTAAGCGGTTTTTACCTGAGCGAAAACAAATTACAGATGCAATTTGCAACAAAATAAATACTTGCATTTTGTAATTCTATTCAAATCTCCGAGCAGTTGAGCTCTCACCTCTGGTATACAGTTCACGTCGGTGACCACTTTGACGATGTCGTCCAGCGGGAGCAGCGAGTTGCATTTCAGCTCAGTGTAAACGTTCTTGCCCTCCGTGCATGCGGCCAGCAGCTCCACCAGGTTGTTGTGGTAGGCCAGAGCGCTGTCCTCCTCCGTCCGCTCACGCTCTGACGCCATCATCTGCACCAGGACCGGGAAGGAGGAGCGGTCGTTGTAGAACACCAGCACGTCCTCGCCACCTTTCACCAGCTGGACACAAACATTTGGTTGCCCTGGAATCTGTACTTTATATGGTTTCATTTTTCCGATTATCAGCATCTATTATATGTTATAGTTCCTTACTTTTTATACTGTAGCTGCAGGTGAAAAGAAAACCATTTTAACAAACCCATCCTCACCTCTGTCATGACTTTGTCTTGACATTTCTTTACATATTTGCCGTCAGCTTTCACGATGGTTAGCAGGAACCTGAGGTATTGAACATGGCGCCCGTGCGTCTCTATGCAGTGGACGAAATGGTGGACAACGCGGTCGCTTATTTCGTTGCACAGCTGGAAATTATTCATGAATATGTGACGCATGGTCTCAGCTTCCGGCAACTGGATAAGAAGAAAGGAAAGAGTCAAGATTCGTACAGAAAGCAAAGATACGTTGTCTATGTTCTACTGACACTAGCAAAGGATCAGGCTGGCCTAGCAGGTTAAGTAAAATGTCAAAGGTTTACACACCCCTGGAGTTAGGAAGAGGTTGAAGTGTTTGTGTAGTAGTATTTGGTTCTGAGCATTTCCGCGGCAGAAGTTCTGCAGAAACGTATGAGCCAGGCTCATGATCTCATTCATCTTCTCATCGGCCTGCGGAAAGACAGAAGTGGACAAATAAAATGAGAGAAAATGCACACGATAAACACCAGAGGGCAACATGACGCATAAGTTTCTCTGTTGTTTTGTTATCTCCACCTTCTCATAGGGGATCTTCAGCAGGTCCAGCACCACAGTGTGAGCCCCCATGTTCTTCAGCAGTCTCTGCTGCTGGACACGACTCTTCTTGCCGGGGTAACACATCTTGCTGAGGCGAAGGAGGATCTAAAGGTCAAGACAAGACAAAAAAAACACTCACACTCTAACACACATCATTTTTCGCTTCTCTACAGACAGGAAAGACACGACGAGAACAACCTGGCAATCAGAGAAGCTAGTTTACCTCTTTGACAATGGTGTAGTTGTTTCCTTTGTTGCTGTCAATCTGTGGTTTAAGATCGTCATCCTGTACTGGACTCAAAACAACCTCCTGTCCAAACAAACACACACCTTTAATAACTACATTTAATCATTATATGTTAATTTAATATGACAGATACTAGCTGTAGGCTTATCTCAAAGGTACAATCTCTTTAAGATGTCAATAAAGGCCTTTATTTGGTCCCCTTCATTACTTAATAAAAGTAAAAATCTAATTAACAATAACAATGTTACGTCACATTCCTGGCTCCATCCTGTTCTTGCAGCCTTTACTATTCATTATTCCCGTCAGTCAGGTTTTGCTAAGGTGTGATTGTTAGTTGAACAAAGACAATAGAACGCCTCCACAGCTGAATGACAAATGCAGCATCTTTCTTGTTTGCAGAGAAGAAGTTTGCTCTCACACGCTGGGCACCATTAAATGCTGCTACCATACCTCAATGTTCTGCTCTTTGGCCCCCAGGTTTTCACTGCTGTAGACTCCATTTTTCTCTACCCACAGCTCCGACTTCTCGACGGTCAGACGCAGCTGGTCAAGGTCAGTTTTGATCTGATTGTAGTTCTCTACATCCTGTTCCGACACCAGCAGCTGGACCTGGAAAACGCACGCAGAGAGAGAGACACAAACAACCAGAAATAAACCAGACGCTCAGTTAGGGGAGGAGAGAACAATGTGTGCGAGAGCTGATCTCTGCCAAGAAGCTTCACTTGACCACTTTGAAAATCACCGCACTGGTAATGGGTGCGAGTGCAGCACTGTATTCCAGCCGAGGAAGCTCTTACTGAGGCGGTTTACAACAGCTGCTGCTTAGCCCTTTGCTAATCCAAACTGATTCCATCAACCATGACAAAAATCACTTAAGGAAGAAGCAAAAGCTGCACTGTGTCAGCTCACAAAGTATGAAATGTTAGAGTGTATCTGCCGTGCTGATACCTGTTTGAAGGCCTGCAGCAGCTCAGCTCTCTGGCTGAAGTGTTTGAAGATGAGCTGGAGCGAGCCAGACACCAGCGGGGGGTAATCCTGCATGATGAGGTGGATCAGGACCCTCAAAAAGGTCTGGCCACCCTCATCGTCCAGCTCCACCGCACCTACCTCTGAACTGAAATCACACGAGTGCATTCTCACCAATTCACATGTGTTTTTCATCGATCATTGAGAACTTAAAAGCAAACAAAACCACAACTTCCACCTACCTGCCTGCAAACATGGTCTCTGCTTTGGTTGTGATCTCTTCTATGTCTGGTTCAGGGACTGGAGACAAAATAGAATAGGCAGAGTAAAACAGAGTAAATACATTCAAGAATCTATGACATTAGAGCAAAGTTTCTGTATTTGCACTGTGCTGATATAGACGACATCATCCGCATGAACGTCACCTGACATGATGAATGGTGAGGGTAAGTCTGACACTGAGACTGTACTATCAGTGATGTCCTTGTTGCCAAACTCTTTCTTGTAGGCTGACAACAAGTAGGTGATCCTGTAATCCAACCTCACGCTAAGGATGAACTGACAGGAAAACAAACATGACATAGAATTCAATTTAAAAAATACGATCAGGACGAGGTCAGGAAGATCGCATTCGGAAGGTGCCGCTTACTTGTAGGATCTCGATGATCCTCAGCTTGGTGTCCATCACAATGACATCCTCGTTGTCTGGCAATAAATGTCCTTTCCCATAGCGCAGGGAGGGAGGCGTGTCAGGGAGGCTGTGCGGCACCCCGCGGCTCATCACCATCTGAGTCATCATCTCCCCAACACCGTGGATGGTACGCAGCACATTGTTGCCTGAAGGGAACATTAAACAGATTATCAGATTACAATCACAACCTGAAGGAGATGGCTCTGAACTCTAAACTCTGAACTGAGGGGGAAACCAAAGCTGGGGCAGCAAAACGAATAACTCTTGTCTGACCTGAAGAATCTGTCCCCTCATGTCTACTGGGCGTCTCACTCACATTTGGCACCAGAATCACTCCACCAGTGTCCAAAATGCTGCGGGAATGATTAAACTACTATTACCCCAACTCTTGCCTCCCTCTACTGGCTCCCACATGTACATACTAAAGATGTAGTTCTGCCCTTATTCTTAAAAACATCATCCTGCTAGAGACCCAATGTCCCCTGTGAGTGGACCTTTGTTCATCCTTTAAATAAGAAAAGATAAAAAATATATGGTGACAGAGCTTTTCTCAGAATCTACCCAGATTATGGAACACCCCCCATTATATACTCAAAATAATCCACACCAAACACAAACTTTTTCTCATTTGCTTTAAAATGTAACTGTTCTTAAGTTGTGATTGTGAACTGAGCACGTTCTGGACTTGGTCACTCTCCTATAAAGTGTTTGCTGCCAGATGTGCCGTGTTTGAAGCTCTGAATACTGAATATAAACCTGGCTTGACTATAAATCCCTTCCTCTGTATATTTGCGCAGTTCCCGTTGGCACTGACCAGCCTCTGGACTCTTGTTGAGCTTATTCATGAAGGTGAGCGGCTGCTGGACAATATCCAGAATGGCCAGCAGAGTGCGTGTGAGGCGCAGCAGTTCACTAAAGCTGTAGAAGCCAAAGTAGACCAGGTGACGAGCCAGATTCACCACCTGGAAGAAATGTGGAAGAAAACAACTCATTAAAAAACTAAATTGTTAGACAATAGTGCACTATGTGAGAGTACTTTTTTTTTTTTTTTTTTTATTACCTCTAGCGTGAGCTCATTCTTGTCTTTGTCTCCAAATGGAAATGATTGGCTGACTACATCTTTCAGGTATTCCTCCACAAACTCCATAGTGGGAGCAAACTTCCTCTTCATCTCCTCTCTTGAAGTGTCGGCAGATTCATACTCAAACCTGTGGGAGCGCAAATCTGCACTTGGGAACTTGCATGATACATAGACAACCCAACACACATACACGTTGGATGCTCACTCATGGATGGATATCTTGGAGGGGATCTCAGTCCAGAGGCGGGCGTAGCGCACAGGAACTACCGCCTCCTGCGGGTCTCGGTCCACATGCATGTGTAGCATGAGGCGGCAGAAGGAGGCCCTCAGGTTGTACGGCAGGCAGTCGTCAAACATACAGCGCAGGATCAGGTCCACCGGCAGCTGACTGGAGATCTGGTTGATGGCGAGGTATTGGCGGTCCAGGCACATTTTAGCAAACAGGTTCAACTGGTACCTACAGAGGAGGACAGGGACATGGGGAGAGACAATCGCAAGGAAAGATTGATAATGGAGAAAATCTATAGAGGGAATACTGGGAAAAAGATGTAAGACTGAGACTAGTATTCATTTGAGGGTGTGTTTTTAAATCACAAAATAGTGTAATATAATGGTGCAATTGTTACACTAAGACTATAACACTAAGAATTGTGTTATTGAACTCTAAGTGTAAGACAAAAATGGACAAAAAGTTGGGACCAGAGGAAAGCTGATACTGTTAGGCTTTATCCTCTGGCGAGCATGAAGCGTGAAGGAGTTTGAATCCGTCCTGCTGCATGTACATTTCTTGAAGATCAACCTAGGGGGAACTAGAGGAATCCTTACAAAAAAGAATAATGGGTTCATCCTCTGGGGATCATGATTAGCCGGTGCAAATTCAATAGAAATCGGACTATTATAATTCATAATATCATGATAAATTAAAGTGGTGAACATATGATGGGACTTGTGGAAGATTAAAATATTTCTGCAATGATCGGACAATAACATCTGTACTAAACTACATGACAAAGTATGCAGCAGTTGGAGGTACTGGTGGTAGTTATTACTGCACTGCACAGAATGAAAGACACTGAGGCACTGCAATAACCCAGAGTGCTGCCGCTGGTGTTGCCAAAAACGACACCCTCACCTGTAGTAGGTGATGATGTCTACATCCATCTTGTGGTTGCCCTTGGCATCCTGGGCCAGGTGGCGGATGGATTTGCCATGAGGTTCCTTGTGGCCATCAACCCAATAGAGCCAAACTTCCTCCTCCTCCACGTCCTCCTGCAGCAAAGACAACTCCAGGGCGGGCTCTGCGCTGGGGATTAGTCTGGGGGAGGAAAGTTTGTGCGACATAAAGCTTTTACTACACAAAATGCACATATTACACTTTGATGTAGGCCTGCTGTTGAAAATATTTATGTCACAACATCAACCTGGAGAGAAGAGCGCTCGGTTTAAAAATGAATGACAAAAATCTGACAGCGTCGACTCCAGTGTTTTAAATATAGAGAGCACAATGTGACTCACTTGGTCTGGATGAGGATATCTGCGTTGCTGCGGTTCAGCATGAATTTGCAGATAAGCTCCTGTGTGACGGGGATGGCAGTCTTATTGGACACACAGAGATCAGAGAGATAATCCAAGAATCTGGAGGGGTAGAGCACACATATATATGGACATATGACTGATTTTATATGACACAGAGGGACTCAATAACAGGAAAACTGTACAGCATAACACAGTAATCTAATACAATATCCATCAAAATGACCATAAAGGTGAAATGTGACTTTGTTATAGTTGCCATAAAAATGCAACAGTATGAGTTTTGCAAAGGTGGAGCAATTTTTTACATATTGCAGTGCTTTTGTATTGGATTTCCTTATTATCTTCTCCAAAGAAGCTGTTGCCGTTTGTCAACAGGAAAAATTAGCAGACAAACACTGAATTACAAATGG
Source organism: Genypterus blacodes (assembly GCF_046128005.1). Classification (NCBI taxonomy): domain Eukaryota; kingdom Metazoa; phylum Chordata; class Actinopteri; order Ophidiiformes; family Ophidiidae; genus Genypterus; species Genypterus blacodes. The sequence goes on from NW_027466834.1 coordinate 3,879,576, forward strand.
GATTTTGTAGATAAGTGGAAATCGGGTCAAGGTGTTGATTAGATTCACAGCCAGATCCAGATCTGCCCATGTTTTACTAGGAAGTTGTTATTCTTCCCTGTGTTCTGTAAATACAGTAGTTTGGGAAGTTTGTTGACAAATAAAAATCTCACAAACTGAGCTTTTTCTGCACATTTCCAGCTCCTCAAACTGTCATTTTGGAGAATGAGATGACTTTTTTGAGCAATGATGGTATGCAAATGAGCCTTGGCTCTGATTGGTTGTCTCTAAATAACTGTTGTCCTCAAATGGACCATCTGCAAAATTACTCTCACAGTAATGTGGCATCCAGCAGCCATTCATTCAACTGACACTGGAATAATTTTCCCCATTGCTGGTTGTGCTAAACAGGAGGTGAATTTCATTTTTCCAGATAAGAAAAATCCAGAAGGTTTTATCTTTTCCCTTTTTCGGGGTTGTAACAGAGCAGGATGAGCGATTAAAGAAGGGCAAGGGGCAACAGTTTGGTGTAATATGGCTCCTTTAACCTTCTTACTTGCTGTCAGCTAGCTGTTCATTTTCACAATAACATAAGATTCTTCCAGTATTTATCTTGACCTTGCTCCTGTTGGGTCTCTTATATACGAGCAACATATGTCTCACCTGGGCTCCCTGTTGCACCTGAGCAGGCTGACGAAGGTTTCGATCTCTCTGGCTGTGATGTGTTGCTCCAGCAGCTTGCGGTTGTTGTGCAGCAGGGCTGTGATTGTGTCCTCGGCGAGTATCTCATAGCCAATCTGAGACTGCATGATTGAGAACTTTTTGGCTATATATTCCTAGAAGGCACACAGAACCCATGGTTAGCAACACTTAGTGATGTTTGTGCTGGAGTGATTTGTGAAATTGTTAGGAAATGCCTGAATAATACAGGAGCATAAAATGTGCTGAGATGCGGAATCAGTGTTTTTTTAACCGTTATTTATTCAGGCTGAACTTGCTGAGTAAACCGTTTCTAAAAACCTCCCTGATCCACATTCAGGAAGTCTCCCACAATCTCACCTGAGGGCTGCCAGTGACAACCAGAGCCTGTTTGCCACTGAGCAGCTCACGGAGCAGCTCAATGACAGCTACAGCGTTTGGGCCAACATTTAAGGCTGCAAGTCATGCTTATTTTAATCAGATATTTTTAGATGGTGCTCACTACAAGTTCATCAGAGCCCAAATTAAACTGCTTATAAGTTTATAAATGAGCATGATATGAAGTAAAGAATCATCACATTTTACCCACCCAGTGTCATTTATTAAACCTGTCAATGCATTAATTGGTGAATTAAGTATCAATTAGCCGAAGCATTACAGTTGCTGTTTGGTGTGAGGAGACCGCAACTTTCCTTGCAATGATTTCCTAGACAGGCGGGGGATCTGCACAGATAAAATAGCAGCCCAAAGTCACCTCAGTCTACCCTCCATCCCATGATAAGCATCTGAATGAGGCTAATGGCCAGGGAAACTATCAGACGTTATACAGGGAAAGCTGTAACATGCCTGGTTCCTACGATAGTCCTGTTGGGAGTGACGTAGCACCCTATAGCAGAGTCTCAGCATGTACTTGAAGTGAGCGTAACGCTTATCTCCCAAATCCTCCAATTTCAGCATTGGACCATCACCCTGGCCAGTGAATGGAGCCTTCAGGATGCCAAAGATCTGGAGGAGCAGAAACACCAGACTGATTGCATTACATTGTCTCTACTGGTAACACCACAGTCAGTCTCTATTCATATATAGATGCAAATAGCATTAGGATATGGGCATCACTGACTGACCTGGGCAAGTATATCCTGTTCACGCATGAGCTTCTGTCTCTCTTGACAGGGTTTGGATGTGACCACAGATAAAACATCCTGGCCGTTGTTGTGTACTGCACACACAAAGAACACCAGGTCCTCCAGGAGTTTAGTCACAAACCTGAAATATGCACAAAGGCAAATATAACATCTGAAACCATAACATATGCTCACTGTCCGTGTCCCCTCAGTATCATGACGGTCTGCGTACCTGCGCTCATTCTGAGCGATGTTGCCATGTTGAAGCTTTCTCACTGTATGTTCCAGGACTTTGCTGGCATCCATGGCAAAGTCCAAGTCCCTGACCACGGACAGTGGAACAGGGATAATGGCAAAAGCCTCTTTGTCCTCCTTGGTTGGACAGGTGCCAATCTATGAAAGACAAATTTCTAAATAATGCATCTGTGTGTGTGTGTGTGTGTGTGTGTGTGTGTGTGTGTGTGTGTGTGTGTGCAGACCTTGAGCATGACTGGACGCTCCTCCTCTGCATCAATGGGAACATTAGTGCTGGTCACCCAGGTGTTGGTGCACAGGTGCCTGAGCCTCACATAGGAGTTTCTGAGGACAGACATGACAAATCACTTGTAGCAGATCAAATTTTAGTTGATAATACTTAATTGGGAAAAATTAAGTTAGTCATTCAGTATTGGGATGTTATTTTTACTAAAACATTTTCTGCCAATTGGATGAAGCAGCTCCATTTTGCCTCTAATTTTGTTATTCAGAAACAGCAGCCAGGACCATGAGGTAAAAAACAATGGTATGATTGCTCCTCTACTAACGACAAAGTTACACCTACTGTACTTGGAGGAAATTCTCCAAACCAGATGGTTGATATTGAAGATAACTACCAGAGATACAGCGCAATAGCAGATTTGGTGACAAGAACTGCTTGTTCCTCTAATGAAAAATATCTGCTGCAAGTAGAGCTGGACAACATGACAATCAACAATCTACATCACATCTGTGACATTCAGAATAATACTGTTAAATATAATGACAAATATTTGGCACTTCTGTGGTGGATTGTGGGTTGACGGGTTGATTAAAGAAATAAAATGAAGTGTTTGTTTCTGGTATTCCCAACGTAGCTTAATCAGATTCATACTTAGTTAGTTGTTTTTGTAAGTGGTATACTGTATGAATACTACACTTCAATCATGTAGTATGTGCTACTGTGAGATGAACTTGTTCAGTGTTGCCCCCATGACTGACCTGACTGACTGACTGACTGCCCTGGGCACCAGACGGTCGGCCCTCTGCAGAGTGGTGGCATCCAGCTCAAACAGAGAAGCAATATCATTCCCATGGGGAACAGAAACCAGGGTGAAAGCAATCTTCTCTGCTGCCTGATGCTTCCTCTTGGTGAAAACAGTGTCTGTCTCATTCTACAGCAGCCAAACACAAACACAGGCACACACAGAAACAAGCAGGCACACGCACACAGAGAAAACAGAAACAAATGTCAGCAGTCAGTTTCATATCGAGGATCACCAAACTTTTAAAGTTACAGAAAAGAAATATGACAAACATCAAACATTTTATTCAAGGGATGTTGCAAAAAATGTTCAGTTCTGTAGGACAGGCTGTGTACAGACAGTTTCATTTAACTATATTTCAACTATATTATATATATTCTTTTCTTTATAAAATGTATATTTGCATACGCATTGTTAGGTCATCTATTACTGTCGACGACATAAAATACTATGTAATATAACTGTCCTGACTAACTTGCATGACAAATAGTTTCAGCAGTCAGCAGAATAGGTACCACTCCTTCCTCCACCACTTGATGGCACTCTAACAGGCTAACCTCACACCTTGCCTACGCCATAAGGCCTTTTTAATATTTTCAGTCACGCAATTGTACAAATTCCGTCTCATTTCATGAACTACTTCGAAAAGATTTTTGATGCAACCCAAATGTATGTATAAGCTCTGCTAGTTGTTGGGATCTGTAATTAACACCAGCACCAACATTTTTTTTTACATACCAGGTGTGAATGTGGGCAGAGGCGTGACTCTCCTCTGTGGTGCTAAACACACTGCAGTATGTGGGCCGCTATGGTCTGTGCCGTGCAGATGCAGCAGATAATGGCGAGGGTTAATTTCTCCCACTGTTCTCTGCATGTCAATGGGAAGCTCCCCAGAGCGTCTCAGCTTCTCCATCCTCCCACTCTCCCCCCCCTCCCCTCTCCTCTCCTCTCCTGTGGTGACTCACCCCAACAGCTTAGCACAGGCGAGCGGAGCGGAGCAGACAGCACGTCTGCCCCCCCACCACCCGCCGCATCCCCTCTCGCAGGGCACCCCCACACCCAGACGTTATGTAAGGAGCCCCCTGTGTGTCTGAAATTCAGCATGTGAGAGTGTGCGAGGCTGAGAGTTTGTGTGCGTGTTCCTCGCAATGGCAGAATACAAATGTGCAAGGAGGCAAAGAGCTGAAAGAAACGTCTCGATATAGATACAGAGCAAAGAGTTTTCCTGAGTTTGTGCGTCTGTGTGTCTGTGTCTGTGCAAGTAGTTTATGAGTGTGAGAAGGCTGGTGGTATTGCATAAGGAACCAACGGATAAGGAAACAGAAAAGGCCTGAAGCTGGACAGACAATGTACAATCATTCCTTCTACTACACACTCATAAAAGCTTTTTCAGCGATGTCCATTCTGTTCTCTAACTCATTCTCTCGTTCAATCTAACGGCATCTGACTCATTTGTGGGGTATTTTCATTGTTAGTATCGTCGGCAATTTATTGAATCGTAAAAACATCTACCTGCAATAACAGCAAATAAGCTGTTGAAGCTGGTATGAGGTCATTTTTGAGTGATTGTACTTATTTGACTCACTCACCTCTCCCTTGGACTCCGTGCTGTCATCTTTGAAATCGGGGTTCAACTGCAGGGAAAAGGAGGGGGGGCTTAGCTTTAGAAACTTGTCATGATCATCCTCATCTGACAAACACAAACTGTTCAGCAGTCAAGGACGGCTGATAAATGTGGATACCAGAGGGAACACTGCCACCTACAGCTCAACATATACATTACTGACAGGATTTCATTATTAGAGTAAGCAGCTGTAGATGTACACATGACACACACTTCTACAAAATGAAACAGCTTGTCGACTTTGTTATGATTATAATCATTCATCATCATCAAGATATCAGAGGTTGGTTTCACATCTGGTGTGTAGATATTGTACAAGATTCCCATCAGCTGTTTGGTTCATTTAACATCAAAAGCAGAACTGTACCTCTAAAATGTTTAATAATGTTATATGTCATAGATAATCATCATTCGAGCAAAACTACAGCAGATGTAGGTCAAAGCCCACCTCAGCGGCAAGGTAGTTGCCAGTAGCCAGATGCTTGAAGCGAAATAGACTGTTCCACTGTCCAGCTCCGCCCCTGCACGGGTCATAGTGCACAACCTGCCATGGAGACACAAAAGCACACAGACATAACACACCTGGAGCATTGATACAGCAAGCCTTCAGTCTGACCACTGTTTATCGCGCTTGACAGCCTGTGTTCGCCTCCCACTGGTTTGTGATGACGCAAAGCTTTGGGTTACTGGATTCGTTCACTTACTGTTAAATGTCAAGGTTTTCTTTCAGAGATAAACCTGCACAGAGCAGCACTGTAGAACATTTGGATAAAAAATAGTAAATATGTTTAACTGCTGGCATTTTAATGTCTTTCTGACCCATATTCTTAAGTAAAAGTTAAATGAAAGTAGATTTTCTTTACACTTTACTGTCAAACATCAATTGCAGCCTCAGGAGTTGGTGTGTCTGCTGTTAATGCCATATCAGAGTCACCCAGTATACCAAGGCTGACAGGAATTTGTGTTGGCAACACCTTATATGGTAACATAAGTACATTCTGGCACAAAGAGCTGCGACAACAGGAACTCTAAATCAGTTCAAGCTGACTGAGAGGAACACAGAGTACCAGTCCATTATGCAAAGTCTTAAAGATTAACCTACAACTGCGTCCGCTGAGAGTTACAGATACTGCAAACCTGTAAATATAAGTGTTTAGAAATGCCCTTTGTCACCTCTAATGGCGACAACACACTTCCTTTTTGACTTATGATGAGGTGTCACATCCTCATATTAAGTACCCCCGTGCTTTAGGCCGCATGGGTGCTTTACCTCAATCTCCCACAGTGCCTTGGAGCTGGTGGCCGAGGTGGCCGACTGTCGCAGTGTGGTTCTGAGAAAGACGTGTTGCTTTTCCTTGTACTCGCCACTGGTCAGGTACTTCTCCTGCTCTGCGTGGAAGAGCCTCACCACGTCTCCCTGACAAGAGGACGGACACAAGAGACTGTTTGCACTGAAACACGCAAAGTACACACAACCTCAAGTACATAACCCAGGGCAATTATTAAAGTAATACACAAAAATACTTTAAAAGCACATGCAACAAAAAAACCTCCATCAAGGCAAAGTTTTCCTCCAATAATGACAGGAGAAGTCCTTCCAAGTTTGGTTACAGTCGACCAATTTCTTCACATTTTCAAATTTGGCAGCCAATTACAGCAAATTGTCAACAAACAAAGATTTCTCAAACGTCGGCAGAAAACATGAATAATTATTACAGTCATCTCGTCCAACCTGCCCACCAAGTTTAATGGAAATCAATGAATAAATTGTTGACATATAAACAACAGGCAACCGTTGGAGGAAGAACAAACACAGCGATGTCACAGTACATACCCCCTTCAGAACGTCTTCCCTGTCGTCACTAAACTTCATGAACAAGGTGACTTTCCAGCTGGTGTTACAGTTGACAGCATTAACCTACAGCGCCAAGCACAGACAGAAAGGCACAGACAGCATGATACCGAGCCTCTTTACTTACATTTTGGACATTCGTCCTTTAGTGCTTACAGAATGACACTAGTGAGCGAATCCCCCACCTCTTTGCAGCCGGGGGAGTCTAGCAGCTCAATGTTACTGGCGTGGAGAGGCTGCCCTGCCCCCACTGGCATCAGCACCACTTTGTCTCCAACCACCACCTTGAACCCAAAATAGGGACACGGTCAAGACTCAGTAGGAGGTGCTGGCACATGGTGAAGGTTCTGAATAGAGTTCAAACAGCTGAAACAGAAAGTCTAAGCATACTCATGCAAGGTATTTCATCGAGTTCTGCAAACGTTTTCTATGCTATGTGCAAAAAGCTGAAGCTCACACTAGGAGAAGTGCTCCAGTTGTTCACCGCAAACAGGTTTATATGTACAAAGTGTGAGGATTTAGATGCAAGATACAGGAACGTGATGGCTGAAGAATACATTACCTGTTACTGCTGTTATTGCTTGTGAAGTGCATGCTCTACATCCACGTTAAGCAGCCACACACAAGCACACTGTGGCTTTAAAAATGCCCGCTTATTCAATACTTGACACCATTTCAATTTCAGTGTCACAGACAGGAAATTGCTGACATGATGCTTTTTTATTTTTTATACTCAACTGAAATTCTGCATGCAACTGCAAGACTGGTGAAACCATGCGTTTACAAAATGTTCAGTGTCTGACGTAATAATGCACAAACACCATGCACAATCAAGAGCAATACCTTTAACCATATGATGCTAAAGCCAAAAGGGGGGAGGATAAAATAGGAAATGTTATTGGAAACACATTGAACTGGATGAAACAGTCAGCTCATACACCAAACGACATGTACGGTACTTATAGCAGATATAAATACGAGTGTTAAGTTATGATAGAGCACTCGGGTCACTGGTCACTAGTAATGCAAAGGGACACCTACATTATCTCCTTCGCTTCGGAGCTTCCAGAAGGGCTGAATGCAGAACCAGGAGTCTTCGTTCCCGGCTGGGTCCAGGGAAACCCGCACAGCGTTCTTCTCCAGCAAGGCGGGGAGGCGCTTATTCACCGTCAGGTACTTATTGCTCTTTATGTGCAGGAACTGAAGCACAAGGATGGAATGCTTAAACACAATGAATACAAAGCAGTTTGAGCAGTCATTTGTAACATAGGGGGGTGTTAGAGGAACCTCAAAGGTCCAATTCGGGCTCTCAGCTACGACGTTTCGCAGCTTATCGATTAGATCATGATCACAATTCCTCCCCGTATTGAAAAAAACGTCTCTATTCTTAACTATAGAAAAGCAATAATCATATGCGTGACAGTGACGCTGTATTTTGTATGTGAATACTCTCAATAAAAATGGGATATAAGGCCTGAATTGATTAAGTTTTGACCTAACAAAGTGATTGTTGAGAAGGTGTATATACTGAAGCTATTACATATACAGTTTTATTGTTCATTTTGCCTTCTAGAACAGTGTTTACTATTGTGTCTGTGAAACTTTTGCGCAATCATCGTAAATGGAGGACAACCTTGGCGAGCAAACAAAACCAAATTAAAGTGACAGCAGCGTGTTGACAGAGGATTGGTCTTGTACCTGGATGACATTACTGTATTTGACGTTTTCACCCAGGAACTTCTTGTTCTCAGACTCATTCTGCTTCTGCTCCAGTTCTGCTGCATGCTACATAATGACAAAGAGATTATGAGTCTTGAAAAACACACACCTGGATGAGGCCCATGTGTGGTAAAAACTCATTACCTGTAACTTCTTGAACAGGTCTCCCTGTGTGTTGTTATTTCCTTGTTTTCCCTGTTTGGCCTTCCAGAACTGCTTCTGGGCTGAGTATCTGTTCCTGGGACACACCTTGAATAGACAGTCTGGAGAGGGAGAAGCACAACACACATTCAGTCCCTTTGTGTGAGTCGGTAAAGTGCTAATCAAAGCTCTGATGTGGTACAACTGCATTTTTTTTAGGTTATTTACCCATGAGTGGGTTGTAAGAGTCACAAATAATATAATTTAAAACCACACAGCAAGAATAAAACAACACAGAGGACAAATAATGTGGTCTGTGTGTGTGTGTGTGCGTGTGCGTGTGTGTGTGTGTGTGTAAAAACCAGTGTGACCAGTATAAGTCCACACACCTCTGAACTTCTTGGGTGGGTTGGTCAGGTTTCCAGCATCAGGCTTGACCACACACCGGTCATCAACAAGCCTGGAGAGAGGAGCACAAATGATTCACATGTTACTTAGTGTTGTGTGTTTTTTTTAGACGATTTGTCATCGCTTAAGTTGTCCCTTTCTGACAAATACGCAGCGGATTCAGTGATATTCTTCTTAGTTGGAGCAAGAGGGATTCAAACCTAGGTCTCCCAGATGTTATCTGTGCAATCTCCCAGTGTGCTACATCTTCCACATGAAACTCAGCTATATCACAAGATATGGCAGAAATAGGAGGAAAACATTTTCTGACTTAGTTACTTTCACATAGTGAGTGAGAGTGAAAATGGGTGTGTGGAAGCCAGACTATGTCACAAAGGGAACAGAGCTTGGGTTGTGAAAAATCAACCAATCAATGATCCTTGAAAATCATGCCGATTATTGAGCAATGATCCTCTCACAACATTCTACTGTTGTGACTAAGACCATGTGCTGCTGCTGCTGCTGCTGCTAGACAGGAAACTATATGGTTTGTGGGGGTGGTTGATTAGACGGCAATCGGATGGCTGTCATGTGGTAAATAACTGTCACATCCCCTTGACAGGTCCATGGATACACAGCAGGTCAGGAACTCGGCACATTTGACTGACATTAAATAAATGAAATGAAATAAGGCTGAGGGCTGAAAAGGTGCATTTACTCCTTGAGATTGTTTTGGGTGGGGATGGTTGTGTTTACATAGTCGGTGTCCAATTATAAGCCGTTAAAAACACAGCATAAGCTCTTTCCCCTCTTTCTATATCCAAAATTCCCTTCACCTGTATGCACAATGTCATGTACAATATCTGCTTCAATAAAAACAAATTGCAAAAAAAAGAAAACACAGCATATGGAGCATTTATGGGTCATATCATATCATAAACCAGCAATTGTTTTATGAAATGCTGCATTATCCAATTACATGAAGTCTGTCTTTGAGGTGAAAGGTCACCATGTCTAATGAATGTTCTTTTAAAGACTTGCAGTGTGTGTAGTTTGTTACAACCTCACACAAAGATTGAATCATCGGAAAAATAGTGAAAGTCCACACCCTTACCTATAACCGAACAATATAAACAGCTTATCACTTCTTGTTCTAACTCGCTGTAGTTCACTATGGCTCGTTTAGCAGGTGTATTAAAATGTGATCTCAGTATCTGCAAACTCTATCCAGATATAAAGGTTGAATGTTAAAGCAGGTTTGAAATGTGGCCTTCATGGTCTTTTGCTTCTTTTATTTCATTACGTTGAAAATTGAACTTTCCACAACTGCAAACCACCACAATATCTTAGATAGCAACACATATTAGATACAACAAAAAGATGTCCCATTCCCTTTATTTCATTCACACCAAAGGCTGAGGTGCACAAGCATATCCATTCATCCAATCCACTAGATAGAAACATGTTGCACTGCACAATTGCTCCAATTCATACAGAGCTGGCAGCCTTGCTAAAGCGAGCTGAGCCATTTCCTATTTATGCCAAAGGCACTTGATCAGTCCATCCACTCACTGATTATTATTTCCTCAAACTCTGCATCAAAGTCTCGTCCAAATGAGAAACAATGGACCCTGTGGGAAGTGTTATCAAGTGCTAAATGGCTAAACAGGAAGGATCTCTAGATGTGTTCCTTCAGCTCATAAATAAGTAACCTTGGGTCCGCTGACAGCCGTGTTTCTGACTCACAGCTTGTCAGAGAGTTTGCTCTGTAACCAAGTTAAACATGAACTAATGACACATGTGCCTGGCTAATTATAGCTAAATGGCTCCTGTTGATCGGACTGTGACAACAACGCAGAAAAATACTCAGTGTAATGTGTGAGATAACAGCACTCTGACAGCATGATACATCTCTTCTGATAAGGCCTTTCCATTGCAACAGAGGAATGATTAGAGAATAATGTAAGTCATATACTTCACCATTAAAGTTGATCAATCATCTGGCTTTGTACAGAAGGTAGATCAATGGGGAAATAATAGTACGGAACACATGTTGAAACAGATGCGTACTTGCAAAACACAAAGAATCAAGCATCACCTCACTGTCTCTCTCTGTTCAGGTTTATTGTCTAAACGCTGAAAATGCAAAAGAAGCAAAGGGTTGATCTGGATCATCGAAATGACCTTAAAATGAATTTTAATGTCTTTCACTATTTGCAATGCAATGTTTGTCAGTAACTCAGAGATTTCATATTATCCTAAGCAAACACAAGCCTTAGCCGTGTTGCCAGATAGGATTTGTTGTGCGTGCCGGGGCTGTGACTCAAGGAGAGGGAGGCCGTGCTTAGATACCGCGGCTCTCCAGGCCCTTGATAAAACTACACAACGGCCCTATCAAACTACATCCGTAAGTGAATCACTGATAAGAAGTTCAAGCCTTTGCATCATAACAATAGCAGCTATGAGCTAGATAGATACCAATCATTAATATAAGGTTCTATCTGGCATTTTGCTCCAAAAAGAGTTAGACACATATGTTTGCCAGTAAAGGATGGGTTTAATATTTCAAAAGGTCAGTCTATGTAAGAGGTCAAATATCCAGAGTGGCAAAACTTTAAAGCTCTGAATCTCAGAATGGGACTGGAAGCAAATTGAACCTTATAATACAAAAGAAAATGTCACCACAATGTACATTGCATTTTAAAAATTTGAGCTCCACTCAGCTGAACACATTTGCATTGGCACAGGTCTTATTCTGCTTTCGGAACCTTTGGCATGTGTTGATTCCTGGACATAGTAGTGAGTCTGAACAAAGGTGCAAACATTTCACTACTTCCAATTAGTCTGCTTGTCCACAGCAAAAAGGCATTAAAGTGGGAAGAATTCAAGTAAAAGGGTTTCAAAGGGCAACAAAAGGCAGAAAAGGAATGAGTGAGGAAGAGAGGGAAGGGAAGAGGTGGGTGGGGCACATTCATTCCACAGGGCCAAACCATCTATCCAAGTTTGTCCTGCAGGCTTGGAGGCCAGAGTGCACTGGGAGCCTGTCATTCCACCTTAAATGTTCATTCAGGAGGAACTGTGACTCAACAAACTAGTAGCGGTATTTGGCACCGCTATGTGGAAAATTAGGCAACAACAAGCTTTTACCATCACACCTACATACAACTGTCAAACGGTTAGACTTAATGTGCTAGAAATGCAGTTTCAAAACATGTTCCTTACATCTTACAGAGTTTGAATGATGGGATCACTGTGTATGTAAACACACTATAGGTAACTGTTGGCTATGACCCCATGACCTGCGTGTAAGGAGGAGTGATCACAGCAGGAAGTCTTACATTTCACTTTAAATGAATGGAAACGGTGACGTGATACCCTTTGACCTTCTGACACATGGCAAAGAGCCTTGAAAACTCCAAGGACCCTACTTTGGGGCACATCTGCACCAGACCCTATAGCCGCAGAGTTTACCTGCCTGGTTAACCCGCTGCTTTGCATTCCTGTTACATTTGCCTAAACGTGAATTACTTCCGAACAATCAGTTTGCGCGCTGCCAGGCCTGAACCGCGAGTGGCACATTAACTTCTTGGTGCGTGTGTTAAATCTTAGAAAGTTAAAGTATGAAAACTAATGTTGAAATGGGCTGATGCATATGGACCCTAAGTGTGTAAGACACGGTCAGGAGGGACGAACATACATACCCCAAAGTACTGATGAAGCCATGGACCGAGCCCTCCGCGTAAAGAGACACAACGTCTCCGATGTGAAGAAAACTGGATCTTTGTTCCGACATTTTAGTCCGAAATCAATCAGGGTTTCTTCTGCGTTTCCATTTAAACCGACGCTACTCTTCTTCTCGGCTGAGCTGTAGCAATCCACACGTTACAGCGTCTTCACGTCCACCTTCATTCTTCCTCATCAGCGGAACAAAACGGAGCAAATGCGCACAACTTTTTACATTCCAACAGGGTAGTTCCAGATAAATCCAAGCTGTTGAAGTGTTGGTGTGTGTGTTTTTACACGTTTTACAGTTATTCAACTTCTTCCTGTATGTCAGGTCGGACTGTTCCTCTTCACATCCACTTGGTGGGAGGAGACTGCTGCTGTCAGGGCTTTGGGCTAACTCCCGTCACTGACATGTTTTGGTTTATATTCAGAGAAAACTGGAACTTTCATCGAACTTACTGTTGTTCGATGGATGGTTTCAACTGTCTTTGAGTGCTGCATTCAATTGCGCAATTGTATTGGGCTGCATTTTACTGGAATATGCTTGAATTTAGTTTCGGCTAAGACCATGGTTCTCAAACTGTGTACCTCCTGTTGTACCTCAAGCTCCCCCTAGCGCCGCTAGATTGCTTTGTACTTTTGTGTTATTGCAGCAAATTGTTCACAAAACTCTCTTTCAATTTGTTTATTTGTTTGTGTCAAAAGTAACCCAACTTACATGGGTGTTTGTAACTTTGCTCATATTGTGAAATATTGTATACACTGAACAATGTACACGATGTACACGAACTTAACCATAATAATGATAAAAATACAGCCAGAATGATAAAATGGAATCAATCAAATTGACACATTTTTATTTAGATATTATTTCAATAATTGCTAATCTAATCTAATTAGTTACCACGTATTCTAAACGTTGACTAACAGCAGCAGTGATTAGCAGGTAGTGATGTAGTAATTATATTTATACACTAGGGGGCGGTAAATGATAGTCTCACGGGTGCAGGCTGTAATATTTGTACACCAGAGGGCGCTTACATAGCATTATCAAGTTATCAGTTGGCTCTATTCCGCCATCTAGTGCTCACTTTATTAAATAAAAGGGTTCCATGCGTGTGAACTACAAACGAATCGATCGTACAAAACAGACTAAAACAGATCATTTGCCATTGGAGACTGGATCATTAGGCCACGTACACAGCATGGAGGTGAGGGATACACGTTGTAACAGCTTTTGTGGTAAACCTCTGGAAAAAACACACAGAGTACCAGGAAGACGTGCCGTTTATATTGTATGGAGAGAGAGAGAGAGAGAGAGAGAGAGAGAGAGAGAGAGAGAGAGAGAGAGAGAGAGAGAGAGAGAGAGAGAGAGAGAGAGAGAGAGGAGAGAGAGAGAGAGAGAGAGAGAGAGAGAGAGAGAGAGAGAGAGAGAGAGAGAGAGAGAGAGAGAGAGAGAGAGAGAGAGAGGAGAGAGAGAGAGAGAGAGAGAGAGAGAGGAGAGAGAGGCAGGCAGGTCTGTGTGTTTTGTTAGACGACTTTGTCATTCTAAATCTGTGAGGTTTGTTCGGATTGTCTATGAACACCAGCAGGACTCTACGATCGCCGCAAACGCCTGTGAGTAAAGCAACACTTAATAATTATAAACACCTGCGTCGTTGTTTTGCACATTAATGTTATATAAATGTGAGCGGCTCAGATGACTACAGAGCTAAAGCACGGGTGTGTTTTGTGTCATACATTTGTCACCTCGTGGATGTGCCGAGCTAAACAATGAAGATGAAATCAAGTCAATATTACAGGCAGGATCACATCTTTAGTAAGTCAGTCACTCGGTTTAACTACACACACACAGCAGGCTCACCATTGATTAAGTTCATTTAAATAGTTTGTTGCTGTGTCTTATTGATTATCAAACTAATACAATGCTCCTACTCCTAATCTCCTCACTCAGATTTTTTTAATTCAACTCAAATTCCACCTACATTTTGATTTGGCGCCTTTACTGCCACCCATGTTCCATAAATCCAGATCAAATCCCCTGTCAGAAGCTTAGGATGTGAGTTCACGCCCAGCCTGCTTAGTGCTGCTCTCAGGCACTGATACACTTTCTGCTTCTCCCCGTTTTCCCTTCCCAGACACAAGCCAATGATGTGAAAAGTGTTGGAATGCAACCGGATTACATCTGACCTAACACCGCTGGGGCGAAGGAACGGGATCAGATCATCAGACCACACGTTTTCTGATCTCTGCTGTACTACAATGCTTTTGAGGTTAAAATGTCTTCATTGAAACATGTTATTCTACAGGACAAGGACCAACATGTTGAAAATAACCTGGGCTGGAATTACATTGAATGGCTGGAGAATGAAGTCGTCACCACAGGTGTGGAGAATGCACAGACACAAACGGACTGGGGCTCTCGTGAGGAGAAGGAGACTCAGACCAGTAACCCAGTGATCATGCACATAGAACTACAACGGACAAACTCCAAGCTGAGACACTCGTCCCTGGTGGATATAGATGGCTTGGCGGCACCTTTTTTTCAATTTGACCGGCAGGCCCCCGGCCGCATCTCCACGTCTCCCACCTTGAGAAGGATGAGGAGCACACGTCACATGCAGATGGATTCTAAGGATCCTGTCAGGCTGGAGAGCACACAGGAGGAGCCTTCCAATGGGGACACGTCGTCCTCTGTAAGCCCCTTGTCCCCGCCACACAGACTCCCGTCTCCACTGGCAGCACGGCCCTTCTCTGATGGAGAAATCTGTCATGATGATCAGCCTGTTTCATCCTCAGGCCGATACAGAACCAGATCACTTAGATCAAACACCTTAGACATCGGTATCGCTTCCAGGAGACAAGAATCTCCGAGTGCTCATCCCACTGGCATTAAAGATTTTGAATTCCCTGATGGTGAAGCACAGGTGAGCTTTCAGTTTTGTTTAAGAGTTTAGAGGGACATGCCTGGGTATGTAGGACAGAATTTTATTCCCTCCTCAACACTGAATTTCAGAGCCACATGAGATATGTCATGTACAATGCTGCGGTCAGTATTTGGACATTCCTTCCTCTGCCAAAGCCTTCTGTCCCTCATTCTACCTTGCCTCCTGTGGCGGCCATTCACAAAGCAATCTTTTGACAGCAAATGAAT
Organism: Genypterus blacodes; assembly: GCF_046128005.1. NCBI lineage: Eukaryota > Metazoa > Chordata > Actinopteri > Ophidiiformes > Ophidiidae > Genypterus > Genypterus blacodes. Next base: position 3,895,261 of record NW_027466834.1, read on the forward strand.
CAGCAGTTACATGCACTGACAGCTCTGACCAAACCCATCGCCTAGAGAGCCCTGGGAAGTGCCCTCCATGGGCCCCTATTCACTGCAGTCAGCAGTCGCCCAATAATGGAGGGGTCAGTGAGCGATGGAGAAAGATAATGGGGAGATCTATTCATCAGCTCATGGTATTCAGCTGAGCACATTCTCAATAGAGTCCTGACATTCTCCTCAGATATCAGGGGCTTTTCAATCCAAGCCACCACTTAAAACACTGACTCAAATCTGAATGTGTTTGAAAGTGATATAGTGGTGTGGTGAGCAGTAGGAGGTCTGTGCACCCTGCAGTTAATGCTGCGCTCACAGGAAGAACACCCTAGCTTATGTCCTGTGTAGAGTATGTATTGTCTATATTTACAGCTTGTGATTCTTCAGATCAGTCATCAAATTTAAGAACAATTGAGATTTGTTTCCTGTAACTGTAACAAAGAACTGTACTCAGCTTCCAGGAGGCTTTGAATGAGTTAATTACACCGACGCATTTACTTTAACAAGTTCCTGATAAACACACTTTTGTAGAATGTTGAGAATCAAACTTTTCCACCGACTAATGCTGTGTTCCTTTCGTTTTGCAGGGGGATGATCATTGCCCTAACAGGTAGGTGTGAATGTTTTGAATATTGTCCGTAGCCAGTTAATGCCATTACACAGGCTCCATCAGTGAGAACATATTTGCAAACGGGACAATGCAGTAAAATGTTCCCTGTGACTGATGGTGCTGATAGTCAAAGCTGCAGGAGCACACAACTTAGTAATTCTGCCATCTTGCTGTAATATCACGAGGACCTTGTCCTGCGCTGCCGAGACACGTGAGCGGGGACGATTGGACGTATGCTTTAAGGAGCCCCATTGTGCTTTCAGAGGGCCTCATCTTTGTTAGTGGAGCGTAAGCCTGGTGGGTTAAGTTATGAGAGCCCCATGGTTGCGTACGGGCTAGACAAACCCTCATTAAGGCTTTTCTCCTCTCACTCCCACCCGTGCTCCTCCTAATGGGGGCTGCCGGGCTCTCTCTCCCCCCCCCCCCCTCTGGATAATTAGGCAGCTATTGTCCACGTAATTACACCCTGGCACTCTGCCGCTTACAGTGACCAAGCCTGGTAAGCCATTGGTGGGGACAGTTTTGTTTTCGGGCATCATTATTTCTCTTGTCGTGAGAGAACAAAGCTCCCATTTTTTTGCCATGTGCTCTCCGAGGCCGAGGGGCCGACGGGGAAGGCATTCTGAGCCGCCGCGAAAGCAACAGGATGCCATTGTGAAGATGCACGGGAACGGGCCGTGCCGATGCGCTGACCTGGTTTGGTCACGGTGCCTTTCTCAATGTCCCATTAGCCAGCCAGTCCCTCTCTAGTGCTGGGGTGCAGCTGGCGGTTATCTGTTTTTACTGTTGATTCAGCGCCTACCTGCCTATACGTTGATCTGGAGGGCAGTTGTATCGGTTTACCGTAGAGAGAACACGGCCCCTAGCGCCGGGGGCAAAGAACAGTCGGTGCATTCACAGTATCAACAAAAGTCTCCAGTAGGAAAACGTACTGGGTTACTCCTGATCCCTTTTATAGACAAACTTGTGCTGCTGTACTGGTTGGAACCTCCAGCCTTGTGGTCTGTATACACACCCGGGTTGGTCTCGTTTACTGTGTGCGTGCAACAGTAGAGCTGCAAGAAGAAGCAGAAGTGTGCCCGTCCAGTCTGTAAAGGCCGTTTTTATTCATAATATTCGACTGAAACATGAGGAACCCGCATTGTTCCCCTTTGCTTGTACTTCAGTTCCCATTAGTTGTATTGTTATCATTAAACACAGACGGTCACCCTCATCTGTGAGCCTGTGAGCTTCCTTATGGCCTCATCATGTCACGATAACCTTTTACCAGGTGTGTGTGCGCTGGTGCAATGAGACTGCAGTTTTAATGGCACTGGTGTGAGTTATTTCCACTAAATAGCTGTGAGCTTCAATCTGATTTACTGTCGTTGTAGATTAGTTCTGTCGGAACTCTCAACGGTTCTTCTTGAAAACCGGGGAAAATGTAAGAAGTGAAACCAGAGAGCGTTGACTCCGGTCACAGACGTGTTGTCTGTCAGTGTCAGTGTTAGAAAGTCAACATTACCTGCCTTTCCTGTTTCTTGTCACTTTATTATGTGGGTCTGAAAAAACACACTTGTTACTAGTGGCACAAACTGACAGTGATTGTGAAACAGTCATCTTCAAGTTTTACTGTTTAATGATCCTCATTCTAGTACAAAATGTATACAAATGCTATCACCATCAACTTTATGTCACAATTCTATTACATTCATTCATTTGATTTAATTTTGACGCTGGAATGCTATTTTCACCTTCAACGGAAATCTCCTGAGTGAAAACATTAGAGAACAGTGGCTGCTCCAGTTTTGCCTGCAGCTTAAAGTGCGGACAGTGTTTTTCGAGTCATGATGGCCGCATCTCTGCCTCTCGCTCTGAGGCACCTGGAGCGTTACCACTGGCATATACATACACACACACACACACACTGACACCTTGCCTCCTTCCATACAAACAAGGCTATCCATTAATCGACAGCAGAGCCAGACACACAACACTTATCCTTGTAGAATGTCTGCTCCTCGCGTTAATCATCATTTGCTTGCCCAACGCAGATGGAATTTCAGTGGAATTTCAACAATGGAAAATGACAAAAGGAATTCTGTTATTTCCTGAGATGTCTCCAAGTGAATGTGTTCTCTTGCCTCCGGATTGCATTACACCACACGGCTCCTGTCGGGTTTTGGCTTCAGGTGTAAGAACAGTGGATCCTCAGTCATGTCTGAATGTCTAATGAGGCCGTTTTGTTGCGGAGTTGGTAGTTTGAATCCCAGCCTGCTCGGCAACCAATATGACTGAAGTTTTTCCCGGTTCTTCTTTGGTGTCTGCAGGCTTCAGGAAAGGAGGCGGAGCTCTGTTGTTGTCAGCTTGCCTGGATTGGACGTTTCGCCAGGAGACCTGTTTGTATCCAACGGAGCAGCTGACATATTAAACCGGTCAAACTTCTCTGGTAAAACTGAGAATCTGTTATATATTTTCATGGCCTCACACACAAATGAGTCGGCCACGTCAGTTACTGATATCCTGAGTGTGTTATGCTTTCAAATTTCACAGACGCAAAGAAGTCAAAGTGGCCTTTCTCCAGACGCAGTACGGTATGTGTGTTATTAACCTTGGGTGGGATTGAAGCTTGTTTTGATGCGACTCTTTGTTTTGAGCAGATGGACTTGGTTCCTCTTCTCTCTTTTGGCCCACAGATTTAGTCGTCAAATGTGCAAAAATGTTGTGAACGTGCAAAACTGTTCTATGGACAGATAAGTGAACAAACTCCTGTTTTTTCCCACAACTCAGACTAAAGCCAAGTCGCAGACGGGCACAGCGTCGGATATTGAGAAATATCTCTCAACAGAACTGATTCAAGACTGGAGAGACGCTGGCCTCCAGAAGTATAAGGTGAGGGATAATCACTGATGCAGCATATTAATCAAGCTTCCTTAGATGTGTCATGTTTACCCGCTCACACGTCACTCTGCCCCCCGCGTCTGTCCGTCCACAGGACTCCTCTCTCGCCGAGTTTCTGCGAGACCAATCGGCTCAGGTGAGCGCCACCCATGACCCTCAGGGCTTCAAGAGGCAAGAGGCCATCTGGGAACTCTTCACCAGCGAATGTGTTTACTTCCTGGACCAGCTCATGGTCCTTAAAGAGGTGAACAGCCCATATGAGGCCTCCACACACACACACACACACACACACACACACACACACACACACACACACACACACACATTTAGGTGACAAATCTATACGCACACATGCAAGCAGAACCACAAACACACCAAATCAAACGAAACCCTACACCTGCTGCATTGTGCTGTTGACCCTGTCATTGAATTCCTGTCATTGTGATTTGTCTAAAAGCCTCTTTTGGTTTTGTAACCTTTACACTCGCGGATTAGAAACTTAATGCTCCAGTGGCAGATAGGCTGCATCTGTTGTGACTACTTTGTTTCATTTAGGTGTTTTTAGCTACACTCACAAACCTTCAGAGGAGGAGCTGCCTGACTGATGTGGACACCTGGAGGCTGTTTGCAAACCTCAATGAGCTTTGCCTGGTGAGACCTGATGCAAAAGCTGTCTGTCCTATCTGATCTGTCCCAGTACGACTGTTCCTTCTAAGGTCCAACACTGTGTGAATGTATGCAAAGAAGAGCAGGCTTTGTGCGGTTAGTCACATGTTGCACTTGCAAGGATTATCACCAATATTGTTATTATTGACCCCTTAACTGCTGGTGATGATGGCTCAGTCTTCATCCATCATATTGGATTAAGCTCCAATCCAACACTGATCACCACGTTTTCATGTGAGAGTAATTTAAAGAAATGAGGCATCACATCCGTGCAATGAAAAGAAGATGACAGATGAAGCAAATATCTGCGTCTGATTGGATGATAGAGGGACTGTTTCCTTCCTGTTACTTTTTAGCATTAAATACGGAAGGAGAACAATAGGAACACAATGAAAACTAATAACAGAGCCATTAAATTTAGTATTTACTATTTTTTCCCTGGATTTCGACCAACCTGCCTGCCAAGTTTGATTGAAATCAGTTGATGCATTTCTGCGATTCCTGCCAACAGACAAACATAATAGAGGGAAGGACGTTTTGCGACGCATACTGTTGTGAAGCATCGACGGCTCGATTTAATGTGAAACCGTCTCTTCTCTGCGGTATGAGCATGTCAAATAGCTGGCAGTGATACCTGACACTGAATCCTTTCTGCCGCAGGTGAGCTTTGGTTTCCTCAACAACCTCCTGCGTGTCATCAAGGAGTCTGTGGAGATTAACGTGGATAGTGGCGGGTCCACCCTGCTGGAGCTGCTGAGCAAGGCAAGAACCACACGCACGTAGTAAAGCAAACATGCTGACTTTGTGATTGCCACACACACACACACACACACACACACACACACGATGCAGCAGCATGTTTTAAAAACCAGACTGATAAGAAGAAGAGGAAGCAGAAGCAGACAAAGGAATCCTTCTTTAAATTTACATTACACATTAAACTACCAAACACGCCAAACACATTCACACGATCAGAGACTGGAACATAATTGTGTATACAAGCTGCATTATATGTATTCTTGACAGTCTTTGCTTTTGTCACATTACAGGAGTCTGTTTCCTTATAAGACATTCATATATTCAATTTTCTTATTGGTCTTGATTGGTTGAGACTTGACCCAACATCAATCCCAGTCATGTTTTTGTTCTTCAAGGCAGTTTTTGTAAATTATTTTGGCTTAGAGATAAATACTTGATCAATTTGTATTCTGTGTAGCCTTTTCACGGTCTGTGTGTATGTTTGTGTTCCCGTCCCTTCTCAGGCGTTCAAGGAGAGCATTTGTCACTCTCTGCAAAAGTACTGCCTCAACTACTCCACAGCTCTAGTTTATCTGGACAGCCTGAAGCCCAGAGAGGACTTTGGATCCTACGTGAAGGTACAGAGGGACACTCAATGGGGCCAAATAGGGTGTGTATGTATGTGTGTGTGTGCCCAAATCAGAGCTGTGGCAAGGACGCGTACCTTGACAACGCCGCAGAGAGCCCAGTGCCAAGTGTGTGAGAGAGAATCCACAGCAGTCCAAACAATGTGTTCACTGTCACATAGCGTCAACAAACACTGTGTGTGTGTGTGTGTGTGTGTGTGTGTGTGTGTGTGTGTGTGTGTGTGTGTGTGTGTGTGTGTGTGTGTGTGTGTGTGTGTGTGTGTGTGTGTGTGTGTGTGAATTTGTCGATTTTATTCTGTATACATGAATTTTCTCTTCACATGGTGCTTCCCCCTCCCTCTTTTCTGACAACTTCTTTGACCCCCACCCTGTCCCTCTGACCCTATTATCCCTTTTAACCTCCTCCTCCTCCTCTTCCTCTCTTTTGTTCTCCCAGTGGTGTCAAAGGAACGAGCAGTGCCGCAGACTGCAGCTGCGTGACCTGTTGGTGGCGCCCTTGCAGCGGCTGACTCGGTACCCGCTTTTGTTGCGGAACGTCACAAAGAGATGTGTGACGGAGAGTGAGAGCAGAGGCTTGCAAGCTATCGCCGAGCAAGTGGACACGTCCATATGTGAGCGACACACACACATCACAGCACCCTGCATCACTAAAGGACTTTGACGTCTTTAGTAGTATTTCCTCACTTTGAACCCATTAGATCAGTGGTTCCCAAATTTTCTCTCTTGTCGCCCCCCCCCCACACACTTTGGGAACCAATGCATTAGATCATTTTGCCATTTTGTGAACTGGATTTCCTGTTTCACCACCATTTATTGCGCCATTTATGTCTGAGCCCCAGCAGGCGTCTGTGCTGTCTGTAGGTTTGAAAAATTAGTTCCTGGAAATCTTCAGTGTTTTTACATTAGCAAGCGTGTTGTCGCCGGGTACACTGTCACTTTAAACGTACACACACACACACACACACACACACACACACACACACACACACACACACACACACACACACACACACACCACAGCTGTTCTTGACAACGTGAGCATTCCTCTGCCATTCATGTGGGAGAAGCCTCTGCACATTTTCTTCATGAGTCAAATGTTGGTTTAACAGGGATTCTTGGTCAGCAGGTGCAAACATAGTAAGACTTAATGTTAATGTGTTTTGGGAAGCACCAGTTTGGGGCAAGCACCACTTTCCTTCTTCCCAACTTGCCTGCGTCTGCAGACGTGTCATGGCGGTTTACTCTGTAACTAGCCGGGCAACACTGAGGTAGATGTGAAGCTGCACGTCGTTTAATTTCCCGGAACTCATAACCACACCAAAACCAAACCAGCGTGAACTCGCTATCGCTGATGATATTCGTTCCCATAACCATTAAGAGGCGTGTCAGGTGTTGAGTAATCCGCACGGGAATGGTGGTGTGACAGGAGACTGCGATGTGCAGGCCAATGTCCCGTGGGTGTGGAGGATGTTTCCTGCTAAAGCTGACTGTTGTGTAATCCCTCAAGATAGCTTCACACGATAGACGCCAATCACCAGGGAGGGATAAAGCAAATCACTTTAAAACGTCATTTATATTTGAATGATATCATATAAATGGCTAATTTGAAAGTACAAACATACAAGCAAGTTCTGCAAGAGGCGATGAGCTCATTCCCTTCTCTGTTTAGTCGTTCCTGATTAAAGCGACCTGACCTGCTGACCTGGACGCTCACTGAGTCACTTGTTCTCTGTGTACAGGTGATTTAGAGGGTAAAGTCAAATGGCTGGATAACTACCAGAAGGTGAAGCAGCTGAGAGATGCCCTGGTGTGGCTGCCTGTGTGGGAGCGAGACAAACGTGCCTTCATTCCTGAGGTCTGTGCTCATCAATCTGTCTATATGGCGTGTTTACATGTCAGAAAGGTTGTATGTTTTCTCATGCAAGTCGCGCCGGTTTGCTTTCCAGAATCTGAAGCATCTTTTAAAGACGGTCACACTGGAGAACCTCATTTCACATAGGAGTCTCCTGCACGAAGGGAAACTGGTGATCACAGGTTTGTACAGTGCAGGCAGTTTGAATGCGAGTCAAACGAAAGCATGTTGCAGAATAAAAGCACTTTCTAACACCAACGCCTTTTTTTGGTTCATTTCCAGAGAACGCCAAGCTGGTTGATGTTTATCTGTTCCTGTTTGATGAATTCCTCCTTATCACAAAGATTAAGAGGAACAAGAAGGTACAGCAGCTCTCAGCCTGACCTTTTTTAAGGGCCGTGGTAGAAATGGAGAGTGTCGTCTCTGTTCTGACCCTCAGAGTGGCGGTAACACTTTTCTTCTTCTTGTCTTGTGCAGCGGTCCATAGGCCCGGACCAGAATCCTCTGAGGCTGCCGCAGAACCTTGAGCTTGATCAGCTACTGAAGGAACGCTGCACCTTCACGGTTCTAGACCAGCCCGTTTCTCTGGACCGACTCCAGCTTAAGAATATTGATCAGATCAATGCCTTAAGTAATAAGTTATTGTAGCAAGCTGGCTCTATTTCTCCACTGTCTCGCTGTATGTTTACAATCTTTGTTTCTTACTCAACAATTGCTGTGTTTTTGTTTTGAATTCCTTTGCAGCATCAGGTATGCCTCACTCTTTCATACTCATGCACCAGAACCGCTACCAGCAGTGCATAGGCGCATTCATCCTCCAAGCTCCTTCAGAGGCTATCAAGGTAACTTCAACTGTGAATTTGTTTGTTTCTAAAGGCTAAAAATATACATGTATGACTCAGACTCAGACTCTGACACGCCTCTGCCAAGGCCCATGTGTGATGTGTCAATACCGGTTAATAGGTCATCATCAGATACCGTAATCATTTTTTATAAAGATTTGTATCTTTTTTTTGTCAAAGAGACAAAAATGCAAACGATGTGTTAGTGTTGATGTAGGTGGGGTAAAATAATAAAAGATCCACACCTGCGTCAAAATCTATTAAAGTTTCCTCAGCCCAACCTTTCTACTTGTCATCGCAATTAGCCCATTGCCTCTTGACAGATCAACACACGTCTGTAAAGAAAACAAAAGCTCCCTGATTAAGAATGTGCACCAAGACACGTGGTTTGTATTGGATCCAAAAACTGATCCTAGTCATGCATCGTTTTAGATTCACTCTACTGCATTTTACCCACTGGAAATCTCCTGTTCAGTTTCTTTATGAAAATGTATGATGTTTAAACTGTATATCTGATTTTGTTTGTAACTTTAATGTTTGAAGTGTAACTTTAATGTTTGAAGTGTAACTTTAATGTTTGAACGAACAGGAGTTCAAGGACAAAAATGAGCAATGCAATCAGTTAAAATCACCCACGTCTAAGTTATTTAATAGTTAAAATAACGGCAAAGCATAAGATACAATATTATATTCTAACTAGGTATGTGATGCCTTCCATCTTCTTCACTTGTTGCTCTTTATAAGGTATACATCATTTTCTGTTTTGAGCTAATGGAGATGTTTTAATTTACCCCCTGGCTCAAGGTATTGTAACATAAAATCTTCCGTTTATTTCCGCCTGTAAGTACACCGAAGATGCTTTTTGTTGCTTGTAGGGCCTGAATCTGTTGTTTTTGTTGCGTTTCAGAGGATGTGGATGTCAAAGCTAGAGGGCGCTGTGGCGGCACTGCTAAAGCTGGACTCGCAGCAGCCGCGACTCAAGAGCGCCTCCCTGTGGGTGGAGTCTTCGCAGATCTGACATTTCATCAGCCACTAAAGTGCTCGGCGGGGCGTTCAGTAACTCTTGTAAATTTACGTTTTAGCACTGGAATCTTAACTTTTTTTCTTTTTTTTAAGAAACGTTTGCCTCAAAGGGTGACTTCTGTAGTCGGTTACAATAAAGTTCTGATTATGCAAGAACTGATTTTACTTTTTTTTTCTCCCATCATCTCACAGGACTGAACATACAAGTCACAAGCTGTGTATTTTAGTTCTGGTTTGGTGAAATGACTCAAAACTTAGCAGGGTAGAAGACGTGAGCCCAGCTAATATCAGATGCATTAATCAATGAATTTAAATGGAGACCCCATTTCAGTCACCATTACTCATCAATTTAAAGTAAAACTTAGTCCTGACCTGAACTCGCTGACATTGTATTTTTGTAAGTTGGAGCATTCCAAAGCTATTTGACACTCATTTACTAAGTTTGTAGCCCCCTAATGGGTCTTTCTAGATCCCTGTGCTGAACACTCTGAAAAGCCTCTAAAAGCTGCTCCTCATGGAGTTGAAAGTTAAGTTGGATTCCAACATGTTTACCTGAAAATCCTAAAACTAAGAAGCTTCATCGACGCATTTCCATGTAGGCCAACATGGACACAATCTCAGACATTTTCAAGGACCACAGAGCAAATAGAAACATAGGTTTTATTTACTTGTTATGATGGAGAATAAAAAAAAAAAAGGTGAATGCGAACATAAATTACAAGTTTCCTTCATTACGAGTTTGATTCCATCACTTGTAACATTAAGTGCAACCTGCCGCTGGTAACTGTAAGCGAGATGTACAAGACCCTGGCCTAAGGCAGACCTCAAAGCCCCCATCTGACAGCGTGACACCAACCATGTAGAAAAATGTGTGAAGCCACAAGCCAACAGTCATGCAAGTAAGTGACGACACAAAGCAAGCCACTGTTCAGTGCACAGATCAGAGTGCCATTTTGAAGTAAGACACTGATGAATTTACACTTTTCACTGTTAAGTTTCTAGATGCACATGTGACGTATCTCTTTTTCATTACAAACATTTACAAAGATAATTATGATATTGAGCAAGTACATACATCAGGCTTCAAAATGCTGAATCCTGTATAAAGTTGGTGGTTCTATTGTTTGTGGCCCGGGTTCTCATACTGACAAGCCCAAAATACAATAAGGTGCAAATCATCTCTGTAGGATTCAGGAACTGTACAACTTGAATAGATCCATCACACACCATTTTACAATTGCAGAAAAGATATGCGTGATCTCAAAGGTTTAGAAATAGTGCTTTTTTTTCTGTGCCAAATCGAGGTAGACTTAACAAAACCAATGCAAATGGAGTCGGGTGGTGTTGTGAGAGCTTGCAGCTGAGAGCAACATTTGTTTATACTGAGCTCACAAGCGAGAAAAAAACCCTAAATTGTAAGCCTGCGTCCATCCTCACCTGGCTTACAGTGTTAGTCTACTCCAGTCACTTGACAATTGCACAAGAAATCTTACCAGTATCTGATAACTTGACAGCAAATATAAATTAAACAGGAAGGAATCAACTTTTACAGTGTTCTCAGTTGCAGACAGGTCATGCAGAGATCCTACAGTCACTGCTGTACCTGAAATCAGCACTGACCTCCCCCCCCCCCCCGAAAAATGTGCCAGAGATACTGAGGTTCTGAGCAGCCGACATACATGGCAGGCCTACTGTGTACACACACACACACACACACACACACACACTCTAAACAACACTAAAACACACTCTTGTTACAGCGACATCACACACAGCCATGGTTATCCCACATCAAACACACACACACACACACACTTCCAGCAGTAGTCGGTGTAGCTGAGTGGAGACAGGCAGCGGGAAACAGAACAAGCAGGCACCTTCACTGACTGCAGAAAGCACCAGAAATTTGTGGAAAAATTAACAAGCAAAAAAAAAAAACATTTAATCATAAAGAAAAATGACAAAAGAAATGCAACTGACAGTGAATAACGTCTGTCAAATCTTAATACATGCACGTTGTTTGTATGGTAAAAAATGTCGGACCTTACAAATGAAAAATACTGAAATATGAGAGAAAGTCAGGCTGATCATCTCACCTGTATACCTCCTGCAGACATTCTTTGGTCGTGACATAGGCTGAATATTATTTCTAACGCAAACAGAATCACTCCGCCATACAAAGGCAATGTGCAGCAACTGCTATGACCTCCATTCCTGTTTGACTCAGACTTACAGTTGTAAAAATGCTGATCTGCCCCTAAAATCTTCCCCCGGCTGAAGGTGCTCCCCTTTTTCACTGTGTATTAATATTGTAAGACAGTATGACAAACACTATATAGTGCACTTATGCTATATCCACACAGCCTATGTATATATTCAGATGTACATATTTCCAGTTCAGTTTAAACACAGAAAGGGAACCTGTTATTTTGAGGAACAAACGTTGGTTTTCACGAAATTTGCTGGTCAGACATCTTGGATTATTGGATAAACATAAAGCGGTTCTTAATGATTGCTTCATTAGAAATCCGTTTTGTTTTTTTAAATATATTTGCTATATTCTCAATTTCAATTCCAGAGTTTTGCAGAATTTACACACAATCAATACTTAACAAGGCATTTAGAAGAACATTATTGTGGACAAAACAGTCACTCAATTTTACCTTTGTAGGGCAACAGTGATTTTCAAACACTATTGTATTTAGCTCCCACACACCTGCAGTGCAGAGCTGATTTCAAAACATTATAGGACTAGTAACCAATCATATGCGAGCGCTAGCAATGCCGAATCAAAGTGTAGATCTGAACAGGAGCTTAAAGGAGGATGGATGGTGCTGTTTAGGTCTCCCTGTCTCCGCTCTCTGGCAGTCCACAGGAGTAGCAAAGGCACAAAACAGATACAGACAATCCCCAACCCGTTCACTTCATCCCCGCCGCGTGGCTCCGACGTGTCAAACCTCTTCCTCTGCAGCCGAGTGACCGCCCGAGCTGATGCCTCCACGCCGGAGCCACAGGGGGGGACTGCTAGGAGGTGGGAGTCTTTTGCACAGGGTCTGTCCATTATAGTGCACATTCAATGACAAAGACACGCCTTCTTCTGCCCGTAGGGGAGTGGGGGACACGGGACAGAAGGGAGGTGAAGGGGAATGAGGAGAGATCAACCTTGGAGATCCTCGAAGCACGTCTCGCACACCCGCACCGGCTTTTTAGACGAGGGGATGAGGGCGTTTCTACACGAGCACTCGGCGCAGAAAATGTTTCCACAGTGTCTGCAGTGGTGCTGCGTTATCACAAAGGAAGAGAGGATTACGTGATTGTTACAATAATGAGCCCTCGTGAACATAATGAATGAACCTGTCCTGGGTCTTACCTTCCTGACAGTGACCGTAAAGCCTTTACCACAGGCCATACAGTTCTGCACCTCGTTATCCTCTGTCCACTTCCTGGTCAGACTCTGGGACTGCTTGATCTACAGGCAAAAGCAAAACAATCACAACCAGAGCGTTAATTCAAATTTGTTCCAAGTCCCAGGCATTCTATACTTTCTATGCACAGCTGTTGGTCCGTGAGTTATCTAGCACTGACCTGTAGTGACTGGTTCTCCCTGCCCAGTTCCTGCATGGCTGCTGTCGTGTCATCCAGCTTCCGCCTCAGTTCCACGACCTTGGCTTGCAGTTTCTCAATCTCACCTTCACCCTTCACACACCTGAAACACAACATTTTTGTAACATGCGCAGACACGCAGACACGCGCACACGCGCACACACGCACGCACGCGCACACGCACACACACACACACACACACACACACACACACACACACACACACCACGTAACACTTACCTCTCCAGTAGTGCCCGTCTCTCGTCCTGGTTGTTCTGCACAGTGGCCTCCAGCACAGCGATCTCTCCCCGCAGCTCATCCGTCTGTTTCTCCAGTTCGCCGACCCGCCGCTGGCTGCCCTGCCACTCCCTCTTCAGCGTCGCCACATTCTCATTCAGGGCCGTCACCTGCACGTCCATCTTTGCTTCCGCCTCCTCCCCGCGCTTCACCTGCTCTTCTCTGGCTTGCTTCTCTGCTGCCTTTGGAAAGAAGAATGGAACATGTCACCAAAAAATCCTTTCATCTGGGGATGAGGGCATTGAAATACACGCAGGATTACACGGTGTCATGGTTGAGCCTACCAGCTGTGTCTGGACATCCTTGGTTTGGGCCAGAAGCTGCTCCTCTCGCTGGGTCCTGCCATCTCTGGTGGCCTGGTGCTGTTTCTGCTCCTGATCTAGTGCAGTCTGTGCTGCCTCCACCTCAGCCTGCAGCTCCAGTTTCTGCTGGATCAACAGCTGCTTGGCTTCCCTGAGCTCGCCCAGCTCCTGAAATGCACCGAAACGTAACCACATGCATTATAGCTGCATAATTCTTCTGAAAAAGCTGTATGCGATCCTCCTTGAGTGTTTCCAAGGCTTAATTTGAACTAAAATTATAGCTTATATCTGCTTTGACATCTGTTGTCATTTTCTACTATAAATGAGTTGAGTGTTTGTTTTGTGCGCTTGTCTCTAACCAACCTTCTGGCTCTTTTCTGTCAGCGTTTTCAACTCAGATGTCAGCTTGGTGCCATTCTTTTCCAAGGCGTTCCTGGCTTTGTTCAACTCCTCCGCTTTGCTCCTCGCCTTCTCCAGCTCCTCGTTTGCTAGACTCTGAGTGAGCAGGCACCATTTCAAGTAATGAACGGCGTACATCGACAACATGTGTGCGGGTGTGTGTTTGCACGAGTTCGTCTACCAATCTGACCTGTTGTTTCTGGAGTTCTTTCAGGGTTTGTTCCTGCTTTTGTAGCCTCTCGTTCCGCTCGGCCAAGTCCTGATCCAGAGAGGTCCGGACGGTGTTTGCTTCCTGGATCTGAGTCTCTAAGCTCGTCTGATGACACCGGTTAGCAGCCAGCTCTTCCTGGGCCAAACTCAGTTTCTCCAATGACATCTGTATTTTCAGAAAGGTCGCTTCAGCCACTGCATATCGACCGTATTTAGTCAATTCTGACTTAGAAGCATTGCTCTATGCTCAAGGCTTAACATGACTTCCTTAACTTACACCTTTATCATGGTAAACCAACCTTGAGGTCCTGGCGCAGTGCAGAGACCTCTGACTCTTTGCCGTAGCAGTCGGACTGCAGCTTGTTGAGGCCTTCCTTGCTTTGCTCCAGGGCCTTCTGGAGCTCTGCTGTCCGGCTCTTCTCCGAGTCCAGGTCCTGGCCAACAGCTGACACCTGGGCCCTCAGCGTGCTCTCCTCTTCCGCCTGGAAAGGAGTGTCAAACACACAGAGACACACATTCACACACGTGTACACAACAAAATCATCGTTATGAAACAAATGAGTTTTCACGTGCTACTTGCCTTTTTCACACCGACTTCCTTTAATTCTGCCACTTGGCCCTCAAGTTTCTTCCTGTCCTGCTCGAAGGACCCCTGGGCCGCCTTCAGCTGTGCCTGCAGCTTCTGAACACCGTTCTCCTTTTCCTTCAGCACCTCCTGAGTCTTTGAGTGCTGCTGTTCCAATGATGTAAATTTTGTCGTCAGGCTTTTCTCCACCTGATACACAGGAGCACAACCGATTATGAGGTGTCGCACTTAAAACGGTCCTGTTAAATCTGCATGTTTAAAACGCTTACCTCTTTCATCTGCTCCACTTGCCCTTTAGAGTCTTTCATTGCCTTGGTTGCGGCTTCATTAGTCTTAAGAAGCTCCTGTCTGGCCTTCTCATTAGACTTTTCCTGAGATGAATATAAAATTAGTAATGCACCGCAGCTGCTCTGAAAATCCTTCTGCTTTTGAGTGAACCTACCTTTTCCTCCACTGCTGATTTATGACTCTTCCTCTCTGCATCCAGTTGCTTCTGACTCTCTTTCAGGGCCTTATTAGCTTTACCCAGGGATTCTTGAGTTGAGGCAAGCTCCTTCTTCTGAGCCTCTTTCTCCTGTTGGGCCTTCAGTAAGTTTGCTCCCAGACTTTGAGCTTTTCCGTTCATCTCTGCGTGCTGAGCCTTTGCCTCCTGGCTGGCCTTGTCCAAGTTGCCCTTCAGAGCAGCTTTCTCCTGCTCCCCACGCTCCAGCTGCTGCTGTGCCTCGTTCAAAGCAGCTGATTTCTTCTTTAGTTCCTCTTGCAGTGTGGTAGCCCTTACAGATGGAAGGACACGCGTCATCAATACCGGCTCCGGTCTGTGATTATATTACATATTTGATCGAAAGCGGTGGCCTTGACGTCTCTCTCACCCTGCTTTCTCCTTTTCCAGCAAGTGTTGCAGCTCCTTGTGTTTCTTCTTAGCCTCTGACCCCTCCTTCTGTAGCTTCTTTACTTCCTGCTGTGCCTGGTCCCGTGTGGCCTGCAACTCCATCACCTGTGACTCCAATTTCTGCCAGATTTAATAAAAATACCGGGTCACTTCAAATAAATCAAACTAAATCACCGATATCATACACGGGATTCGACACAAACCTTGGCGAGCCCCTCCACCTGCTCCACACGCTGCTCTGAGGTCAGCAGCTTGTCTTTGCATTCCTTCAGACTGGTTTCTAACTGGTTGCACAGTTCCTGCCTCTCGTGGAGCCTTTGGGACTGCTCCTCCAGCTTCTTCTGAACTTTATTCAGCTCCTACACAAGATGGGAGGGACATATGCCAGATAAGAAAGCAACAAAATACAAGGAATCGCAGCGATTTAGTCAGATTTGAATGTTAGAGGCCTAAAGAGGAAGCTGACCTGCTGCTTGTCCTGCAGCGTGTGCTGAGCGGTCTCCAGGTGGTTCTCCAGGTCAGCCCGCTGTGCTGCCTTGGATGCCTCTGAAGACAGCAACATTTCTGTCTTGGCTTTCAGCTAATGGGGAAAACAAATCAGCTGTAGCTTAATATTCTCTATTTGAATTATAGTGTATTAACACAAGTGTCACACTCCAGGCACGGTCATTCCAACTTTTGTCTGTGATATTTAACAAAACTGATTACCTCAAATTTCAACCAAAATGCCTGATTGAACCTAATTCTTAGCAAATAAACCGAGTTAGAGGGTTTGATGGAGTAGTGTATCTCTGGGGGCATATAGAAGCTTCAAATGCTAAGGTCACAATATATCAATGAACAGACATGGTATTATGGGGTCAGGGTTACCTGGGAGTCCAGCTGAGCCACCTTCTCCTTGCTCTCTGTAAGATGGGCGGTGAGTTCAGTGACTGACGTCTCCAGAGTGTGGGCTCGATCCTGGGCCGAGCGCAGCAGCGTCTTCTGCTCCTGGACTTTCTCATGGAGGTTATCCTGGGCTTGCTTGTTGCTCTCCGACTGGTTCTTCAGCTTGTCTGTCAACTGTGTCAGCTTCAAGTCCAGCACATTATAGGTTAGAGACATTATTAGTAGTTTTGTTTTGAGATTACTGCATCGTAATTGTTTTTATGATGCTACAATATCTGTTGTTTGCATCACAACAATAAAGTAGAGGAGGGGACATCTGAGTGGGTTTGTGTGTGGATCTACCTGTTCTTGTAGTGTGTGATTTTTCTCTTTGAGCTGGTTGAGCACAGCTGTCTCTCCCTCCCCAGCCTGGATTTTGGCACACATTTCCTCTCTCTCCGTTTCCAGTTGGCTCACGATGTCCTTGCTCTTCTGTAGCAGAGCCTCCAGGTTCTGGATCTTCTGGTCCTTGTCCCCAATCTGACGCAATACCTGCTCCAGGTCATTCTGCAACATGAACACAAGCCAGTGCAGCAGACAGGTTACACAGAGTATTATGGTGTTTGATGTTAAGCATGAGGGAGACATAAAACACAGCACTACCTGCGCCTCTCTGAGCTTCCCATTGGTGTTCTGCTGCAGCCCCTGAAGCTCCTGGTGCTGCTGCTTGGCCTTCTCCAGCTGGTGCTGAAGGTCAGTGCTCTTACTACTGCTCTCCTTCAACTGGAGGCGGAGAATATATGAGTGATGATTTACTGATGGCATTAAGATGTATGCAAGCCAAGAAATAAGCAGTGGTGTAAGTTTGATGAGAGGTCTACCTGTTCCTCAACACGAGAGAGCTTCAGCTGGAGGTCCGCGGCTTGCTGCTCACGGTCTTTCAGTTTGTCCCCAGAAAGTTGCCTCTGCTCTTTCAGCCGGCCTTGGACCTCACCCAGCTGCCTCTCAGCCTCCAGCATCTTAGCATGCAGCTGAAAAGAAAAAGAAAATTCATGTTCTTAAGTTCATGTAAGAATCACATACAGGACATGTCTGCATTTGGCGATATACTGAATGTAGGCAGTTGTGAGTTTGACTCACTTGACTGATCTCGGTCTGCTGCTGAGCACCATGGCTCTCCCTTTCCTCCCTGTGCTGTTCCAACTGTTTTCTCTCAACCTTCAGCTCCGCCTGCTTCACCTCCAGCTCTGCAATCTCATTCTTTAACTTGGCCACGTCCTCAGCCCTCTCTCCAAGCTCTGCCTGGGCCTTCAGTAGGGAGGCCTCTGCCCCTGTGGACCGGGCCTGAAGCTCTTGTACCTCCAGCTCCCTTTGATACAGGCCGTCTTGGACTCCCTTCTTGGCAGCCTTCTCGGCTCCCAGCTGCTCCTCCAGTTCCCGGTACTCTTTCTCCTTGCGTGCCAGCTTTTCAGACATGCTCTGCGAGAAAGGCAAAGGACATGTCAACATGGATCAGTTGAAAATTGTCTGTCTGCAGAGAATTGAATCTTAAGAGTGAAAGACGTGGAGAAAACGTGTGAGGAAACCTTAACACAGTAAAGTAAAATAAACCTTTTCTCAAGTTTTGCGGGGGGGAATGTGGTCTCATTAACTGTAACATTTGTCTAAATTAGCACGTTACAATCGAAAAAGTTGTAACAAAGTGCAAACAACAAACCCCGTGTAATATGAGCTGTGGAAAGAACCCAGCCAGCTCACTTTAGGAAAACAATCCAAGAGTCCAAGTGTGGGCAGACATTTAGGCAAAGTTTAAGAGCTTAGGGCACAGACAGCAAATGCCCCTGTGGTAAACTCTAGTAGTAAACCTGGCAGAAGGGTGATAAAGAACAAAATGTTGTTTATAGTGGAGCGTGCTGCTAACTAGGGAGCGTGACAGCTACTCTTGGACCTCGCAGACCTACAGTAAAACTTTTATACCTTCTCCCTCTACAGCAGCTGGTCCATATTAACGGCCTTCCCTGGAGACTTTCCGTTTGTTCCCCTCCTCTTTTGTCCATCCCTGTCCTCACAGAATTGTTGCCGTCCTTGTCCCCTGTCATTGTCGCGGCTCAATGCTGGGCCGTTCCTGTCTAATCCTGGCGCTAAAGACCAAAATGAAACTCGCTACCAGGTGTTCACCCGTCTAATCTCTGTGCTGATCCTTTGTATCTTGTTGTTTGCTCCATCCTTTGTCTCTATTCTCACATGAGGCAAATCTGTATCAAGGCTCAGGGTATCCTGTTGCGAGGACGAGTCTGTGGGGAAAGGGGTCCTGTGTCCTCTTTGAGATCCAGGTCCATAATCCCGCTCTTATCCTGAAACTTATTTGGCTCAGAAGCAATGACACAATTTAATCTCTGGCAGGAACCCTGTGATGAACCTCAGCCTCACCCCCAGCTGCCATTGCAGGAGTGCAATTACCTTCGATTGTATTTCACTCCAAGTGCCTGAGCTGGCATGACAGACATCCCCCCCTGCTGGTTTAATTATAGAGCTGCAAGTTATTGTTGTCAACACCTTTCGCTTGCCAAAGCAGGCTGGTGCCAGCAGTACATTGTGATAGGGGCTGATGCCGAGCAACAGAGGAAGGTTTGCAGAAAGGAACAAGGCATGTTCTGCAGTTAAAGCCAGCTGGCAAAAAGGGGGGGAGGAGTTACTGTAGTTAAGGCCTGCACATGCCTTTGCTGTATATTGCTTAATAGATGCCATGGAAGAGTGCACAAAGTAATTGCTTCAAAATTTTAGAACAATCACATCATTGAAAAAACTGAAGATGCAGATTTGTTTAGTCCAGCGCGCGCATGTGTGTGTGTGTGTGTGTGTGTGTGTGTGTGTGTGTGTGTGTGTGTGTGTGTGTGTGTGTGTGTGTGTGTGTGTGTGTGTGTGTGTGTGTGTGTGTGTGTGTGTGTGTGTGTGTGTGTGTGTGTTACCTGGCTTTGCTGTTGCAAATTGTTAAGACTGCTCTGAAGTTGGTGGATCTGTTGTGTGTAGACGGCTGCTTCTTGGGGACCCTTCTCCAGTTCTGCTTTCAATTGGGATATGGTCATCTGTGACACAACATTAAGGGAAACATCAGGGTCTATTTAAAAGGCAATACCAGAGACAGTGAAAGAACAGAAAGGTTCCAAAGATCTCAGAATGGACACAAACAAAAACTGAATATGAGGCAATCGTGGAATAAGCAGCAACAAGGCTTCAGCTGCACAAGAACTCAACAAAACTTAACAGGTAACGCACAACGGATAAAAATAAATGTCAAGGTACTGCATTCAACATAACTCAAGCAGATGAAACCAAATCTCAGGGCCAACTTGGAAACAATTTTACCTCTAGTTTACGAATCTTGCAGAAAGAGCGAGTGTTGGATTAGGAAACAATGTGTGAGGGGTGGAAGAAAAGAGGGGAGGAAAAGAGAGACAAGGACAAAGGTAAGTGAAGACACCACACAAGGGGACCAAGCTGCTATAAAGATCAAGATGCTGAGTGATCAAATTTCTCACAAATTTAGGCTGTAGGCTGTGACAAAAAGGAGTTAAGGAGAACACAGTAAAAAGTTTTCCACGGAATCAGACGTTTGACCTGTAATGACTTCATGAATGGTAGAACATGCGGTAAATCAACCGCCTCACCTCTGAGGTAGTGAAATTGGCCTGCAGCTGTTCATAATCGATTTTGAGGCGTTCAGACTCTTCCTCCCTCTCACGCGTCATAGAGTCCATCAACGTCTGCACCTGCACCAGCTCCTTCTGCAGCACCTCCACATCCTCCACTCCTGGCCGCTGCAGCTAGAGGGCAGAGCAGAGGCACCGTGTTGAAGCCACGGACGACGAGGTCAGGAGGTTTTTGGTAAGCTAAAACAAAACATCTACAAAGAACACTTTAGTTCTTCTGATGGAAATTCGATGGCGGACGTTCTATTAGACATTTCCACGGCAACAGTGAATGGACTGTCTAACTGGGGTGTGTTTCACTGTGCAGCTCGGAGCCAAACTGATTTCATGGTGCCGTTTCAACGTTATTCTTTTCGGACTCAAAAGCTCTATACAAACTAGTGAAGAGAGAGTAAACAGCACTGCAAACTGAGTCTGTGTTGTACCAGTTCTGTATGGAGTCTTTCATTCTCCTGCTTCTCTTTCTGTAGCTCTTCAGTCAGTTTGGCCAGCCTCTGGTCAGCACCCTCTTTCAGACACTTCTCCTCGTCGTAGCGGGATTTAATATCTGTTGGATTCAACCATCATTAATCCCATTTAGTAATATCCAAGCACGCACATGACAATTACTTACTTAAAATGTAACCTGATACATAACTGATGAAACAAAACAGGATATGAGGTTCACTGTGATTTAGTAAAAGAGCTTTTTACTTTCCAAACACATGGAAAAGCAGTGGCACAGACTTCCATTCTCCTGGCCTGTACATCCTGACACTAACCTACTATCTCTGTGGCCAGCTGGGCGGCCTTCTGCTCATACAGGTCTTTCATTTGCTTGATGTTGAATTTCTCTGTCTCTGCTTGATTCAGTTTTCTTTCCAGAGCTGTGAAAAGAGCAACAGCAAACTAGTAGTGGTTGCAGTTTGTCATTCTTCCCACATGTATTAATACTGTAAATGCAATCTTCCCTACCTGAATCCTCCGAGGTCAGCTGTCCATCGCCCTGAGAAACCGGGGGTAAGAAAGGAACTTTGATAAGTACAGTAAAGCAAAACTCTGATTTGCTCTACATTTCATCCAATTTCATCCTTTCAAGTGAGTGTCACTACAGTGCATGTTAAACATCTTGAATGAATTACTTGCTTCAGTTGTCCTTGGACTTTGTCCAACTCTTTCTTGAGCTCTCCAGAGAACCACCTTTCTTCCTAAATGGGAAGAAATTGCACACAGACAAAACCAATATTCAGAAAAAGGGGTAATTTACACTGCATTTTAACAGCCACCGTTCGTCAAATGAGATCACACCTTGAGTGAAGTATGTAGGTCCTGAACTTCTTGCCGCATCATTGTAAGGTCCTCCCTGTAACAGAATGCATACATTTACAAAACTACACACAATAAGGTTCAGACAAGAAGATGATGAAGTCGGACAATAAACCCCTTGTCATAAAAAAATAATATAATATGTCACACCAAATGAAAACACTGTGTCCGTTGTGCAAACTGGGAGGTGAATCTTACCGGCTGGGGCCCACAGGAGCAGGGAGTTCACCAGTATCGTGGAAAAGCTCATAGTGCTTGAACAGCTCCTCTGCAGAGTTGTGAGACTTCATGCACTGAGGGCAGATGAAGCCCTGAACACAGAAACAATATTTGAACTAAATATATAGAATTTTAAAATGGTAAATCAGATTGCAGGGCAAACCCACAAGATATCAAACAAAGAACCAAACATTTAGTTTACCTCAGATGTCTGCTCATGGTTAATGTCGGTGCTCGGCTGCTCCGACTCTGCATTCTGGGCGCCTCCCTTCCCCGGAGTCTGGAGAAGACAGAACACACATGTCTGAATATGTATGTGCTCTGTACATAATTGTTTACTGGATTAATGGAGACAAGTGGTTAAATGGTTGATATTGTGGAGAAGATTTGAATCCTGTTTTACTGGTTATAGTATCATAGAACGACCTGCAATGGGTAGTACATTTTCAGTTTTCTGTTATACACCGATCCCCTAAAGACAAACTAGAGTTAGATCTATTAGTCTAGAATCTGTAACTTTAACCCCTGCACTCTGTACTTCCATTGTTGGCCGTGTTTGCCTCTGAGTAAATGCTGAATCCACTTAACACACATTCATTTTCACCAAACAAATAGCTGGCTTCCCAGACAAGAAGTCAAGACCTGCAATGGAATCTTGGCTCGCATGTCTCACTAGCAAATATGTAAGCCGAGTATGATTTTTTAACCTTAAACTAAATTTGTTGTAACAATAGATTCTACCCAGGATCAGTATTCAGCTTATGAATGTACCCTTGTTAGAGTCAGTTGAATACTGAAACGACTGTATTGATGTACATAATTGTCCTTTTCTACTAACCGCAACTTAAATAAGAATGTATAATAACCAAATGTGTTATCTTTTATTTATAATCACTGACATGCATGTTTAAATTATGGCTGCTATACAGATAGTCACTGGCCTAGAGGTTGTCTGTACCTTCATTGCTCTGACCCTGCTGATGCAAAGTTATCAACTGATAAGTCACTAGCCAGGTTGTATTTAACAGCACCCTGCTATTTAGGTCATCGCGGAGGAACAGGGAGTTACATTTATTTAAACAATAAAAAAATATATTTGCACAGCTTGAAAGACGTGGATGTGTGCATCCAGTTTCCCTGAGTCGTACACGGGTATGAGGTCGCTCACCTAGGATTTGTTCAACCCACTGGCCTGAAGTACAAACACACATAGCAGATGTTACATTTCTTTTAATTTAGGGCAAACCTGCAGCAAACTCTGTGCTACTGGTGACCCATTACAAAACAGTTTGTTTGGGACTGTGATAGCTTGCATGAATGAATGAGGTCAGTGTGTGCGCGTGTGTGTTTGCATGCGTTAGAGTGGGGACTTTGCGCACTTTCAGAGGTATAGCTGTTGAGCCTATTGAAGAATTCATAAACACCACTTTGAAGGCTGGCTGACCATCTGCATGGTGGAATGTCCTTTGACCTTACACAAATAAACCCACCACACACATACACACACACACACACACAATAGCAATTCAGTTCCCGTCCTATGCACAGACAGGATCTTCACTCTTCTATTAGAGATACTATCTTGACAGTCAAAATAGGTTAGAGAAAAGATGATAATATGACTTTATGGCAGAAATAGATAGCAAGATATGCTCTCGCATATCAAAGTATAAATACTTTATTGATGTATCAGACAGTTCTTAATTCTCAGTCTTCAGAATTTATGTACTGAACTTGATCCACCTCTATGTTAAACATTAAACAGCCACATATTGTTCTTATGATGCTAATCCACAAGGACATGAATTGAAAACATCATATCTGCCATATCAGTGCCGTTGCTTTGAAAATGTTGCTTAACTATGACTTTGATGTCAAGGACAAAACCACACACACATGGTTTGGATAATTACACAGGTAACATAGTATAGTAGCTGAGAAACACAACTACACTATTCCTCTTTTAGTTGTTGAGTCACGGAGGGTCAGTGGTCACGAGGCTTGATAAACAGCATTTATGAGGCCTGACGTGAACGCAGCTTTATGGTGATATTTTCAGTCTAGGTTTTTTCTGGTGTGGAGAGAAACTATCACTGGGCTTCTCACTGTGCTTCACGTATGAGCATTTTGCATTTAAAGCACGATAAGAGAACAATTTTCAGCAATCATCTTGTGACTTAAACTCACAGGATGTGCTGTTGAATGCAAATGAAGATTTGTTTAATTCTTTATTGGTTCAAACGAAGATGAGTTTTAAATTTCCTCTCCAATTGACTTGTAGATACATACTCAGAACTTGTGGTTTGGCTCGAAACGTTAGCGGTCATCCTGAAAACATGTACAGTATTTGCAGAAGTCATTGAACGCAAGCTATCTAACAGGGACGATGCTCCGATATGGCCGCTGGTAAATGTAGTCCTAAATACGGGCCATTGCGAGCTAGCCAGCTGACTCCTAATTCCAGCCAAGTAGTGAATAACTGGTCGTTTGCCCACTCTTGCTATACGTCATTATTAACACGGGGGTGAACTCGATTCACCCCGAAGCATCGTTTTTTCATATTGTGATCAGCTGACACGGGGCTAAACCTGTGGCTAACGTTCGCGTTAGCACATGAGAAGTGAACAATGCATTGTAAACATAGGCAGATAAACTCCATACACATGTATTTTTCAACATCCAAGCAGCTACGTTGGGTAGGAAATGTTCTCTTGTGTAAGTAACCGTAGATTGTTTGACACGTCAACAATTTAACCTGTTAGTATACTACATGGACAGTCGCTAGCTAGCTAGCTAGCTTCACCCCAGTACCAAGGGAAGAACCGAAACAGTTAGCGTTAGATGGCTAGCAGGAGCGCTTGATATTGTTGTTACGATCTCACACGATGGCGGAGTTCCCGTGTTCGGCTTCGTGTTTCTGCTGCAACGAAACAACCCGCCCACCCGCGTCATATCGGAATACAGTGCATGCGCCCCTATACTGAAAAACACAAGGACGGGCCTGTGGCTCCCACCTAAATCGTTTCGGTTAAAAAATCAAGGCGACTCGGTCATGTTTTCATACACGGTGCTTACCATTTGAAGTATTCGTCTGAGCATTGCCGTCACTTGTGTTTGTCCGGGCACGAAATCCAACCGGTTTTACAAAGGCAAAGTTTACGTCGCTGTACAACGAACACCTGACCAGGCTGATGAGGCGGCGGCGGCGGATGGGCGGGTCATTGAGAGGATGGTGGAGCAGAACACAACTCTGCCACATTCAAGACTGCACGTTCATTCAGAACGTGCGCACATGTTGCGGCACGCTGACTTATAATAAAACAGCAGACAGTACAGTCAACACACATTTTTATTGAAATATTACACACACGATGATGGTGCAGAGCAGATTGTTCCAGTCACACATGCACAAAAGGAGGAATATTTCCCGAGTTTAAAAATTCTACAAATAGACAAGCTGGTAATTCAGCTAAAATAATCACAGAACATCTACACTCTTTTCTTGGGTGTTGGCAAAACTCTGGCCCAATGCCCTGGCCATGACTTCCTGTCATAGTTTCCTGTTCATATGGGAGGAGGATATTTCACTATGAAACAAATTAAATCAATGCACACTCATACTGTACATTTAAACTAAACAATCTAAATTTGCTTAGAGATTCCCTGTTGATAAAATCAAATCAATGCTGATTTTTTTTTTTAAAGGGGCTGGTCTGACATAATGTGTCTGTATAATGTAGTTTGTGTTTCTTCCAGCAGCTCTGACAGGAGTACAGTACTCATACAGCAGGTTGAATAATTTTCTGTCATGTTTTTGAAGGCACTAACAGGAATCAGACTTAGACACAATACATTGTAACTCCTATAATACCTTGAGATTCTCATTTTCTTGTCCTTAAATATTAACAGAACTTCACATTTGTCTCACAAAATACACTTAAATAACAGTTTCTACAAAAATATGTATAAATCTTTATTTCTTGTATAATAGTGTTTCAATACTTTATTTCTTTGGCTGTCATCATGAAGGCTAACTTCCTTGGTACAAAAACTGGTATTTAGCTGACCATCCAAATTTCAGAAACAGTTTCTCCTCCTTTCTCAAAGTGGACATTTTGACTTGCAGTGTAGGATAAACACAGGTATATCTATAAACATTTAACAATTATATTCCATTATGCCATACAGCCCCGACTCTGGCAAACCTAATTGGAACACAGCCGTTAAAAGTTAATAGTTATAGTTTGTCTGACATGTCCACTGTGAGAAACACCTGTCAGGTTGGCAACAAAATTAATCCGCAAATCTGTAACACAATATTTGAGGCAGCGCTCTAGAAGTTTCCAAGTCACTGTGGTGGTTGGCAATCTATATAACTGTGTTCAGTGTTGGTACGGACAGGATATGTACTTCTAAAGGTGGTAATACCGGAGGAGCCATGACGTACCCAGCTGCCTCGGCCTCCAGTTATCAGAAACACCAGAAATGTGATATGAGGAAGTTACTTAGTACTAGAAGTGTAGTCATTTTTTCCAATGACAATTTACAGAGAAACTGAATTGTAGCACAATATATGTATGCATGTCTCTTTGAAACTTCTTGCAGATCGACATTATTTGACAGTGAGTCAAGCTGGGAGCTCAAAGTCAACACTTCTACTGGCCTCCAGCAAAACATCCAAATATGCTAGTCAAATGTGAGAAGCATTTACGCATTAAGACTGGAAATAACCTTTGCCTTGCATAAGCAGCACACTGAGGAAATCCATCTAAAGCTGTACGCTTTAAAGGGACACTTTTGCTCTATTAGCTGGTGACCTTGGTTAAAAAATATATATAAAATCTTAAATATAACTGGAAACATTTTGGCACTCTTCAAGCCTACTTGAACTGTTTTTTCAAAGTTCATACATACAGGCTGTGTTAGTAATGTAACTCATGCAAAGTGTTTTTTTTCTTTTTTTTTTTTTTTTAAATCAGATGATATGTCCATTCTGGAAGTCCTATTAGGCTCATTGTTCCTGGTGACAGAAGGTAGTGATGGTTCTATCTGTTGACTAAGTATGAGCCCTGTTTGGAGCAAACGTAGTGAGGTGTGCTGTTGTCTGTCACTTGGGAGCCTGGAGTGTTGCCATTCATCGGGCTACACACGGGGCTACAGGTGGGACTGCAGGTGTTTGTGAGTCTGCGTAGGTACTCTGCGTGGACAGGCCTGTGGCTCTGCAGCACCCTGATGGCTTCATCGACCTTGAACCACTTCCGCTTTCTTCCTGTGAGAGTCACGAAAATGACAAGGGTGAGCATCTATCCTACACTGAATGATCACAGTGCAATGCTGATTTGAGTGGTATGGGAAATACCACAACCTGGAAATTGCAAACGAATGGCCATCAAAGTTGTAGTTACAAGTTGTAAACTCAGGATACTTGATATTACTGGAAACAAATCAAGACCTTTTCACCATTTGGGCTGTGAGAAAACAGCATCCATGCCGATAAAAGGAACCTATTACCATGTGTTTTTGAGTCTATCTGTCGTCAAGGCTTTGTTTGTGGCTGGGCTGTAATTAGCAGAAACTGGGAACGGTCATTCTCAAAAGTTGCTCGTCCAGTTTA
Source organism: Genypterus blacodes (assembly GCF_046128005.1). Taxonomy (NCBI): domain Eukaryota; kingdom Metazoa; phylum Chordata; class Actinopteri; order Ophidiiformes; family Ophidiidae; genus Genypterus; species Genypterus blacodes. The sequence goes on from NW_027466834.1 coordinate 3,922,544, forward strand.
TATGCTAAGACAAGTTTTCAGGCTTAAGAGAGTCAATTTCCTTTTTTACCAAAGTAATGTCCTAACACAGCATAGGAAGCAATTGTGAGATTCACCACACCAGTGAAGCTCTGGAGTACCACTGAGCAATTGAGCTGTGGGTAGATTGCTCAACAGGCAAAAAACCTGAAATAACCAAAGCAAAATATTATACAACAGGCTCAGGAGGTAACTATGCAGAACATTTTACAGGACTAAACTTAGAGAGGAAACAGAAATTCCTGACCTACTTAAGCGAGGTGTTTATGAAGCGTCACAAACATGCCAAATAAAGCCTCTTCCATAAAAATGATCTGTCCAGTAAACTGCCAGCTGGGAGTTATTTATACGCATCATCTCCTCCCTTCAATACCACACTGCATTTTGCCAAAGGAATTCAGCTTGGTCTTGCATAATTGGAGGTTGGCAGGAGGGGTGAATTCACCTACTTTCAGTAGTGACCAAAAAGCAGATCAGTGCTGCGCTTTCCTGCAGAAGGAGAGGGCAGATTAGACGGGTGGTGGCGGGGGCGTTGCTGAAACGGTCACGGCCCTCACACAGGGCAAGAGAGGACAAGTGAGGAGGGGGCTGCGATGACCGATGATAACAGGAAAACAACTGGGCACAGCAAACATGCCTCCCCCTCGTGAACAGACTGGACTCTATTTATGTGGGGGGTGACGGCAAAGAGCGATCGCTGACACTTCCAGAGCAGTTACATGTACCTTTAAAAACTATAAAAACACAGTTACTCAAGTTTCAGCCACACGCAGCTAAAATGGGCCAAAATATCATTTCGGAGCTGGTTAACACCTGGGATCTACCTGACACCCAGCAAAATACACAGAAGTGTGTTTGTGTATGGGGGGGACGAAGATTTGTACGTGTCCCAGTTACTCAAGTTTACAAATTGACAACTGAAGCGCCCAAAAGCTCCAAGGGGGGTTACAGTGTGTTAGTCTTCATCACATCCACTTCAGTTTGAGCACTGGGAAGTCAGAAGTGACTTTAAACTTGTTTTAGCTGCCGCTTCAACAACGACTTTAACAGTGACAGCAGCGATGACACACGCATCCAGTTTGTCTGGGTGACAGCAGGGAAATGGGGTTGTGAATCAATGGCAGTCCATGTGGTCGTATGGGTCACCTGAGCTGCTCTTAACGTCAGGACCATCTTTGATGTTACATAGAACCAAAGGACACACACACACACACACACACACACACACACACACACACACACACACACACACACACACACACACACACACACACACACACACACACACACACTTTCAGACATGCCTGGGCATGCTCAAAATACAAGCGAAGATGAAGTGAAAGAAAGTGTAAACAGGTTATTGTATGAATGCACAGCATCTAAGCTCACCTGTTTATAATCCTCCTATATAAAATTGCTTTTATAGAGTGAAGATCAAATGTTCGACTCTGAGGTTGGAGAGGGGGCAGCCAAAAAATACACTGCACTCTTTTGTGTTTGTTTCAAGAATAAGTAAATGTTAATTATTAAACATGTGTTTACGGTTTTCAGATGTACCCTGACAATTCAGGGACATGCAGGGATGGTTGGGGACAGGGACAGAATATCGGCCCTGTGCAAACCACAGGTTTTTCAGATGATGAACAAATTGTAATAATGTATGTATGTATGTATATGTATATTTATACACTTTCTCATCTATATATATATATATATATATATAGATGAGTATATAGATGAGTGAAAATTTATCACTAAGGGCTTTTCCATGTGTGGATAATAGTCGTGTACCTTGCTGTATACAAGCTGACATTTTGGATAAATTGCACTAAAATAAAGTCGCTTACCTATATTAATGGAGTCCTCCCAGTCTTCCAGTGTCTCCGTCACAATGAGGATGTAGACATATGTCCTGTGCTTTCTGTCTTGGCTGTGCTAAAGTGGCGAAATAAAGATACTGCTTTACATCAGAGCAATAAAGTGTGTCAGTGCATTTCATGGGAATTTTTCATATAAGGACACAATGTCAATAAACTATATTGTTTCACACATATAGACACTACAGGAATAAAACAATTTAGCTCTCTGACATGACAGGCACAGCATCAAGAGAGCAACAATTTTACCGGCTTTTGCCACTGATGCCATTATTATATATCACTATTTTCCATGTCAGTTTTGACAAGCTTACCTCAAAAATTCCAATTAGTCTGCCAAGCTTCCCCTTCACACCAGCCTGTGCACACAGGAAGAAACCAAATAAAACGTCAACATAGGAGAGACCAAATTAAATTGTTTGTTAATCTGGGAAAGCAAATATGGTGATGTAAATTCAGATACATGTTTTGTCAGTTTAATCAGATCGCTCTTACACCAACTGAAGCTGAATGAAAACACTATATTTCACAGAGATGCAACACAGCAAGAATGGGGGACAGCATGTCTCTGTTACCGTGTGTGTGTGTGTGTACATTCTCTGCTCTAACAACAGGATAAACTGCAGTTTGGAACCATCCTAACATTTCCACATGCCAATGAGATGACACAGGAGAGATAACCAGGTAGACAACAAAGTCTGCATGAAAGAGGACTGTAAAAGGAGTAAAATAAGAGGGTAGCCTCTGAATAGTGGGCCGGTGACGCCAAGCAGCTTGTGCAATAGCTGCAGCTCAGAAAGTGATTATATAATTGACATATTGTAGAATTCTCCCTTCTGCTGGCTAAGACACATGGCTGCATTCCAGGAGAGCATTGGAGGTCAGGAGTGTGACTTGGTTTAGTGCTTTTGAGCCTCGTTATGTGCCGTCTTTCAGGCTCACTTTCTTCCAGATCAATTAATGATCCCAGGAAACACGAGACAAACAGACACATGGAATTAGATATTTGTTGCATTTTTCGAACATGTTAGTAAGTCGAAACAGGCTGTGGTATTCATGTAGAGAAAATGCAAAACGGGTGCAATAACTGTGCTGTGAAATAGCTGGCTGGATAGAGAATTCTCATATTTGTGCAAATGAAAACTACCTTTGAGGTTGATGTGTTAAACTTGACAGCACGCTTTAAAAAACATGACGATCAGAATTGTTAGCTGGTCTCAGTTGTTGGTTTGTAGCTCATCTATATTCAGGAACATGTCCCCTCTGGGAGGCACAGGATGTGGGTAACTGGAAACCATTCCCAAATGTCACTGCCATACTTCAAAGTTGTCAGCACACTACTATCCCAGGCGGATCCACAACTCACTCCAGTCCAAACAATCTGGTCGAACTAGTGTCATGCCCTGTGCTAAACCTCACAACTCTTAGCTGCCCACTGCTGCTTCATTCACACATGTTTCAATCCCTGTGGTTGCTTTTGTCTTCATATTCTGTTTTTGATGAAGGAATTGAGCGTGTGTTTGTGTGTGCCCCTCTACTCTGTGAATAAACACAGGTATAGGTAAATAATTGTCATAATGTACAATGGTAACCTGTCATTGAACATATCCCAAGATCCTTTCAGTGGTTTTGTAGGTTTTAAGCCACCTAAAACAAAGTGTGTGAAAAGTAATTAAGTAATCGTGGTGAACATTTAGCCTATTTTGTTTGTGATTTCATAATTTATAAGCATACATTAATGCATATGCAAGCAGAGTTTATTTTATTTTAAATGTTTCCATGTTGATGGATTCATGTGTATGGAAGCAAACTGAGCAAATTCACATTATCCATGTTGGGTGATTTTCTTTAGGTTTCACTCCTCAGGCTTCAGACAACAGAACAGGCACATCAAGAGGTCCCTGCTTTCACCTATATTTCAGTACATTCGATCACATAAAGGAAAAGGCGAGACGCGTGCTGTTGCTGGTGTGAGTGTGTTGTGAATATTCCACCGACAGTGTGAAACTGTGAGCAGTTATCACCTGTGACAACTGACATCTCTTTGACTTCCCCTTCATTCAGATGGGATGCACAGACTCAGCTGGCAAAATAAACTGTTACAAATGCCAAGACTGTACCTATGAGATCATCGCATCAACATCAATGATGTCATCCTGGACTCTGCCTCCACACTACTGTGCCATGCTCTCACAACCTTCGGCGGCTGAGGCTCTCTGCTGTTTCTGATTCAGTTTATTTGATCATTACATTGCCTATTTTGCCTCAGGCTCCAAGTTCTCCTTTCTCTCTCTCTCTCTCTCTCCCTCTGGCTCTCTTCGAAAATAGTTAAACAACAACAATACTAATACATATACAACCTTCTTTCTTTTTTCCCACTCTTTCTATATAAAAAACGATCGCCAAATGTCCCTTAATTTTATTCACACTGTAATGTCAATTGCTTGCTTCAATAAAAAAATATGCCAAGAGGAAACGCAACGCATATCAAACCTAATATTGTTGACAATATCGGGAAAAACTCCAAAAATCACAAAAGCTACAACTAAGTGACCACAGATTACTGATACTGTAGTATGAGTGCACAAACATCAGTTTTTAAGTTCATTGTTTTTAACTGAGTACCACTGGTGACGTGAGCTTGACTTTAATGTTTACTAGTTTTTCTCCTGTAGAAAGGTTTGTAAAGCTGGCTGCGATCGGCAAACACAGGCCGGTAGGTGCCACACGCTCATTCTCTTGACCCCTGGCCTTTGTTAATAGTAACTGTGAAAGAGAGCCTGTGAAAGCTCATCATTTCTGTCACACATTTTCTTGCCAACAGTGACGTTGGTTGGAGGCGATTGTAGGAATGGTGCTCGGCACAATTCAACACAAACAAACCACATGCTCACATGAGCTCCTATATGTCTTGTCGACCCTCCCGTAACATCCTCCCCCTGATATTTCAACACAGCCCTACCCGTCACCTCAGGCTGTACATGAAGACATGACAACATTAGGTAAACAGTTACCTGATTTCTGTGGAAATGAACAGAGCTTGTTTTTCACTTCAGACAAAGACATTCTCCAACGTGTTCTCAAAGTATTGTGTCAAGCGTGACATCATTCACGATTCTTTTAAAGGACAATTTGCGCCAATGATGTCATTAACTACTGTGATATCATTCATGATTTCGATGAAATGAAAAGTACCCTATGCAAATGCTAAACCCCTGAGTTTGGAGGTGATTGGAACGTAATGGTGCTTGTTGTATTGATGTATATACATGTACATACACATGCTATACAATGCCAATTAAAGCAGTAGTATGAAATAACAAAAGATAGATTGTGTTACCCCTATAACAACAGCAGCCTAAACCTTTACTGTGATGGATTACCTTCCTTATTATTATTTTCCTGCTGTGCTAAGTAATAACAGGCCAAAAACCTGCAATGTATACAAGTGAGTGTGTGCGTGTGTGTTTGTGATTTCGTCAGTGGATGAGCTCACCTCTTCATACACCTCCCTCACGGCGGCCCCACACGGCTCCTCTTCAGGTTCCATTCCCCCTCCTGGAACGATCCACTGGTCTGGATGTCGAGCGCTGCTCACCAGCAGCACCTGCCAAGGAAAGAGGCGGCCATCAGGTCTCTGGTGCCAGAGTAAGATAGTTAGACAGAACCCGGTGTGCCAAAAACACACCAACAGATGTCCCAAGTTCGGAGTCTTTTAGCATCAAGTGTCTGCTGGAAGGTCATTCAGGAGGATAGGACATCTCACACATCGTGCCAGTCATTCACTTCATTAACTGAGGGCACATGAGCATTGCTGGAATTGTGTGGTTGTACATGATAAAGTCAGATATCTTACTCAGTGTTCAGGATAAAATTAGAGTAGATGTGCGATAGAAATAAAAGTGACTGTTAACCCTTGAAAGATGAAGAACTAAGCAGCTCATTTCAAATACAGCTTATAATAGAATCCAATAAAATAAATCCACGTGTCATTTAAGCAACTTCAAACCCAACTAGTTTGGTCTTTTTTGAGTGTGGTATCCTTCTGGGGTTGCAGTTATTTGACCTTAACCTTGTTTGGCGTCACACTGACCTACATAAGGTCACATGTGAATACCTTCTGAATCTGCCTTCAGCAAACAGCGCACATGTCACCAATACAGCCTCAGGGCTCTGAATAACCTTCTATTAATCAAATCAAAAGAAAGGTTGACTAAGCTTCTTATTACATTGACACAAAACACATTTTGTTCCAGGTCAGGTTGCCCAACATGGGAAAGAGGCTGCATTCCTGCTCAGACCAGAAAGAAGAAGCGAACCTGTGACGAACCTGTGACGAGCACTAATGATAACATCTTCACTGCTGTCAAAGATTGTCTCCATTGAATAGAAACCAGTATGACTTCAAGCTGTGTGACCTTTGGCTGGAACTCACTCCATAAACAGCTCCAGAGAATAATTAAACCAAGACAAATAAGAATTAGCAAACTAGGAAAGTACAAATACATGAGTTGCAACTAGGTTCTGTTTAAGTGCTCTGGATAATCTAAAGACTTTATGTTGGTTGTAAATCTCCAATTAAACACTAATCTCTGTCAATGTGTGTGTAAGAATAGCAGGACATGCTGTGATTATGTTATCACATGACATGACACGGCATCCTGTGTCCTGGGTCGTTGATCACCTCCTTAAAACTTAAAGTTTTAAGGAAGAAGTTTCCCATCTTGACGTCTACCCTAATTTAGTGCACAATTCATATCATTAAAAATATTAAATGCCATTTATTTTGCTTTGATAATTTTCCATGGTGTTTCTAATGTAATAAAGTTGTGAAATCAACATGTGACGCAGGAGTACATGGCTGATTGTTCCTCATTCCTTGTGTGGCACAATTGATCTGGTCTGCAACATTTAAGGACATTCCAAAAGCTTTTATTTCTGCTCTGAGGACCAAGGAGAAGTGATGAAACATAAGACCGTCCTAGGTGGAGTCATCATCCAGTTCAAAGGACTGAATGTGTGTTCAGGGTAGATCTGAACAAATAAAGTACCCACAAATGAAATGATAGCCTGATCTGTGACACTTATATTCAAATTGTTGCTCATCTGTGGACACTCAAACTCATCACATTAATGGCTACAATTCTAATCAAATATTTTACCCTTTTTATGTATCATGGTCAATAGAAATGACTTTACAAAGAAACTTCAGACACACGGGCAGAGGATCCAGCTGTGATGGACTGTGATGCATAAGAAGCGAGGATGTGGGGAGGCAGTAGTCGAGTGGGTAGAGCTTCCGCTTAAGAACCGGAGGGTTGCCGGTTCGAGTCCCTGCCGAGGTGCCCCTGAGCAAGGCACCGAACCCTCAATTGCTCCCCCCTCTGCGAAGGGTGGTAATATAATGTAATGTAAGTCGCTTTGGATAAAAGCGTCTGCCAAATGATCGTAATGTAATGTAATGTAATGTCATTTCTCTTAAACCTGCCTTCCTCTATTCCTCTGTCCTTGCATCTTAAGTGGGCGGGACTGAGACACGAGGAATAGGTGAAGGTAAGTGAATCGTGGAAACAACTTAAGCGTTTTGGAACGCAGCCTGTGTTGAACGGTCTGTGGTGGATAGTAGCTGTGGTAGCTGTGGTGGATAGTAGCAACCCGGACAGAGCTGGCACGGTTGACAGGGGCCATTAAAGACACAGGTTTGTTTTGACTGTGTGCACAGTGGTGCTGCAGCAAAGGAGAAAAATGCCTTTATGTGTGTTTTGGTGAAGGTGATGTGATTTTTGTGAGGGAGTGTAACAGGTAGCTGTAAGTGATGCACTATGTTTAATGAAAGGGTTGACAAAATAACAGCTGCAAAGGATGAGAGTACAACTGATTTGAATCCTGTCCCAATAATATACACACTGGGCCCTGAGGTTTTACAAACACTGCCAGCTCTCTCACACAAGAGTACGTGCACACGCGCACACACACACACACACACACACACACACACACACACACACACACACATACACAATCTAATCTCTACCCTGCTCTCTCTCTCTCTCGCTAACACAGACAAACACACACACAAACACGAAACACAATTGCACACATACAGCCAGCCGAAAGACTTTACAAAAAGCACCAGATCAGCAGTCGCCATTCTAAAAGGAAACAATACAGCTTAGGAGAGGAGGCTTAATGACCCCAACAGGCAGCTCGCACACAGACACACACACACACACACACCTCAGTGTGAAGTCAGAGTGAGGAAGAGCTATGAGTGGACAGACCAAACACATTCATGTCAACTTCACTATGGAGCTGAGATAATGTTGACAGATATACTCTATACTCCAAACTGTATCAGGACCACAGAAACTGTAGCTCAGTATCATTTAATTATGTCTTTTTATTATATCCTGTCATTCCACCTCAACTCTTTCTCATCTACAAACAGTGCATGAGAACACATTATGACAGATCTGTATAATAATATGCATACCAATACCACAGAAATGCAACTAGACTTATATCATCTTTGTGTATCTCTTAGTATAATGTTCAGTCTGTGATGAAACCACATCACTAATTTAATTATTTTTGAGACTTTGGCGCCGACACATTTAATTAATGGAAACCAGAATTACCATAACAAAAAGAAACAAACATTGCATTTGCCAATTCAAGTCAAGTGAGATTTATTTGTTAAGCTCATTTTGTATTAGTGTGGGGCATTAGACACTTAGCTGTGTTTACATATACCTGGGCTACACTACAGACACTACATCACCATTCAAACAGCTACATGTTTTTCCACTTTTCTCAGAGTACAAACAACAGTGGGGGAGAGAGGGCCATGTTGAAGAGATAACTTAAGAGAGAATAGTGTGGAAGAGCAGAGGTCCTGAGCAGGAAAAGCGGGAAAGCAAATCAGTCAGGGGGTGGGGGGGTCGGGGCAAGTGCCTGCACCTTGTTTCTATAAATTGCAGCTGATGGGTCACTTGGTGTTTAGCAGACTGTGTAACACACAACCCCACAAACCCCCCCTTCCACACCCCTGGTGCAACCTTGCTCCCCCTATCACATGTAGCACTGAGATGGGGCCACTTTCACTTGGCAGATGCATTAGGATCTAGGACAGCCCCACCCCCCATGTATTTCAGTAGCCTCAAATCAGAGCTGTGTATGTAATAGATGTTACACGGCATGAATGTGAGTTTTACATGCTGGAGTTGCAGGGTCCCTGAATGTTACATTATTATTGCAGCCACACTATAGGAATGTCCACAGCTCTCAATAAGGAAATGTCGCAATCACTTTACATTAAGGAGTTGAAAGAGGAGACTACAGGCCACAATTAAACCTCCTGACCTGAACAATAGCCACACAAACCACAGTCTGAAGAGTCAAAGACTGTAAGATCCCGTGCTTTTTAGGTCCCTCAGTGATGCGTTCACTTCTGTCCAACTACTCAATTAAACGACACATGCAAGTACACATGTGTGTGCGAATGTGCGTGTAAGGAGTGTCTGAAACGTAACAAGCATAGCAAGCTGTAGGTGAGTCCAGCTGTTAGTTGTTGAAATCGGACTGCGCGCATGACTAGTCAGTCTAGTCAGAGTTTAGGAGGATAATCGACGCTCTCGTATCAAAATACAGCGTTTAAATACACCGACCCTCTTCCCAGGCACCGTCGCAATCATGTTCAGCCAACCTGGGTTTCGACACGCTCATCTTACCTCGTCCTCCTTCTCGTTCTTGAAACATAAACACGCTGCTCGTCGGATGAACCCTTCGCCGTCGTATGTCCTGGTCTGGTTGGGCTTAAACTTCATCATATATGTTCCCAGGACACGTACAGAAAAATCTAAGAGAGAAAATGTAGCAAATCTGACCAGGATCTAACCGGACGCTGAAGTGCCTTCTTCGGTCGCTCGAGCAAGTGGGAGAGCAGCGGTGGTGGCGGAGTAGTGCGGTAAAGTTGGCAAACATTCGCACTTCCGGAATCAATAACTCACAGGTCAGACATTCTAGAAGCGCAAATAAACTATTTCCGACATGGTGGTAGACAGATAAGCAATAACGTGCAGCCTTGTTCTCCTCGGTACGATCGGCCTGCCGTGCTGGGGGAATTACATCGGTCGCTATTGACGCCGCACTGTAATACCACTGCTTAGGGACCGTGGAAAGGGTACATCAGCCGGGGAGGGGAGGGGGGGGAGAAAACTGCTCGCTTCAGTGCAACAATGTTCACTACGAACACCTGGTTGTGCTCTACAACACGGTCTTTGGCACTAAACATTTTTACTTAATCTAGGTCACTTTATACGTAATGTTGGGTTGTGTTTGTGCCAACAAATTCAGCACATTTTTGTTCTGTAAATCTTATTTTCATCTGGAATCATTTAAGTCCAATTTTTCAATGTTTTGCCTGTTGTCGAAACCCGAATTTTTAAAGCCAACCTTTTACATTTGGAACTATGTTAAGGGGCAGGATCGTGCTTTGCAACATTTTGATATCACGTTAAACTGCCCCACTGCGCTGTAGGGAGAATGCTTGCTGACATTACATATTGAAATGGGCAAGTAACAGGTCCGTGACACTTTCAAGGACCGTCGGACATTTTCTCACACTTGCCTGGTGTGTGTGTGTTTAACCTGTGAATGGAGGTTTTACTAAAATTATCCATGGGCCAGTAAACTGATGTTTAACACTTGCAAGCACCATTTCATATCTGAGATAATGTAACACTGACCAGACTTGGTTATTATTCCACACAGAAATCCTTTTGGAAATTATTTTTATTGATTTAATCAAGATCTTAGGAGCAACACAATGCAGCCTAAGTGATTTATAAAGGAACTGTTGATGCGCGCAAGTATAATTACTACTAACCATGTGAATGGAATCGCATTCGTGCTGGACAGGCTGCAACATGAAACAACTGATGAATGATTGATGAATTAATGTAGTCGTTAATATACACCATATGCTTAGTGTGTGTAAAACGAGAGCTGGTAATCTCAGGTCAGCTGATAGTTGTTTCATATACGATCATATGCTGCCCGAAATAACCTATAACCCGGTCCTGGGTCCCTAAGAACTCGTCGTTAAGTCCATAGAGCAACGTAATGTCCCTAGCACGGTGGACTGATTGTGGTGAGGTTGCCTACCTCACACACACTCTTTCGTTGTGCTTTTAGAATGTTTGGCTTGTGAGTCATTGATTCCGGAAGTGCGAATGTTTGAATACATTGCCAAGTTTAAGATGGCTGCTGTTCTGCATATTGAAGTGAAACCAGCATTAGCAGGCTACACTCATCCTGTGTGCAACTACAGTGTGAAGATTTCCGACAGTTCCTAAAGGTGTCACCAACATTACTTGGCTATTTTGACGTAAAGTGTATTAAAGTAAACGTTCTGCTCACATGTTCTTGGAGACCTATGGAAGTTCAAGCAGCTAATATCCGCAACATGAGTGAAGTGCGGCCATTAAAGTGAAATCCATATGTCGCAAAGCACAAGCCTGCCCTCTAGTGGGGGGAAAATGTTTCGCAAACCATGGGGCGTTTAAAGAGTAAAAATGTCTCTTTCGAAAATAATAATGTGTAAAAAATTTTTAAAAGGATTCAAAATGATTACAAATGACTCAGATAGAAAAGAGATCTTTATTTTATATTAGATTTACAGAACAAAAAGTATGCAGGTAGATCGTTTCCATAGCATTCCGGGATCAGGAAAACATTTCCCCACCCAGATTAATAAAAGGAATGTATTTACAAGGAGTGAATTGAATTGACTTTGCTTTAACCCATCATCAACCCCAACCCACCCCCCACACACACACAACCATCATTATTACCATCATCAAACAACTAACATCTTAAATGAAATGCTTGTTTTGTGAAATAACATCACATGACATGAGTAGGGAGTATACCATTTTGTCTTGTTGCATCTAACTGTGATGACATACAGAAAAGCAGAGTAATTAGTAGGGCAATAGCAAGAAAGATCCACAAGATAATGATAATTTCCAAGATTATACAACATATGTAAAAATTAGGAAAAGACTACATGACACACCTTTTCTTTTTATAATAGCTGCTGCTAGGTGAGTAGATGAGAAACCTCTGCTCATGCATTTTCAGCAGTGGTAAATCAGGACAAAGACAAGTTTTTTTTTTCCAATAGTGTGCATTTAAATCTCCAGCAGCATGAGTATTTTATAATACAGTATATATGTGTATATATTTAAGACTGTATCCTTTAAATGCAAATGATCTCGGAAGACGACTTGGCAGATCGCGGACTTGTGTTCACAAGTGACTTTGATTTGTGTCTTCACTTGTTTACGCTGCTCTAACAGTCACTTTTGCTTCCAGCATAAAGCCTGGTCCATGTCTTAGCTGTAGAGAACAATAAGAAACAACACAAAACATGAGTGAAGAATAAGCACAACAAATCTGTTGGTGGTACACTTCAGAATGGAAAGTGGGAAGATTAAAATATAGTTGTTCAGGATGTTGTTTCCTCCATCACATCAACAAATCTAACCTGTACTACACATCTAATTTCACCTCTCTGCTTTCAGACTGTCAGAGCGGCACAAACTGACAAGTAAACGCTTCCTCTCACCTGTCTCTATGGCTTCGACTTCATTGTTCTTCCACATGTCTGCAACGTCATTTGCTAGGGGATCATCAGGGTTGGGTGCACTTAGTAAGGCCTGGATTGACAGCAGCACTGTGCGAATCTGCAGAGCCGGAGACCATTTATCTAATAAAAACAAAGCAAAACATTGAACAGAGCAAACATTTCAACAGGGACATTGAGGGGAGAAAGAGAGAATGAATTATGTATGACCAAGCGCCGCACTCGCTTACCCTTCAGGATGTCTAAACATATTCTTCCCAACTTGTCCACATTGGGGTGATAGATTTTGGTCATGAAGCGTACTTTAGGAGCTGCCATGGGATATTCCTCCGGTAGAAAGAGTTCAAGCTTAAACGTGCCTCCCTCAAAAGGTGAGTCCTGAGGTCCTGCGATGACCACATGAAAGTAGCGAGCGTTCCCTTCATCTGGCTCTGCATTGATGCCCGGGACAGGCTCATCAAACAAGCGACGGGTCTCCTGGTTTCAGAAAACATAAATATATAAGTAGTTAAAAAAATTGCGCTTTGACTGTTAATGACGTCAAATGAGCTCAGAGGTTGCAAACTGTGTCAACACAGAGGTACAGAACGAGTAGTGTTTGCTTATTTCAAAGCAACAAGCCGACTCAGACATGCCAGGAGATGCAATTCTTGAAATGAAATGGTAACTAGTTGCTGGTAAGGGTGCATTCAAATTGTTTGAACAGTCCCCCCTTTGGTTAGGATTGTTCCTCACTGAGTGACCTGATAGTGGCTGCCTGATGAGAGATCTGAATGTTGGATCTTTCTAGAATGTTCTCTGAACGGAAAGCACTGTGCTTAAATGTGTCCCAGTCTCATTTATGACTCACCCTGGCACCTACATGAAAAGAGGGGAACCACCCTATTGCCACATCTTGCTCCAACAATAGCAGACATCACGAGAGCATGCAGGACATTCTTTACATCTATTCATCCATGACAAATATTGTTTAGCTCTCTTGTAAGTCATCAGCTAGTAAGACACCCGTAAGTCTTCAGAAGCAATATTTACCCTCAGGCTAGTTTAGGAAGAGTCTGCCTCTCCCTTTTGTCTTCTCTGCTGCTTCAGAAGGATGTCTCATTTTGCTACATTTTGAATAAGTGCAAAAAAATTGGTAAACAAGTATCATCCTGACAGTGGCAGCACTACGGGGCATAAATGCTCATAGAACAATACACAAAACATGCAGTCTTAGTACGCCAAGTGTGAAAAATATCCTTGCAAATACCTGCAATTCGTGTTTTATCTCTCTTACACTGTTCTATGTCCTTAAAAGTGCATTGTCATCTGTTTAATTCCTTCCTTAGTGAAAAGCTGTGACGTATTGATTTAGGAAAGACCAAACACAAGTCTATTATTCATGATCTTACTGGCACAAAGCATATGCACCTTCACAAGATGCCTTCCCTATACCTGCAAACCGTTTGTGTCATTGTGATTCTAACCACAGAGCACAAGCAGGAGGTGGGATGGGATCACTGCTTTGCTTTCATCTATTAACGCTGACAGGTTGGGCTGCAGTGGTGACTCAGTGCTGAGTCTCCAAAGCGCCAGTGCAGTTTGTAACTGGCTGTTATAGTCTGACCGCCGCCGCAGTAAGACTAGCTCCCAGCTCACGGTGACACCTACAGAAACCCACACCTTTACAATGAAAGAGGAGCAGGCATCTGATCCGGCTTGTGTGGAATGCATGTAGCACAGTGGCAGGCTAAGCAACATACCTGGGGAATTAAAACGGCCTTGAACACACAAAAAACTTTCAAGCCCATTGTATGCAAGAAATGATACAAAATGTCCTCCATAAGCTGGTCTTGTTAGGTGCACATCAAAGCTCTTGTATTTGACCCTCCTGGATGTAACAGGGAGTGAGATTCCTGAAATGTTTTAGATAACCCACAGACAAAACCATGCAGTGCAAACACAGACGGGAGAGAGGCTCCCAGTGCCCTGTCACACACTCACGGGGCTCAAAGGCTTGGGCCACCGAGTACTATTCCCAGGCCCTCCCAACTTTTCTCATTATGCCAATCTGTGGCCTGCTTAATCATCCACCTGTGAACAATCTCCCAGCCAGCACTCACTGTACTGTAATTGTTCTCAAGGGCAAAAGAAGTACAAGTTGTTGATTGTTGATGTTGATTTGTTCTAACAGTTCAGCCTGTTTGCAGATTGCAGCACTGCCCAAAGGACTCATCATCCCTTAGTCAATGGTGTGTGTACAGCAAATGTTACTTTATGAAGATCAGTGGCACAGAAAGTGAAGTTTCAAGTATCCACATTGATGTTAGTAGGCTACTGTAGAAAGTGGTGCTCTGTTAGCAGTGATACTGTGCAATTATTAACCGACAGGGGTCTGGTTTAGGGGTGGGGTGACGTGTCGACGTAAACCAACTACGTAAATACGTCGGTTTGCAAAATCGTGCGCCGACGCATCATAATGACGTAAGATGGCTAAGCCAGGTGGAAGCATGCACGCAACCGGAGAACAAGCTGCGGCGAAAAAAAGTCGCCCACGGTGTAAAGTTAAATCATCGCGGAGCGCGTTGTCAAGGCGGCAGCACTTTGTGTCCCGCGAGCTCTTTGCCGGCTGACGTGCAGCTAGCGAGCGCAGCGCAACCTCACCTGCGCCCCCCCCTCAGACCGTCTGCAGCAGTGCAAACTGACCTACGTTTTGTTGTTGAATTCAGATTGCGCTAGATCACTTTTACTTGAATTGAATAAGCAATATATTGGATTGCAAAACGGAGATTATCAGTCAAAAGGTGGCTATTTGTGGAATAATGCATCGCAAAATCTTTGTTACATTTGTTTGTTTCCACGAGAAGACGATTGAAGAAAATATTGAAATATTAATGAGATAAATTGGATATTTATTGCGTAATAAATATAATCTATAGATTAATCGACAAATCGAAAACAAATCTGTAGATTAATCGTTGAAAATATAATTGTTAGGTGCAGCCCTAGTCTGGTACACACAAAATCGAACCATAAGCATTACCTGAACCTTAATTCTCAACTAACAATAACGCTAAGATGAAAGCTCTGGCCCAAGTCAGACAGAGATCATCATCCAAGTCTGCACATTGGAATGTATACAGTGCATCTTAATGATCCATAATTCACTTTGAAGCTGGGGGAAAGGGGGGTGTCCCTGGGACAGGGAATCAAACTGTATGTTGCTCAGGAAACTTGATCCAAAAAAGGGAAACTATAAGCCAGTAATATCCCTCATTTTGCAAGCTTCTCTCAGGGACTGAGGGGAGCGATCTCCTGCTGCTGACCAGAGGAAACCCAGCACACAGGAAGAGACACGGGGTCATGGTGCTGAATCACTGGACCACACATAGACCAGGAGATGCAGGCATAGAATGGTGTGTGGAAATCTAAATGGTTCAAGCAATGTAGAATAAAATAATTCTAACAAAATTGATTGATGACTTTTTGACTATTATCTATTTGACCAATGGTGTCATTTGTTTTACATGATGTCAAGTCTCAATTTGTAACTTCAAGAACAGTAAACACGGATTTGTTTTGTTTTTTTGAATTTTATGCATACCTACAGACTTTTTTCCAATACGACCAACGTTTAGTAAATCCCACAAAGTTGGGCAATTTGTCACATTTGACACGTAGAGAAAGAACAAATCCATTGATTAGCATTATGCTATGTGTCCTGCACTTTCCTATAGATACAAACTCTGCTTCATTTGTAGCAGACTATAAGATGTGTTTATACATTTTCTGTATATAATGCTAGGATGCACTGTAGCATAAAGAACGCAGGCGGAAAGACAGCATTAACGCAAACACTCTTTAAATCTGTCATCATTTGTGCCGGCCTGACTGACTTTGGGCCTCAAGGAAGAAACGATGCACTGGTCGGACATCGCAATGTCACAATTTCTTGACTTCACATAGGAACGCATTTTATGAATTGCTAGTATAAGTATGTGGCGCTGTAATTACGCTAAAGCCTCTTAAATATTTCATCTTCGGTTACTTTGTGTCCTCACAGCGCCCCGCATGTATGTATACTTCCGCATCATCCTCTCATGGGGCGGCGTAACGCACCAGTTACTGCAAAATAGCAATACATGAAAAATACAGCTGTTTCTGCATTGCTGCGTGTTATTACTGATACAAACGCTTGTTTCCTTATTATATAAATCTGTTTATACGTGAAATAAATGTCACTCCACCTTAAATCCACATATGCGTAGCTTTAACGATCGGGCTAGTTTGCTAGCTACCATTCATACAATAACCTTAGCAGGCTAACACACTAGCATAGTTAGCCAGTCACTCGGGTAGCATCATAACCTAAACAGCTACAACGGCGCATCACTCTTATGATTACAGTGATGTGAATATATTACGTTTACCCGCCATTTATCAATAACGTTTCTGTATTTTAAACAGCCTTTCACAAAAAAGGTCCAAAACTGAGCGCACCGGCTCAGCTTTTGAGGTTCAAAGTGTGACTGTGACAGACTGTGTGAGTGTGAGGGTGTGTGTCATGTTTTACGCAGCACACATCAGTCATTCCTGATGCTGTGTTGTGTAAAGTGTGAAATAATTACCTTAATGATCCTGCGGGGCAAACTTGCCATCTTAGCTACGGGAACAACCGTGCCTCAGCGCCTGCTCCGGGTGGCATTGACACACACACGTACGTACAAATTCACATACACACACTGGTTCCGGAGTTTCTACGTCACGAACGTCTTGATTTTTAACCGACAGCTTGAGAGCAAAACACAAACGTATCTTGGATTAATATCCAAAAAGGTTCAATTTATTTAATTATGGAATCTGCACATTAGAATCCGTTCCGTTCTCCCACTAGAATCCATTGTAGTGCGAAGTGTGAATACAGAAGTGTACATTGAAAATGGAGGTGGTTGTGTGTGGTGCTTCGCCACAATTAGGTAGACGTGATGAGAAACGATTAAGTAATTACTGTAATGATAAAGCACAGTATTGTACTTGTGGGAAATGTGTGTGTCCCAGATAGAAGATTCCATTGACCGGGTATCTAAACTCGGCCTACCGCATGGTTGTTATCGACCAGAATTGATGTAAATCCTTGGCCACTGTGGCAGTGGCGCTGTTGTTGGGATCGTTAGGAATTTTCATGACCGAGTCAAAGTATTAATAATTTATCAGTACTTACTTATCAGACACCAGGCCCGTCAGTACAACTGTATTGTAACTTACTATTGCAATACATGGAAATTAAATTAATGTAACAAAATGATCGTCTATAGTAGAATGTAATAAATGAAGCAGGTTTTTGTTTGAAGAAAAGGATGATGCATTGGCCGGGAATCGAACCCGGGCCTCCCGCGTGGCAGGCGAGAATTCTACCACTGAACCACCAATGCTTATGAAGTAATTGTGTCTAAGTTTGCTTTTTGACGACGCATGCTTACATGTACTTATATTCAGTTCTCAGGTTTTAATGCGAGAAAAATTCAGCTAATTCACTACACCAGACACACAAAAGACATCACAAAACGTGATAGAAAATAACCCACTCCTGACAGCTACGTTGTATTTTTAATGAATCATTTAGGTTTGAACTGCTGTCTAGCCATGTTTATAAATTTGATGGTTGATTGTGACATTTGCTTCTACTTTTAATCATTACACTTTTTGTGTATATGTGCTTGTGTAAGAGCCCTACAAACAGATGAAAAGGCGTTCTTGTTGTTACCATATGTTTTCTGTCTCTGTATATTTATGTTGTTTATTAATTTAGTAGACATCCAGGACGCTATTTCTGCTGGTCTTTATAGATACCAAAAATATATGACATACATTAATATACAAAAATGATTTTACAAAATATCTGCAGGTGTCTAGTGTTTTATCTTCAACTATAATGTGCACAGATTTGTATAAAAGAGAGATTGAGTGCACAAACATGCTAACTGACACACTGAGCTGTCACTTTACCCTCCAAAAACACATTGTTCAATACTGGCATTATATTGCACATATAGAGGATTGTGTGGTTTTGAAAGGTTTTTGCAAGGCAGCATATGACTGGCAAAAACTTGACTGTGCATTTTTCCCACATTTGCACCTTTCCTGGATCTGTTTATTCTAACTCGATTGGGGAGCAAAAGCACAGCTGAAGTTGTGTCCCACGTCTAATCCACCTGTCTCAGTCAAAACAAATCATGAATTAGACTTAACACTTCCACAGGCTAGTAAGGGTCAGTGGTGCAGCTGCATTTTTCACGTTTTGGTGGGGGTGGGGGGTGTCGGAGCTCCTCCTCCTCCGGCCTGGCAGTTCTTTCTGGACAAAAGCCATGTCTCTGGGGTCAGGTCTGGTAGATGGACGAAGCAGCATAGCAAACTAACAGGAACTTTTTTGAAAAGCTGATGAGGGAGAAGAAGACCAGTATGCAATTTCTGCCCCAACATAAAGGTAGGTTTAGTACAGACATTTATCCAAACAGGAGGACATTTACTTGTTATTTTTGTTCACAAAATAAAATAGAGATGAACGGGAATCTGCTAATAACTATCTTACTGCATTTTAGTGTGATTTTACATGTTTGCCACATAAAAGTACATAACTCCTACTGGTAAACAGTATACTAACAAACCATACACTATTTTAGATGTCCATACTTTATCTCAACCCATGGATTAGTTCAACCAGCTATCATTAATTCCGTTGCTTTACCTAATGAGTTACCTAGTTTAACAGTGCATATCTATCTTAAGTGTTTCATGAAATATGTATATTACAGCCATCAGGTAAAAAATGAAATAAATACAACATATTTGTTGGCTTTACAGGTGCAGGCTTCCTGCTTATGTACTAATTACTAATATATCAACAATATATGTTGTGAGCATGGATATCTACTTATGAACATGCGCCCAAGTCTTCGAAATGATGTTTTTTAATTCCTTTTCAATATTTTTGCTAAAAAGCGAGCAGTCCCTGAACACCCCTTTTATGCATAAAGGTAATGCAAGAATCTCAGGAATGTAAACAAATTAAAGCCTTGGCAAATGAAAGGACCAAACAAATGATCACAAATGTATTATCCTTATCATGACCTCTGCAGTTTGTCTACACCTTAATGGATTTCATGTACTTCATGTGTTTCATTTTATACCTTAGTGGGCATTTGCATTATTTACTCAGTTACTCAGTGAACTTCCTAACCAATAGTAAGGTCACACCATCTCACCAACCCTCCAACCTTTTCCATTGTTGAAATACACAGGAACAGATGAACCAGCACCTAATTTAGCCCCTTCTCTCAGTGCACAGAAAGAACAGACAATATCAGCTGAATTAGAGGGGCTGTTGCGTCCATGGAGAGTTAGAGTTGATGGGCAAAATCTATCTTGACAGGGCTCAGACAGGCTTTCTTATCAATATATGATATTTCATGCAGCGATGATTCAATCTAACAGAGTTTTGGCATGCACTTCTATTGGAGTAGTTTCTTTTGTACTCCTAATAACACATTCTTCATCTTTCCTCTTTACCCTTCTCTAACATTCTCTGAAATCTCACTCATCTCTAAAATCAATATCTCTGTTTTTCTTCTTTAGCCCAGTGGAGAACATACTGCTATCTGGCATGTTTATGCATCATGAGCTCCTCCTTGGGCCCAGTTTTGCCACTTCATGCCCCTCCAGTGACAACAAGTCTCCACTCTGCTTTCTCTGCCACGCGAACCAACAGTGTATTGGGTGGCAAGCAGAGGGCGGTGACTTTCAACAGGCTGCTGGTCAACATTGGAGGGGATTTCAATCCAGACACCGGCTACTTCCGCTGCCGCATCCCAGGGGCTTACTACTTCTCTTACTCTGTGGGGAAATTTCCACAGAAAATGCTGTCAGTTATTCTGGTTAAGAACGGGGAGGAAGTGCAGGCTATAGCGTATGATGACTACCGCAAGAAAGGAAGGAAAGTTCAAAGTCAAAGCCTAATGATCACTGTGAAAGCAATGGACACCGTATGGCTGCTTTTACAGCAAAACCCTCAGTATGCTTTGTACAGCAATGCTGGCACTTACATCACTTTCTCTGGTTACCTAGTCTATCCTGACACCACTACAACCTATTCTGCCAGCAACCACCTGTCCCTGTCAGCACTCTCCTTCCCGAACTGCCCCCCTGATCACCACTACAGCAGGGACAGAGGTCAACCACGGTCTGCCTTCTCGGTGGCACGGACATCCACAGTCCTGGGACAAAGCAGCAAGAAACAGGATAAGCCACCTCTGACCTTTGACGTGGAGTATGTCAACATCGGGGGCCACTTCAACAAAACTGCTGGCTTGTTTACCTGTCGCTTCCCAGGGGCGTACTACTTTGCCTTTACTGTGGGGAAGCATCCTCGCAGGGCTGTGTCTGTGAAGCTGATGACCGGGACGGGTGTGGTTCAGGCCATGGTGTTTGATGAGGACACGTCGAAGAGGCGGGAGATGCAGAGTCAGAGCTTGCTGCTGTCACTCCACGAGGGTGACACAGTGTGGCTGTATAGTCAGCAGGATGAGCGCTATGCTGTGTACAGCAACCAGGGCAGATACACCACCTTCTCTGGTTTCCTGCTATATCCTGACCCAGAGCCTTTCACAGTTCCAACCAACCAGGACAGAACTCACCTCTGAACTTCTTTACCCCCCATGGTGTGACCCCTGTGTTTAGAAAATTGAAAAATTAAACTCCATCATTTGTGAATTAAAAAGAAACAAAAAAGAAAAGAAAAGAAATAAAACTCCTTGACTATGTCGTCAATATACTGCTTTCTTTTACAGCTTTATTTGTAATTTCCAAAACGTGTTGCCAAATACTTCCACTAGATGGTGCCAGAATACAGCTACTCTGACGTTTATGAACTGTTGCCAATGCGAAGCCAGTCTGCATGCAAAAGTGCAATTACTGTACCTAAGAACGAATTATAAATTTGTGTTTTTTGGTTGATTAATATACATTTTTTGGTTCACATATTTAAATATAAAGTTTGCAGTTCAAATTGTGCGATGTTTCAAAGTATTGTAATCTGACCTTTAAGTCGATTTTTAAACATTTTTTTTTTCTCCAAAGATTCGTTTTTGTTATCTTGATCACTAAGTTGTATGGGTACTACTGTGTGTAAATGATGTATAGTTTACCTCGTGTAAAGTCTCAGTTATGAATAAAAATAGATTTAGAGATTCAACATGGTTGTGGAATTAGTGATAGTTACACATATGTAATCTTCATATTGTAAAATATTGTATGTTGAGTGTCTACTTCAGCTTAATCTCAATAAATTCATGCAATTTAAAATTGTTCTCCCTCCTCTCTGTCAGGCAGACCTGACAACATAAATAATGCTTGTGATCCTTTTAGCTGTATTGTGCCTTCTGGCTCACTAGCAAGGCTTAACTAAATGGAAGACCATAATTAACACCTGTGCTTTGCCTGCCATGACAATCAATTTGTCTGCTGTGACTAATAGCCCACTGTATTTATTATATGTTGTGCTGGGTGAGAGCCTGCATTAAAAATCCACTGTCATTGAAATTTATGTTGATTCTTCTGAAATACACATTGTGCATTGTATAATTCAGTCATTGAGGTCTTAATACTGGAAATCACAACGGGTTACAATGATACCAAACAACACCACAGCAGCTACAAATACTGGAACTAAAACTGCTGCAGAACTGATATTAGCCCACCAGCAAACCAGCAGCTTTAATGCAGCAGTTTGTATTAGATTGTCCGGTGAGCGGCGTTGTTAAGAAGGACAGATACTGTCCCTTCGTACCTGCCGTACCTCAGTCCTGCGTGCAAGAACATGAGACACGATTGACGCATGAGGTAGCGATTGAGGTCCCCTTCTGGTAAATGCCGGTGGCATTTTTCAGGCTTTCCCCCATATCAGGTTCCATCAGTAGGAGACGCTGTGCAGACATGTTTCTCACAGATCGCACATGGATTCCTATCAAAATGTAGTGAGGATTTCAGCTAATTCTAAAAGAGTGAAGATTTAAAAACATGGAGGAAAACATTTAAGGAAAGTTAATCTGAGGCAACTAAGGTTAACTAAGAACTAAGAAGATGTTACACCAGGGTCCAGTCCAGTTGCCTAAGATTAACTTTCCTTATATACAATGACAAGAACCTTCACAGACAAATTAAAAAACATTTTGATTATTTGAAAAACAATGATCATCATCTCTATTTTTATTTTTTGTCAAAGTGGCATTATCATCATGTAATCATGTAACTGAGGATGAAGATTTGAAATGAGGTGCAGCATTTCCCCTCAATGATTCCTTAGCCTAGACAAAAATAAAAGCAAACATGGAGGATTTCTGTGAAGGCTTACTTACTGTAACAAAGGTTCTCTACAGGAGCGCTGTTCATGCTGGATTCCATAAAGAATGACTGGAATATACATGTTCATCACTATAGTATGAATAACAATTTTCAGAGGATAATGTTTATAGCAAATCAATGAATGATGCAAAAACACAGGTAGTTATGTTATTGTGTGTGGAGTGATACCCTAGTAACTGAAACTAAAACAGGATTAAATATGATATCTAGAAGAAATGATTATGGCATAAATGCACTTTTCTCTTTGGTTGTTGCAGGATATGAAATGGATGAGATTTTTCACCATAGTAATACCTTTTAATGTAGTCATATATGTTATAAAACATCTAGTTTCTTTATAGTTTAGTTGCAATGAGTCAGTATTTTAGCACTATTATGAGGAATAAAGCCCCTCATTATCCAGATGTGCAGTAGATGTCTGGGTCTCGTCTGAATGGCTCTCAGATGAGTGGAAAAAAGCTTCAACTTCCATCTATTTCTACACTTTTGTCATCTGGTTTTGAGATAAAAAAAAGTTAATCAAGACATTATTAAACTCTTACATTTCAGCCTCACAGCTTTAAAGTTCTTAAGACCACCAGTTGCGTTGTATAGTTTCCATTGTTTGTGTCTGTCTGACTGTTCAAGCAGGGGCCTTTCGACACGGTTTTCATCATCGTGAAAACAACATTACCGGACTTTAACCTTTGTTCTTTTAACATGTTGCCACCGCTGTTAGTGAGCTGTAAGTGTTTAGATGGGAAAATGGACATGATCATGCCAGACTGGGAAAAAACGACAAGTAGAATAAACAGGAACAATATTCATAATAATTATTCTTAACCAACCAACAAGTCAATACATGACCAAAGCTTTGTCACTGTTATGGAGCTCAGGCAACATCAAGGCAAACAGGTTGTGCAGGGATTTCACAGGCTTTACACTCAGGGCTTGTATCATTTCAAAGCCTTACACAATTCAATATAAATATCCACTGTGCTGACAATGTTCATGTTATCATCCTTAAAACATCCAGCCCTTCTTTCTCCTCTGCCGGTATGTCACTGCACGTCCCAGATCTCACAGAGCAGCGGGGTAAACTTGTGGTCACTGGTTCGCCAGGATGTGAGCATTTCTGCATGGTAGTGATTGAGTGTTCTCAGCTCGGTCAGGCGTCCCAGGAGACGGGCAAAGTACTGCGGCTCCTGTGGATGCTGCAGGGCACAGAACTTCCTCAGCAAATCCAGCATGGGCTCCTGGAGTCGCTCAACAGCCAGCTGATCCTTCACATAAGGGCGATCTAGAGAGGGAGTGGATGCACCAGGCAGGCGGTCAGAGACAACACAGCTGATGTACTCATATAACAAAAAGGGGTCTGGATCATTGGCAACACTGGCTCACCTGGTGTGAGGATGGTTATGGCAGTGAGCAGGGCCTGCTCCTCCTGCATCATTTGGAGGTCACCGATGCGTTTGTAAAAGTTGAACATGGGTGTGATGAATTCCTCTGATATACCTGCACAGATTTGAAAGACAATCGTAAACATGAATATTACCCATATCAGACAGTGTTACATATGTTTATATCTAAACTTTTCTAATATCATCATGCGCAAACAATGCAAGTCACTTTGATCTGTGTAGTGCTTTGACTGATTTTATTAACTGATACAAACACTGAGTACAATACTGGGTCCGGATTTGAAACAGCTGCACTAAATAATGACTTATGTTTCAGCCTTTAAATGTTCTTTGAAGAAAGTCTGCAGTAAGGAAACACATACATACATATGACTGTCACATATAGTACATCCACTGAGTTAAAGGTCAAATGTTTAGGTATCAAAGAGGTGTTAATTCAACTCTATAGTGCTTTTTGAGGTTGTAGTTTGATGATGCTGTTAAAGGTGATTGCATCCGATTCTACTGCTGTCACGAAAAAGGGGTCACAGTGCACACTGATTGCGTAATGTCTTAGAAGTATCAACCATAGGAACAGAAAATATTACAATTTGGGTTGATCCTACAAGTATGAAACATATAACTTTCGAAGCTTAATCTTTAGATCAAGATATAATATTAAGTGTGGGGTGAATATTAGAAATGGCCTCTTGCATGGTTACAGTCGGTCTGCTGCTGCAAGTTGGCAACAATTTCCACTTTCAACTCTTGAAACTAGTGCAAGGGTGCTTGTCTACTCGAGCATCATCAAGCATTCAGAAATGCCAGCGGGGCTCAGAGGGAGAAAAGTGAACAATAGCTCTCTTGATGTTTTGATAAGGAACAATGGTCTCTTCAGACAGCTTTGCTCCCTGTTTGCCCAGACTGGCCTTTAGTGTGAATATCTCTCATCCCTACCATTCACACTGGAGCTGCGCCATGGGACCCGTTGACACACACACACTGCTGCCATCACTGTCACTGTCTGTCTAACTGTCCAGGCTGGCTTGACATGATGACACCTCAAATACATATAAATGACTCTTTAAGCTGCTAAGTAGTAAACTAAAGGTGGCAAAAACAAACAGCAGAAACCTCTAGAGTGCGTGTGTGTAGTATTAAAGTAAATTAAACCCAAAGCCTTGGAAGTGAGCAGTACACTGTTTGATCTCTGTCCTCGCACACCCAAACAGGGTGAAACTGTACCCAGTGGGGGTATGTTTGCATGTGTAACCTACACCAAGGCAGGGATCAACAGATCAGCACACATCTTCCCGCTGCATCAGACAGATCAGGTAGGTAAATAATTAATCGTGGACCTAGACGTGGCTGCTCAGCCAAGACAAATGTTATATAATTTGGTGTGTAACAGGAAAAAAAAGGAATAAAAGGGAAAAGGACTAATGATCTGAGGAAAGTCAGGAATCAGGAGTAAATAAGATAAAAACATTTGTTTTATCTATCTATTTATTTATCCCGAGGGAAATATCTGCTATAAATATATGCTAGACACTAACACTTGGGTACTGTGATATTATTTGGATTGATATATTTGAGTAATTATGATGGATTTTCTTTTAAGGCAACGTTATTTTTACAGATACAGTTTGTGTAATTAGGCCACATGCATTCTTTAGAATTTCAGGAAGCTTAAAGCAATAGTTTGGAACTTAACACATATACTCTTATTTGCTGCATCTTAACAGTGTCCCTTCCCTGTCAGAAGAATAAACCAACACAAGAAAAGTTTTAAATATGGCAGAACTACTATAAAGACTGAACTGCGCTATGGTGCCATATTCATTCACCTATACACCGCCTTAGGTGAATGAATATGGCACCATATTTCCTACTGCAAAAATTAAATGCACTTTAGGCCCTAAGGTACATTTACTTTTTGCAGCAGGTAGGGTTGTGGTATAGGGGTTCACTTCTTGTGACAGGGGAAGGAATTTATAGGTCAAAGTTGGAGGATCAATTACACTGGTAAGCTGCAGCAAACATGTTTAAAGTCTATTTGTAAAATTCCAAAATGTCATTTTGACTTCTGATTACTCGCTGTTGACTCACCACTTTTGCGTATTCTCTCTTCCAGAACGTCCGTGTGGCCATTGGGCATCTTTCTGGTGAAAACCTGAGCTGAACGCAGGAACATGGCTTCTACAGCTGAACCCTTCAGCAGAGCGATCTGATCTTCATGATCCAGACACAGGAAGCCTGCCAGAAGCAACACAGTTCCACCACAACAATATCATAGGAATGTTACATCTTTATGAATCTATGATCTATTCTGAGATTTCCTGGCTGGGAAACAATACCTGGAATATTTTTAGTAAACTCCACCAGAACTTGAACATGACTTGTTGCCATTTCTGTCAATAGGAGGAAGTTTTCCTCTTCGCTGTACTGCTCTTGTAGCTGCAGGGAAAACAAGAGTGCACAACATTGAAACATGATGGAAGAACAGGTGAAGCTGCACAAACACATAGGAACATTTGTATATTATTGCTCTTACTCTCACTTACTTTTTGGTGGCCTGGATGTCTCATCAGTTGGATCTTTTAATTGTGATAATACAGTTTGACATGACATTGATTGATGACATTGTAAAGTAACATACCAGTTTTTTAGCCATGTCTTGAGGAATACGATGTCTGTTGTAAGCATCTAAAATGACTCTCATCAGCTCCCGCTGCTCCTGAGTGATTTCAATTTTTTCCTGGATAAAAAAAATGTACGAGTGGTTCAGTTCTTAAATTGTGATTAGTACAGTAAGAAGAAATCTATCAGATTTCTATGTATGATATGTGATGAGCTCACTTCGCACAGGTGATGAGTACCTTTGTATGTCTGGTGGTTGAGGTGACCTGTTTGTGGTCCGTGGTGTCCATCCCCTCTGTCTCGTCAGCGGTGGACTGTCCTGGGGAGGCCTTGGTGTTCTTCCTCAGCCGTTTAGATTTACATTGGATCTCTGTGAGCAGACCTGTGAAGCACGATGAAGGCTTCAGTTCTTATGTTCAACACCTCACAGCTCTTTAATTCCACATTTATGATGCCCTAATATCACACATAAATGTAATATTGCTAATGATGTGCACGACACTAGTGGTGAAATTTGAAATTGTACTATGATTCATACTCCCACAGTGCATGTTCACATTCTTTTGTAATTGAGCCATTGTATACATTTTCTGCTACAACAGCCAATTCCCTCATAATGATGAATAGATTTTCATCTTACTGTTTTTGTCATTGTCATATATGCCAGTGTTAATGCAGGAATGGAACAAATTAATTTCCATCGTTAACATTTCCACGTAAAATTTTCTCCCCCTAGGCTATGCAAAACTTCAGATAGCAGTATGTTGGATATAAGGGGATGAGTTCAAAGATGTTTTTCTTTCACATTAAGACGAAAAGCTACTTTCAGAAAGACAAAGTCGTTGTCCGTTCAAGCGCAGACAGTCACTGTTGAACCACGCACGCTGGGTCATGAATGTCTGCCACCTTGCAATATTTATCACAACTTTCCTGCACTATTAATGAGCAACAGGAGTCCAATCAGTCCTCCTGTTCTTTTCAACTGACAGCCTTTAATAGACCTGATAAGTAATGTTCTCCAGAGGCTCAGACCTTCAGGAAAGACACAATGACTAAATGTTCACATTTAAAAGTAAGCATTTTTTTTATGATATGGTTATTTGAGTCCTTTTAAGACAGACCTCTATTGTGTGATGTGTGACATACATCTCGTTCACTCTGTACTTTGTTGTTAAAAGATCATACTATCATCCACTCAAGCTGAGCAGGGACCAGCGGTGATACTTACATTCTGCCAGCATGCCCATCTCCTTGCACTTTCTTAGTCGGCACTCTTGGCATTTCCTGCGCATGTACATGTCCATCTCACAGTTTCCTCCACTTTTACATTTGTACACAGCATTCTTTGTTATGCTCCGCCTGAAGAAACCTGGACATGGTTGGCAAAACATAAAAGTATCATGAGCCTGGTGCAGAACACGATAAAGCGAAGAGATTGCATAGTTTACCACACATTTGTAGGATAATTAGGAATAAATGAAATTGGCTGCTTCAGATTTTAATCGTTGGTTTAATAATGTAGCAGAGAAAATCCTACAAGCTCAGCTGGCAGGCAAAATATAGTAACATACACACACACACACACACACACACACACACACACACACACACACAAACCTGCCTATGTACAGAATAACTTTGGAACAGTTATTAGACATTCTGACATAGAACATTAAGCACAATGACATGCATTAGCGTAACCAAGCTCAGGTTCCCCCTGCATTGTACAGCAGAAAGCTGAGAGGGAACCTAATCTGGCAGCCGTACCAGGTAGAAGCCAGGTAGAAGCCAGGTAGGTCTTAGTCTATTCTCAGTCAAATGGCAGCCCAGGCCAGCTGCTGAACTCTTGGCATTGTCCAGGCATCCAGTGTGGAATTACACGCAAATGCATTCACGCAGTGCTTTGGCAAGAATCACAGCAAATCCACACAGCATCATAAAAACACTGGGTGGAGCTGCTTTAAGCAAGTGGCTGCTTTTACATTGAGAGAGGTAGTAAAGGTTGCTCTTCACATTGCAAGAACAACATATAGTATATGTAACCTTTGTTCTCCTTAAGTCAAAGTCAATTTCCTCATCAGGTCAAGAAGTTCCACTCAGCCCAGACTGTGACGTACGGAAATACTGCACATTTATGCATTCACTGCTGTGTATGCCAGGGTTAACACACAGAGACACGCAGCTCGCTCCCTCCTATTTACACCGACAGGTGATTTAGACTTTACAGTTCACCTAAGCTGCTTGTCGGTGGAAGGAAACTGGCTTTACTCAATTCAAACCAGTTTAATAGTTTCTTTTCAGTTTTTTAAACCAGAACAATAAATTTCCAGTGTGCAGAACTGTCAGTCAGTCATGTTGATCTTCAGTTTGCTAACATGGTTTAATAAAAAATGTGTCCTCCCCAGCTGCTTTTGTTACAGCCGTATAGATTTCTACATCCCAGCCTGAATGTTTTCTGGGTCAAATGTCATTCTGCACCAGCTCAGGCTTCCACTGTGTACTTTACACAGGGTAGAGCAGAACCTGTGTCGCCCATTAGATTCTGCACGTTGCCATTTAAATGGAGAAGTCTCCTTTATAAACCATAATCTTGGCTAATATTTATGAATGGTTGCGCTAATTAATTTCTTCAAATAACTTTGATTACTATAGATCAAATATTACAGTTGCAATATTAAACCAAGTCTGGTCTCACCTTTACATCCCTCACAGGTGAGAGCGTTGTAGTGATATCCAGACGCTTTGTCTCCACACACCACACACAGCTCCTCCCCTTTGACCCTTCCTGCTTGTGACATGTGCCGCGTCCTCTTGCACACAGCAGGCACCACGGCGGACACCTCCTCCATCTCAGCATCGTAACTGACCTCCAGGGGTCCTTTCCTCAGTTCATACATCCCTGCGTGTGTGTACCACTCGTCACTGTTATACTGAGGGTAGTAGTTCTGACTGGAGTAGTATGACGGGGAAGACATGCTTGGTTCCATGGGTGGGTACTGCATGCTGGGATAGCTATTAAAGGGTAAGATGTCAGGGTCTTGGAAAAGAGGACTGCCTTGATCTGCCAGAATATCTAACATAAGAGAAAATTGGAAAAAGGTTATAAAACTGTGTTGGAACAGAAAAAGTTTGAATTCTATTAAACTTGAGTCTTAATATTATAATATATTAATTTCAATATATTAATTGACATTTTTGCAGTGTTGCTTTACATTTACAAGTGATCATTGTAGTTAACACCTTGAAAATACCTTGAATGGGCACAGATGAGGCGAAGGTTAAGCAACTACATGTTAATGCTCTTCACTCTGTTCTTACATAAATAGTCAAGACTTCACATTTAATAGCTTTGTTTAATGTTGAAATAAGCAATTCCCCCAAGGGAATTTGAGGCATAATAAGAGATTTAAGGGAGTCTCGGTTTTTAGTAAGAGGCAATGTAAGTGAGGTTTTATTCTGTCAATCATATCTTGTAGTAAAAGCATTTTGTATGTTGTGACACAAAATGACTCAAAAGGCTTCACAAACCCCTAGGTATGATGAGTTATACAAATAAGCTGTCATTGAGCAGAGACCTCAGAAGTGGAATGGTGTCAATGGAGCCTCACAAACAAGTTTCCCTATTGTAAAGCAGTCAAATTAGAAAAGAATTATGATGTCTCTGCTCCCCTTTCAGAAGCTTTTTGGCCACAGAAGAGATAATGGGTCCACAGTGAACCGTAACATACTACACATACTATAAACCCATAAATGATTAACAACTTATTTGAGCACACTGTCTGTGTTAGAATGACATGTAACTCTACACTAAACAAGTTGGCCAATTAAACCTGATACAGAAATGTTAAAGGCAAGCACAGTGTGTCATCGTTGCTGAATTCCAAACTAAATATGATATGTTTACCGTGTTATATGATATGTACTTCTTATGAGTACTTTTTCAAGTCCTTGCGTAGCTGTAAAGAAGCATCCTGTGACATTCATCACTGTCAAAGAAAGCTGACACGCTGCAGACCAGCGCAATATCTGTAAAGTACAGAATGTAACACCGACCTCCTGAAGACTTGGTCTGGACCATGGCCATCTCTGACCTCACACACAGTCTGTTTGGAGACTGTGTGTAATGTCTCCGATCCCGATTGTCCCACTGTGGA
The DNA here is from genome assembly GCF_046128005.1 of Genypterus blacodes. NCBI lineage: Eukaryota > Metazoa > Chordata > Actinopteri > Ophidiiformes > Ophidiidae > Genypterus > Genypterus blacodes. The sequence goes on from NW_027466834.1 coordinate 3,953,655, forward strand.
AGTCCCTTTGGCTCTAACTAATCATCTTCCCTTTAGTTGCTTTCTTTTTAGATGTAAGAAGAGCACAACACACTCTGAACCACTTGGCTCAGCCACCACCTGCTTGAGAAATGCCATTGGGAGCAAAGGTTGTCATAGCTACTCATTAACCTGACGGTCCCATTACTTCGCAGGTAGCAAGCTTCTAATGTATAAAGTTGTCAATTCTGGACAGTGGACTACTGTGTGATGTGTTGGAGCATGTGAGCATGTAACGCCATCATCAGTGAACTCAATGCACTGCTTCAGGTGAGGCAGACGTACCAAACAGGTGGGCACTCTCTGAAATGGAGAATCCATCATTGGGTGGGATTTGCAGTGGTCCCACCACATTGATGTCGGGGCCCACCCACTCATTCATTCAGGACGATCGTCAGGCACCAGATCAGGAAACACTGCTCCCACTCAACGCCACAACAAAGACTTCGCTCAGTTCTGTAAGAGGCAGAAGAAGCAGGTATCAATTAGTAAGCAGTTAATTTATTGAACTGCTGCCTCAAAGACTTAAGGCAAATAAAAAACTATCAAAATGTCTTCTTCAGATTTGTTGTGCTCTTCAATGACTCTCGATAGTTTGACCATTTTTGTTTTTTTACACCACAAATTTAGGTACAAAAAGCTTTGCCATATAGGCGACCAAAAAGGACTAAAAACTACTGATTGCCTTTGATTTCATGACTCATGTTGTGGTGGTCCCTGCGCTCCCTCAGTGATTCTCAGTCAGTATTATCCTCTGAAAGACCTACAGGGAAGTAATTAAACATCAGGTAGTGGGTCTCTACTTCAACACGTTTGACAGATCTCCTCTCCTACACAGGGATGAGATGTAACTGCTGTGTGTTCGTGTGTGTGTGTGTGTGTTGTGTATGTGTGTGTGTGTGTGTGTGTGTGTGTGTGTGTGTGTGTGTGTGTGTGTGTGTGTGTGTGTGTGTGTGTGTGTGTGTGTGTGTGTGTGTGTGTTAGGTATTCATTACAATATTTACACTATATATATACACTATTGTGAACCATCGACTTGATATTAAAGTCGAGGTATTTTTTTAGGATAAAGGTAAAGTTAGGGAATATAATGTCTTCAGGAACAGGCAAGCGTGTGTGTAGATATGTGTGTTCTCAATAAATTGTAACATTTAATATAAATTATTGATTGATTTTTGTTGTGATTCTCTAACAACCCTTTACAAAACATTTACAAGGCTTCACTCTTACTCAATGCAGTAAAATGTAGTCTTTTGTGACGTGGAGTCAACTTAACAGCAGCTCATAAATCACAGTATTCTGCCTTTCTGGGGTCCAGGCCATAACACGTTCACATGTGAAACATTATTTCGTCTGTCACTTTTTTAATTAACCCGGTGTAATTTCCCCTGGGCTTTAAACGCAACCTACAAAGAGTCACAAACCTCCACAACCCACACTGCAGCCTTACCTCACTCTCTGCAGATCAGACATAACGGCTCACCACAAAGGCACAGGAGGTCGTCGATCACCATCGAATATGAAATACATTCACACTAAATCTCAGAGTTCTTACTTGGTCTCGCTGAGTAGATTTGGTCGCTTAAATTCCGGCCCGGTTGCAGTAACAGTCTTCAGTTGCGTTCCTGATATCCACGTTGTGAACCAGAGCACCATCAATATCTGCTGATGAACGTGAAGCTGCTTGTGTCAGGGCTCCAGCGAGAGCATGTGTTACCAGTTGAGGTCAGGGAGAAAGGGATGGTAGTTATTAATTAATCTGTCCATTCCTGTCTATGAACATCCCCCACCCCACCCCTCCTTTCGCATCCCGCCACCGCCTCCACCACCTCCCAAAAATCCTTCTTTATCTCAAGAGGCTGCCATATGAATCCCACACACACACACCAACATTACACACAGTGCACATACATCTACTCATTAGTATGACCCAAGCAATTGGTATGAGTACAAGCAAACACAACTATCAGAATAATAGTTTATGTTCTCTATCTTCGAATAGTAACAGTGCGTCACGGTATTTGAGCATGATGTACTGTATGCCATCTAATCAGCTAAGCAGCTATGCCGCTCCAGACAGTTTATGTGTTTACAAGTACAAGAAGACAGGAAACCTCTAAAAGTAGACTGTGTGGCAATCATTGTCATCTGTCCTTGAACTGATCAAACCCACAACGCTAGAATGTCTTCAAATCTACAAAAGATAAGTTTACAGTGGCAACATAAGGGTTTAGCTTTCCAAACGTGTGAAATTGAAGGACGGTGCACATTGGAAATCAAATCAATGGCTCCTGTCTTTATAATCCCTAATGCATCCAAAAATAATAGTTTAATCATTGATGGGTTGTTGCTCCATCCAAAGAGGCCCTTCTGTGTCAACAGACAGACTCTCCGGAATAAACAGAACCTTTGCCATTGGTTGCTGGCTGTTTGTGGACTATCTGCTCTGTCTGAGAGCATGTGAGGAATGAGCTGGCAGTGAAGGCCAACTGGAACGGGATGGACACGGCTCCAGCTAACATAAAACACACACACTCGTGGCTCTCATGGATTACTCTGAGGCGATGATGTGGATTAAGGGTAACACACAGTAGAGTGTTCCTGAAGTTCATTCAAAGCATTTGAAATACAACTACAAACTCTTTGTGATAAAGTTATTAGGTGTTGGATTTGGTTGATACTTTTCACCTCCGTGTTCTGTTACTCCTTCCAGACAGTCTATTGTGAGCAATGTGCAGATGAAATTACAAAAACACAAGATGGGTAGTGACATAATCTCCCACACGTTCTCACACTCTGTGAGTAAGGACAACAACAAAGTCCATAACCTTGAAACTGGTCATCAGCACACGTGCTCGAGAATAATCAATCCAACTTTTCATAGAAAACCAAATACGCACAAAACAAAATGTAAAAAGCTCTCGCCTGCTAATTTAAATATCAGCTCTATTTCACAAAGTCTTTCTGTCACAATAACAAGTGGCAGGAGTTTAGAAAAGCCCATCTGACACAGTAAGCGACATCTCGTCCAGTAATTATCCCCCAAAGTGAAAATGAAACAGCAGCAGATAAAGACAGATAAGACAAAGGATGTTTACCAGAGAATGATGGGAAACAGAGCTGCCTTTGGAATATTTAAAAATGCAGACCTCTAATTTGAGTCCCCTAACATAAACAGACAGTGTTAAGACTTATTTTTAAAATATAAACAGTGTGTGTGTGTGTGTGTGTGTGTGTGTGTGTGTGTGTGTGTGTGTGTGTGTGTGTGTGTGTGTGCAGATGTGTTGGAGTATTATTCAGCACATTTGTATAATTACAATTTGGCATTTCGAAATGCAAAGGAAACGACTAACCAAATGGCTACACAAGAATGCGTTCCAGTATAAAGTATAAATAGACGAGAGAAAAAAGAGGAGCTGATGTATGACGTCTGATGTGTTACTCAATAAATCCAGAACAGTAGTTTTTCAGGGAGTTTTATGTTTCTTAACTATCTATTATACAGAGCAGATTTATAAGAAACTGGCCTGTGTGTTCAAGTAAAGTGCAAATCAAATCAATGCTCTCAAACAATACAACAATAGTTCCTGAACATATTCTTCTTCGTTTTTTTAAGCAATAACAAAACCTGTTTATCATTTTAAGAGGGAATTTGGGTCCCATTTTGCTCTGCTACTTATCTATCTGACATTCAGAGATTGCACAAAAAAAGGACAAACAGAAAAATAAATAGACTAACACTAAATGCCTGGATGGAGTAAACAACAGCACTGATCTGATATGATGCTGCGAGCTCTTATAGAGAGATGGTGAACTGAAACCAGCTCTGGAAAGGAGTGCAACAATGGAGCAATCGCAAATACTTACAAGCAAAACAAAACAAAACAATAAAGCTCATTACATTAACACTGTGGTATGCTATCAAACCCATTACATTCCATAAGTACGACTCTTTTCACATTGCATAGCTGACACAAAACATTGAAAAATGTCCAACTTTCAAAGGAAGCTACATACTGTATAAATTCAATCAACATTTAACTTTGTTTGCACAGATTAAGATTTAAAAGAACGTTTGAAAAGTGATTCTGATCTGGTCCTCACTGCCATGGTTGCTACATATGCAGTAATTCTCATGTAATGCACAGTATGCTTGTGCGTTTTATCTGTCACTATGCTACAAATGTTACTGTATATTTAAGATCTATTTCATTTTGAGTTCAGTAGTTTTTCACGTTTCATTATGCTAGAGAATGGATGGATGGATGGATGGATGGATGGATGGATGGATGGATGGATGGATGGATGGATGGATGGATGGGTGGGTGGGTGGGTGGGTGGATGGGTGGGTGGGTGGATGGATGGATGAATGAATGAATGAATGGATAGATGGATGGATGGATGGATGGATGGATGGATGAATGTATGGATGGATGGATGGATGGATGGATGGATGGATCCAATCTCTATTTTGTTATTACAGTGAAATTGATGCATTGACCAAAACATTAAAATCTCCATTGTGTCCAGCATTTTCTCAGGTGTGAAAGCGAATCTTCAGCTTTGACCTGGTCTGAACTGGGAGTTTTTTGCCCCGCAGGGCTTCTCACTGGTACCTGTCCTGGTAGTCCCCGTTCTCATAATGTTGACCCCCGTCCTCTTCCTCTTGCATGGTCGCCCCTCTCTTCTTTGTCCAGCCCTGTTTTCGCCCGGAAGAATTGTCCGAGGTGCCGTAACTCTTTTTAGGAGCCATGAGGATCTCGCTGTTGAGCTCTGACTCTTCGGCCAGCTCGTCTTCATCAATTATGCCACATTTATCGTCACTCGTGCTCTCAGGGTTTGCCCATTCCTGCTGCTCTCCCGAAGCAAAGATAGCATAGAAGATGACCCCGGAGTAATGCACCATTGATGCAATAAGAAAGACGTTCTGCCACTCCAGACGAGTCTGTGGGCAAATAAATACAGTCAGTGACGCAGGCCTGAGGTTTATACAGCAAATCCACTGGCTTATTTATGGCCTGTGAGACGCTACACATGCAATGTCAATAATACACTTTACGACATGATAAAGTATTAACAGTAGTCTTGAGAAGGGGCAGGATGACATGAAATACATTTTTACCAAATAGCAAACCTCAAATGATATATTTGTTTTGAAATAGGAGGATTTTACTGCATGTGCTGACTTGTAAGAATTATCAGTGACATTATCAGTGACTCCATATGCTAAACAGTGATTGCAATGTGTTTTACCTTGTTTTTCGTAAGTGCGCCAACGATCAGGGGGCACACCATTCCAGACAGTGTTCCCACTCCGTTTGAAATTCCCATCAGGATGCTGGCATACCGAGGTGCAATATCCAGATGGTTGACGTTAAAACCTACAGTGTACACAGGGCCATTTGAATTTGACTTGTAAGGCGTTTATTATTTGGCATTTAATACTGTGTGAAAGTCAAATATGTTTTTGAACATTTTTGGATTTTGGTTGCCCTGACAACAGTCTATAAAATATTCAGTAGGGGTGCCAGTGTGAAGGCTTGGAAGGCTAATGCACCTTTCCTGTATCAGACCCAAAGGGAAAAGACAAGAACATTCCATTTTTAGCTGCTAAAACAAAACACACACAAAAAAATTAGCCGCATTGTGGAAATTGTGAAAGAATTAAAAAATAATAATTGCACTGCCTGTCTGTCTTGTCACGTCACTTTTGACTCTTGATCCTGAAAGTCTCGCTTTCTTAAAACAGGTTGAAACATCACAGTAAGGATATTTCAACCTTTCAAATACAAACCAATTTGTTTAAAGCAGTTATCTGCCTTATCTGCCCCATACATAGGCTGATCATAATCATTCAAGTTTAATTCATGTTCATTACTATTACAATATCACACACCAATTCAGATTGTCATCCTACTCTTTCTTTGGTAAGGATGTGTTTTTACCTGAGATGGCAAATCCGCTAAAGCCCACAGCAAGCACCAGGAAGGAGATGGCCACCCCCCGTGTGTGAGAAAAGCCGACCACCAGCAGCAGAGTGGCCTCCATACCAAAGCCTGTCAAACAGCAGATTTAGTTTAGTTCAGTTTAATGTTTGCAAGGCTTTAATAACCCACAAGTATCATTTTTAACCATTACGACAAATGTTCTGTACCCCCGATTTCCCCTGTTTCATATTCAGGAACTATGTCATCAGGCAAAATGGTTTTAAAGGATTTAGGCTGTCTAACTTTGCATCCTTGATTCTAATTTCTAAAAATAAAGGCAAAATTGCACCTGTCACAAAGAAATGACAAAGCAATTGTTTGCATTATACCATGCAAGCTGGCCAGTAGCTGCCACACCAAGGCCAAACTAAAGCAATTAAGGCATTATGGTGACAGTGATAGGGAACATACAGCATACAAAAGAAATATAAGATATAATGTGGTAATCAGACTCAAATGAAAAACAAATGACAAAACATCCTGACATACCTCCACAGTTCATGAGTTTCCTCACATTTGTGGTGGACATGATTTTGTTGCTGCGTAAGTAGTCAGCCAACTGTCCTCCTATAGGAACTATAATTGTCATCACCATGTGGGGCACAGCAGACAGGAGTCCCACCTGCACACAGGAAGCCGCAAAGCAAACGATGAACCGTCACAAGTCTTGAAGCTTTTCAGCATTCGTTCAGTGGATGGAACTGTGAGGCCAACCTTGCTGATGGGGAACCCGAAGACTTCTTCAAAATATGCTGGCTGGCTGATGAGGAGCAGATAGAAGGTCCAGCTGCGGCAGAAGTTGGCCACAATGATGGCGTAGACAGGCATGGAGGTAAAGAAACGACGCCAGGGGGTCTTGAATTTCTATTAGAGGTGCAGAGAAACCACATTCTAATGTCTCTGCTACAAGGACTTCACTGAAATGTCAAAAATTGCAATGAGAATTAAGAATGAGAATTGAAATGGGTACACACACAGACACACACACCTCAGTGGCGCTCAGTAATTGCATCCCTTCTCCAATGGCGGCCTCAATGTAAGACTGCTCCTCTTCTGCGATTGTGGGGTGCGCAGCAGGGCTTCCATATGCCAGCAGGAGCCAGAAGATATACCATAACATCCCAAAAACACCTTTTCATGAAATTACAAGTCAGAACAATGATCGTGCATTCCAATGTGTAGATACACTTAAAACATATTTATTATGCTACTGAAGGCATTTAGAGACACTACAGAATAATGAAGGGCAGGGCAGTCTAATTAAAACAAGGCTAGAGTTACCGCTGGAGAGTTTTCATTATTAAAATGAAATGAGCAAGGTATGAGTCAGAGCGCAGACAGGAACATACTCATTCACATCAATAAATCATGAGATTATATCACGAGAACCTGAGTACATTTTATTAAAACACATTAGGAAAGGTATGAATTCCTATGAGTGCTAATCATTTAATCAAACTCCAAAGCAATTCAGATAACACTTATTGTGCAAAGCATACAAATTACAGCTGCTGCACCCCCCCCCCCCCCCTCAATTATAAGGCTCACTCTTCATGTAACTAAAGTGACATATCAATTCTGTAATTTAACATGTAATAAAGACATTCAATTCAGAAAATCAGTTGTGAAGAGTTTGAAATTATGTGATATCTTTCTTGTTTCTTTTCATTTCTCTTACCATAGATATAGAAGACTGAAGACCAGCCTACATACTGAACCAGCACACCAGCTAAAGGCATGGCAATCACTGCTCCTGCATAGGATCCTGGGAAATATGAGGTATCAATGTCAAACTAGTGCCATTACAAACATTTTATTTGAATCTTCTATTTCAGTTCCAAATCAATTCTCAGTAATATTTAGCCAGTAATGCTTCTTTACATCTACTTTTCACAGCATTTGAATGGTATAAACATGTACAATTTCTAAATTGTCCTAATCCATTCAGACAAAACTACACAGAGCACTAATGACAACAGACACCAGACAACATTAGTTTCATTGAATGAATGCTGTCAGGTGGTGGTTTAATGTATTTTCAATCATCTGCTGCATTCATGAACAGTGCTGCTTTGAATAGAGTAGGAAGCATGAGTGTGCTTTTGGACAGTGGGCACTACGACACTCTATTAGGTGAATAGAGGAGGCACTCCTTCAGAGTGCACCGATGAGCCGTGTTCATTTACAGGCAATGTCAAGAGGGTTTTGATGCAGGTGTTGTCATGGTACCAATTTAAAGTCCAGAATGGCTGTTTTAATTTCAGGAGGCAAAATGAGCTCTCTCACACCCATTTACTGTGCAGCTCTGCATGAATGGGGCCGTGTTGTTTGTTTGTTTTGTATCTTGAAAGAATGACTGACAGCATCACAAAATCATCTCTCACCACAGAATGAAGTGGTGGCCAGTCGACTCCGTTCCAGAGGTGGCGCCCATTTGGCCCACAGCCCGTGGCATGCTGGGTAAGTGACACCCTACCCACACATTGAAAGATGTCAAAGGTTAACTTCTGATGCAACCTGGGATGAATTGTGAGAATATCTCAGTTAGCTGCTGTGCCTTCTTACCTCCACTAAACCTTGCAAGATGCGGACAAACATGACACAGCCGTAGTGCACCCTGGCTGCTGATGGGATGAACATGTTCAGCACTGACGTGAGGACAATAGCTGCTCCAAATACCCTATAGAAACAATGATATGTGAAAAAAATACCTTTTCTATTTCATCAATGTCCACCAACAACACATTTAATCCTTAGATATTAGATATTATTCATATCAGTCTATAAACGGTGAAAAGCACAGCACACACACACACACACACACACACACACACACACACTAGCCACGCGAGTCTCTGAGCTACATGAGTAATATTGGCAGGCCATATCGTCAAATATCTCTTGGTCAAAGCAGCTCAGTCAGCCTTATAATGAGACACACCTCATGCTTTTGCCTTTCATGGACCGAGATAAAGACATCCCATTCACTCCACAAGTTTCACCATGCTTCTGAGATTCCCTCTCTCTTCTCCTTCACCTCATCCCCCCTTCCTTCTCTTTTTCCAAAACAGTGTGTAAGTGACACTTGTAATATTCCAGTGGCTGGTGTTTCAGGGAGAAATCAGAGGCAGGATCTTTCATTATTAACTCTGTCAGTGGCGTGTCCTCCTTTCCTGTGAAGCTTTTATTACAGGAGTGCAATCTGCTCCATCAGCACCGCTCACCACACCATACGGCTTTAACCCTTTAACCACACAGGCTGAGGAAACGCTCCCCCACACCTTTATCACCTATTTTAGTCTTGTAATCTTTTTCTGAGCGTACTGTCTGACTAGCGTGTCTGTCACGACTTTCATGACATATAACGTACATGACCAACTGCCTAACATCCACTGATCTTCTTCATATGGAAATAGCAAACAAAAGTCTTAACTAGACCGTCTCTTAATATCTCACGTCACCTGTAAGCATTGACAATCAAACGGAGGTTAAGTGTGTGACCTGTTAGCAGACAACTTGTTGGCGATGAAACCACCAGGAATTTGAGTGACAATGTAACCCCAGAAGAAGGAGCCATGGATCAGCCCCACTGTCTCTGGATCCCAGTTAAACTGGGCTTTCTGTAAAGGGAGAGAGAAGGCTTTTAGTGTGAATACGTGTGCAGGTTCAGATGTTTAATTCAGTAATCAATAACCTGTTTCTTTCAGGTAATCAGTTATAAGGTAAGTTTAGTAAGATTGTGATGGTCTGTTCAGTCCAGCTACCTGCATCACTGGCGTCCCATTGATATAAATAGTGTTGTTGTTCACCATTTCCACAATGGCCACACCTAGATTGCAACGAATGCCGAAGGAGATGCAGAAACCTAGACCACTGAGCATGGCGAGGATGTAGCGCTTGGGCAGACCAAAGCAGCCACAGTCCAGCAGAGGTGCTGGACGGTTTCTCGACGCCACCGGACGGCCATCTTCTGTCAGTTCAAGGTTGTCTTCTTCATCAACATTGCTACCATCCATTTTCCTACAGAGCAAATCAGATGTAATACAGATACTGGTTTAATTTAGGAGTGTCCTCGGATTGTTGAACGCTCCTATTTTTAATGTCACTTTACTGCAAATTATGGACTAAATATACAATCCCAGCATTTTTGCCAATATTTCTTTGATGTCTAAACATGTGCATACAAAAGCATTTCCAACACGTGTCCATCTGGTCAGGGGGCAGGAGGTCAAGCTAAGACACCTATTATCAGGTTGCTATGACATCCATTGCTTGAATCTCCTGCAGCAAGACATGAACTAACACAAAACAGGTGTCATCTATTTAATGCTTTGTGTTGGTTTCATTCAGTCTATTTATCCTGTCACCTATTTTGGAAAAATCGTCACTTGTGTGTTTTCTCAAATGCATGACGTGGAAATCAGTAAAGGTGTGATAAACAGGTTGTGTAAAATATCTTGAATTCCTGCATGTAGTTCATCTAACAGGTCGCTGTCAGTGCTTTTCATTCCAACTCCTCGTTCATTAATGTTTTAATCTGTGTCAGTGATATACCACTACAAAATCTCACCAAATGAGATTAAATGTCTCATTAGTCGTCAGTGACAGTGCGGATCGTTGACCCGTCTGGGACTGCCAGTCTTCACCTGTTTACATGTGTGCTAGAAAAAACAAGACTACAATACCTTCTCTATTTCATTCTCCAGACGTTCTCCTTCTCTAACCTCTACTCCTTCCTCCTCTCTTTACTGTAAACTAACAACCGTCTTACTTTCTCACAGACAACGACCTCTTCTCCCTCCTTCCTCTCTCATGTGTTTTAAGCAGTTTCAAACACTGAATTAGATTAGAAGAATTACACATTACATGTTGTTTGTTCTGCATACACAAGGCCGTTCATTATTTCTAATACCAATTTTGTTCTTATTATTATTTGATCTGTATATTCCATTGCTGGAAAATAAAAGTATTGTATTAGTTTGATAAAGGACAAAAGGTGATCATTATATGCAATGAAATTATTTAATTTATAAATTTAATCAGAACAATCTACCTTATGTATGGAGATTCCATATTACCCCTCCATACACACACACACACACCCACACACACCCACACACACATATCCCTCTGTGAAACATGTATCAGATATGAAACATTTAGTGACATCTAAAAATTAAATCTGAGATTACATCGTTTGTATAGCCTGGCAAGGACAAGAATCAAATATTTATTTATCTTCAGGATCTACTGTTGGACTTAATGAGTCTGCTTCCAGATTCTCCACATCCCTGTGACAGCAGGAGTTTCAGCTTTAAGCATTCTTGTAAATATGTGTTAAAAATGTGCCTCTCTGCCATTAATGCATAATGAATGAAATGTAAATGTAAGGTAGCAGTTGTTTCAATAAGAGCATCTGAAACTCTGTGCTGTTTGAAAGCAGACATCCATTCAGTCTTCATCCCCCATCACCACCAACACTCCCAATACAAATCCTCTCACCTTTGCAGTTTTCCTAGCGAGTCCCCCACTGTGTTCTTCGCCTCCTCCTTCCCAGGCTTAAACACCTTTTCCTTCAAACCTGCTAAACCCCCAAAAGGCATTTTCCTGCTGTTCTGTGTTTCCTCTCTCCTTGATCTCAAAGGTGTCACCCTATCTCACCAGTGCGCTTTGGTCTGTGAGCTAAAAGAACCCACTAGATGATTTTTCTCATCCTCCTGGGTTCGAGGCGCTGGGGGCTGGCTCCACGTTTCAGTGGTGCCAAGACTCCCTCAGAGGTTACTTCTCCAGTGTGAACGAGGACTCAGTGGAGAACAGAAGGAGAGGAAGGGGAGGGTAAAGGTGCTTGCTCTTGAAGTATTCCTCAGTGTCCAAAAAAGCATGAAGCCAAGAGCCTCTGGAACAGGTGTCACTTCCAAAAGCTCCTTTTTAAGAGATGGTCTGATAAATAAGAAAGAGAGGGAGTGTAGCATCCAGTTCTTAGCATCTAGGCATTGTGAACCCCATGAGCACAGCTGAACTGAATAGACAGCTTAGATCTCTGTTTCATCTCATAACTCATTTGTTCCTGGCAAGGAGGGGACTGGACTCCAAAACCCTGCCCCTTGCTTTATGCATCATCACCATCATCATCCTCGTCTTCATCATCGTTGTCGTCTCTCCAGCACCACCTCTGCAGTTCATCTGATACCCACACAGTCAACCAATTAAATATGAATGAGCTTGACAAGTTGCATTGAGGAGAGACAGGAGTAACTGGACTGCTGCGGTGTTAAATGGGAACAGAGGAAACTTAAGACAAAGCTATTAAGCTCAAAGTTTACGCTCCTGTTCTCTGCCTCATTTTCCATGTCAGTTATTTCCAATCGCTACAATTAAAGAAATAATAACTTCTGCCATAATGCTGTACAGTTCATGGACTTATTACCATCATCATATCTCTAACTACTGTCGAGGCTGGGTATTTCCCTTAAAATGTAAATGTGCCAGTAGAGCAAAGCCATTATTTTCCAGAGTCAGATTCCTTCTATGCAGATCATTAAATATGCATTGTTTTAAAAATGTAGAAATCAAGATTTTAAAATTTAAACAGCAGGCTGCATGGTCTGGGACTTATGGGTTGTTACAGAGCGGCTGCTCTGGGCAGTCCTGGTACTCCAGCAGGTAATAAACATCATAAATAAACTTGAGTACCCAGTTTCAGATGAAAACGTTTTTTTATATATATAAATATATTTCATTGTACCAGAAATATTACAGCTCTATCACTGATAACTGTCATGATTCGACCATGAATCGTTCCCTCGTGACATTTGAGGCACTGTCTGTACTTCTTTGTACGAGTCTGTATTTTCAGATTCAACCTTCAGCAGAAGTTACTTTTAAATGACAGTCAGAATAGACTGTGCCATTGCTCCCAGTCATTTCTTTGATTAATTGATAATTGCGTTAACCACAGATTAACGCATTTAATTTACCTTTAGGAACAAATGAACTTCTCAGAAGAATATAGTGTATGTGCAACTGATGAGGTTTGTTCCTTCAGGTCTATTTCTGAAAATGACAAGTCTGCCATCTAGTGTTTGATATAGGGAAGCTTGTTAAGAGGGCGGCAGCAACATAACCTGCATTTCCATTCAGATAGAAAAGAATAGAAACTTTATTGGATTCCTCCGGTTCCTAAACTGAGGACCTCATGAACTGAGCTACTGCCGCCCCTTCCGACCAGTACTCTGGATGAAATGAATGAATGAATTAAATAATGGAGATCTTGAAGACGTTATTCAACGTTATACGAACTTACAGCAGCATCCTTTTGGTAAAGTTATCATATTTACTAAACTATAAGAGGATAATGGCGAAAGGACACGTCGCATTAATATAAGCCTTTATTGCAAATGTGTATTATCATAACCGATGGATTATCTGACTCAAATACTAGTTTGTGTGTTGGGTTTCCGTGGAATTTCGTTATGCAAATAATATTTAAACTCACAACGCCATTTTAATGTTTTGTGTCTAAAGACATCGAAATGAGGCATCTGCTTGAGACAGACGCGAGATTTTCCGTGAGCCGTGAAAGCAGCTCGGCGGTGAGTCCGGCGGGGCGGGAGGAGGAGACAGGCTTCTCGTCTTCCGCGGTTTCCCGACTTGCTCACATCCAAATCCTCCTTGGGCGCCGCGGACGGAGAAACACGGCGCCGCTTATGCGTCCACTCTTTGTTTTCTCCGCCTGAAAATAATAATAAGAACGTACTCCTTTGCCCGTCAAATCTGCCCTATAAGCCGCCACATTAAAACAGAAACACCCGGTTGTAGTTCACTGCCTCATCCATGCATTGGAGTTCTGAGCCACAGCACACCGGCTCCGGCTCCAGCCATGTCGGCCAGGAATGCAGCGGCTGGTGGCGGTGACAGATCGGCGGTCGAACCGGCAGGTAACGCACACACCGCTACATATATTTGTCAGTTAAGATAAACACAGTTTGCGATCTGGTCGATGTAAGTGCTGTGCAGTGTTGACATTTATTGGCGTAGAGACGAGAGCCGTCAAGCAGCGGTACACCGGAACTTTGCGCTATTCCAAAACTAGGTCAGTAGATCAGTAGAGCAAAAACTCAACGCCATTTTTGTAATGTTGCACAACATTTAATGTTTACCACAAACCGCAATGTGCAGATGATGTCGGTAAATTGCAACGTAATTCTGTATGTTGACATTGTCGTTATTTGTGAAGTATGTACTCTCCTTAGTGAGATGAACCGAACGTAAACGTTAGCTTAGCATGTTAGCCAGGCCTGTTTGTCAGAACAACATTATCTGTCAGTGGTTTGTTCTATCACTCATGTTTACAGCCAGTTTACCTCGTCGCTCTGGCTGTTTGTCATATTTTTGTTTCCTATATTTAGTAGTGATTCAGTTGCTTTATTCTGACCCTTACCGCTAGGCCTACACATAGTTGTCAATCGCTTCAATAGGTCAGTCGGTTCATCCATGGTGTGTTCAAGTGTCGTTCGCTCTTTGGAATTGTTTACAGTGTCGCTAGTATAACTTTTCTCTGCTTAAATATCTGCTGTCAAAAGACATTTAGTACCTTTAATCTGAGTCCGCTTCTCATATGTTTTTTTTAATCCATTAATGCTAAGGGTAATTTTTTTTGAGTTGTGTTTTAGTATTTCTGCAAAGCCTGTAAAATTTCAATGGAACGCCTAGAAAAGAATGAAAGGAAATAATGTACATTTTTGAAATGATGAATTCATACAAACATACATACGTATATATTAGATAAGATAAACCTTTAATCGTCCCACAACAGGGAAATTCACAATACATTTATATATATATAGTTGTTTATTTATAGTTTATTGCTGTTTATGTTGTTTATGTGTTACTGTTCTAAGATTCAGGCAAGGCACAAATGCATTTCGTTGTATTCTCATGTACAATGACAATAAAAGCTATTCTATTCTATTCTATTCTATATATATATATATATATATATATATATATTTATAATCATTGGAAAAAAAACTAAAACTGAAATTCTTCACAAAATAGGGAACATACTTTATAAAATTGTTTAGAGAGTCAGAGTCTTGCAGAGTCCCTGTCGGTGTTAAAAGCTTTGATTGTACATCTAAAAGGATGAGGACGGCAGATACGGATGCAGCACTGGGGTGGTCATTGCCCCACACAGCCCTGATCATTAACAGGGCGGTTACAAACAGATACACAAACTCATTTACATATTCGGACAATCTGGTGTTTCTAGTTCACCCAACAACGGAACCACAGGGAGATGATAAATGAGTCTTGATGTTGAATGAAGCCAGAGAGCAGCAGAGTGGGTAAGAGCTGAAATCAACACATTTTGCCTTTGTCTTCCTCAACCCTGTGTCTCACTCACTTGTGCTGTCGGCAAATTGGGGCAGCAAAAAATGAAACGGAGAAATATGGAGTGAGCAAGAATTTCCACTTAGTATAATTGGAGGGCTGATTAATTTACAACATGTTCCAACTAGCAATTCATCTTTATGCTGTAGCTCACCTTCCTTTAGACTGCAGCAAGAAAAGCTGATATTGGTCAGTGTAAAGATGAATCTGTACATTTAGATTTATTCAACATCAAACATTTAGCAAAAGAGTACAGCTGAATTTTTGTTATTATATTAGTGAATGAGATGCAGTCACTGAATAATGTGTAGAGCAACAAAAGTGCTTATGTGGCTATGTCACCCAGTTGCTTATCTGTCACTGTCCATCAAATACAATCTAACAGCTTAAAGGTCAATGCTTTTCTCCCACCTTTTACATGTTGCACTGATGTTCACTTAAAGAAAAACTAATAGAAGTACACCGATCACTGGGCTGTTTCAGAGCAGTGTCCACTCTGCCTTTTTAGAAAACTTGAAAACAAACACGAGCAGAGGCAACAAACAAAACACCCTTGACTTACTGGGTACTTACAAGGTATTTAGTGGTTAAAAAATGTCTGAAAGTGAAGTAGGATGGTGGAGATCCGTTCAGTTCCCAAAATCGATGCCTAAAATGGTTTGATTTTACTTCCCATTGCCTCTATTAGGCAATGGGAAGTAAAAACAAACCATTGCAGACTGGCACGCCACAGCTCAGTGAATGCGGCCCCAGCAGCAGACATCAGAAAGCGGCCTAAAGTGTGGTCTCATGTCCATTTTCTCGTTGTCCTATGATGGAAGTAGAATGGAAACTGGACAAGCAAGATTACAAATTGGGTTGTTGCTGATCTTTTAATGGCTATTTGGGTCACTGGGTTGAGTTAAAAATAAGCAGCCATGGCTTTCACCCATATTTTGTCATAAAAAAATCTAAACAGTAGATAGTGGTATGAAGACGAGCACATTCTCTTGTTGTCAATGATTTCTATTTACATTATTGTCCCTACGGCAACAAATTCATAGGTGCTCTGATTGAGTATGCAGTACTTTCTCCAGTGGTACATCAACAGTAGTGAGAGAGACGGGAGGTTTTTTGCCGCATGTTTACACTGGCCACGTTTGTTTCTGTGTTAGAGTAGTCTTGTCTGACAGAACCGATAATTCTGACTATGCAGCTGTCTGCACTGCATGTGTTCTATTCTGTGCTCTGCTTCACTCAGTATGTTTACTGCCACTTTGATGATACTGCGATAAAAGCAGTTAATCTGCTTTTTGCAAATGTCGGCTATTATCTTAAATGCCATAAACCCAGATTGTACGAACGCAAATTGATTTATTCAGGCATGTAAGAGTTTTAATCAAAGTATTCTGCCTCCTCAAAGGGCAGACTCGTCTCGCACTTTGATTGTACAGTACCTCATCTGTGGTGGTGTGCGTTCATATCACCACCTGTTACAGCTCACCTGTTTGTGTGTTTCAGAAGATATGCTGGTGGAGAAAAGTCGAAGCAGTTCTGTCTCCCTTCCCGGCTTGATGAGCCCATCCTCAGCTGTTGGTATGTCTTTAAGCATGGAGATGCCCAGGAAGCGCAAGGGCAGCATGGACAACCAGTAAGTGCCGTAGTGTTTGCATACTGTGAATGGTTTGGGATGACATTTGACATGTAGAATATCTTTTCTGATGGTTGTTGGCTGCTTAGTAGATTTGCATTTTGTTCCTAGGGAAACAAAATCTGCTTTCGTCCTTGATGAAGAGATGGAAGATGACGGGTAATGGCATTATTTCAGGTCAAAGCTGACCTTTTACTTGTTTACTATCTTGAGTTTGCATAATGTCAATTGGCACTTATACCTTTTTAACTGCAAGTGTGTGTATCTGGTGTGCAGGTCAGATGGAGATGACCAGCACATCAAAATGAAATGCTTCAGGTAAGGTGTTGTTTTCCACTTTCAAACACTCCACCACACAAACGTAGTGATGAAAATGTCATACATTTGAGGTTCTCTAATTGTGTGTATGCTACAGCTACACATACGATAAATTTCTGTCATGTAGAAATACAAACCTTCAGTTTCTTCTTTTCATGTTTTTCTTCTCATTTTTCTCTTTTAATGACTCTGCAGGGAGCCCCACAGCCAAATAGAGAAGCGAAGACGGGACAAGATGAACCATCTTATTGACAAGCTCTCAGCCATGATTCCAACTTGTAACCCCATGTCCCGTAAACTGGACAAACTCACTGTGCTTAGAATGGCTGTGCAGCACCTCAAATCTCTCAAAGGTACAATACCGTCACTGGGAACTGGGCAGTATTTACAGTACTCTTTGACTTTGTCTGGACTGATACATTCAAAGCAGCATATAAAATCAAAATTCCAATGTTCCTAGGTTCAGGAAGCTCATTTTCTGAAGCCAGTTACAAGCCATCATTCCTTCCTGACGAGGAGCTGAAGCACCTTGTGCTCAAGGTAAAGGGAGCACTGCCTCATACTGTATGTGCTCATGAGTCCAGAATTTCACTTAAAAAATAATTTCATAGACTGTTGTTTCATGATCTTAAAGTGATACTCTGGTGATTTTTCCAAATTTTTGCAATTTCATTTTACATCCAAACGATGCCACTGCCATTTTTGTTTTGAGGTACAGTATTTGGCATTTGGTCATTTACATGGTCTGTAGGCCTTTGTATGGACCCTTATGTAACCTTGGGCTATAACTTCAGTATGTGGATTTCCAAATAGAACTGTTATGCCATGATAATGCATTGGGGTACTATTTTTCCTTATGATGCCTTGCATGTCCACAATATATATTATAGATACACAACAGATATTTCAGGGCAAAATGTCATAGGAAAACACTTTCTAAGGTAATGGTGAACACATTTGTTTCTAACTAAACATATGACTTCATATAAAGTAGCTTTTAGAGGCTTTTCAATGTGTTTAGCACAGGATCAGCACAGTGAACCATAAGGGTCCATTCAAAGGCTTACAGACCAGTAAAATGACCCAACGTCCAAGCAACTTTGTTTGCACGTAAATGACCTAAAAATCAAGGAATTTTGTAAAATTGTTGGAATATCACGTTAAGCTTAAGTTTAACCGAGGATGTCTCATTATGTAGCCACTGACTTGTTAATTCACAGCTGTTCCCCAAAAAAACACATCAAAACAATCCAGTTATTCTGTTTTGTAGATGTAGCATATTTCTCACAAGATCTCTTTTCTCTATGTCATGAGCTTGTTGTCACATGTTTTATTATTCCCCATGTTTCTTCCTTGTGCAGGCTGCAGATGGCTTCCTGTTCGTAGTGGGCTGTGATCGTGGAAAAATAGTTTTTGTCTCAGAGTCCGTCACGAAGATATTAAATTATAGTCGGGTAACACTTTCATACAGTATTTTTTAGCATCTTTTCCATGTCAAGCCACAGACACACCAGCTGTACATGGCATGTTCAGTTTAGCTTGATTTCAGCGGGCACAGATTTTATAGAAAATGTATGATTAATGATGTTTGCAATATGTAGATAAAGAAACATGAGTATGACTCAATTCTTTTTTCATGTCAGATTAATACCATAGTTACTTATGATCTTTCATCTACATATAGTTATACATGTGACAGCTGCGAGGTCCATGTGCAGAAAGACACTTTTTCTGCCTAACTGCTACTCATAATGTAAAGTTGGGTGAACTCTTTGCTCCGTACAGTATCTGGTGTGTTATGGCACTGGCAGTCAACAATCAGTGTACTAAATTTATGCCACTTCAGACTGTTTCAGATGCAGAAAAGTTTAGACCTTTTTCCATTTTGCGAGTTTTCGCTGGGAAACGATTTGATAAGGTGTGTATTCCATCTACAGGCGGAGCTGATTGGACAGAGTTTGTTTGATTACATCCACCCGAAGGACATGGGAAAAGTGAAGGAACAGCTCTCGGCCTCTGAGCTGTATCCCCGTGAACGGCTTATAGACGCTAAAAGTAAGCAGTCGCTTTCGTTGCGGTGTGGTTTTGTGTCTGTGCGATCGTGCGCATCTAACAGTTGTGTTGTCACCTCAGCTGGTCTGCAGGTGCAGGCGGATCTCCCCGTGGGTGCAGCGCGGCTGTGTTCGGGCGCACGTCGCTCTTTCTTCTGCCGCATGAAGTACAACAAAATATCTGTCAAAGTGGAGGAGAAGGAATTCCAGCCCAGCACTTCCAAAAAGAAAGGTCGGGAGTTGTTCAGTTCCAAAATTCTAATGTATCTGATATACAGTTAAGATACTAGATAGTGTAAAAGAATGCAATTATTTAGATTTTAGGTTTATTACGATATTGTGTATTCTCCATGCATATTTTCCATGTATTGCTTATTTTATACCTGCATGTACTTACAGAGACCCAGAAGTACTGCACAGTGCACTGTACAGGCTATATGCGCAGCTGGCCTACCAGTCAGTTGGGAGCAGAAGGAGAAGGTGAAGCAGACAAACAGGACAGCTCCCACTTCAGCTGCCTGGTGGCTATGGGGCGCATCCACTCCCACGCTTCTCCTCAGCTCAACGGAGAAGTCAGGGTCAAACCCACAGAGTTTGTCACACGCTTTGCCATGGATGGCAAATTCACCTTTGTTGATCAAAGGTAGCCATTGCCAGGAAGGGAGTGGTTGGGGATTATGTTATGTTGTTGCCACTGTCTGAAATGTTAATATCTGGTTTTGCTAATTGGCGCTGTGTAATTCTCCTTGGTGACCAGACAAACCTGTTCACCTGCAAGTGATGCCATGCAGTTTATCCCAGAAGTGATAATTGGCAATAAGTGATTTCTCAGCAGATACCGTACCAGACGTTTTAAATATCCTCCATTTCTACTATTCTGCCTAAAACCGACCCTCTTTTTGCTCAGAGCGACAACAATTCTTGGTTATCTTCCTCAAGAGCTGCTCGGGACGTCGTGCTATGAATACTTCCATCAAGATGACCTGCTACATTTATCTGACAGACATCGAAAAGGTGAAAGGCCTCGCATCCATTTGTCTTAAACATGCATCATACATTAGTAAATCAAGTCCAGTAAAGATCTCATTTTGATTTATAGTTACAATAGTTAACTACATTGAGGGGAAAATGTTCAGGACCAGAAGACAAAACAAATTGCGGATATATGATCATTCCCACAATTCCAAACTCTAACTTCTACTGTTTTTCCTCCACAGTCCTGCGAAGTAAAGAGAAAATAGAGACAAACTGCTATAAGTTCAAAACGAAACAGGGCTCTTTTGTCACTCTACAAAGTCAATGGTTTAGTTTTGTAAATCCCTGGACCAAAGAGGTTGAATATATAGTGTCAACCAACACAGTCATATCGTAAGTATACTTTATGGCCTGGTTTTTAAAGGAGCGTTTGTCCGTCGCGTAAATGTCTTTTACTTTAAATTGTCTTTTCTCCCATCTTACGACAAGGTATGACAACAGTCGAACAAATCGGTCAGGAAACAAGTCTGAACAGTCGACCAATTCCAAGACTTCTGAGGGTCAGTTGGTGCCAAACATGAAAACATATATTGAGAAATGGTCTCTTTGATATGTCTGATGTATCCCATTCTTAAAAGTAGAGGTTTTGTTTGAATGATGTAATGATAAACTGACACAGATTGTCGGGTCCTCATACTCTTAATTTGTTTTTCATTTAGATGATGGCAAGAAGTCCTTTCCCGTTATTCCAGGCATCTCCGGAACACCTGGCACTATGATTTATGCTGGATGTATAGGGACCCAGATTGCCAACGAGCTGCTGGATTTCAACAGGTGTGGCGTCACAACATCAGAAGTTATCTTTTTTTGGTTTATATATTTGTAGATTGTTGAGAGGAAGGAAGTTGTTGTTGTTTTTTGGCTTTCTGTGCATGTACGCCAAACGGTGTTCTTTCAGATACAAAGTGTTTCTCTGTGTGTTTGTGCTCAGTTTAAGGAATATGGGATGTTTTAATTCTGTCTCTCTTTCTGCTTTAGGATGAACTCATCACCTTCCAGTGGTAACGTCAGCCCGTTCAGTCTACCACAGGACAAATCTCCACAAACTCAAGCCAGCAGCAATGTAAATGTTCTGTTTCTTCCTGTGTCTGTGTTCACATCTGACAAAATCACTATTCATTTTGTCTTTCTGTTTTTTGTAGGAAGTGCGTGAAGTATCACATTCAATATAATTCATGCTATATTTCTCCCTGAGTTACAAGTTGCTCTTCTTTTGGTCTCTAGGTGCCAAATGGAGAGGCCACGGATATGGAGGTGGCAGGAAAGTCGAGCACGGGAGAAGAGTCCCAGGGAGCTCCGTTCTCGGGAGGAGACGCTCTCATGGGTGCGGTGTTTTGCTTTATTTTAGGCGTTGCCTCTACGTAACAGCTTTTTGTTTGGTGTTTGTGCTTCCACCCCATGGCCAACATCTTCTCCTTCTCTCTTTTTTTCCTTCCCACCACAGGGGAGAATTCACAGCTGGATTTGGACAGCGTGGTGGGACCGGGCCTTGGTAGTCTAAGCAGCGATGAAGCAGCCATGGCGGTGATCATGAGCCTCCTTGAGACAGATGCAAACCTGGGTGACGCTGTGGACTTTGAAGAGATGCATTGGTCTTTATAGAAACTTGTCTTACAGTGAGGCTCTGTAGCACACTGAAATAATCCCACAGGGTATCAGTTGTTTGATGCCAAGAACTGCCTGATGCAGCACTATTTCTTTTTTTTTTTTTTTTTAAATCATCTTTATTTATTGGTTACCGTTTGTCCACATGAGCTGTGTGGTTTTTGTGCGGCTCCCCTCACAGGCAGCGGGGGAGCCGTGACAGTAAGGGGCGGCCGCTTTTCCTCTTCAGGAGGACGTGCCTCTAACGCCTCACAGCCTGTCCCTCACTGCTTTCCTCACGTCTGCTGTTGTCCTCTGCTGAACTGAAGAGGCCTCGCAGAGTCAAACCCTCGAAGGCAAAGACGGTGACTTGATGGACAATGGATCCCTGCTTATATTTCTGTTGTCCCTCCTAAGTTGAAACAAAGGTTGGAAGTTGGAATGCAAAAAAACCTTGCACTGAATCCACAAGTGTTTTAAGTTTTAATTTGCATAGGTGTGTTTAATTATACTACAAAAATGCCAGAAAGACCCTTAACAGAGAACCTGCCTGACCTATCTGTAACCCTCAGGGTCAAGACCATAGGCAGCTGGTGCAACACTGCGAACCACACTTCCATAACCTCTGACCCTGAGAGACGCGTAATGTGTCCTACTCAGACATTTTCTCTTGTCAGTATCTGAACATTAACCAAGGATTATAGCCCAGTAACCTCTGTGGTACACAGTACCTGAACATACTGTACATGTGTGAATTTGGTATGACTCTCAAACACGGTGTCTTTTGTCATATCTGTCTTAAAGGGATTGTTTGTTTAGTTAGTCCATTTATATTTTTCATAAAAATTAAGCCTCCGACATTAGCTGACCTGGATTTGTTTCTAATAGCATTAATTAACAGTGATTTGATCCATATTTGTAACTGTGTAGGAAGTTTGAACTGTTGAACTGTGTTTTGGTGGTTTACCCTTCATGCTACTCCTATGGATGCATTAGCACTACAAATGGATCATCCAAAGTGAAACAGCACTTTAGTGGGTGATTAAATGGAGGTTTGGCAGCCCATAAGTGAACCATTTGACACCTGTGACAAGTTATCGACAGATGATTTATGTGTATCTTTCAATTGGAGGACAGTAGAGGCAATTACTCAGGGAGTGATGGAAATGAGCCGCCCCACATAAACACTCGCCGACACAATTTGTGGCCTCCAGGTGAAGCTTTGACAAACTTCCATATATTCTGTATACTGATTAATAGTGTTGTGTACTTTTGGGAGTCAATCGTTCAGCTGTATAATCCTGCAGGTAAGCCATAGCTTTTAGCATTGATGTATATTTTTGTGGAGTTTTTCCGTGTGCTGCCACACACTGGGCGTCTGTTAAATGTGCTCATCAGAGACACACAGGTTTTTCATGCATACTTTTGTTAAGGGATTATCCTATGCAGAGCTATCATTCCATAAATCATTCACTCATTTTTAAGTTTTCTTTTTTCGTTTGTGTGTCCTGTCACTCCCATACCATTCATTAATCAAACACCTGAAGGTCTTGACCTACTGCAGGGCATTGTGACGTGAATTGTTGGTGAGAACTTTGATGATTTAGTGAGCTGTGTGGATGCCATAACCATTTACCTCTAATTACAATTGCACAACTTACACTATCCAAGCAAGACTTGAACAGCCATTACAATGTCGACCTGTGACTGAAGCCACTCAGTGACGAGGCAACTGATGCACTAGTGAGACTCACGGGGGGGGGCCAGATGGCCTTATGGGATGATTGAATGAATAGTCTAAGTTACCAAAGTACGTCATAAGGTGAGCTTCAACTAGATGGGCAGTGGGGATGTTAAAGCCACAATGCCAATTAATATAGTACTATATCTGTTCACAGTTTCAGTCTAACTATAGGTTTGTACATGTCACCTGTCTTGTGATTGTTCATTTCTTAACATCCCATATGGGTGCATAGGAGGGAAACTGGAAGACTACTTTGGGTCTTATCTCCTATGCCGTCAAACACTGTGTAACTTGCATTTATCCCCTTTTGTTTACCCAAATAATCTCACCTGTAATCCAATGAAATAACTAAACTGTTAAGACTGTGCGTGATAACAGATACCCATATCATTCTGCAAAATCGAGGCTTTGTTCCTGCCGAGACATACAGTATGTTATATGCAATTCACTGTATAGCCTCTTAAGCCAAAACACACTTGGTATTTTCATCTTTGTGACTGTAGTGAGGACTGTTGAGGAGTTTCCTATAAGGACTGTTATTTGGAGGACACACAAAGTTGTGATCCGTGAAGATAGCTGTCAATTGTCTCTTATGCTTGAATAATGAGTGTGTGGCTGGGGCAGATAAACTCACCAGGACTCTCCTACCTGTGTCTGAAGTGCCTTTGGACATTCTGACACTTGTGCGTTAGGAGACCATTTCCTGTCTGACCTGGCAACAAACTTGAGTTTAGGGCTGTTTCTGCAATCTTTAAATGTCTCATTGGATCAACTCAAGTTGTGCACAGCATGAGCCGATCGACTGATAGAAAATTGGATGGATGATTGCCTTATGTAGAGGCTTCACTGCTCACTACCCAAACAAACAAGCAGAGCTGACAGTTTTACCGTTTACCATAGATGTAGGCTGATCCTGTTAAAAGGCAAAGTCCATTTTGTAACACTATTTTGTTCCCATTTCTCCTGCTAAATCATTGCACCGTTTGTAGTTTTGTTTTCCCGTTGTAAAAACTGTTCACACTTCAGCATAGTCACTGATTGTGAGAGGTTGAACTTATAAAGTTGCATCTTTTGCTCTGTCTAACTTTGAAATAAACATTTCAGCCAGAGTAGTTTCTGTAAATAAGGGATCACCTTTTTTCCCAGACTTGCATGCAGCTTTTGCATCATGTACTGTTCTTGTTTGTCTTTCTGCTTTGTGGAATCGTGGGGGTGTTTGGTTGCCTTGTTAGACATACTGGTGATTTTGTGCACACTGATTTGGAGCCACACTTGGCAATCTTATCAGTGCATACAAGAGAAGGACGATGTTTACTTTGGGCTCATGATTGGAAATTCTTCCCACAGGGTATTTGGGCAGCCTCCGCTGTATCACTTCCTGCATCTGGTGTAAATTAATCCTCCTTTGTTTTAAGTCTCAACATAATGTACCCATTTGTCTAAGGTATTATTGCTGCTACTGTTAAGAGTTTTGTTTGTGAGCATATTTAACAATGAGAATTGAATCAAATATACACTATTATTATCATTACAGGTGCTACATTTAGGATCTGAACTTCAAATTAAGATGAGTTTCCATTACTTTGGAATATCATGTTTGGTATCCTTCATCTCATCTTTTGATGGTGCACAAATTGTTGCATTTTCAGCTTGACTGTACATTAACAAATATGTCCAACTGCAGATTGTGTTGATTCAGCAGTATGAAGCAATTTCAAGAGTAATGCAGACAGATCCAGAATAGGATGATATCAGCAATTTGACCAATGAAATTGCATGGTAAATCTTCTGATGTCAAAGGATTTATATTTGCAAAAAAAATCAATATCACAATGATTTAGTAGTGTAGGAATAAGTCACACTGCTAGTATTTATGGCAAACATTTTGCTTGTTAGATGAAGGGTTATGCAGAGAATAATTCATTGACTTTTAATTAATTATGTAGTGAGTGATTGATTAATTTTCCAATGAGATGAGGTGTGGGTTGGTGTGATTAACAAAGTGTAGCATAAGCTGGGATTTGTTGTGTATTTAAAACAGTAGTGAATGCAGAGCTGTTAATCCTCGCAGAATGGGACAAGCTGCCACCCTGCCGTGTAGGAGAGGAGAGTCCTACGTGACAGAGCTTTATAAATGGTTCAGGTAAGATTTCAACATGATTTAACAGTTGCAGTAATTTCATGCAGTGTTGTTAGTCATATTACCTTGATGGAAAGGTCAAATAGTTTTCAGTCCTACTTTATATCCAGATCAGCTTCACTTTGCCATGCTGTAGTAAAGGATTTGTCTTAATTATATTGTCACTCATGTACCAGGCGTGTAGACAAGCTTTCAAAGTGTGTGTAATCCTCACAGGTCAGGTAATGGTTAACATTAACATTGTCTTTTGTACTTTTTGTGATAGAAAATTTATCAATGAATGTCCAAGTGGACTGATCAGCCTTCATGAGTTTCAGAGGCATTTCTGCAATGGAACAGTGGGCAATGAGTCAGCCGAGTATGCAGAACAGATATTCCGCACACTGGACAGTAATGGGGTAGGTCAAGTATGTGATTTACACTATTTGATTAGCTTGGAGACACTGCTGTTGTAATTATGCAGCATCAAGTTAACAGTGAACAATGCTCAATGTTTGAAAATGTCCTCAGACAAATATAGATGTTTATAAGGGTGCTTTGCTGTAGGATGGAGTGGTTGACTTCAGAGAGTACGTCATGGCCATCAGCCTGCTTATTGAAGGCTCAGCTGTGGAGAAGCTGCGCTGGTCATTCAAGCTCTACGATAAAGACAGAGATGGAGCTATAACACGGGATGAAATGCTGGAGATTATGAAGGTGCACAAAACACACCATTCAAAACCTTAGTAGATACTATTTATATTTTTGTGATTTATATTATGTAAACTATAATGCACCTCTAACAGGACACCTCACATGCTGCATCTCTTAGTTTAGTGTGCTTTCATCTTGTTCACAGGCTGTTTATAAGATGGGTGTCGCAGCTGCTTTAACCAACCTTGACCCACTCACTGCTGAAGAATGCACCAACAGGATATTTGTGAGATTAGATAAGGACAATAATGGTGAGCAATTATAACATGTGATACCTCCTATTATTGTTATTATTATACGGGGTGTAGATTGTAAATATCTTTTTATCCTTTTCTAGCTTTTTGAGCATTTAGCACAATTTCCTTAGATTCATATAAAACAACTGTGTTCACTTTCCTTTCATATACAATGAACGTACATTTGCAGAATATTACACGAATAATATGCAGTGTTGTGCAAAGTCAGTGATGATGTAGAAGAAGAATGAAAGGATGTAAATAGATCACAGTGTCTTCCTAAATTCTGAATCCTGTTGTCCATCTGTTATCTCTCTCTGTCCTTGCTTTGCTGTAGCCGTCATCAGTCTGGAGGAGTTCATCGAGGGAGCTCTGGATGATGATTGGATCAGAGAAATGGTGGAATGTGATCCAAGCACTGTGACGGTGGAGAAGCCCCTACAGGTGGATGATAATTCAGGGACAAATACTTGAACTGCAGAAGAATATTATACCAATGGAGTCAAACCTTTGTCAATTTGAGCAACATCACAGTCCCAATTCATGGTGACAAATTATATGTAATTATTATTATTATTATTATGTGTAGCACACAATAGAACATTTTGACTTTCGCTTCAGTGGTTATATTTACATTACGATCATTTTGGCAGACGCTTTTATCCAAAGCGACTTACATTACATTACCACCCTTCGCAGAGGGGGGAGCAATTGAGGATTCGGTGCCTTGCTCAGGGGCGCCTCGGCAGGGGCTCGAACCGGCAACCCTCTGGTTCCCAAGCGGAAGCTCTAACCACTGAGCCACTGCCTCCATATTTATAATTTTTTGCTGCATCATTTGCCGATCGTGTTTGTTTTTCTGTGTATGAGTGCATACGCTCTTCTTCAATAAACCATGGAAATATTGAGAGTGTGTATAATCTTAAAATCTAAACTAAAAAGGAAAACCACAAGCATTTGCTGACCTTGTTGATGCTCCTCTGAAGAAAAAGTATTTTTCTGGATTACTGATATTATCTCATTTACATCTAGGTTATTTCCCCGAATATTCACAGATTTGGGTGTTAATGTGTGTCAAAAAGGAGAAGTTTGAAGGAGGAAACTCTATATATGCTCTCTTTGTTTCATCTCACATCTAAGAGTGAATTGACACACAAAGCTTAAAAGACTAGTTTAAACCAAATTGGGCCCTCGTTTCCCCCCAGCCTCGGTGGATGTGCCCTTCTTGTATTTTGTTGTGTAACTAATATAATATAAAGTTTCAGAAACCTCACAGTTCTGTATGGATGGATGAATCTGAGCTCTAACACTCATAGACCACTAGATGTCATTAGTATGTCCTTAAAAACAGATTTCGAGGAATAAGCCTTCACGTTCCACGACAGTCTGTGGGTTTTTACTTTTAAAACCAAAATCACAAACAAGTTACGCCATAATAATTATTTCATTCGTTCATTAGATTTCAAATCAAATTCATGCTTGCCCACAATAGATTACGAATGTAACTTTATAGGTCAAGATTCAGTCAGAATCTCTCGTCCTTTTCTTAATGGCCACATCATGTTGCGTGTTTTTCTCGCTAACATTTACCGTCTAGTCCAGGATACAAAAAACTTTTTGATTTTAGAATGCAAAATTAAGCTGATGTATTGTTTAATTTCACTAAAAAAATATGAAAAACAAGTTGTTTGGACTTGTGAATATGGAATTTCCCAAACAGGATAATACGATTAGTAATATAATTATGGTTCTATGCAGGGTATGCACCATTAAAGGAACAACTGACATAACAACAATTTTCAATTGTTTGTGACACAACTTACATTACACGTAGACGCGTTAACGTTTATAAGCACGTTTTTTTACTTCCTATAAATTGAAATATTTTGAAGGCGGCCGTCCAGAATTATGTCGAATTTCCCACCTTTCCCGCGTGGCCCTGAATGCGTCACATCTCCCGGACAGACGGTTCCTGTTTGCGGTCGTCCAATCAGGGCGGGACGTTCCTTCCGTGACGTCGCAGCTTTTCCAGCTTCCAGACTCGCTGCTCGGGACCATCATGGCGTAGCGATGTGGACGTATGGGGGTTGTGGTGGGCACGCAGAACTTTAAAGAAGTAAACCACTGCTGGAGTTTTGGGAATATTAAAAAAAGAAACGAAATACGCGACAACTTTGATTTCTCTGCGAACATTGTTTCGGTAAGTGGCGCTATTGTTGTTGTTTGAAGGTGTTTCCACCAACTTTGATTTCGCTTTGGCTAAGATTAGTTTGTAACAAACCACCGTTGTTCACGTTGTCTGTCCACGTTTACCGCATTTGGTGAACCAGGGCAGGGACGCTTACCGGCTATTTTCGCAGGGTGTGTGGAAACAATCGAATTTCTAGTGTCTTAAGTGACCTTAAATCTGTCCAATCGCTTCTCTAACTATGCACAGATGACTCCCTTGTTGTGTTGGTCCGGTTAAAAACATGAAAGTACACCACTTGCTTACTCGTTGGACGCTGATAAAACATTAACCCACAATTTCACCATTAACGCCACTTATCTACCTGTTATAAATAACGTTTAATACTGTAAATCCACATCCTCCAAATGACGAGGTTCTTCCTAGAGTTTCCCAGTTAGGCTGATAGTCCATTTAAAGTTGTTTTGTTCAGTTAGAAAGTCAGTTGTACATTAATCTGCACCCTCCCACCATTTGGTATGATGTGTGTAAAATAACTATAAACCAAGGAAAACGTTTACCAGCTGCTTTATTGCTTTACAGTCGCACAAGTAAGATTGCATACATACTGTACATACATATATGCATCATTGATTGCTTGATTGGTCGATGGATTAACACTATTCACCTACAATAATCCTGTATGTGTTGCAGTTCTGCTTAATATGTGGAAGCAGAGGAAGCTTTGCCTTTCTGTTGTTTGTATTTTTGCCTCTTTACAATATGGGTCAGATTTCCCCTCCACAAAGTGATAATTATGACTCAGATTTGAGGGAAAAGCCCAGGGACTTCATGTCACAGCTTGCCCCTGTCTTTGCCGTCTTTGTAGTGAAGAATGTGAGGAAACATTTATGGTATTGTACTTGGCAATTTCATTATGTGGAGTTATCCCTGTTAGCATTTTTATGATGCAGGAATTGCGGCCAATTACCTCATTGTTTTTGATGAATTAGTTTATGGTGACAGATGCCCGTTTCAACTTTCCCAGAAGTCAGATTTTGTCAGAACAGCAATAACATTTCTTCTCTTGCACTGTAGAAGTGGATGGGTGGATTATCATAAGATTGTGAAATATTAATAATTGCTAAGCCTAGTAAAGCTTTAAGCAGTGAGTAACATGAAAAGAATGCACATTGCTTTCCATTGATCTAATGCGAAACCGGAACGCTTCTTTATGGTTGTATCACATTTATCTTTGCCAAAAACGTAATTACCATCTTTTGTTTCAGTTGTTTTGATGAATCCGTTAACACTGCATTGCACATGGCTTAGTTTGTCACAGGTTGACACAGATTCATTGTTGATTTTGTATTTGTACACACATTTGTACACCCTCTTCGTCACCCGTGTCTCCTTGTCCTGCAGGCCAGTTGTTGGCTGGTATAAAATTAGTGATGAAGTATTCTGCCTGCTCACACAGGTTTGAAATAGCTGCAGGTTATTCCAGAGCGCCGTCCCGCAGGCCGCCTCTGCTGCCATTGCGTCATCGGGCGTACAGACATCCAACTGTCCTGCCTCTTAACCTCCAAGACAATAGCTTTAACTGTGTCACAAGGTGCAAATACAGCAGACGTTTTGAGAATAGTGGGCATAGTATAGCTATTTAAGGCATCTTGAGTATAGCACATTGCCAGAATACACCAAGATATACTAGGCTTTAGTCTAGACAAAAGGAAAATAGGATTTCCATTGTTTTACAAGGTATAAAAGGTTAATAGGTTTGTTTTAACAAGTTTCCAGTTCATTCCCTGTGTGAGGTAACAGCCTGAATGAGGGCTCTCTCTTGGAAACAGGGCGTGAAGGTAAAGATTGAATCAGTGCCTGTCTGACTCAAAAGTATGGAAAGTGTCATTATGTGGTCAGACTGGAACCTGCCCCCTCACGTCCACAACATCGTCATAGATTTATTTTGACTTTGCCCGGGTTGAGGGAACACGTAGGACAAAGTGCCGTGTGAGCTATACTCGCATTGTAAATTCTTGTTTTCTCCCAAGAGCCCTGTTTTTTCCATCAGTGTAGCTCTTCTCAACACAGGCTCGCTGCTCTAAAAGCCAGCCAAGTGGCCCCAAGGCCTGTATTTTGTTTTCTACTTCCTGAGTGAGTAGAGTTTACAGTTCTTTCATGGAAGGAGGATTCCACTTTGAATACCACAAATACTGCAGGCCCTTTAAAGAGGATCGGTCATGATGGTTCTCACTGCCCCGAGGAAGCAAAGATGATGCACTTGTAAAGCCATTAATGCTCCACTCTCTCTTTGTATACATCACCCTCTGCATGCCACCATGAATTAGATGGCTGTTCTGTCCATAAGGCAAGTGTGCTTTTTGTGTTTTATAGTAAATTGTTTTGAATATGAAAAGTGTGCTGCAGGTGCTGTTCAAATGTATATGCATGTTTTTATCTTTGTTTTCTCTCTGGCATGGACAATGGTCTTCAGTGTATGCCCTCTAGTTGCTGTGAGTGGTGCTTATAGAAGCGCAGACAGTGAGACCTTTGTTTGCGAGTGTGATGCTTGTTGGGATTTTTGAGAAGCTCACACAGATAGCAGGTGAAGCCAAACGTGGGCGCAGATATGATCTTCAATTATTCAAGTGAAAGAAAAATGAAAACTCACTCTGCTCCATGGGCCTTTGTTTAGCAAAGCCTCAAAGCTCCGGACGGCCCTCTGTGTTTACACGCGGCTAACGTACCATGGAGGCAACTGGGGAACGAAGGACGGAGTGCAGCGCTCTGTCATTAGGCTCCGCTTTGTGTTCATTTGATCTAGGATAATGCCACGGACGGTCAAACGGGCTCACGTGACACCTTTGCACTGATTGACTCGTGCGCGGCAGGTTTCCCAGAAGCGCGCCCGCTCCCTGCCCTGTGTGTGTTTGAAGCATATTTGCTGAAAGCAGTGCGTGTTAAGCTTCGTCATGTTTGTCTTTTGTGACAGAAGAGCTGAATCAGGTTTTTGAAAAGTGATCCCCTGCAGGCTTTCATTCCTTCTGCCGCAGCCCGCGTTCCATCCCTGCACTTGTTTCTGAAGGATGCATATCTGATATTGAGCTGCGATATCATAGTAACCAAGATCTTTGCTGAATCAGATTGCTTCTTGAGATACGCAGTCTCAGCAATACTGTCGAGCGCTTTTCAAGAAATCCACTCCAAACATCTTGCTCATTCTTTAAACACAATTGTTTGTCAGCCAAAGTTTGCGTTGGCGTTCCTTGCACAGATGGAGCACCGATTGTCTTGTTCTCCATTTGCGGTGCGTTTCTGTGTAATGTTGCACGGCTGGCGGATAATATGCAATGATGTCAGACTGTTGACGTTTTGGTGCTGCACCACTGCTGCTTTTTCCTCGTGTGTATTTTTAGACCTCACTGAAAACACATCTGCTTGGATTTCACGTCTTTAATTCTCCGGGTGTGTTTTGGGGGCAACATACCGCAAATTAAAGATAGAAATGTAAAAAGATAGCAGAGTACTATAAGTCCCTGCCATTCTACTTTCCCTTTGATGTTGTGTCCTACTTACACTCTTCTTGAAAGCAGCTTGGATCAGAATTTTTATGGTAGGAGACCAGACTTCAGTTTAATATGGAACTGAATGAAAGCATGCCACTTCCTCTGATTCTGCCTCAGTCTGCTGTGTTTTGTGATCATCCTTGTGTTTCAGTGCATTGCTTATTTTACACATAATGGAAGTTCTGACCACAGGAATGCTGAAATAACAGCGTTAGGCCTGTGGGTGGTTTCCATAAAGTTTGAAAAACGGTGCTGCGTCCCAGCGACGGGAACTCCCAGGATGTGAGGCGGCTGATTACAGGAAGGTGTGTGTGTGTGTGTGTGTGTGTGTGAACACGCAGATGTGCATGCGTTTGTGAATGCGTGAATGAAGTTATGACACAGACTTTTGATGAAACGCAGGCAGAGAATGGAGCTGCTGTGGCGCTCAGGCAGAGGTCCAAAGCTTGGGCCACTAAAATCCATCTTCACTGGGCTCCAAACAGAGACTTCAGTGTCCTGTCAGCTCAGTCATTGTGCCAATACTTTAGCCAAATGGCCTAATTGATATTCTGACACACATTATTCACCATTCATACTCTAAAAATCCTGCAGCATGGAGCCCGATCCTGCCTCACTTTGAACCCGTCTGTTATGATAGAAGTAACTCACATAGTTTTCTTTTCTTTCACAGTAACTCTACTCAGTAACTACTCAAGAAATAAAAAACAATAATTCCTTCTTTCCCAGATTTATTTAGTTTTGTATTCAATTTTCTTTACTCCTGAGGTTGTTGACATTCACGTCGCAGAGATACAGACCCAGTTTATCGCATTGTAGACTAAACAGTGGTTGTCACTGCTGCTTTGGTAGTCACAACAATCACAGTCACAGAGAGAAGAAGGCAACCAAAGAGCTCATACCTCCGCCAAGACCGAGTGGTTTAGACGTTCATCACCTCAGTTTTTCAAGAAGATACAAAAACCTGTGCTACTTAATAAGGGTATGGTTTAATATTTTGATTTTTTTTTGTCCCCCCCAGTTTTGTCAGTGAGTGAAGATGATGTCTGATGCCAGCGACATGTTGGCCGCTGCCCTTGAGCAAATGGATGGCATTATTGCAGGTAACGTTCTCACACAACATGAAGCTTAAGTCCCAGGTACTAAATTGTGATTCATTTAAGCAAGTTGCCTTTCCTTTTGTTCATTTGTTTCCATTCCACTTTGCTCCCTTCGCAGGCTCCAAGGCGCTGGACTACACCAACGGGATGTTCGACTGCCAGTCGCCCACCTCCCCCTTCATGGGCAACCTGCGGGCGCTTCACCTGTTGGAGGACCTGAGGAGCGTCCTGGAGCTGATGGAGATGGAGGAGCGGGAGAGTCTGCGCTGTCAGATCCCCGACTCCACGGCCGACAGCCTGGTGGAGTGGCTGCAGGGGCATCTGGTGCGAAAGACACACACACACATGCACCATGAGGTTCACGGGTCTGATCAGTTGGAATAGCAAAGAGAGGAGACATTGATCTGGCTGTGCAACTGGAGCAGGAATTTAGTGTGTCTGGCTTATGGAATTCATCATCATTTTTTCTCTAAGTGAACATGTGATTCACAAGCAGGAAAAGAAAGTAGAGAGAGTTTCTGCATGATGGCTGAACACAATTTTCCGAGTACAACAAGCTTCAACACATCTGGTTTGCTTCTCATTTCGCTCACCCGGCGCCACATTGAAAACCCTGTGAATGTCGAAAATGTCGGCCAAACAATCCCGCTCACAAGCTCACAACTGTTGTTTTCTCAGCGAGAACACCGGCCGGTCGGGGCTCCCTGGGAACGCGTTATAAAACACAAACGTTGTCAACGTCGCAGCCAGTGTGCTGCAAGAAAGCTTCTGATTCCTCAGGAGCCAAACTGGCTTCTGGGAGCGCGGCGGGCTGAGGGCCAGAGAAATGCCAGAGTTTGTGTGTAATGCTGTAACTCAGGCTGTGTACAGCTGTGAGAGAGCAGGCGGGCTCACTCTCTGCCATGTAAGGTCGTTATTGGTGCAGAGCAAAGCAGCTCCGCCGCTCACATGTTCATGCGAAGCCTTCCGTTTCAGGTCATTCCTAGGCAATGAAACCTTCATAGTCCTTACTGGCAGAGCTGGTTATCAGCAGAAGTCAAGTGTTCTTCTGCACACACTCATGATACAGCCCCCAATAATGTTTTCTGAGCTCGTTTACATGTCTTCGGCTTATCAGTGTTTTCTGTCCCTGCAGTCCAATGGCCACATCTCTCTGAGTGGAGGTGACCACTACCAGGAGAGGCTCACCAGAATAGAGAGTGACAAGGAGTCACTGGTGCTCCAGGTACATACATCCAGCAATGCCGGTGCATTCACATCAGCAGTCCTCACTTGCTCTCATCTGTATTTTCCAGTTTTCATATTCCATAGAAATCCAACGCTGTCTTGCATACAGGTGAGCGTGCTGACAGACCAGGTGGAGGCTCAGGGAGAGAAGATTCGAGACCTGGACATGTGTTTGGAAGAGCACAGGGAGAAGCTCAACGCCACTGAGGAGATGCTGCAGCAGGTGTGTGTGTGTGTTTCCGGTAGTGCTACATGACCTCTGACCTCCTTATTTTGGTTGTGAGCAGGGGATGAGGGGATTAAAGACGTATTTTCGTACAGGGATCACTTATGTGTAATGCACACGTGGAATGTGACTCGTGCTTTACTGAATGTTTGCAGAATAGTGTAGATAGTGTACCGGTAATATGGAGATCATTTTCAATGTAGGAAAGATTTCATTTTCTATTTTTAACAGTCCTGGAGTCCCGGAGTGAAAAGCAAACAAAGGACAGATACTGTATAATCAAATGAAGGAGAGAAACGTCTGCTGAAGGAAGGAAAATATAGAAAACGACAACGATGATGATAATAAATAACAGGTTTAACTATCGAGCGGTTTCAGCAGTGCAGTGCAGGTGTCAGTGTGTGTTTCATGAAGGAAAATGCTTGGAGTGAACTGAGCAGTCCCGGTTTGCCCAGTTGAACGTTGTAATTTGTTCCACACAGTTTAATTCAACATGGATCATTTTATATCCCTAAAACGCATAAAGGTTTTGGTAACAGCGTCCATTTCTTCTGCAGGAGCTCCTGTGCAGATCCACACTGGAGACCCAGAAGCTCGAACTGATGTCTGAAGTGTCCAACTTAAAGCTGAAGCTGAACGCCATGGAGAAAGACAGACTGGACTTTGATGACAGGTTTAGGGACAGTGAGGTATGTGGGATAATGCCCAGGGCTCTGCTTGTATCCTGTCCCTCTCTCCCTAATACACACACCCACCCACACACACACACACACACCAAACAAACAGTCATTCATGTGGTCTGACACCTGTGTGGGAAATGGTTGACTTGTATTAACATTAGCTTCAAAGCAGCTGTGTGCTCAGTGAAGAAGACGGTCATGGCAGCATTCACTGAACCATGGACCTACATTCTCACTGTTAAGTATCATTATGAATGAAAAACTGCAGCTCACTGAGTGGATTAGCTTTGTTTTGACCAGACTTGAATTTACTGCTGCTCAAACAGACTTTCCAAACTATAAGACCTGCGTCATTCCTTTACTGAAGTTGAGGATTTGTGGACCCAGAAGAACGATGCCGGACACTTGGAAAGTCATCAAACGCGTTGTGTTATTGTAGCAGCAGTGGGGGACGTCTCTATGTCTCTTCACCCTGCTGGGACAACAAGCTGCTGTCCACATTTGGCCTCACAGCCCGTAAATCCTTCTGTTCTTACAAGCAGCTCTCACTTATTTATTACTACAGCTGCTTTGGAGATTTTACTTTTTAACAAAATCAATCCCTCCAAAATGTTGTTTTGACAGTCTGGTTAAGCATTTAAATACATGTAAGTATTAGCAGTTTTTAATGCATTGTGTGATTAAGTGCTAATTTGTACTTACTTTAATGTCTCCTTAAAGGACTTGATTCTCGAAATTAATGAACTGCGGTACAGACTGACCGAGCTGGAGAGTGAGAAACTACAGTACGAAAAGAAACTGAAATCCACAAAGGTGAGTTTGGGCAAGAACATTTTTATTGAAGAGGTTTGGCAAAATTGTGTTGTGAAGATTTCGAAACCGTTCCATATCCTTTGATTCAGCAACACTTGTCCAAGTTTACACCCCGGCCTGGAGAAAGTCGACGTAACTGATCAGTGCAACTGCTTGAACACCTTCAGCTTTAGTCTGTTTCTCAGTTTTGGTCCATGGGAGTCATTACACCTGGTCTTTGTCAGCTTCTTTACACTTGCACACAGTATGATTTCAAATAGATAAAATATTCTGGAATTAAGCCTTTTTTTTTTAAATGTGTCTTATGATCTGCATTCATGGGGCTGCTGCATGTCTACGTCTCTCATCTTCATCTGTGAGGGATCTTGGCCAGGAAAACCTTCATCATCGCTTCTTTGGAAACTTGTCTCAATATGCATTCCTGCTCTTTTACTTAACTGTCTGGATTAACTGTGTTGTTTTAAATGTGCTTTAATCAATATAATTAGAAGTGAATCCTGGGTACGGCGCTTTCTTGTCCTCTTCTGACTTTTCACCTGTTGCATGTGCTCTCTCTCCTGTGGTTTGCCTCTCTGCTGCTAGTCACTAATGGCCAAGCTTTCTAGCCTGAAAATCAAAATGGGCCAGATGCAGTATGACAAACAGAGGAAGGAGCACAAACTCCAGGCGATGAAGGTTGGCTTCTCTCAGGATGGCTGCAGTGCTTGCCGTATGATTATGGTTTTTGAGCCTCTCCCTTTTGGTTCCTGTGCTGTTTTTATTTTTGACAATCGTTCAGTCTGGTGTGCATTTTTTTGTTCTTACCCTCATATGCAAAATAACCCCAATTTGCAGAAAGTATAAATCACTGAAATTGTGCAATACAGTAAAAAGTAACACTGGAGTGGAGTGGCAAAGACCACATCTGTTTAGGCTACGTCAACAAGGCACCACTCGGAGCAAACATTCACATTTTGAAAACCACAGTTATGCCTTATTTTGAAGTGATTACGTTCCCTTGTAAGCAAGCCTTCTTTCCTCTTCTATGCTTGTCTCATTCGTTCCTTTTCTGTCCGAGCAGCTTCTTTTAGATCCCCTCCACGCTTGATTTCCATTCTTTTCACGCCTTACCCCTCAGAGCAGGTGTGCTGTGGTGCAGAGTGCCTGTGTGCCACGTCAGCGTCTGTGAATCTATTTTGTGTGTGTGTGTGTGTGTTTTGGTTTGTTTGGGGTGGGGGGTTGGGGCCAGCATGCGTGTGAAAGATCCTCACTGTCTTCCCTCCGTTGGACAGGACGAGCTGTCCATGCTGTGGAGGCAGCTGGAGGGCAAAGACGGCGAGATGAGGAGAATGCATGACGAGACGGGCGTCAGGGCCGCGGGCTATGGCGGCGCCGATCCCAATGAAAGAGGTGGGGCGACCAGAAGTCAAGTCTCACGCTTCATGGTTCAACTTGTGTACATTTGAAAACAGAACACATATTCATAAAAAGATGGATTAATCAGATCTTTGTGTGAAGTCCTACTAGAAATGCCAATGTTTATCTTCAGAAACTGCAACCAGTTTTTGTTTAATAACTCTTTGTCCTGTTTAGTCTCTCATCCAGACGAAACTCTTAGAAAGAGGCTGAAAGAGAAACGTAAGGGGGGTTTTTATGCCTGTATATATTTTTTATTGCACTTTATTGTTGCACTCATCTCAACCCCTGCATGTATGGGCATGAGCCATCTGAACCCTGCTTGTCCACTATAACCCATTGGCGTGCTAATCGCTGACCACAGAGCGCCACACGTCTGATTAAGCTGCGACCGGACAAACGAAGGTCAAACGAAAATCTGTTATCAGTTTGTTTGTTGGAGAGATGTCCAACCAGGAAACGGCAAGAAAGGAATGTTTTGAATGTGTGAGGAATGTGTTGTGTTTGTCATAACCATTCAGGCTGTGTGCGCTCCTCCTCCTCCTCATCCTCTTCCTCCTCCCGTCCCCTTGTCCTCCGTCATAATCACCTCCTGACCCTGCCAACGTCTATCCTCAACCCCCCTCTGTTCATTCACAGCGTGTGCCAAAGCTAACCCGTAACGTCCTCGTGTTCAGTGTTGTGTGTAGTGTGACAGTACCTTTGTCATGAGTGTTGTCTCCGTATCTGTGCCTTCTCCCGTCACTGATGGTTTATGATTTTAGATCATTGTCTTTAAACACACGGCCGCAACATGAGACGTTTGATAAGATCGACAACGTATTAAAGTAATGCACTCTACTCAAGTAGCGAATCAACTCAAGTTAATCAGTTTGATAGATGTGTTTACAAGCAAAACAATTGACCATGAATTTACTGAAAGCCGTGTTGTGGCCTGTATGGTGAGCGTCCACCTCCTTTATAATCCTTCCTTGTGCAATCAGGCTGACTCCATAAGGAATCCCCACATTTCTGGTTACAAACTGTGCTTTCGTAACACTTTTCTCCCTCCTCGCCAGATGTGGAAGTGCAGAGAATGAAAAAGGCGGTGGAGTCGTTGATGGCAGCCAATGAAGAGAAGGTAAGCAAGGAGGAGTCACCGCTGTTCATTCATTTTGATATCGCGCCAACCACTTCAATACACCTGTCTGTGTTTTAAATCCCCCCATAGGATCGTAAGATTGATGAGCTGAAGCAGTCACTGCTGCGGTACAAGAAGGTTCAAGACATGGTGATGTCAGTGCAAGGAAGGAAAGGTTAGAAAACTCTGCTGCAGTAGATGAGTAATGTTGCAAACATAAAAGACTATAGCGATTCATTTGTTAAGTGAATTTAATAACCTGTTGCATCTGGGTTTAAATTGATGTGCTATTGTAGGGGCCTTTTAAACACTCAGATGAGATAAGAAGAAAAAGTGAACTTAAAGCCCTCATAAACTCTAATCTTTCCCATGTCGGTTGATAATTGCATCAGAAAGACGCAAGCTCCCCCTGCGTCTTCAACTTGTCCTCTGTTCCTCCAGAGAAAGCCAAAGATAATGACAACGGCGAGAGTCACAGCGATGGTTCCGTCTCGCCAGCAAACCCAGTGTACGTGGACGCTGAGGGACGCGACATTGCGGAAGTCGAACAAGTGAACGGGAACAGGAAGAGCCCAGACGAGGTTTGTCCAGCACAGTAAAGTCGATTTAAGATCTGTTAAACATGATCGCATCCCTCTGGGGGGCTTTTGCAAAGATAAATATTATTGTTGTGTTGAATGAAGGACATGTTAAAACTCATCACTAGCTGCTGGAATATGCAGTGATTTTTGCTTTAATTCCTCAGGCAACTTCAGATTTCATTAAAGCCAACACACAGCAGTTTCACACTCACATGAAATAGGTGTTGAACAGCTCGTCATCCAATTAATTAAATAACTTGTCTCATATCAGCTCGTTGATCTCGTGCTCTCGATAGAAAATAAAGTAAAAACACATTTGTTATACATTTGGAGCTCTGAATTAAGTCTATTTCTTTGTTTCTCTCTGATAGCTGGAGATCATCAGTGGACTAAACGAAGAGCCGTCGCCCACACCCAGTCCGTCTGCTCTGTCTGCCGCGTCATCACCTGATGCTGAAAGAGTGTCAGAGTCAGCGCCAGCAGAGGAGGAGAGGTGAGCTATGGACTCATTTATATCCTCACAAGCATTGGGTCAGTTTAGTGAAGAGATCCATTCATTAAGGTTAAGTTAAGTGTGTGGATATGGCAACAAGCAATCAGTCCAGTGTGAGGTGTTAATCATTAAAATGCTAACAGGAAGTCCTTTGACACCCACGTAGTAAGAGAAATATTTCATTTTGTCCATGCGGCTCACCTCAACAACAAGGTGTCAGAGGGCCGCCACACCCAGGATTTCTGTGTGGGCAGTATAGTCTAGTTTTTGTTCATTGACTCCGGTCGGTCGGTTGGATTGTGATGAAATGGCCCAGGAGAGGAATGTGTGGAGCAGCGGTTCATATCCTGTAGCCCCAGCCGGCAGCTTCCCGTGACAATGTGAGGGAAAGCGTTTTATCCCCAGCACACTGCCATGTTTGAAGCGTGGCTTATTATGGTTTTTGTAATTCCAGCACCCAAGATACATCGAAGTCTGGAAGCCAGGAGCACCTGGACAGGAACAGCAATGAAAAGGTAAATCTACTCTAAATCTAGTATTATTAGGAGGCAAAATTCATAATATGACCTTTCAGAATAATGAAAGCATTCCATGACTGCATTTCATAGGATCTTACTAGTATATTATTATATTATCATTATTATTATCTATTAGTACATTAACTGCTTCCCATTCTTGATGTTTCCTG
Source organism: Genypterus blacodes (assembly GCF_046128005.1). NCBI lineage: Eukaryota > Metazoa > Chordata > Actinopteri > Ophidiiformes > Ophidiidae > Genypterus > Genypterus blacodes. The sequence continues at coordinate 3,994,543 of NW_027466834.1, forward strand.
CTGTCCCAGAATATAATCGAAGAGATCTCCAAGGTCCGAGAGAAGCCTCCCATGTGTCCGCCCGCTCCTGCTCCCGCTCCGGCCACCGCAGTAGACGATGAAACCTTTGGTTCTAGAAAAGCTCGTTCATCTTTTGGAAAGGGTTTCTTCAAGCTCCGCGGGGGCAAGAGGACAGCCAGCACCCCCAACCTGGGTAAATAGGCATATCTACTCACTGCACCTCTGCTCTTGCGCAGGCTTGTTTTGTCATTAATATTAGAGAAAAACATAGAATAGATTTGACAATTAAACAATCCAGTTAGGATCGATAAAATGATTCAAATCCTCACTCCGGACAGATTTGCAGAAATGATTTACCTTTCTAAAATGGGAAGAAGCTTCTATCACTTCCAATAACTGTGACTTTCACTAAGTAGCTATTCCTGATGTTCCTACAAGTTACATTTTTGGAAGTTTTGGAATCTTGGAAGTTTTTCTACCATCCTGGACAGCTTTTTATTTTGTCAAGCCACACCCAGGGAAGTTATGGACCAAGTCCGTAATTTCCAGCCCGCACAAACTGCAGTCCCTATTTAATTATGGAAGTGTGTGTGTGTGTGTGTGTGTGTGTGTGTGTGTGTGTGTGTGTGTGTGTGTGTGTGTGTGTGTGTGTGTGTGTGTGTGTCTGTGTGTGTCTGTCTGTCTGTCTGTCTGTCTGTCTGTCTGTCTGTCTGTCTGTCTGTCTGTCTGTCTGTCTGTCTGTCTGTCTGTCTGTCTGTCTGTCTGTCTGTGTGTGTCTGTGTGTCTTTGCACGTGTGTACGTGTAAGTGTGTGCTGTGTCTGTGTTTGTGCCCCCTCTCCACTCCCCTGGTTCAGTTTTTGGTTCTCTCCGTAACCTTTGCCCTTCTGTCTTGTTCTTGTTCTTTTCCCGTCGGGACATGTCGTGTGTTCTTTGTAACACATGAAGACCGCAGCCGGAGTGCGAGTGCGCCTATGCTAGGTACAGTATAGACCACAGGTCATTGCAGGGTTGCACCAAGTTCTCTGGGAGAAACCATCAGAACCTTTTTCTAACCTCATTCACTCAGCTGACGTCTTGTTTTGTTCACACCCTGTCAGTAGCTGTAGCGCTTTAACAACCCTGCCCCGTGTCACTTGCCATTGTGTCAAGTCAAATGTTTGGACAGCATACAAGCGCTGAGTCGTGTTGTGTATGTTGATTTGCCTGTGTGCCTGCATGTATTTGTTTACACTCCCATTCCCCCATCACAAATCAGTATCCCCACCCACGTTATCAGCCGGTGTGTTGCTTATTAAGACGGTGATGGTGTGTAGATAAAAAGCTTTTGAAATGTTTCTTTCCACAACAGACATAAAGGAGAATGATGTCACTAAAAACCTCCTTTTTATCTATTGAATCATCTTAATTCTTCTCCATTCCTACTCAGCACCTTTTTTAAATGTCTTTGTAGTCCTACTCAGTGTCTTATGCATGCATACCAGGCAGGCTCTCTGTGAAGATCCCACCCTCGTGACCTCTCAGTCTGTCCGGGAGGCGTCACATGTGTGTCTGAGCGTTTCGTGGTTTCTCGGCTCTTTGTCTGCATAGACGCCACACTGATGATGTTTTGTGGGCATTTGTCCGTACAGCTGAAACGGAGCGGCAGGGCACCGATCATCTGGATCTTGCCGGGTTGCCTCAGAGGTCGGCCAACAGTGACAGCACCCACACACTTCCGACAACCCCAGAAGGCAGGAAGAAATCTAAAGGGATTCTGAAAATCTTTGGGAAGTGAGTACTGCTGCTATTTTCAAGCGATGAGTCACAATTCGTTGATTTTAAAATGAGAAGCTGTTTACTGTCTACTTTTGTTGCTATGACCTTTTAATAGTTGTGAGGACGTTTTAGATTTTAGACTTATTTAAGTTGCATTTCTTTAAAGGCTTAAAAGAAGTCAGTCGACCACATTTAACTTGGACGACAACCCGCCAGAAGGAGAGTTCAAGAGGGGGGGCGTGCGAGCCACAGCAGGCCCGCGGCTCGGGTGGTCCCGGGATCTCCAAAGTGCTAATAAGTATGTGTGTGTTCAACAAGGTGAACAAGGCAGGATGTGGTGTCATTGTTTTGTAGTAATGGAGAGATAATTTGGCAGTGTTCTGTCCTTGTAGGGAAAGTTTATCTTAATTCTCTATTAGCTAAAATCTCAAACAAAGTGGAAGTAGATGTTTGTTATCGTGATTTGCTGCAAACCAGTGGCAACACATACACACTTCGATTGTTTTCATTCTCTGATTGGCTCTTCTTAGTGACGTGGACGCTCCATTCGCCCGCTGGTCGAAGGATCAGGTATGCGACTGGTTGCAGGAGCAGGGTTTGGGCCTCTACGTGAACATGGCGCGGGTGTGGATCTGCTCTGGACAGACGCTGCTCCAGGCCTCGCAACAGGACCTGGATAGGGTGAGATAGAGCGGAAGGTGTTTCGAAAAGTATGACCAACTTGTTTGGCACTCGGGTGTAGTCATCGTTTATGTGTGGCTGTGGCTGTTTAGGAGCTGGGCATCAAACACCCACTGCACAGGAAGAAGCTGCAGCTGACCCTGCAGGCCCTCGGCTCAGAGGAGGAAGACAACAAGGGAAAGCTGGACTACCACTGGGTGACGAGTGAGTACCAGCTGCCACTTCAAGACATGAAACAACTGAACTTGTAAAAAGTTGTAACATTTTTGGTGGTTTCTATATACAAGGTTTACTTTGCTTTCATGACGCATTCTTTGCCCGTTCTTTCTCACCTCCTTTCAGGGTGGCTCGACGACATTGGTCTGCCCCAGTATAAGACCCAGTTTGGTGAGGGGAGGGTAGATGGACGCATGCTGCACTACATGACAGTGGTGAGTGTTGGGGAAAGACACTAACAAGCTGCGTGGATAAGTAGGTCATCTGTACAATTAGCTCCATAACCATAGCCTCTGGCACAGACGCCACGTTAACAACATCAAAGCCAAAGCGTCGTGGCCATTATGATTTGTGAGAGATAGAGCTCATTATTTACAAATCCTCACCAAAGAAATAGACATATATTTATTATAAGGTTAAAAGTGCTTCACCTGTATTCTGTCCCCTGAAATCCAGCTGTTGTTCCCAGCACAGAGATGCTTTTCGCTGTAGTTTACATGAAACAAGGACATCTAGTGGAGAGTTTGAGCTCAGAATTTAGAGACAGAAAGTGAAGAGAGTGAAATCACAAATGAGTTTCAGTTGGTTTTACACACAAGTTTCTATATTATTTTTTTTTTTTTTTCCCCCCTTCAGATGACCTCTAAAAGAAATACTCAAATAAACACAGAAACATTAATTTGTCATGGTTTCTACTCAATGTGTCTTTTATTGTTTGAAGAAAGAGTGGTCAGGCAGTAAACCAGCCATGTTTTCTTTGTCCCTCAGGATGACCTGCTCTCTCTGAAAGTGGGCAGTGTCTTGCATCACCTCAGTATCAAGAGAGCCATTCAAGTGCTCCGACTCAACAACTACGAGCCCAACTGTTTACGCCGCAGACCGTCTGACGATGTGCGTTCACTGTAACAATCACCTAAGTAGAGAAACCACCCAACAGTCTGTCTGTTTCTAAACAGTCTCTTTCTTTGCCTATAGAACAACATTTCACCAGCAGAGATTTCCCAGTGGACTAATCACAGGGTGATGGAATGGCTGAGGTCTGTGGACCTCGCAGAATACGCTCCAAACCTGCGAGGCAGCGGCGTGCACGGAGGTCTGATGGTTAGTAGGACCGATGTACTCTCTTCATGGCACACATAGATCTACAAAAACAACAAATACGCTCACCTCATATACCTTCTCCTCACTCCTCAGGTTCTGGAGCCGCGGTTTAACGTGGAGACGATGGCCCTGCTGCTGAACATCCCCCCTAACAAGACTCTGCTGCGACGCCACCTGGGCACACACTTTAACCTGTTGATTGGTTCAGAGGCCCAGCAGCTCAAACAAGAGTGTCTTGAAAATCCTGATTACACTCTGCTTACTGCCACCACCAAGGTCAAGGTACGGACTCAGTTGTAGAGATGGTGCTCAGAAACATTCAACATTTGGACCCTACTCACTATAATCACTATAATTAGTGTCAGAGAGGTGAAAAAGTTAAGTTCATAGATTTCCTGTCTTCTTCCCTCCACACATACAGCCGCGGAAGATGACGTTTGGCGGCTTCGGCAGTCTGAGGAAGAAGAAGCAGGAGGAGAATGAGGAGTATGTGTGTCCCATGGATGTAGAGATGCCAAAGGGACGAAGCTTCCAGAAAGGCTTCGAGCTCCAAATCTACGAAGATGACCTCGATAGGTTAGACCAGGTAAACACAGATAATCTGCGAAGGACGTCTTGAATGAATCTTCAAAATAAAATATCTACAAATACTTTCTGCCTTGTATGTATGTGAAGGGCATATGATCTACACCTCTGTAGATTCTCATGAAGAGCTGCTTATGTTTTTGCAGATGGACGACTCGGAGGGAACTGTACGACAGATTGGGGCTTTCTCTGAGGGCATCCAGAACCTGACTGTAAGAACCTTTAATGTGTTTGGGTGTTGACCACTGTGCTGTACTGGTATCCTCGTATCTCAAACTGTGAGGTTTACATTTCTTCCCTGTGTCGTCCCTGTCACCAGAGCATGCTGAAAGAGGACGAATTCTTCAAACTCTCAAACTCTCCAAACCCCAGTGTAACAGATGAGGACTCCAACGCATGAGGCTGTCCACACCTCGTGACCCGTAGTCCTGCTGTGAATGAAACTCTGTGCCAACCCTCTCCACGCGTACACACATTTGTTTTAGTAATTTTTTTTAACCTCTTTTTTTTAATGCAACTCAAAAAAATGAGCCAGAAGTATTATAAAGCCTCTTATTCTGGGTAATAAACGGTGGTGTTGTGAGGTCACTCCAGCAGCTACCATGACTCTGGAACGTCGCTTCATTTCAACGTTCCTCTGATGATGAAGGGAGATTTAGGGCAGCACCACTGTTTGCCTGCCAGCTGGTTACTGGAGACGTTTTGTACTCATTTATACTCTGGCTCCTCTCTGTTTATGGCGTAATTGATGTGTTAACCAGCAGAAAAATGACATCCAAGAAAATGCCAATAAAGAGTTAATATATGTCTATTAAAATTCATTTTAACTGTAGTGCTATTGGAAAAAAGAGTTGGACTTTATTCAGAAGTAATGATAATGCTGTGTAGATGTTCCCAATTTTAGAAATTAGTGTAAAGTCACAGTAACTCTGAAACAGCTGCTATGTTTTCTACAGAACTGAAGTTTTCTAAATAAATGTCTTATATCTTATCCTGAACTGAATATTTTACAGTTTTTCACCCCCCAGTAATATTTTTGCATGCATTTACACCAATACATATCATACAATACAACGCCTAATGAATATCCATGCTTGATATTGAAAGCCAACATTTCAAAATAAAAGCTTGTCATTTTGTTTGTCTTTGCTTGAATGGATCAATAGAATCCTGCTGACTGGCATAAGGCTGTGTTCTTTATGTTTATACATTTCCAATCATCAATAAATAAATCAGTTTGGCCTTTTTGCAGTTTAAAATGAGGGATTGTGGTCAAATTTTGAAATTGTGTAAATAAAAACATTACAGTAACGCAATGGACTGACTGTAAAGTTGTGAGTTGTTTTTTACAGACTCAGCATTTCAAAGGTATTATACCAAAAAACAACCACAATGCTATACCAGGTTTGGAGAAAACCTCGCTGATCAACTGCCAAACCAAAGAAAGTTAGGCAATGCATAGATAAAATAGTGGAGATCACAATGAACCCCACATTTTGAACCACGTTATGCGTTTGCAGCTACTCAAATGCCAGTTTGAGACTTACAAAAGACCTGAAATAAGCCATCAGGTTGCCTATCAACTATTTTTATTCACTTGATATCAACTGTCAGGAAAATTAGGTTAATGTTGCCCGGGGTTTTTGTAGTGGAGAACTACCCACTTCTTTAAGGAAATCCAAAGTACATGCATGCTCTCAAAGCCTCATCTAGAGTCTAAATCCCTTCTTTGCATTTTATTAATAAATGTCATAAATGTATTAACTTTTAGCTTCATGTATTGTTGTTATTGAATTTATATCGAAGTTCTTATTGTTGTAGTGTAAAACACAACTACATCATGGATTCATTTATTTCATGAAAGTGTTGGTCTAACGCAACGCCCTCTGCTGGTTGATCAATTCCATATGTATTTCACGTTATAAACATCTGTAAGGCGTCCTGTGAATGTGCGCATGTGCATTGGCGCTCCTTTGTTTTGTAATAACCCTGCCTGACTTTTCCTCTGAGTGAAAGATCAGACACCGCAGGAGAAGAAACAACTGCGTGGAATTTTACGGGAGTCATGGCTGTAAGGTGTGTTCCTATTTTATGATTAAGTACTAAAAACCAAGAGTTTGTAAGACTTCACTGATACCAGGGTGGGGTTACTTCTAGATACTATTAGATTTTATTTTGATAACTACATTTGAAAAAGCCTGTTAATGTTTTGTGTGTAGTTTGTTACATATGTGCATATCTATACTTTTATATTTGGCTTTGGCTTGGGACATTGACCATAAACTCAGCAATGTATTTTTTGATATTATATATGAAATGTGTAATGTGCAGTTTCAGTGGAGTCCTCCTTGTTCACCTGGCAGTGTTCTTCAATGGACTAAATGCATCAAGGTACTCAAACTTATAAAAAATTACACAGGAATTATTGCTTTTGTGAGTGTGTCTTCAGACTTTATCAGTGTTGTGTCTTCTCTGCAGCAGACTGACTGTAAACCAGGAACTATCAACCCTGTTCAATGAGCTGTGGACCCTGGATGTAAACCGCTTTACGCATGCCATAGACTACAACGTCTCTGTTCAGGTGTGGACTCACATCTACAGGTTGTTTTTTATTAATATAGCATCTTTTATTTTTGTTAAGAAGTGACTTTGTTTCTGGTTGATCTGTCCAGCGTAGAGCCGGCTATGTGAGCGCAGGCAGCCAAGTGGTGCGAGATTACGCCTCACAGCCTCTGTTCTCTAATGTTAATGAGAACAAACTGAAGAACATCACCACCACCTCCCGTGAGTGACTGCATCACGCTTCACTGAGCATTAACATGTGAAATGTACGAGGTTTTTACAATCAGGGACTGTGAATTACTGTGTTTGCAGGTTTCATGGATCTGCTGGACAACTATGAGCGATCCACAGGCGTGACAGAACGTGTCACAACGGCGGAGCAGACAGAAAACAATCTCTTCCTGGATGCAGTCTTAGAGACTGAAGTCATGAAGGTACAGCTGACATGTTACAACAAAAACCATTCAACCATCTGACCACATGTATTGAGTAGTTCGGGTGTGTCCATTGGTGCAAGGTACAGTACACAAAGTGTTATAAACAAGAAAAACCTTACAAAAAAGTATTTTTGTAAGGTTTATATGAGAGCTGACTGACTTCAGGTCAGTGGGTTGAGGCCAGCTGTTTTTTTATGTGATTTTTTGTGTGTGCAAAGTGACATTACCATTAGTATAAGAAGAAAGGAAACAGAGAACACTTGAGCTCAGAGTGAACTTGGATTATTACCAATGCCTGTTGAATCTGTGGACTTTCACAGAATTAAAATGGTGCCATGATTTAACTTGGTTTCAAACTTCATATCACAGTAATCTTGCAACCCTGTTGAATCTTTTCTGTTGGCTGCATATTGTAAGTTGCAGATTTCAGATTGTTTTCGTGGTCCGAGCAGCTGCTGAATCCATAAGAGAGCTCTGTCTCCTCCCTTCTCATTTTGTAATGGAACACATTCTTCATGGTGTTCGTTTATGCTGAACATCTGTGCAGCTGTGGACGGTTGTGTTGGCTGTTCCTGAGCAGAGTCTCCACAGAGGCCCAGTGGAAGAATGATGTAGTTGTTTTGCTTGTTAGAGGTGATAGCTGAGGCATAGCTTTTGCAAAATAAATTCTCAAATGATCTTCCCAAGAGGACTATTAAAGGTTTTGATTGATAAGTTCTGAACCTAAACCAATGTACAAGTTGCAAACCTTTTTTTAAGGAAGTGATTCCTGATGCTCCAACCTTAGCATGTCCTAAATGATGTATTAACAGACGATTAAACAATTATATATACATGTTATTTATGAATGAATGAATGTGTGTATGTGTGATTGTTTTCACAGAGAGCTCATCGGTACCTGGTGAGCAAAGGCAAGTCCAACTCAAACCTGAGGCTGTTTAAGAGTCAGCTGTACCTGATCTGGTTCCATCTCTACCACAGGGACAGAACCTCAGGGTAAGAAACATCTGGACCAACATCAGCCTTAAATGAGCCCTTGAAATCAGTGATAGCAGTCAAGGCATTGATTGTAATACAACACTGTACTGTGGATTTATAAATTGAATAATTCAACAGTCTGGACACCAGTGGATTTGAGCACGTCTTTGTTGGAGAGATGAGATCTGCCACAGAGATAATTGGTTTTCATAACTGGATCCAGTTTTACTTTCAAGAAAAAAACAGCCACCTGGACTACAAAGGCTACAAGGCCCGAGATCATGACTTAGTAAGTATGATAAATAGTCCATCAGGCTGAAAAATGTTTTTCTTTCCAAAGTAAAGATGTTGCTATGACCTCATTCCTAGGTACTAAAATAATGTTTTTTGCCCCCAGCCTGATCAAGATGACCACGTTCTTAACCTGCAGTTCACCTGGCACAACGTGGTGAAGCCTGTCGGCAGCGCTTTCATCGGGACCAGCCCGGAGTTTGAGATGGCCCTCTTCACCATCGTCTTCCTCATGAACACAGACAGGAGCACCACAGTGCTGGTGAACATTGACCAGTGCCAGATGGAGCTGGTGGTCGTCAGACATGGACGTTCCCTCGGGACGGCCTACCCCAAACTGATCAGCAGCAACAGTCGACATTTCAGGCAGCACTCACACTAAAGTAGCAGTGGCTGCTGGATTCAGGTCACATACAAAAGCTGTGTCTCATTTCATGGGTCGCATCCCATTCAAGTCCCATTTAGGAGCATCCTTCAAATGCAACCATGATATGTGGCCCTCATCATTTCAAAGAATTTCAACTACACAACTGGTGTTTCCTTCCCGGGCTTACATTTTCTCAGAAACCATAGAAACCAATACCAACACCAAATTTGTTTCTTCTTCTTTTACAATTTAGATGAGATAAATAGTTTTAGTTTTAAATGGTTTTAATATTGATTATTGTATTTTGAAGTCACAATGCGATGAGAACTTCCCATTGACAAGTGTACAGGGGAACAAAGGTTTCCTTCTTGAAGGGTGTGTTCCATAAAATGAGACATAACTCAAGTCACATTCATGTCATCATTATGCTCAACAATATGAAGCACGGGTGGACTGCAGCTAATTTAATACCTACACATTTAAACACATGCAATAGATCTGCAGAGGTTTCTCTAATGTTTAATTAGCACTATATGCAGCAAACACTCGTGATCTTATATCTTATATGTTACTTTTGGATGACAATAAACCATAGCACCTTTATATAGCAGCTTTCAGAACAAAGTTACAATTGGGCAAATTGAGATTGAAACATGGCAAGACTATAGCAAAAGTCAGAAAATAATAACAACAAGAACAAGAAAAAAAAAAGTAATTTCTTGAATTTGAAAGTGAAATTTTAAACTTAAATATACATAAAACAACAAATGTCTTTTTTTTAAATTGGTGTTTTAAAATGTGGTGTGTTGTTCTTCTAAAAATTATATTACGTGCAATAAATGTAAGCTCCCTTTAATTGCTGTGTTGTGTCATTATTCAGCATTGAAAATGTGTTGAATATGTATTTTCAGATGCTTGCCATTGTCTGTCTATCGACATCAATTCCTCCATCTCTTCATTCTCTACCGCCGATTGTTGCTGGAATTTCTTCCAATTTCATTTTAAGAAAAAAGAATAGCACACAATATTTTTGTAATTAAATTATATATTTGTATTAATTTTATCCAGCGGAACGTTTGTATTGTTCCGCCTACACGGAGCTTTTACTGTGTAGCACAGGAGAGCGGCGCGTGCTGTCAATGCTTCCGACTACATGTATCAACAATGACAGTACAGATAAGTTAAGAGTGTTAGGGGCTGAATAGTTAAGAACATTATGGAGCCGCTCGGAGCGGAGTTTGGGGACATGACGCCCCAGGAGCTGGCAGCTCCTGTCAACACAGTGGCGGTAGGTTTGGAGAAGAAACGCGTTAATGTTACACCACGAGTACAGAGCGGCTAACATGGAGGCTAACAGCTCAGAGAAACACAACAAGCGCGTTAGTCACGTTTAAATTCATAAACACACACTTTTGGTCTGTGTTAGTGTGTACTTTGACACGGCACTGTCACTGGAACTGTGTGTAAAGAAACAATTATCCTCTCTGGTCATTTTTAGTAGAATTGTAAAACTATTACCCATTTTGCCCTCTTTGACTGAGATTTGGGGGCATTTCACACAAACTTTTGAAATACAAAAAGTAATATCTTTGATAACACGGACAATTCAACAGCCTACGTTTGAGCTGTGTTGTATCACTCATTCGTTCACATTTATTAATAAAAATTACGAGTTTATCTATTATTATTGGAGTTTTTCGATGAGTAAAATGTAAAATATATATATGTAAAATATATGGACGGGATTGCCCTTTGTCCAACACTGATTTGTATTTTAGTATTTGTCTTGAGTCTGATTGGAGCTAAGCGTCACTCTCTTCTCTGTATTGTATGTCAGTTCTCATTCGGATAAATTTTCATTCATTTCATCAACAGGAAAAATGGAAATTGTTACCTGCGTTCTTGAAGGTAAGAGCCTTATCATTGTTATTTTTTTTATCATATATTATATTCCATACAGTATATTAAACCATTTTCACACTGACCAAATGATTCTAATCTGTTTTCCAGGTGAAAGGGCTAGTGAAGCAGCACATTGACTCGTTCAACTATTTCATAAACGTAGAGGTAAAATATGATTCCTCCATCACTGTGCATGCCCTGATTCAGTTGTGTCTTAATGTAACCTAAATATGATTTTATTCTTTTACAGATCAAGAAGATTATGAAAGCAAACGAGAAGATTACAAGTGATGCAGATCCCATGTGGTACCTCAAGTAAGCTACAGACATGTTTCTCCTCTCCTTCTGCTAAAGGTACTGTACTTTCAATCTCCGTACCCATTGGAATGAGACCTAAATAACCCAAATGCTTTCTGTACAGGTATCTCAACATCTACGTTGGTATGCCTGATGTTGAAGAGAGCTTCAACGTAACAAGACCGGTCTCTCCTCACGAGGTGATTATGTTTTTAGTGCTTTATAATGTTACAGAGGTTGTTGTTGTTGTTACTGCAGTAAAGGTTACTTTGTTGTGCAGTTATTGCATTGTAGTCATTTTAGAAGATGTCTTACCTGTCATCAGCCTCTGAAGATGAAATACTGAAGCAAAAAAAAAGTAAACTGTCAACACAATGTTATTAAGGTCAAATGTCAGAATGTTTGTCATTAAAGGGGATCCACAGACTACACATATTGTATTGGTCACAGGAGCATGATTCAACATGTGAACAAAACTTCAACTTCAAATCAATACTTTGCTCTCTTGAGATAAAGAGTGACATCCGTCTGTCTGTGTTTCCACCAGTGTCGTCTCAGAGACATGACATATTCAGCACCCATCACAGTTGACATCGAGTACACTCGTGGCAGTCAGAGAATCATCCGCAATGCTCTGCCCATAGGAAGGTATTGTACTTTGGCTTCTGTGATGTACTTTTTTAACATATCAATTGTAGATGTTCATTCCCATCAATGGGCAAAAAGACATTTCCTGTGTTCCTTTAGTTTCCCTTACCTCGACAGTCTGGAAACGCCTCCCTCCTTTTTATGTATTTTAATTCTTCCCGTTTTTTTTTCATAAAGTTGCTGGAATCTTACCTATAATATTTTGTTTTGGTATTGATTACCAAACTGTTTTCCACAGGATGCCAATCATGCTGCGGAGCTCAAACTGTGTTCTCGCAGGAAAGACGCCCATGGAATTTTCAAAACTCAATGAATGTCCTCTCGATCCAGGTAGACAATCATAATATAATCATCCTAAAACTCTCATTATCCTCATGCTCCTCCGCATTTGGCACCAAGTGAAAGCATTAGCACACTAATGACTTAACATCAAAAATACTTTGTTACCGTTTATTCTCAGAGATGGACTAACTGCCTCATCTTGTATTGATTCACAGGAGGCTATTTCATCGTAAAAGGTCAGGAGAAAGTCATTCTAATCCAGGAACAGCTGTCGAAGAATCGCATCATTGTGGACCAAGACAGGAAGGGAACTGTTGGAGCTTCTGTTACCAGGTACAGGAACATCTGCCCAAAGCTAGCACAGACTGACACAGGCTGGCCGGCCGGTGTGTTTGTGGATATCTGTCTCGATCTGCGTGAAACTTTGGTTGAATGTTGGTACACGCCGTGTCCTCTGATTGTTTTTTTTATTATCCTATTTTCCAGCTCCACCCATGAGAAGAAAAGCAGGACCAATATTGTTGTTAAAAAGGGACGATTCTACCTGAAACACAACACGCTGTCAGAGGATGCCCCCATAGCCATTATATTCAAGGTGACAGTGTTTGAGACGGTTATTCAAGGTGTGCCTGTGTGTCCAGCAGGGGGCGTTGTGAGACTGCCGGATGACTGTAATGGACGAGGTTGTTTATGATGGTTGTTTCTCAGTGGATAACTCCGAAGCCCCCCCCCCCTCCTCCTTCGTCTCTCTAAAATAACTAAATGTGATCTCTAATTCTGCCCTTTTCCCAGCAGTAACACATGTATCCATAATAAGTTCATTTAAAGTTTGTCAGTCTGTGTGCCGACCCAGCGGCGCCCTTTGCTCTAAATGAAAATGTCAGTCAGCCAGTTGGCATCATTAACTTTCTTCCCCCGTGGGCAGATCTCTCCAAACACGTACACGGGACACGGTTGTGTATCTGCTTTTGTTTGCTTTGCTCTTGTGCATCCTGGGTGACTTGTCGCTCCTGTGTTAGGTTACAGAAACAACCTTAGCCTTGATGTGGGATGGGCGGATCAATTCCCACACATTCACATTTCCATAAGCAAATGTCAGACAACCTCATGACTCCCAGCTTATCTCTCTCTCTCTCTCTCTCTCTCTCTCTCTCTCTCTCTCTCTCTCTCTCTCTCTCTCTCTCTCTCTCTCTCTCTCTCTCTCTCTCTCTCTCTCTCTCTCTCTCTCTCTCTCTCTCTCTACATATGTCCTCCTTAAGCTTCTTATCTTACCCCCCCACAAATTTGCTATTGGGGCCATGTCTATGCGTGTTTGGAATTACGCCAAATGAAATGAATTCTTCATTGTAGTCTAGTCCACATTTTTTTGTACCACCTCTGCTAACTTCAAAACTCACACACTCTTCATATGTCATGTCATGTGCACAGGGCATGGGTGTAGAGAGTGACCAGGAGATCGTGCAGATGATCGGCACAGAGGAGCACGTCATGGCCAGCTTTGCCCCCAGCCTGGAAGAGTGCCAGAAAGCCCAGATCTTCACACAGACTCAGGTACCTCAGTCTGAAGAACAGGACCTTCATGTACAAACAAACACAACGCCTCTGTCATCGGCTGACTAAGCGTTTGTCTTACCGACCGGTTCACTAAGCTTTTCGTGGGCCATTCATTGGGCTGGTGTGTTTTCTGTGACGTGACACAGATGAATGCAAAAGGCCAATTTGTTTTTCATAAAGATTGTGTTGTTAGAGGAGCTGCTGATGCATTGATGAGGCCATATTGCGTCCTAGCAACCAGCCGTGGCAGCGCTCATGTCACTCTTTCTGCCAGCCTCCACCATGTCCTTTCATGGTATTCATTGGCTCATTGTATTGTGCACAATGAAGCCTAAATCTTAATCATTTAAGGCAGATAAAGCTTAAAAAACATTGTTGCCAGATAGGAAGTAATCTGCCTGAAACATCTTCCTTTCTAGAAATATGTCATCATCATGTTTGAAGAGTTTGATCTCAAACCTCTCCATTTATCTGCATTAGGCAGTGGTTTATTTTGTCTTTACGAACACAGTTGGCTAGACTCCATTTATTTATAGATAAATCTATATTTCTTCACTGGGTGGGTGGTCTTTGAGAAAGTCTTCAATCTTATTAGCCTTTGACCTTTCCTGTTCCAATTCTGTCGTGGGGTCTGAACACGTACTCAGGTGTCCGTGTGTGTGTGTGTGTGTGTGTGGGTGTGTGGGCGCGGGCCCTTATGCTCCTTGGGATTCACTTGACCTCCTGCAAGTTATTCTTGGTATCTGTTTTTATTGAAGCAGACACATGATAGTGCACATACAGTTATAGGACCGCCCGCAAGTTGAAGCATTTTCTTGACACAACAATTATTTGAAAATAGATATGAGCATCAACGGTGTACACCGCACATCTTTGAATGCAGCAGATGTTTAAAAAGATTATTTCTGTCACAGGCTCTGAGGTACATTGGGAATAAAGTGCGGAGACAGCGCATGTGGGGAGGGCCCAAGAAGACCAAAATGGAGGAAGCCAGAGAGCTTTTGGCATCACTTATCCTCACACATGTGCCTGTAAGTAAACACAGAAAATAATGTTGTCATAAGAGCTTTAGACTCAGGATTAACACGTTTACTTCACAAATGGCCGGTCACACAGTTTTTACAGCAGCTTAACCAGTTTATATTTGGTCTACAGGTGAAAGAGTTCAACTTCCGGGCCAAGTGTATTTACCTGGCTGTGATGGTGCGAAGGGTGATCCTGGCACAGGGAAACAACAAAGTGGATGATAGAGATTACTATGGCAACAAGCGTCTGGAGTTAGCGGGGCAGGTAATCTTCTCATTTACTGCACGTATGATGCCTTTATATCATGTCAGCTCCTTTTTCTATGACAACCTTCAATCCAGGTTTAACAAATACAAGTTTAAGTTTAATTAATTTAGATAACAAGTTAGGTGACTTAATTGCTGTGATACAATGCCTACAGATTAACAGGAGGCTGCATATGTACCAGGTTAGCCCTGCAGACTCATTTTCTTTTTTCTTTTGTTGTCCCCAAAGCATTGAACTGCATTTCTTTTACCTTTTCTTTACCATTAGTGAACAGGAAACAAAACCTGCTAGACGCCCATTAGCATTGTGTTCAGAAACATACTAATAACACACACACATGCTGTAGTTGGAATGGATCACAGCGTTGGGCCAGAGGATTGAGGCTGTTCCAGCCCTGATCTCTCACCTGCATCTTTGTTCCAGCCTCATTTTAATAAGACCCTCATTATTTTCCTGCGCCTTGTTTTCCCTGTTTTGTTTTCCTCCGCCCTCCCCCTGTATTTCAGCCCGGTTTTGTCAGGAGATACGCGGTGAAACCAAAATCCCAAGGCTGTGGAAGCATGGGGATTTTTCAACACCATGACAATAGAATTGCTGCCTTGACTGGAGCGATTGAGCTAATCCGCCGGCCCAGCTCTGATAATGTAATTACTGCTGTCTTAAGGCCTTTAATTTCCCACCCAACCTGCTCTGTCTAAGGAGCAGGAGATGGGAGGGGGTGAACACAGAGGCCTCTTTCAATAGGGGCTTACAACGCCAGCAATCTCCTCACTCACCAATTATGGTTCCCTGACATTCAACTAATTGGCCTGGCTGTGCAACGGAAGCTTAATTTCTTTATTAATTTCAAGCAGCGCTGCCTGTTTGTTTTGATGTATGCTAATGCGCAAGGCAGGTGGGGGCTATGAGACAGGTTGCCTCCTGTAGGCCTGGTAGAGGAGGACAGAGAGCTGGGATGGAGGCCAGGTCGGGCCTATCAGTGATCCGGCACACCTGGTTATCAAATCTGACTCTGAACACTCCGATTAGAAGATGGAAGTCTGAGAGTCAGACTGTGTGACTCCAGATACGATGATGACTCTCTGAAATGATGACTTATGTTTCTTATTCATCGTCTGGTTTGGTCTAAGATATCAGTAGGTGGTTGTTGCATCTCATTCCTGCTGTGTTTCCTTCTGTCCCACCACAGCTCCTCTCTCTGCTGTTTGAAGATCTGTTTAAGAAGTTCAACTCTGAACTGAAGAAGATCGCCGATCAGATCATCCCCAAGCAAAGGGCGGCCCAGTTTGATGTGGTCAAACACATGCGTCAAGATCAGATCACCAATGGCATGGTCAATGCCATATCCACGGTAAGGACTCAGCAAGGATACTAGTGGAGGAATCTTGTCTTTTTTTTTTTTCAAACATGCTCTGTGAAGGTGAAGCTGCTGAGCAAGGCACTGATTCTCTACTGGTCCACCTGTAGTTCTGGCTCAATGGAAAGGGTTGATAGGGGAAATGAAGTGTGTTAGTATTTGAAGTTATATAATGAACTAGTAGCTGCTCTTGTCAAACTTAACCTCTATGTATTTAATTTTCCCTGCTGATTTTTACTTGTTTTGTTTCTAAAGAATTTAAAGCTCATTAGAAGTCAAAACTGCTGATTTGCTATTTGTTAAGAGAAAAAACTCTTCCAGCTTCCAACAGTACAATTACACCAGGCACAGGTAGCCTGTTAAGAATTGTTTGTACACATTTTAGATTATCATCTCTCTTTGAATGTCCACAGGGTAACTGGTCTCTAAAGAGATTCAAGATGGACCGTCAGGGTGTCACCCAGGTCCTGTCTCGCCTCTCCTTCATTTCAGCCCTCGGTATGATGACCAGGATCTCTTCCCAGTTTGAGAAGACCAGGAAGGTCAGCGGTCCGCGCTCCCTGCAACCGTCCCAGTGGGGCATGTTGTGCCCGTCGGACACCCCAGAGGGAGAGGTGAGCGCCCCCACACCTGACAGGCCCCAATGCCTCAATGATGGGGTTGTACTCTCACCAACACTATGTGTTTAACATATGTGGTTCTCATAATGCAGTGTTAAAAATACATGGTAAGAAGTTAAGGACAACATGAATAGTTGTATTTGTAAACGAGATATGAACTAAAGGCCAATGTGTAATTAAGGGAATACACACATTTCTAGTTTAGAGCCAAATTAAGTTACTTGCTATAAGTTACCAATGAATGAATTCCACAGTTATCAGTGTTCTGGTTCTCCAACGAACAAATGATGCGGTTGTGGTTCAATATGGAATCTGCAGGAACATTCATTTATGATCCAGTAAACTTTCACAGTGGAGAGAAATGTTATTTTTTTTTACAATGATTCGTAGAGATCCGCTGTGGCATTGCCATTAAAATTTGTGTGTGTGTGTGTTTTAGGCCTGTGGTCTGGTGAAGAATCTGGCGCTGATGACCCACATCACCACAGACATGGAGGACGGCCCAATCGTCAAACTGGCATTCAACTTGGGGGTAGAAGATGTTAACCTGCTGTGCGGAGAGGAGCTCGCCTACCCGAGCGTCTTCCTCGTCTTCCTCAATGGTAAAACACACAAATAAATGAAACGTAGGCAAATAAATAAATGAACACAAAAAGAATATGCGCTGGTTTCTGACGCTTTAGTAATTGATCACTTGAAAAGGAACTATAATCCGGCCTGTTACGAATGCCTTTCTTATGAACATGAAGGGAAAACATTGTCCAGTTTACAGAAAGCAATTTAGCATTTTGTGCAGTAGCTGATAAGTCATTAATTTTATGGGTCCAGTAGGCATTATTCTTGGCCCATTAATTACTGTATATGCTTGTCTAGCCACTGATAACTGTCAAATTATATTAGCTGCCATACCATTTAATTAGTTGTTAGCAGCAGGTGTCGGAGCGCATTCACTGCAAATCTGCCCTCACACACGGCCGGTGCATCGTGCCTCTTTTTAGTCATTTGTCTGTCAGACCTGTAGGCATTTGAAACTGTGTTTTCACCAGCTGCAAGTCTGTTTGCAAGTCTGTTTGGGGCTTTGGCTCTTTGTCTTTGTGTTTAAAGTTTATGGATCTTTGCTTTTAAACTAAAGCACAACAGGTGCATATGGAATGTGACACTATTAAATGACGATACTGAGCTTTATGTTTGCTGTTGTCGATTCACTACAAAAGAGGTTCTTCTGCATTTTAAGACTGTTTTCCAAAGCACTACACAGTATTTTTGGTGATGAACACATTTTCACTTCAAGGCTGCCACATGATATTTAGATCTTTAATTAATGCTTGGGCTCTGGTTTAAAAGGCAAAATGTGTCCACACTATCTATATTATCTTTATATCTATAGTAAACTAAACATAGCACCTGTCCCATCAGCGTCTGGATGTCCACCCACTGTTTGTGTTGTGTCCTCAGGTAACATTTTAGGTGTCATTCGAGATCACCATAAACTGATCAACACCTTCAGGCTGATGCGCAGGGCCGGTTTCATCAATGAGTTTGTTTCCATCTCCACCAACCTGACGGATCGTTGTGTCTATATCTCCTCCGATGGAGGACGACTGTGCAGGTAGAGAACGAAAAGTTGTTTCCCATTTGAACTCAATAGATCAGTGATAATGAATTGATTGATTCACATGGTGTTGTTTCTCCATCAGGCCGTACATCATAGTGAAGAGGGGGCAGCCGATGGTGAAAAACCGACATATTGAAGAGCTGTCGCAGGGCTACAGGTGAGGCTGGGAACAAGGACCTGAGTTAGTCGTGTCTTTTGTTTCTCATTGATCTTGTGTCACAGTAGCAGGCTGAATGATTTTGACATCTTTTTCTCTTCAGAACCTTTGAAGATTTCCTGCACGAGGGCTTGGTGGAATATTTAGATGTCAATGAGGAGAACGATTGTCAGATTGCCCTTTATGAACACATGATAAGCAAGTAAGTGTCTGGTTTAGCTGTTGTTGGGGACATATAAAAAAATGGAAAACCTCCTCCTGTGCTGTCTTGACTGGACTTGGTAGCTTATGTTGTTTTTATTGCCTTTTTGTTCTTCTGTAGAGTGACAACACACTTGGAAATTGAGCCCTTCACACTGCTAGGGGTGTGCGCTGGCCTCATCCCCTACCCCCACCATAACCAGTCCCCCAGGAACACATACCAGTGTGCTATGGGCAAGCAAGCCATGGGTAAGACTCAGCTGAGCAGGTATCTTCAGATTATTAGAACTTGAATCCCTCAGATCTCTTCTCAAACATCCTCCACAAGCTGACAGTATTTACTTCGATATACACACTCAAGTAGATTCTTACTGTGATTTAATCTTGCATAAACACTATTCTTATGCGCCTTAAACCTGCTAGTTTGTCTCACCCACAACCCCAGAGATATGCGCCACTACTTGTCAGAATACATTTGTATGCGTGATTGAGGGTTTTACTTATTTGTGTGTGTATATGTGCGTGGACATCAAACATGGGGCGCTTGCGTAGGTTCCCCTTTGTGCTATGTGTGTGCGGAGGCCCTTTCCCTGCCAGTCACCCAGAGTGTCATTAGCAATTCATTGTGTCTGCTCTGGCGGCGCTCAGGGGGTCAGTGTGCTCAGCTGCGAAAGACCACAGAGTGCGCACCAGCAGCTCCTTGGTAACCAAAACTTCCCCAAACGGCCTTGCTAACATTCGTAAGAACCCCAGTCACTCCTAACCCCCCCCACCCCCCGTCCCACAGCTTTTCCTTCACCCGTTCCTTCTCTCCCCTGCTCCCCCCATCTTTACAAAAACACAGACTGGAACTATATTTGGCCCAATATCCTCTGCCTTGTCTGTTTTGTATGGACAGCCCTATACATGTGCAAATCTGGTTGTGTGGCCCGGGCCTATTATCACACACTCTGTGCTTGTAGCTTGATTGTGAAGTAATAGCATCTGACAAATGTCAAGGCTTCCAGGGAGGCCAGGCATTATGCCACAACTTGCCCTGCTCCTCCACTTCGCTGCTCTGAGATGGCCCTACCCAAGCCTGACCCCGACCCACCCATCAGGAGGATTTAACACATATAATCCTCCAGTAATTGATTCATAGACAGCAACACACGCTTACAATAGTACTTTCTAAACTAAACAATACGTGTGTGTATGGTGTAGCTTAATGTGGATGTGCTCACAGAAATAAAACTTCCAAGCAATGCCGTAGTCACATTCATCTGCTTTCTCCATGTTTCCTCTTCACAGGTACTATTGGCTACAACCAGAGGAACCGTATAGACACTCTGATGTACCTGCTGGCGTACCCTCAGAAACCCATGGTGAAAACAAAAACCATCGAGCTGATTGACTTTGAGAAGCTTCCCGCAGGACAGAACGCCACTGTGGCTGTGATGAGCTACAGCGGCTACGACATTGAGGATGCTCTGGTCCTCAACAAAGCCTCGCTCGACAGGGGTAAGACAACTTAGAAACTCCGGCAGCTTTAGATAAATGTCATTAGGATCAGGTAATTATAACCAAACTAGGTCACTTTGAATAGATCCCTGTATTATTACTAATTACAGCACAAAGACAGAAGAGGGCAGAAATGTCATTGTTAAACACTTTTTGAGGCAATGGTGAACATATTTGTCTCAAACTAAAAAGTTTTCAATGTGTTCAATGGATCTATTTTGTAACTGAATCCTGTTTCACGTTTTGTAAAAACTGTAGTATCACTTTAAAGTCCCGCCCTCAGTGTGCGAATATGACACTGGAGCTCAATTCAGCCTTAACAACGTAGTTCTTATAGGAGCCAGGGAGCTGTGAAGATCACAGATAAACACAAACGTGTGCATCCTTTAAGACCTATTTTCAATTTTGAGTTTCTGCTCAAATTGTGTTGTTTGGGGGAATATATCCACTTGCAGTCATTCTGGAACAACACTCTCTCGGTGGATTGTATTCTCTCCACAGGGAAGGAACTGGAAGCTCATGCTTAGAGGATCGATTACACTGATGAGATGCAGCAAATACAAGTACATGTGTATAATTCTGAACTGGCACAACAGAATCCAAATTACAGAGGGATTTTGGCAGCCTCACAAGATTTATTTAGTTTCATTCTCATTTTCTCTTTGGGTTTCACTCATTCCTGAATTTTCTTCCCAAGAAAACAACAACCTGTAATGACAGCCAGCACCCACTGAGAAGGTTGGATGCTTATCTATACGTGTGTTTCCTTTCAGGTTTTGGCAGGTGCCTTGTGTATAAAAATGCGAAGTGTACACTGAGGCGTTACACCAACCAGACGTTTGACAAGGTGATGGGGCCTATGCTGGATGCTGCCACCCGAAAGCCCATTTGGAGGCACAGCATCCTGGATGCTGACGGCATTTGCTCCCCTGGTGAGTCCCAGCAGGAAATGAGGACACCCAGCATGCTTTGTTGCTATTCTCCTCGCTCTAATGCTGTAATGAATGTGACTCATTATATCAGTCTGTTCCATGTTTACATATATAGTACTTATATTTTTGTCTTGGGGGCAATAAAGTTAGATAAAACAAAATGCAGCTGAGACGTATACATGGATGATGGTAGGCTTCTGTCGTTCAGCAAATATACACAGAAAGCTATTCACACCCCTTCCAATATTTTCATACTTTGCGTTGTAGATTGCAGAAGTACTTTGCTGCATTGAGCTTTTTGTTGACACTGAAAAGTCTCCCAGTCCCTGTGCTGAAAAACACCCCTGCATGATGCTGCCATGACTATGCTTCACCATTGGAATGGTATTGCGCAGCTGATTGGCAGTGCCTGGTTTCCACTCAGATGTGCTGTTTAGAGTTGAGGTCAAATTTTAGTGTAGTGCTGCAGTGATGGTTGTTCTTGTGGAGGTTTCTCCCATTTCCACATCTCTGATGAGCTCAGCTAGAGTGGCCATCAGGTTCTCGGTCGCCTCTCTTACCAAGGCCCTTCTCTCCCCCATTGCTCAGTTTGGGGGTCAGCCAGCTGGAGACAGTCTTAGTTGTGCCAAACGTCCATTTAAGAATGATGGCGGCCACTGTGTTCTTGGGAACCTACAAGAATGCTCCAGACATTTTGTTGTAGCTTTCCTCAGCTCTGTGCCTCCACACACTCTTGTCTCTGAGCTCTACAGGCAACTCATTGCTCAGTTTGAGTTGCCTCACTGCTTGGTTTTTGCTCCAAAATGCGTGGGAATAAATCACCCTCATAAATCATGTCCAATCAATTTAATTAACCAGAGGTGGACTCCAAACAAGCTCAAAATTATCTTGGTGATTATCGACAATAATTAGACGCACCTGAGCTTTATTTTAATTATCACTGCAAAGGGTCTAAATGATAACGTTGAAGTGATGATTTAGTTTTTAATTTCTTATACATTTATTTTGTGAAATTCTGTTTTCACTTTGCATTATAGCAGGGGTCTTCAACGTTTTTAAGGCCAAGGACCCCCAAACTGATGGAGAGATGGAGCTCTAGCTCTTACCTTGTCCAAAATATGGGCCTTTCACAGAAACCACCCAATTGGTCCATGGTTTGTGACAAGGGTGATTTCTGCTAAAACCTGGGATTGAACCAGGGATATCTAGATCTTCAGTCTAACGCCCTCCCAACTGAGCTATTTATGATATTTCTGTTTCAGTCATAGCGCTCAGGCTTTTTACAAAAAGACCCATTTGGTCCATGCTTACACTGTCATGTTTCCCAAATTTTACCAAAATTTTAATTTGCCCCAAACTTGCAGCAAATGATCACAGTGCCATCTAGATGATGTGGTTGAAATTCTAGAGCTCTCGCTCTTTCCTTGTCCAAGATATGGACCTTTTACAAAAATGACCCAATTGCTCCATGGTTACTATGAAGTGCCATTTAGATGATGCCATTGCAGCCTGGAGGCTGTGTCTGAAATTTTAGCTCTCTCACTCCTTCCAAGTCCAAGATATGGGTTTTTCAGGTCAAAACGATGACCGCTGGGTCAACTTTTCCAGAATTTTGTCAATATTTCCCAATTTGCCCCATGTTGGATTCATGTTAATGTGAATGTAAATACATTTAAATTTGTGGGGGGAAGAATTGTTTAAAAAAAAAAATAATAATAAATTGTCTTCAACCGCAAATGCGACCCCCCCCTGCAGTACCTCCGCGGACCCCCTGTTGAAGACCCCATGCATAAGGACAAAATAATGGTGTTTGAACTTAAGTAGAGAGTCTTTCTGTCTATTCTGTCATTTTGAACAGTCTTACTGTGTCATGAGTGCAAAGAATGCTCATCATTATGATTTATTAATGCACTATTTGCTTGTCAACCTGAAGATCTGAGTTTTTGAGAAATGATTTCACACCCACTGTAATGCTGAGAAATGCTGATGCATCATTTGTGTCACAGGTGAGAAAGTGGAGAACAAACAGGTGTTGGTGAACAAGTCCATGCCAACTGTCACCCAGACGCCACTGGAGGGCAGTACCCAGCCAGGCCAGCCCCAGTACAGAGACGTACCCGTCGGGTGAGCGCTCATCAGCTCCCACCGCCACACCCGTCCACCACCCGACAGCTTTCACTTTCGCCTCCATAAGTGTCGTTTCAGCCAACACTTTGCTTCCTTTAATCCTGCGTTTTCCCTCCTTTCAGCTATAAAGGTTCAACAGACTCCTACATAGAGAAGGTCATGATCTCATCCAACGCTGAGGACGCTTTCCTCATCAAGATCCTCCTGCGGCAAACCAGGAGGCCCGAAATAGGAGACAAGTTCAGCAGCCGACACGGGCAGAAAGGTGCGCGCCACAACACTGACGGTCCACTACGCCGTAACGACCGGAAGGATGGAAAAAAAGATGACTGTAGCAATTCTGCTCATCTCAGCTCCGGGTCATTTGTTGAGTCAAGTCCCTGTGGTTGTTGCTCTGTCACTGCCCCCCCTGCCACCCCTGACCACATCTTTCAAGGGGTCTTTTCAATTAATTGGCTCTTTGTCCTGTGCCAGACTATGCAAATTTATTACACCCCAGCAGTATTCCACTGCTTCTGGGAAAAGTGTTTACAACCTCCATTGTTTCGCAGCACCTCCCCTATAGAGGGCTTGTATGATGTTTTAATCAAAAAGCTAACTGGCGCCATGCATAATTTACTCTCTTCATTAACACTGTGGCCACTGGGCGGTCAGGTCGGGACGGGACAATGTCTTCTGTCTCAGATAGTGAAGAAGAGAGCGAGGTCACCGGGGGGTTAGCCGGAGGAGATCCGGATCAAAAGGCCCCAGATGTGTAACTGATGCACGGTCACTTATAACACCAGAGCGTGCTCCAATCATGTTCACAGCGACGTCATGAATCAAGAAAAGCTTGTTAAACTTGGTCTTGTGTTCTTCCTGCTGGTGCTGTTGTTATGCGGGGATAACTACACGTTCGTGCCTCGCAAATATTTTAATTATAATCCTGCGTTGACATCCTCAGAATCCTAAATCAAGGGTTTAGGGTTTAATTTGAAGAGAATTTGGCCGCAGTAAAAGATCTCCCACCCCGGGTCCAGCTACTCATGACTAGTCTCATAAGTCCTGGTCAGCAGAGCAGAATAAGTTAATTATTTACTGGTCACACACACACACACACACACACACACTGGCTCATACACAGCTGTAGCGGCCGTGCAGGGGTGGTGGGGGAG
The DNA here is from genome assembly GCF_046128005.1 of Genypterus blacodes. Lineage (NCBI taxonomy): Eukaryota > Metazoa > Chordata > Actinopteri > Ophidiiformes > Ophidiidae > Genypterus > Genypterus blacodes. The sequence goes on from NW_027466834.1 coordinate 4,019,156, forward strand.
GATGTGTGTGTGGTGGGGGGGGTTGTCAGTAGTTGGGGGGCCATTGTGTGAGCTGCCACCGTGGAGCTGTATGAGCTGTGATGGAGGGCTCTGGATCCTTGCTGTTGTCTTTCCTTTCTCTGCCGATTTCATGCCTCTTTTATCATTCACTTTCACACAAAACAAACAACACCGGGGATGTCTGCTACAGGTCTCTCTCTCCCTCTCTCCTTCGCTGTTATTCCCTCTACTCATCTTTTTTCCGCCATTTTCCCCTCTCACCTCTGCACCGACGGTTTTCCACACAATTACGTCAATATACAAATAACTTTCTCTTCTTTCTTTTTTTCTTCTTGCCTTCTCTTTTCATCTTCTCCCCTTCCTGCTGTTGGATGACTTTCCTTCTCTTATGTGCTTGCCCAGTGAATCGTTGCACTTGTTCCCAATCAACATCCTGTTACTGCATCCTGTAAGGCATCAACAGTCAATGCTGTGTCGGCAAGCGGTCGGCTAATAGTGAATTTTTCCCACGTGCGTGGATTCAATTTCTCCTCTTGAGCTGATCCCCTCCACTTCCTGTGAGTTAAACTGAAAGTCATGGATGTGTAATCCTGGTCTCCCTGTCAAGCTAAGCACCTTTCTCCACTTCCTGCTCTCCTTCTCTTCTCTCCTCTCCTCTTTCTTTTTTTTTTTTTTCATTTGCAAATGGGCCGACAATCTGTTTACCCTGGCCAGGGAAGAGTGCTTCGGCCCCTCGGCAAACATTTGCGCTCACACTTAAACTCCTGGCTACCAGGCCGCTTGTCACCCATATTATGAGAATCAAAAGAAGACTGTCTGTCCACATGAGTATGGAAATGTCAAGCTCAACTGGAGGTCTTGAGAAAGCTTAAGAAGACACCAATGGACAGAACAAAACAATTTAAAGATTGTTATTTTTGTGATGTTCATTCTCTGATTTCAGTTTAAGCTGCAGTCTCACCACTAGTTTAGTTTGACAGATGTGTGCATTGTTCCTCTTTAATTCTTGTTGTGTGTGTGTGTGTGTTTGTCAGGTGTCTGCGGCCTCATCGTCCCACAGGAGGACATGCCCTTCTGTGACACAGGCATTTGTCCCGATATCATCATGAATCCTCATGGATATCCCTCCAGAATGACGGTATGGCTCTTTTTTTTGGGAGGATTGACTTGAGTAACTTTTAAATAAATCAAACTTTTAAGTGTTTGCCAACTGCATCTAAACCTGTAGACAGTTTAAATGTCCCGAGTTCAGCATGATCCTTCCCGAGCCAGAATCACTCCAGTAGCTGTGTTGACTGTCGCCCTTCAGAAGTTTGTGTCGGTCCTCATGAGACAAAACCTTCATTATCCCAACTCCTCTCTGCTCTGGGTTATCATTGGCTTCCACAGCACACGTCCATTGACAAGGCTAAGCAGCAATCTTACTGTTCACAAACAGATTTTTGTTGCCGCGGTGACGGCTGCCAGCGAAGCCCGCCTTTAGCAATTTGTGGAAGTTTTATCAAAGTCGCACAGTGCGTCTAAACTGTAGAACGCCGCTGAATGCAAAAGACATGAAACTTGGCTCTGAAACGTCTTCTTTTTTTTTGTCCGCTGCACTGTAAACTTTAATGATCTTTATTGCTCAAGTTGTCGCTCTGTGTATTTGCTGGTTTTGGTTGTCATGGTAAAGACAGAAAAATGTTTGGCTCAGGAGGATGTTTCTGTGCCCTGAGAGTGAAATGAGAGTAGGTGTTTCCTTTTATGTGATGGGGTCAGGGGTCTTCTGGCTGTGACCTCAGTGGAATTGTTGAATCAGTCATCCTTAGACTGCTGGACCCTCCCATAGCACATGCGTTATCTATATGTCAACATGTGGTGCCAAGAGTGCAGATAAAAAACAAAAGATTTATGTTATAACATTCTAAGTCTTGTCTTGATTCTGTCAGGTGGGGAAGTTGATTGAACTCCTGGCCGGGAAGGCCGGAGTCCTGGACGGACGCTTTCACTATGGCACGGCCTTCGGTGGCAGCAAGGTGAAGGACGTGTGCGAGGATCTCATCCGCTATGGATACAACTACCAGGGCAAGGACTACGTCACCTCAGGCATCACCGGGTAATAAAGTGATGCAAACCATTTTGACTTCAATTAATGCTCGGAAATTCCCGAAGCAAATCAGGCTTTTCAGATTGTTTTTTTTCGGGTAGCCTGGAGATTAGCCAATGTGTTTTTAAATGTATTTTGTTATCTACCACATTGTCTGCAGGTTGCATGACACTCTCTTGGTTCTACGGTTTTATGTAGGACTTCTTTAGTGAACGAAACTGATATTAAACATTGCAGATTTGATTTCTGCAAAGTGTCGTTTCAATGGAAGAAATGATCAAACATCCACCTCAGTCACCTGAATGCACCACCAGAATGAACAGAACCCACTCACTTGTTTTTACCACATGTCTATGTTGCAGCTCATGTAGTCATATAGCAATATTTAGTAAGTAAACCTAAAAGATTGTGACGAATTAACCAAGTGAAATCTACTTTCTATAAATTGTTTACCAATATGGACAGCAGAAGAAAACACAAGGAAATCAGTTTAAAGTGATATTTTTTGTACACTGACGCGTTTTTTTTTACCTCTACGCAAATATACAGAGTTTACATTTAATGCTCTAAATCACCCATTTGCTCCTGTGCTGCACATTTGAACCATATCCTGCATTCATGTTTGTATTTTTCCGGTGTTTTCCATAGTGAACCGCTGGAAGCGTATATCTACTTTGGGCCGGTTTATTATCAGAAATTAAAGCATATGGTCCTGGACAAAATGCACGCCAGAGCCCGTGGCCCCAGAGCCGTTCTCACCAGGTAAAGCCAGTGGTCTGATATGGAATTTAACATTTAACATGACAGTACTTCTAATTTCATCAGATTTTACTACCCAGGGTAAAAGTATTGTATGTGTTTTGGCTCTTGTCTTACCTGAATGTGGCCCGGAATGTGTCAACGCTCAGGCAACCTACTGAGGGTCGCTCCCGAGATGGAGGTCTGCGTCTGGGTGAGATGGAACGCGACTGTCTGATTGGCTACGGAGCAAGCATGTTACTGCTGGAGCGCCTCATGATCTCCAGTGACGCCTTTGAGGTGGATGTGTGTGGACAATGTGGCCTGTTGGGATACTCTGGGTGGTAAGATTAGCATTTTTGGACATTGAACATGATCTTTCAGCTGCACAGTCTGTGATTGTTTTGGTCTGACCCATCGGTCTGTCTTTCCGATCAGATGGAAGTCTTCTCATCTATTTCACCTTTTCTGTTTGTGCCTCAGGTGTCACTACTGTAAGTCGTCTTGCCATGTTTCCTCGCTGCGTATCCCGTACGCCTGCAAGCTGCTTTTCCAGGAGCTGCAGTCCATGAATATCGTGCCGCGTCTCAAACTATCGCGCTACAACGAGTGATGGAGCTGCAAAGGAATTTACAAAGGCTTGTGTGAGTGAAGAAAGTTGAGTTTCGAGTAGGTGTTATGATTTTGTCTAAAACAGAAATGTAAACGGGCTGAAATACAAAATTGTATTTCGGATATTTTTTTTGCTGTTAAAAACCCAAACTGTGTGAAACTTCTTCATGTTTATATGTTCTCTTCAATAATACACTTGCCTCTGTATATGCACTGTACATAATAAACACAACAATAATTTCGCAATCAGCTGTTGTCTATTGTGCTATTTCAGAATGAACTTCACATTTACCCCAGTTACACAGATATTAGTTTTTTCTAATACTAGACATACATCGAAACAATAACAGTCTTGTGGTGCATTCATGTGCTGGTGGAGAAGCTCCAAAATCAAACTTTTGAGGCTCCCCTGCTGAGCTGCATGAGTTGCATTCATCTTCTCCCTCTTTGTGTCCCCGGTCCAAGCATGTTGTTAGTCTGACAGATCCAGATCCTTGCTCAGATCTGAACCAAACCAAACTGTATCAAGGGATAAGTATGCCTGATCGTTATCAATGAGATTTGTGTATTGCATTTGAAGAAATGGACAGTACTGAACTGAACTGATCTGCTCAATCCGTCATTCAGGTTAAGGTTTTCTATGTTTACTGATGATCTAATATATATATATATATATATATATATATATATATATATATATATATATATATATATATATATATATATATATATATATATATATATATATATATATATATATATATATATATATATATATATATATATAGAGCTATATTTTGGTTAAAAATGCTGAAAGCGTGTTTGTGACTTTATAAAATGTACAGTGATAGAGCAGTAGAGATAGATAAAGTTGTCCTTTAAATGCAATGCAATTAAGACTACATAGTAAAATAACACACAGCTCAAAACATATATGCACAGATCAAGTGGAACGTGGACAAAAGCAGTATGCATCCATTTGTGCCAGCACAGTGTGTGAGAATAGTGAAAGGCCCTTTTTTTTTTAGCTGCACCTGTCCTATTTAATGAGGCTCTAATAAGCAATTGACAGTGGCAGGATGGAAAATGGAGGAGAAACAGACTCCACCTTCTCCTTACTGGACTGAAATTAATTAGATCCTCATCTGAAGTCACTGGGCCACTATTAAGGCCTGTGTGTATTGAGCTGGTGATGTGGTAGTGTTGTCCCTTGTTGTCGTTGAGCTCAGGATCTTTTAAGAAAGGTGAAAAATGACAGTAACACCGAGATGGTTAAGTAAGTTTTCTTTTAGACTTTGTTTTGCTCAAAATTCTTTTCCCATACAAGTCTTAATATGTGTGGATAACAAAGTGTGACTGTATGCTGTACAGCCTCCCTCTAGTTGCTTCCCCTGCTCTGTCCTACACGTGCTCTCAGGTATCAAACTTGTGCTGGGTGGTGTGTTGGTGAGCAGTGGTGCCCACGCCTGCGCACTGGAGGAGAAAGTCCTCCTTTGCCATCCATAGTGTGGTGAGTAATTCAGCCATAATCCTCCTTTCTCCTCTCCCTCTTCTTTCCCTCTCCTCTCCCCCTCTCCTGTGGTTCCATTCATATTCTAATCACAGCTTTCCCTTCTCCAGCTCTCAGGCACTCCATCAGAGCCCTCCCAGCCTCGGGCTTTGCACTTTTACTTCCCCCCCTTTGTGAGCGTTCCCTCTTCTTAGAGAACCACTAAAATAAGGTTGCCACAGCGAAAGAGTGAGCAAAGGAGGTGAGAACTCTACCAAAAAATCCATACTTGTGTTATTTCACCAAGCGGATGGGTAGCTGAGCTCATGGCGTGTCAAATATGTAAAAGAAATAAGAGAAAGAAAAGTTAGGACATAGTTACTGAGGTGAAAAACAGGCAAATGTGGCAACAAGTGTTTCTGGGATCTGAAGTGGGAGCTAAAACGACAAAGAATGGCAGAAGCGGTGGATGTGTGGGGATGTATGTTTATTTGGAGCTTGAGGGTGTATAAAAACGTATTAAATGCCATAATGGAAAACGGGGAGGCCACAGTGTTAGGACTGCGTAGATCTAAGCCTCTTTTTTTGTTGGGAGGGAGCTTTTCTTATTCAAAACAGCCCCACAAAAGACTTCCAGTGAGCCTTGCCACATCCCCATCTGACTTGGGGCCATTCATCAGCCTTCCAAGCCTATCAATGACATGTCCCCATCAGGGCTCCTATAAAATCAGGCCCTTTCCCATGAAACATCAGCAAACATTTTGACGGGTCTGGCTTTCCCCCCGCTGGATTTCTGGAGTCTCTACCCCCCCTCCACCCCCCTTTCCTCCCTTATTCCCACCTCCCCCTCTCCTCCGCCAACACCACCCCTCTCTGGGCGAACCTCAGATCCTCAGCATCTCCGCTGACGGGCAGTGGTCACGGAAACGCAGAGCCAGACAAGGGAAGAGCCACTGAGGAGGGGGAAACGTGCACCAAGCCATTTTCTTGGAGGAGCCAGTATCGTTGATGGGAAGAGGATGCATTGCGGGCTGCTGGAGGAGCCTGATATGGATTCCACAGGTTAGTCTCTGCTCTCTTTACTCGGCCAGGATGTGTTGAGAAAAGCAGCTTGTGGTCACAAACATTGATGAGCTCCTGCTGCTGTAGCTCTGGAAGTTTCTCTGTAGAGCATTTGTGGAAAAGTTTGGTAGCTTGGCTGTCTTTTCCCAATGTGTTTATTTTTGCGTTTTGAGTTATCTATGAAGGAGTATTATTTGTCAGAGGAGATAATGTTGTAGTCCACACTTATCCAGTGATTAAAGAAACAAACTAGGGAAATAATCTCTCACTGGCTCAGCCTAGTTACTGTTTAAATTAAACATGAAGCATCTATTCAGATTAATATATAGATAGATTTAAAATGAGATAAATGAAAACAACAAGCAGCATGGTGCAGGTGTATAACAGTGCTAGTGTTGTACACTCCCTCCTTTCTCTGTATTCTTTTTTTTTTTTTGGTTGAGTTTAGAAAAGAGCCAGCAAAAAAAAACTATATACATTTTTACCCAAAAACAACAACAACATTTATCAGTAAATTGAAGTCATTTATCAGGAAAATGTCTCACGTTTCATCTCTCATCAAGTATTTCCTTTGGCTTTGGTAACCATGAAGGCTCAGAATCCAATATAAGACATGATTCTGAAAGTCATTTTTATGGTATATGATTTGTGAATAATGCATTCATTGTTGTTCTTTTAATTTTGGAAATAGGTTGCAGAAGGATTATTTAGCCTTAATAACTAAAACGATCCAGTTATTGTTATGCAGGTGTCCTGTAAGGTTGTTTAGTCCACAAATTGTGACGATAGATGAGCTAACATCCGTTTCACTTGTTGCTTAAATTTAATCCAATTATTTAGATCCCAACTTATCTGCTCCTGTGGCAAATGCAGCTCAGGATCAGTGTGGAGAATTAGCTTCACTTCAGTGGATTCACTTTTTCTCATCCAGGCTTTGGCTTCTTTAAATGGACCCAACAAAAACTGCAGGACCCCACGGTTACATGATTAGTGATGACAAAATCTATATTTAAAAATTCAACACCAAAATGCAAATGCACAAGCCTGTTTAGCATATCTGGCATTATAATTCTTATACTTTTAAATGTTATTAGTGATGATAACTACAGTAAGTGAGAGTATTTAAGAGTATCTATGTTACTGAAATGTAGTTAGTCACATATTTGTCCAAAAGGAAATTCCCTTCCCTGTTTGGACACTAACTGACTAATGGATCTACATCTAGATTCTCATCAAGTGAAAACTTTTCTTATCTGTGGCCTCCACTAAGTCCTCCAAACAGCTCACCCTGCCAGCTTTCTGTCCTAACCACGGCGGCTATGGCGACTGTCAATTCACACGCTGAAGAAAGGGTTTACGCGACTTTACGACGTATGATGTAGAAAGATTTTTCTAACAGTGAAACGTACATGTTTTAGTACTTATTACTGATGTTTGAAAAAGTACTCAGTATATTTTGATAGTTGGGATAGCTTGAGCCTTCTAATTTTATGGTAAATAATGTTTTCACACCATTTTATGTCAAAACTTATTCTTTTCATTCCATTGTATTGTTTAAAATTACTTGTTAATAGCGTAGAGCAAGTAATGAACCTTCAAGCTTACCTTCTGCATAAATGAAGTTTATTTTTTTTAATGGTGTAAACAAGCTGAACACTTGTTGCTAATTAGTTACATTTCATTTTGAAATACTTTTCTGAGCAAAAAAATGAATTTTAAATGGAAATACTCTTCTGTCGGGCTGTTTATACATGAAAGCCTCTTTGCTTTGCTGCTGTTCACAGAAAGGACACCAGTTGAGCTGTTTCTAAGTGAAATTAAAACAGGACAATGGCCTGTATTCCTGCAGACTTGGTCAGCAGTGTGCACAGGCTCGTAGTCCCCTGGGAACAATGCAGGATTCCTGCCGTCTTGGTGAAAACATCTCAAATAGAAGCACAGCTGCACCAGTGACCATACAATCGATTCTTGTCAACTTGGCCTGTCACATTAGTGACATTTAAAGTATCCTGTATAGAGTTTGATTTGCACTGTTTATGTAAATACTGGTTTGGCTCTATTATACAACTCCACAACATTAGCTCTTGGGTTTTAAAGTGAAGTAGCACAAGCAACACCATACTGCTAGGAACTAGTGTTTTAGTAAAATGGCCTTCTTTTTACTTATTTTTTTTCGCTTTCCTTTGCACAACTCTGTCTAAAAATTGCCTTATATGGTCTTGTATGGTCTGATTTTGGTGTCACATTAGTTGCTTCATTTTGTGCCCACTGTGTGTTTGTAGAGAGCTGGATTGAAAGATGCCTCAATGAGAGCGAGAGCAAACGATACTCCAGTCACACATCGCTGGGAAACATGTCTAACGATGAACGTAAGCCTGGACCATTGTTACTGTTTAAATGTAACATTTATTTGACATTTTCTCACAAAACCTCCTCTACAATACTGTCATCAGTGCCTGTAGTGACATTTCTGCTTATTTTGTTCTTGAACTTCATTTTAGCATAAAATCCAAAATGTTTTATATGTTATAGATGAAGAAAAAGAAAACAACAGAGCTTCTAAACCACATTCAACACCAGCTACTCTGGAATGGTAAGTTTTACAGCATGTTTTATTTTGCTTGCATGTAAAATTATTTTTTTTTACTTTATCTCTCATTGCTGATGTATATTCTCAGTTGCACCAAATATTTGTATCAAACAATGGTCCGTGAAACATTTTACATTTATCTTCTGGCAGTTCAGGTGTGCTAGTTATACAAAATGATCAAAAAGGTTTCGCCATTTTTTTAGTGTTTAGGGTTTGTCGCGTTTAAAGTAATGCCTTTATTTCATTTAATGTAATTTTGTTACATTTTTTATCAAGGTCATTTTATGTCTTACATCTGCTTTAATACGATTCATCAAAGACAAAGTATACTTTATAGGAAGCTGTCATTTTTTATGTTGTCATAGTGACAAATCAAACTTGAAAATGCTACGGCTCAAAAATGAAACTCAAATTAAATTATTGGAAAAAAGTGAATATTTGTTTTTTAATGAAAGTGATGTAAGACTTAGTAAGTTGTAAGTTTTTAATTATATTTCCACATAGTTTATGGTCATATTAGCATTTGAAAATTGGCTGACCAGGATATCTCACATTGAAACACTGAAACACACAATGTGATTATAAATACAACTGAAAGGAACTTTTCCTCTGACGACATTGTCAATAACTATTACTCCAGGAATTTGATTAAACAGAGGACAGTTCTATGAGTAAAGGTCATAGAGGTCACCTTCTCTGGCTCGCTGAAACAACAGTCTAGGGCTAGGCTAATAAAGCAACAGGACCACACTCTAACAATGTACCATAAAAACACAGTGGAACATCAGAGATGTTTATTAGCGCCACTCAGAAATGAGGACACAAAGGAGCTCAGAAAGGTGAGGAAGATATTTATTATCAATATTATTTATGAAACAAAGGCACATGCTAAGTGCTGGTAATTGGTGATCTGTCTGAATTTTTAAGAGACAGGGGAACAAAGTAGCATTAACACATTACCAGACATACAGACCTAAATACCAAGAGAGGTGTTTACTGCATATAATGTGTTTTTTCCTCTTTAGATAAATCAAACAGTCCAGAGTGAACATGATTTCCTTAGATAAATGTCCAAGACCCAATGATATTGTTTGAAATGTATACAAAAATTGTTGAAACTAGCAGGCAATTAATATGATGATCAAATTTCACTTTTATATCTTTGTGTGTAAACTCATAGTTAAAGCACTGAAAACAGTGTGTTTGTGTGCATATAATGAAAAATCAGTCACATCATGATTTTGGTGTTCCTCAAGGCCTGATTTTAGGTCCTTTCTTATTTAGTTATAATAATGTATGTAATATATGTGTGTACATATAATATACCAGAAATGTCCCATCCTGATATTTGTCAGGACTACGCTAGCAATGCCGTGCCATGACTTGCTGTGGTCAGTTTTATAGAGACTGTAATGTTTTAGTTTCCTGCAATGAGACTGCTAGTAGGCAGAAACACGAAACAAACAAATGCTTGCAGCTAATGTGTTAGCCAACAAATGCCAGCAAAACGCAACATTGCATTGTCACCACTTTGCAGATGATAGTCCGATATTTAGATCACTTTGTTTTTGATATTTTTTTCACTCATTTGCTGAGCTTCCCTGTGCCTATTTCACGTAAGACAGTCAGCATACAACCAGTTTATATAAGCTTATATGCCGGGAGAGGCTGCCATGGTTTTATATTGGGCCTTTTGTGAGTGGGATCGGAGTAGTTTACCATTTTACATTGCACAGTATCACTTGATTTGATGTTAATATCAAAAATATCGCTTAAAGCAGCTTTGAATGATCAGTGAGTGTCTGTCGGTATTATAAAACAAACATAAACTAAAACCAATGAATAATCTTAAAACATTTGATTTGACTTTGTTTTGTTTTTAGTGAGTGCAAAAAAAAACTTTGCATTCACTAGAACCTTTTCCTAAAATCTAGGAAACTGGCGAGATCAGACACTGTCAACATTATGAGTGTGTAGTAATTTCCTTACCCTGAATTTCTTGAAGTCACTTTTGATGTTTGCATAATGATAATTGGGATGTCGTGCTTCTTTCTGTCCCTCCTGATGATCACTGTTTGCCTTTTTGCACTGTTTCGAAATATATAATACTTTGCATTATGTGTTTATAGTAGAGATGTCTTGTGCTTTTTCATTGTAATGTGAGGGTACATACTGTCCTGCTTTAATGTGCTTGGTCCTTGTAATAATATTGCTTTATTTGACTACTTTTCTCTCTAAAGGTTTTATGCATTATCGTGCATTATGTTCTAAAAACATTCAGCTCCCCAGGAACGATGAATGAAATGAGACCTAATGGTTCACTAAGGCACATTTACATTTTATTTGTTGTTCCCTCTTTCGTAAATACACTTCAGATTTGAAGAGCTTACACTCATCTACAAATGAAAGTGAGAAACACATTATCACAAAATTACATCGTAATTTCCTGGTACAGAGAAGGTTTCACCATTGTCTCCTCGGCTGTCACGATCAAATGAATCATGTTGCGATTCACATATTTCTTACCAGATTTCGCCTCTTTCGTGGTTATTATGCTTATGAAGCTCTTTGTCCCTTGCAGGCTAGAAGAGAACTACGAGATAGCTGAAGGTGTGTGTATCCCCCGAAGTGCCCTCTACATGCATTACCTGGACTTCAGTGAAAAGCAGGACACGCAGCCTGTCAATGCGGCCAGCTTTGGAAAAGTAAGACTCAACCTACATGTAACAGGACTGTAAAAAATTCTGGTAACTCGGAATCCGCACATACATCCAGTATAACTCAAACTAATATTTAGTCCTCAGATAATATCAATGTTAATCTCTCCAAAAGATGTTTTGAAACATTTTGTAAACATCTGGAAAAGAAAGGTGACAAAAAGAGCTTTATTTCACAAAAAGAATATGGAGGTGATTTTTTTTTCAATTTTTTAGGGCCTTTAATTTGCATTTAAACATTTACTTTAAGTTCAGAATTATCAGAACAAAATGGCCACAACAATTTGGAAGTTGAAGAAGATGCAGGCGAAAAAAGGAAAGCAAACAAGATTCAGCAAGTTGTAGTTTGAATCAGAGCTCAAAACCACTGAACACATCACCTAGAGCCAAAGCAGATGTACTCGCCTCTGTTCCCACAACCCCAAGAAGTTCCACAGCCCTCCTGCTCCCAGCCATCCCTGTACCTTGGACCCTGGTCTCTGGCCCCAACCCCCAACCCGGTCCTCCCCCGCTCCTCCATAGCTCCTGTCGGAAGATATTGAAAAAGAGAAGGGGCCTGGATTAATGTGTAATTAAAGGAAATTTGGAAGGGTGAGATGTTGCGGAATGTTAGATCAGTGGCTGGAGCAGTGTGGGGTGTCCTTTAGGAAGGCTTCATTGATTCAGGACAAAAAAACGAGAGAGGGCCCGGACTGCCTCCCTGTCTGCTCATTTATCAAGCGGGGCCTGACAGAAACTTCACAGCTTGGCCTCTTTTTTCATCCCACACAATGGAGAGCTACACTGTTTGCTAAAGTTTCTGCACCAGGAGTTGAACCAAGGAGCCAATCTCTTGCACAAAAAGAGGGGAGAGGAGGAAGGAGGGAGTAGAAAAGACACAGAGAGAGGGAGAGAGGGAATGAGGGTGGGTGGGAGGCAGATTGTTAAGAGTCTGTTGATATAAGAAAAAAAAAGTAATATCCCTGGATGTCATAAATGGATGGCTCTCAAAAACCTTTTTATTCTTGCAGACCTCCCTGTGGCTAAAGCCATGAGAATTTGATATTATTCTCCTAACACACATTATTGAGCACATGCTGACAAAGTACTGAAGATGCAGAATTTTGTGTTCACTATTGTACAAAGTTTTATTCACAGTTGTGTCACAGTTTCCCCTGCCGAGGGAAAGTACACAAGTGAATCAGTTATCAGGATTTCCTTATCTTTTGTTCATACTTTATTGATGTTTTATTCCACACTTCTCACTTGATCACTCTTCTACTAAACAGATCATAAGGCAGCAGTTTCCAGCTCTAACTACCAGAAGACTGGGGACACGAGGCCAGTCTAAGTAAGCCACTGCACTGAAATATGTAACTGTCTAATTGTAAGGAAATGTGAACTTTCCTCCAGCTGATATCAGACATGTCACTAATTAAACTGGACTCAAGTTAAGATTTTTCTGACACATTTCTGTGGTCTTTTGTGCGGAGATACTAAAGGGAAAAATGCGCTCTGCACCTGTCCTCCCCTTCAGGTACCATTACTATGGCATCGCTGTGAAGGAGACCTCTCAGTATTATGACGTGATGTACTCCAAAAAAGGAGCGGCGTGGGTGAACGAGACGGGGAAGAAAGAGGTCACAAAGCAGACAGTGGCGTATTCACCGCGCTCCAAGCTGGGGACGCTCCTGCCAGAGTTTCCAAATGTCAAGGACCTAAATTTGCCCGCCAGCCTGCCAGAAGAGAGGGTAAACGGGAGTTTTAAAAGTCCATCCTTACAGCCTCCCCCTCCTCATCCCTCCCTGCCATCTCGCCATCTCTGCGCCCCCTCTGGCTCCTGGCTTTTATCTGCCCCGGGACCTTCACTGGGTTTGCGTTTAGAGAAGGACCTTGAGGATTTATACGCTGGCTCCTCACTAACTCTTAATCTTTTGGGGGAGATAATAAGATCCAGCCACAGACAAAGGACAGGCACTAGCTGTCCGGCGTTTAAAGAGGGGCCATGATTTTAAATGGTTTGTGTGTTGCCGAGCTCTAAAGCTTGTTTTATATTACTTTGCTCCTGCCCAGGCCCGTAACACGTATTTATCGGTTCACATGCTTTGTTTGAGATTTATTTTCTTGTTTTCGTACCACTGGTTTAGCTTCCCGAAAGAGACAAAGCTGTTACGTTAGTGATGTATATGGATTAATATTCTGCGCTCGCCAACAGGTGTCAACCTTCATCATGATGTACAGAACGCACTGTCAGAGGATACTCGACACGGTCATCCGAGCCAACTTTGATGAGGCAAGATTGATTCTGTGTTATACCATTTTTTGCATTGACATCTATTTTATCACGTAAAAGCCTAAATGGTTGTTTTTTTTCACCAAAATGTTGTGGGAACATGAGAACCATGAATAATGTTGAAAATCATGGTGTGTGTGTGTGTTTCATGCAGGTCCAAAGCTTCCTGCTGCACTTCTGGCAGGGCATGCCACCACACATGCTTCCTGTCCTCGGCTCCACCACGGTGGTGAACATAGTGGGTGTGTGTGATTCCATCCTCTACAAGGCCATCTCTGGGGTGCTGATGCCCACTGTCCTGCAAGCACTGCCTGATAGGTGAGTGTTATCTCTCTTCGTAGGGCTGAACATTGAACATTTTATTCTAATTATGAGTGTATGTGTTTTACAACTGTGACTGTGTGTAAATGAAACCTGCTGCTTATCGTAGTTAACATTTTGTGGAGCTGTGATCTAAGTATAGGGCTACTTGCTTTTCTTAGATTGGTACATTCATCAAAAATGGAGTTTAGAGGAAAATGTGAGACTACAAAATTAGTGTGGATATGTTAGAGGAAAATTTAAGTTATTTATTCTGTTTTTGTTTTCCCTTATCCACTCAGCTTGACTCAGGTTATCCGAAAATTTGCCAAACAGCTTGACGAGTGGCTGAAAGTAGCACTTCACGACCTTCCCGAAAATCTGAGGAATATCAAGTTTGAGTGTAAGTGCCTACGTGATAAAATCCACATTTCATCTTCAGATCATATGCGTTTTATTTTGACAATGACAACGTACAAAATAAAGCTCATATTCTGTCCTTGTTTTATTTGCAGTGTCCAGGAGATTCTCTCAGATTCTAAAGCGGCAAACATCATTAAACCATCTGTGTCAGGTGCTTATCATGCTGTGAATTCTTTTTTGTTTTTAATAAAATCTATATGAACAAAAAACATAGCAGATGACTGATATGGGTATTCGTGTAGGTAATATTGGTCCTGTTGATTTATCTGTCCCCAGGCATCACGGACGGTGATAAACAGTGCTGACATCACCTTCCAAATGCTGGAGGACTGGAGGAATGTGGACCTGAACAGCATCACCAAGCAGACACTTTACACCATGGAGGACTCACAAGAGGAGCACAGGCAGCTCATTATCCACTGTAAGCTCAAGCATTATGCACACAAGCTTTGCTTTTATTTGCGAGTCTTCACCGCAGCGCCCCAGACAGAAACATGCTTTACTTCCACACAAGCAGACTGCAGTCAGATAAGACACCGAGGAACAATCATTCCCACGACCAGGAAAGTCACAGCATTAATGATGGAGACCAAAAGGTTAAACAAGTTCACTCTCCTCTGGCACACCCCACAGAGCTTCTCCAATTCATCCCAGTGTCACTCCTCGGAGTTGGTCCTGACGGGATCAGAGGTCATAGATATGCAGAGGTTGCTGCATAAAGATGCCGTTTCCATTCACTCTAAATCTCTCTGTGGTTAATCATTAGTGTAGTGGAGTTTTAACAGTGGTGTAAAATGTTGAACAACCTGACCTTCTCCCCCTCCCCCCCCTCTTCCAGTGTACCAGGAGTTTGACCGTCTTTTGGAGGAGCAATCTCCAATTGAGGCCTACATCGAGTGGCTGGACACCATGGTGGACCGCTGTGTCGTCAAGGTGAGTAAAGCTGTTTATTTTTCTCCCTTATAAGGACAAAGAGCCGCTTTCTGCTCTGACTCAGCATGGTCATTCACACAACACATCCCATAGTTGCAGTATAGATGAAGTAAAGATTCTGTGTGAGATGCTCAGAATTACGCAGAATTCGAAACGCACCTGTGATGAAAAGCCACTAGTCCCTCTGTGTCTTTCTCATACGGGGACTTAGGCTGCACCCCTCTGAGTTAATGATGTCTTCAAGCTTCCCATTTGCGTCCATTATGTGCCAGATATGGGCTTGTAAAATTTGGTCGCCCTGGCAACGTCTTGGACTGCCCAGACAATAGTTCAATAGGAAGGCGTGTCCCCGGGGGCAAATTAAATAGTTGACTTGTTGACATGTTTTTCGTTCCTGAGGGTTAAGCCCCGATACAGACCTTAGGGGTTAATTCTACCCCAGCATCCCGACCCTTCCCCCTCTTTTCTCATGGAAATGTTCTCTCTAGGTGGCAGGGAAGAGGCCCGGGTGCTTGAAGAAGGTAGCCCAACAGTTCCTGCTGATGTGGTCGTGTTTTGGTACCAGAGTCATCCGGGATATGACCCTCCACAGTGCGCCCAGCTTTGGTGAGTCAGAGATGACACAAGTCCATCATGCAACCAGATACTGTATAGGAAATAAAGAGTTTTCTATGAATTGATTAAAAAAAATAACCAGAGTAAGAAGGAAAATGTATTCTCCTATTTTTCTGCGCATGACCATCTTTTGGAAATGACCAAGTCGCAAAAGTGAGAGCAAAGAAAATGGCTTCTCTTTCCTTTTTGCCCCGCCTGTGAATATCAAAGACACAGCTGGTTGCAGTGTTTTGATAAAGCAGGTTCCTAGTGCACAAACAGCAAATTAACAAAAGCCGCCCCTCCCCTGTCCCTGTGTGTTTGCCCGTCATTCCATTTTACGACCGGTCAGTATTACGCCCCTCTCTCTGAATAGCCACAGCCATGTTTATTATGGGCACGGCAGCCACAGTGATCAGCACAATGACACGATTGTGACACTCCCTTCATGCCACAGCCTCATCTTCCCTTGCGACCCAGGGGTCAGCTGACATATTTTTGGCACCGACTCGGAACTCGGAAACGACTGCACTTGCTTCTTTTTTTACCAACGGCGTCCCTGTCATTGTGGAGGATATGATGTCAGCACTTAAATGCCTTCATAGACAATTCACACGTTATGGTCATTTAGGTTTATGTTTTTTACCGAACACAGAACGGCCTTATAACCAAACTGTCATGATGTTCATAACTTCCATATATACTTCACTAATGCTCTTCATCCTGTTTATGTTTACAGGGTCTTTCCACCTGATCCATCTGATGTTTGATGATTATGTGCTTTACCTGCTGGAGTCCCTGCACTGCCAGGAGAGAGCCAACGACCTGATGAGCGCCATGAAGGGGGAGGGCAGCACAGGTGAGAACCCTACCTGTAGGTCTCTGCACTAATCCAGGCAAAGCCACTGCAAAAACGATTGTGTAGAGGTTCTCCACCTTGGACTTGGGGCCATGTGCAATATTTCAAAATCAATCCGTTATGACACATTCATTCAGATACATATGTGTACTGTATACGCATGTGTTATTGTGTGACATGCAATGGTGATGGTTTGCCCACTTTACTTCAGCAGAGAGAGAGGAGGAATTTCCGCTGACGGCAACCACACCCACCTCTCCGTCTCCAGGCTCCTACTCTCCCGCTCGCTCTGTCCACTCTGTCGGCGTCTCCTCGGCCAGTTCCCCCACAGCAGCGGTGTCCCCAGAGTACACCGGAGTCACAGCCACGACAGGTGAGCCGGGCAGCCCTGCCACACGTGGGTCGCTAAGCAAGGTTTCAGAGCCCATAGGTTTCTGTTGCCAATACATTTATCTCTGTGTCCGTATATGTGTCTGCCAGGCGCTGTTCAGTCATATACCTGGTCCCTTACATACACAGTGACAACAGCAGGAGGCTCCACTCCAGAGGCCGGGCAGCAGCTGTCCTGTATGCGGAACAGCGCTCCAGCGCCACCTCCATCCTCTGCTCACCGCTTGCCAGTGTACTCCCACAGAGAAGAGCACGGGTAAATATGGACATTTTCAAAACCAAATACACTTTCAGAACCTTCTGATTTTATAATTTGAGCTTCTCCGTTTGTTAAGCTGTACTGACCCTTGGTTGATCTATTTTAGGTATACTGGTAGCTACAACTACGGGAGCTACGCCAACCAGCATCCCCATTCCATCCAGAGCCAATATCCCAGTTTGGCCCATGAGCCAGCGATCCCTGCTCCCCTCCACTACTCTGCCTACCACCGCTCGTCTGCACAGGTCAGTCTCCATCATGTTTGGACTCGCTGTCCTCAGGCTTCAGACTTTATGACAGCCCGCAGTGTATGCTAATGAAAGTCAGTGGGACCTCAAACTTAAAAAAGCCTGATAACAAAAAATGGGTATTGCGGTAATAGCAGTGTGTGTTTTATAAGAAGCACTTTTAATAAATGCTGCTAATTTCTGCCTATTGAAGCAAGATTTAATAGCTGAAGAACCCCTGTGTTCATCCAGACAATAATCCGCACTGTTGTTTGTGTAGTTCAAAGTTTTACAAGTTTAAAATAGACGCTAGAGCATTCAGGCACCTGTCAAATGAAGACTTTCAGCTGTGCAATACTGGATATTCACTTTAAGAAGATGGTAAAATTATGATCAGTGCTTTCAAAATTATTTATAGCACATATTCCTTGACATGGACCATATTGGACCAGTGTGTACAGTGAAGCTCAGAGCAATGCAACCAAAGCGTCGGCTGAGACTGCTGCCGGTGTGACAGCAAGTATGGATGAGGCATGAATGCATGTTTGCTCGGTACTCGTGTGCACAGTATCTGAAACACCTCAGGCTCTTGTGCTACTGCTGCATTTTGGTTGAGCTGATAGAAAAGCATCAGGCAGGTCATTCCATGGTTATGTGTTAGTGATGCTGGAGCTCATTGACTGTAAGCTGTGTAGCGACTAGTATGAGTTTACCCATTTGATGGTAATTTCCTGTCAAGGGCCCTCCAGGCTCCGATGCTTTTATAGTGGGAGGGGATCAGCTGGGCTTCAGCGGTCTCAGTGTTCCTAAGTCCCTGAATCACCCTCTTCAGCGGAAGCGGACAGTTAAAGGTGGCTCGGCCCAGGCCAAGAGGGGCCCTGCTCTGTAACTCCTCTCAATAGTCTCTTCATCTGTTTGAGCCAGAAGCCACAGAATAGGGCAAGGGGGCGTTATTAAAATATTGTTATTCAATGGTCTCTTTTCTGTGTGTGAAGAAGCAGCTGAGCCTGTCTGTTCTGCTCTCTGACCTGCACTGACTGACTCTTTCCATGCCGTGATCCCCCATAATGGAATCAACTGTTGTGTGTTTATATTTAGTAAGAAAAGGGAAACGGTCTCACTTCCACTTTTTTTTTTTTTCCCAGTCCCGTCTGAGCTCAAATTGGGCACAATGCCTGCACTTTGTCTGCGTACGTCTTCACAAAAGGTTACGGATGAAGCTGAATCAAACAGAAAACTTGTTGAAAACCATCTGAGTGAAATATTTTGGTCAGCAGACAGATTTAGTCATTTAGACACCATTGGCAACAATAATAACACAGAAAAAAACACTTATCACTGTCCGTCTTTCAGAGGGTGACCAGCAACGGATCATTTTCTTAAACGCCTTCATATTCTATTTTGAACCCTGCAGAACTTTCTCTTGGGCTCAAATGTCCTTTAAACGGTCATTTCGCAATCCACACAGTTGCAAATCCACCATCATATGCATCAGAGATGATATTGATGATGACTTTATGATAAATATTGACTTATTGATGAATAACTTTGCCATTTTTGTCAGTCCTTCAGGAATGGAGCTCATATAACATCTCTCATCTCTTCCACAGTATCAGCTCAACGGCCAGATGTCTCGAATGGAACCTTGCTTGATGAGCAGCACTCCTCGGTTGCACCCCACTGCAGTCGCCCCCCGTTGGCCAGATGTTTCACCGGCTAACAGCTGTTACACCAGCCCACCTATGCATTCATCCCGCTATGCTTCCTCTGGGGACATGTACTCCCCACTGGGCCCGCGTAGGAACTCAGAGTACGAACACTCGCAGCATTTTCCGGGTTTTGCCTACATCAACGGAGAGGCCACCACAGGCTGGGCCAAATAGACTCAAGATATCAGAGCAGCTCCTTTGGATGACCGTGTACAAGCCCAGAGCCTGCTAGAGCGGTGGATGGATGGAACACTTCCATCAACAAAAAAAGAGGAGCAGAGAGTGGAGAGAACCACTGCAAGGTAATAGGAATCATGGTATGGACGTACTGACAATTTTAAGTGACTTGTTACATCAATCATTCTAATGACTGTGATGTAATTTATATGGAGATTTAATGACATTTCTTCAACAAATGGTGTTTTCATTCACTGTTGGAAGGAAAATTATTATTCAAATCATATAGATCGTCAAAACTTGCAGCAAAATCATTGGAAGAGTGCAATGCTGCTGCCAAGCTGTGCCTTTGTTTTAAGGAATGTACACTTCAGCCAGTGTTTCCCCGTCAGTCTGACCCTCAGTCAGCACGGGAAAACCTCCACCCGATCTGTGTGCTGCGGTACTGACATCGGTACAATCCCTCAGTGACCCATCTGTAATCGGGTAACACTGTGTACTGTACTGTGGCGCTGCAGGATGCGGTGCACTGTGCTGCCTTAATGTCCTCCCCTCACACCTGATACACACATTGGCACAACGCCAAAACGTACAGCATCATAGGGGACACACACTTATCAAAGACCTACATCTTCATATTGGATAGGTTTTTTTTAAAAATGATTGAATGCTGTGACTCTTGACAATTGTGCGAGTGTATTCCGTCTCAAGCTTTCTTGCTGTTTTTGTGTGACAATATATATATATAGTATGTATTTTCTGTAACTTTGTAACATGGTGTATCCCTTATTTTCTGTTGCAGTTGGTATTTTGTTCTGTTTTGTATGGTTAGTACAGGACGCATTAACCTAGGGTTGTGTGTTTGTTAATGCACTCAAAGCTACTGAGGACCTATTACCCTATGGGTATTTATAAAAAGGGAAAATATCAAAGTGTACAGTAACATACAGTACATGAAGTCTAGTCACTTTTCTGTAAATAAAAGCACTGGAAAACATCTGTGGTGGCTGTTAAACTATCACAGTATAAACTGATATGTATGTGGGAGAAATGTTGCCACATAAATAATTTCACAATCAAAAGCAGTGAGTAATGTTTGTCATGTTTTCTGTCTTAATGTCCGAATATCCACAGTCATGGAAATGTGTAACTGCAGGAAATATTCTTCAGAAATATATTAACATTATGTTCATTTGATACATTATGAGCAGATTCAGGTGCAAAACATTTTAATTTCTGAGCCCAGTATGGAAAGATAGGTTTTAATTTTTGATCCGCCTTCCAATTTGATACACTTGTGCCCTTAATCCTTTATGTTACTGGGATGTAATCTGATATTAAACAAAAGCACCTAAGAACTTCTTCCTAAAAAACATTATCATTGCTCACCTTTTTATTTGTCAGGCTCAGAATTTATTGGCCAACTTTTTGTGTTAATTGCATATTTACACAAAGCAGAAGATGCCTTTTAAATCACGTTTAGATGTTGGGAAAGGAACAAATCGTCTCCACTAAATGTTGCGTCTCCCTCCAAACACCAGGACCAGGACGGGTGGGTGACACAGTGGGGGTTGGGTGAGTGGCACAAGGGCCACACTGCAGAAAGAATTACATTTCTATAGAAAGAACGTCCTGCTGGGCTTGGGTCATTGCACCTCAGCACCATAACCTTTGACCTCTGACCCCTGCTGAGGTTTTTATATATCCGAACATAGATCCCTTCTGTTATGGGCACCCATCGCTTGGAAAATCCTGCAGGGTTCACAACCGGGCCGCTCAAGTCAGTTGGAAAAATATTTGATTTCATCTCACGACTTGTAGTAGAGCGTGTCCACGGCAACATACACTGGAAAAGAAGATCAGTGATCCCAACAATGTCAGGTTACAAAGTTGAACTG
Source organism: Genypterus blacodes (assembly GCF_046128005.1). Classification (NCBI taxonomy): domain Eukaryota; kingdom Metazoa; phylum Chordata; class Actinopteri; order Ophidiiformes; family Ophidiidae; genus Genypterus; species Genypterus blacodes. The sequence goes on from NW_027466834.1 coordinate 4,040,491, forward strand.
AAGTCATAAAAATGCTTCTGATAGGAAGACTTTATAAGAGGCATTCCCTTTATAATGCTGAAAAATTATGGCAATATGTGAATGATAATTAAGAGAAGGTCAGAAAACACACAAGGACTTAATAAACATAAACCCCCTCAATGTTTAAATTGTACTTCTGTGTCATTTGTGACATTTTCACATGGATTACAGACGGGATGCTCAAAAAAATGTTCAAACATACGGATTTATTTATTTCTGTTGTGTTATTTTAATTTCAGTTTATTGTGAATTTTGTATTTATAATTATGAACGGAAGTAAAAGAAGCAAACTCATATGCCCCAAACATTCCACAATAAATGAATAAATAAAATCCCGCTGTAGCACGATGGAGGATCAGGCTATATATTAAATATGACTGAAACGGGATTAATATTAATAAAACAATATTACAATAGGGTGAGTGCTGCACCTGGGAACCAAAGCCAGTTTGGCTACAAACAACCAACAACCAACAACTAACAACCGACCGCTCTCGCAGAACAATCAATGGTCTTGTTGTCTCTTCCTGCACGTAATTTTCAGTTTGTAATAAATCAAATCAAGTAAACTAATTGTCTTTATTTTGGTAGATTCATGTGTATTATACGTGTTATTACTGCTTTAACAGTTTGTATTTGTTCTCAGGAAATACAGACTTTAATTAAATCACTTTAATCAATATACTCGTTATAGTGATTATTACTACAATTTATAACAATAATCTCATTAAATAAACAAATGTAATATCAAGTGTAATATTTTTGCTGTAGATGGAGCCTGTATGATAATGAACACACACACAGAGGGAGTTTCCTTCACTCTCAGCAGCCCCCCCCCCCCCCCCCCCCGCGCCCACACACACACACACACACACACACACACACACACACACGGAGAGAGAGCTAGCCTGCCTGCCAGCTAGCTCCACCACACATCCACACTCACTGCTCCTTCACCCAACTAACCCACTAACCATCGCTTCTCTTCTCATCTCAAACATGGATCTTAAAGACATCTTGTCGCAGCTTGAAAATGACAGCGGGGAGGAGATCGAGAAGCTTCTCCTGCAGTATAACCGAGAGGTGAGTCGGCGCTCTGCTAGTGGAGACGTTAACCAAAACAAACCGCTGTGCTAACCGACAGCTAGCTGCTGTGGCTAAACTGGCTAGCTACTGTTTAACTAGCCAGCAGGTTATCAGTGTCACCGAGGGACTCAAACGCCCCATCGCTAATTGTATCAGACTGACAAACTTAACCTCAACGTGATGCGTTTACGACATTTCAATACGGTAGAAATGCCGGTGAACAGGCTAATGCTACCTGCTAACAGAGGCTCAGCAATACACAAGCTGTCTCGCTGTTGCTACTTTATTAGCTGTTTCTTCCATGTCTATTTCCAAGGCTCCTGTATTTAACTTTAAACTGATACCCATCTAGGTTTGTGTATTTAATAAACATGTACTTAAGCATGATGTCATATTTGTTAGTGAATGTATGTTGTGTTGTTTGGTGTCACTGAGTGTCTCATCTGTTTCAGAACAGTCACACCTTCAGCTTTGACCAAAAGGAGGAGAAGCTGCGCAGTGTGAGTATGAAATGATGTGTTTGTCACGTCGGCCCTGTTATTAGGTAATGACAGCCGTGTCGTTTCAGAGGCTGTGTCAGAGCCTGCTGACTGTCCTGGGGAGGCAGGTGGCGCCCAGCTGCCAGAGGACATGTCTGGAGACGCTCCGCATCCTCTCTAGAGACAAGAGGGTCCTGGCACCCGTGGCCACCAGAGAGGGCATGCTGACCCTGGGCGGGATGGCTGCGCTGCGTGGCGCAGAAGATGGAGGCGACGACCAGGAAAAACCTGAGGACGTCCTGACGGAGGAGGAGGAGAGGGTGGTGGTGGAGGCTTTGAAGTGCCTGTGTAACGTGGTGTACAACAGTCCCGCTGCTCAGCAGGTCAGTGTGGAGGTGCAGCTGGTTCACGGCCTGTGCACCAGCTTACAGGCCGCCCGCACCTGGCACCACGAGGTGGGCCTGTTCACCCTGCGTCTGCTCTTCCTGCTGTCGGCCCTGCGACCTGATGTGAGGGGGGGCTTGAAGAGAGAGTGGAATGCAGTGAGACTACTGACAGAGGTGCTGGAACACACCCTGGACGTGCGCTGGGTGGGCGAATATGAAGCGGCCCCCCCTGACCCACAGGCCCTGCCTATACCTGCGCAGGACAACGAGCGAGCCATGGAAGCACTGAAAGCCTTGTTCAACCTCACACTGTCTGCTGGGGGTGAGGTGAGTGTTTACTGCACACATTACATGCTATTTAATGTATACAATAAGAACAACATAAACACTTCCTACCCCAGGCTAATAAGAGTTGAATGGACCCTATGTTAGTTAGTGTTAGTATTATAAACTAGTTGTTACTCTATAAACAAACATGTTTGAACACTTATCAGTACAATTCAACATTTATCACCTGCTTGACCTTACCAAAGCCCTCTAGCAGCGACTTTGTCCTCTGTGTTCAGCCCGTGTGTGTGTGTGTGTGTCACCCAAAGATAGAAAATGCAAACATAAACATTACTGCAAATCTAAACCCTACAGTTTTTGGGTTTTGTATATTTCTCTAAACATCCAGTTCATCCAATCTTACTCATTCTTTTACCATCACACATTATAAACCTATTCCTGGCGTGATTGAGAGACAGCATCCTTTATGCTCTTTACATTTCTTACTCTTTCTACCGATTGTGACTGCTCCTGTCAAGATAAGGTTCAATTGTGTGTTTCACATTCGTACTTAACCACTTCTTTTCCTCCGCACGACCAAATGTGACTTTGCTTTGTGTCTATGTGGCTTGATTTGTCAGGAGGGAGACCACCAGTTCCGCCTCATCTCTGCCATTCTGCGTCATCTCCTGATGCTAAAGACAGAGACAGAGGACAAAACGGAGGAAGCTCACAGGTTTGACGTTCTGTTATTGTCCCTTCATATAGTAGATGTTCCCGGGTTTCATTTACTTGGCAGTGAAAGAACACACCACAAGCACAAAAGCATTCAACCCTGCCACACACCTGTATGCTGTAGCTTTCCTCACCTCTGTATTTAGGCAATATTACACTGTGGGGATTCATTTGCGTAGAAGCACACACAGGCAAGATGCAGCTGCCGTTGAGCAAACCAACTTGAAGAGAATCATCAGCAGTTATGTGCATATAAGAACATAATTAGAAATGTACTGATAATAATTACATAGGTACTGTACTTTAAACAATGTTTCCTGATGTGTTTTCGTGGGAGGGGCCTCCTTTTATGGTAATTAAATGGAAGAATGCCAAGAATCTGTGGCCTTAAAGACTGAAAATGAAATTGTGTCAAGTAAAGGTGACTGATGTTGTAATTATCTGAGTATGGGACAGAAATGGAAACGATCTGGAGATTAAAAAGGAGAAACACTGAACTTCATTTGAAATTCATCTCAAGATCCAGAAGTTTCTTAAGAGGCCAATATTGTCAGGTTGATTTATGGGGAAAACTGTCAAATTCATCTGGAACAAAAGAACCCCAACATTTTTGGAGTATTAACCTACATGTCACACTTTGCTTTATTTGTCAATTCACTCTATTGTCAAGTATCTCACATTTGATTTACTTCTCTAAAATGTTCTCTCTCTCTCTCTCTCTCTCGCTCTTGTTGTTCAGCCACGCCATTAACCTGCTCAATAACCTGCCTGTGTCCTGCCTGGACGTGTTAATCGAGGTGCCTGTCCAGGGAGGACAAGAACAATACGGCGGCAAGAACATGGACGCGGTGCAGGGCCTGCTGGACTTCATGGAGAAAAGGATCGACAAGGTGAAACACACACCGATGTCTTATGATTTTACGCGGCCCTCGATACATCATGACGTCATTCTGCAGCGTTGCGGTTGAACGTGTAGGACGTCTTAACGACATACAGTTCAGTTTGACACTTCCACTTCATCAGTGCATAAATTACACATGATTGAAAAGAGTAAACAAACATAAGACTTTGTTGACCTGCGAAATGGAGATAATTGAAGAAATAGTCCAGATTTACTGTTTTGTTTACAAGCACTTGTCTGTTTTGTACAGCTTTCGTTCTACTTTGCCCGCCGTCGTTCACATTTACGTCACAGATTACAAAAGAAAGGAAAGGAAATCTGAGCTCTGCCGGGAAGATAAACTGTACATGTTTGGATGGTGTGTGTTGTTGACTGGCTCATCTGTCTGTCTCTCTCTCTCTCTCTCTTTCTCTCTCTGAGCAGGGCTCCAACTACAAGGAGGGCCTGACGCCGGTCCTAAGCCTTTTGACGGAAGGATCCAGACACCACAGGGAGATTCGCAGATACATCAAAGCTCAGGTACGGAAAAACGAGTGTCTGTATCGTACCTGCTGCCGTGATAAGAGTGTTCGCTGTCTCTGTGTTTGTTTATAATTCTATCTCTCTGAGCACGTGGCATTGAGTGACTCCTTTATTCCTGAATCATCATCATCCACTGTGCTCAGATATCACCCTGACCTTTGATCTTTGAGTACAATCACAGTCAGTAGCTCTGAGTTCGAGGTTAGATCCACTAATCTGATGTGTGTGAAACCTCTGCCCCCTCAGGTCCTTCCCCCTCTGACAGATGTGAAGATCAGGCCAGAGGTGGGCACCGCCGTCAGAAACAAGCTGGTCCGTCTCATGACCCACGTGGACATGGGCGTCAAACAGACGGCCGCCGAGTTCCTCTTCGTCCTGTGCAAGGAGAGCGGTGAGAAAGGGCAGAAATGGAAGAAATGGGGCGCAGCAGATGGAAGAAATAGATTTAGGAAGGAACATGAATGATGATTGTGATGAAAACATACTGAGAGGAGTGATTACAGTGAACTACAGGCGTCCATGTATGAGCCTGCACACATTAACACAGCACCGTGTGTCTCTGCTGTCATCTTGTAGTGGACAACCTGTTGAAGTATACAGGGTACGGAAACGCAGCGGGACTCCTGGTGGCCCGAGGACTCCTAGCAGGAGGGAGGGGAGAGACGCAGTACTCTGAAGATGAAGAAGACTCAGACACAGAGGAATACAAATCTGCCAAACCCTTGTGAGTGGACCGTATGATGTGACGGTGTGTCTCATGCATGCATACACACACACACACACCGAGTGAGACAGACTTAAGCTGTGAAGCAGTTTTCAAGCTGTACATTGATCGCTCTCACTTTTGTCCCAGCATCAATCCCATCACAGGCCATGTGGAGGAGCCCATGCCGAACCCCATCGAGGAGATGACCGAGGAGCAGAAGGAGTACGAAGCCCAGAAGCTCGTCAGCATGTTTGACAAGTTGTCAAGGTGAATACAGCAGAACAGATAACAACCCGGCAAAGCCTCAACTAGGATGATTAACCTTTGTTTTGCACTAATAACTGCTTCTTCTCCCTCGTTCTCATTATTCATATTTGTTATTGTCCTCGTGCTTTGAGCCCAACTGTGTTAGTGTTGACCTTTCCCTGAGAGCACGGAGGCTAACGGGAGGAAAACATGGCGTCTGTACAAAGGTAGCGGTGAGCTCGCTCCCTGCCAACCGATTCATCAAAGAAAGAATCTCCCGCCGTTAGCCTCCGCTTCAATTAGGCCCCAGACTTCCAGCACGCCTGTAGCATTCAGCCGCGGTAAAAGGAAGCTGCCGGCACGCCGCTGCAGCATCATTACAAGTACTCCTTTAATTATCACCTAATTGGCACACAGGGTTGGCTTTGCCGCGTCCTGGCCCTTCTTTATGTGCCGCATTCAGGTTTTTAATAACACACGTGTCCTGACTTTTATTCTTCTCCCTTTCTGAGAAGCCAAACATTGCCCAGACGGGGTGTGGACACAGAGAGAGACACAACTAGACAAAGCATATTTGGGGGGCTGAACGTTGGGAGAGGATGCGAAACACGGGCGAACACCCGCGCAGACAGAAGAAAGCTGACCTCGTCATTGTTGGACGGCAAAGCCGGGGGGGAGGGGGGGGGCCTCAGCCGTAATGAGGCACGTGTGTGTGTCTGTGCGTCCGCAAGAGGACAAGATTCCTTTTTTTCCGAGCTGGATCCTCTTTCTTCTCGTCCTCCTCCTCCACATTGACGAGAGGTGCGAGCAGCAGGATGAGCTGCCTCTGTCCACAGCTCTAAGGAGATCGCTCAGAACCCTGCAAGAATGCGCTTCCCTCGCCACCTAACTTCTTCTCCAATTAGCACATATTGTGGACACACACACACACACACACACACACACACACACACACACGGCCATCACCACATCATCGTCCCTGTTAATGTTAAGGAGGAGAGGGTGGACTTAACCGCTAATTGGGAGAGAGAATGTCACTTGTGAAAGGCAGCATTGGGTGGATGCTACATGTGTTTTTGTTTGATTTGTTGTCAGTGGACCAGTTATCACCCACTTCTCCTTACTCCTCATTGTCCCCCGCTGTCTTTGATGAGGGACACCAGGCTGCGGATTGGCGGCCGGTGAAGTGCAGCAGGAGTCACAACTAAAGAGACGCTTATGTCTTCTCAGCTTTCATCTGCTCAAAACTTCGGTTATACTGTGATTAAGATAATGAATCGCTAGTAAACACATTAATGGGATTGAAATCGGCACAATTATATAACCTGTGATATGATTGTAGGACTACGATTACGCAACATGCCACGGATACTGAGCGTGGAGTCCATGTTGACATACCGGCTGAGAAGATACCAAAAGATTTAAATATCCTTTCAATTCTATCAGGCTAGTTAATATTTCCCACAGGTTATGTCTTAAATTGATTTAAGGCATAAGTACAGATTGTATGACCATTAATGTTTAAAACGTATAAATGGCTTTTGATTAGATAATTCCCTGATAAATCATCTCAGAGGGACTGGTGACACACGGTGCAGATATAATTGGATTGGGATGAAGGGGGCAGCCGTGGCTTTGAGGAGATTAGTCTGAGCACTGATCCTGTAATTAAAGTGCCATAGGAGGCGAAAGGAGGAGGGCCGAGACAGAGAGAGAGAGAGAGAGAGGGAGGATGGCCAGGAGCGGTCGGTGTCCATGGAGGGGGGGAAGGGAGGGGTCCAGGCTCGCTGTATGCAAAGTGTAAAGATGTACAATGGCACCTGCCGCTCCTGAAGAGCCTCTGTGGACACAAAGCTGAGCAGGGTGAGATGTTTGCCTTTGCCTCTTCAGGAGCTCTGACGTTCTCTCCAACTCTCGTGTCCACAGGCAGAACGTGATCCGGCCCATGGGGGTCAGGCCAGACGGGACGCTAGCGCCCCTGGAAGAAACTCTGTGCGAGCCGCTGGAGGACAGTTCAGGATCAGACTCTGACTAGTGCACTGAGCCTCACACGTTCCAGGCTAAGGCCAGTGGCCCACAGAGGTATGTATGTTAGAGGCCCTCACACAGACGCCAGCCACATAAAGGAAAGAGGAGCTGGACTGGATACATGTGGCGGGAAGACTTTCCAGTGGCGCCATTATGCATAGGAGGCTACATTGATTACTGTTTCGTGACGTTTTTGTTTTTGTCATGCATCCTTTTTTTCTTTTTTTTTTAATTTTGATTCCTACACATGTGAGGAACTTTAGAGGCAGGAAATCAGATTAGTATCACTGAAAGCACTGCTGTCTGTTTGATAAGAGCGGAACCGAGTCTGAATACAAAATCATTCCTTGACGTGTTCCTTTGTTTATGACACGTATGTTTCCCTTTCTGCTAAATTATAAAGTTGTCCATTAAATACTAGTAAGCACATACCAGTTAGCTATTTTCATTCGGGGGCGCGTCGGCAGCCGTTTTCTCACTGAACGGCGTTGTTGACACCGTAACGACTCGACTTTAAATCTCTCATTGGCCAAGTTAAGGATTTCTGACGGTTTTCTGCGGTGGATGAAGAGTAGCCACATAGTTTCTGCCTTACTTGTGAATTCTTGATAAAAGAAACTTGTGAATTGAAATTGTTTTCTATCGTCCTCTGGCAACTCTGCATGATGTTCAAACGATTCTCAGATGTGTTTTTTTTATATATATATATTGAAAAATGTTGATTTTATATAAATCTATCTAGTGTATGAATAAATTAAATAATGAGAAAATAGAGAGTGTGTAGGTCACTAGGCCTGAGCTTAACCTTTTCCTGGATTTTACTCTTAACCAGACAAATCTAATTTATAGGAGGCAACAGCTCACTTGTTGTTGATGTAGCTGGATGATGTCACACCTTCACCTTTATCACACGGGCACAATTCAGATAAGAAGTACAAAGATTTCATCATTTTGGGGCTCTTACCTGAGGATTTCCTCCTGTGAGCTCTTAGTGTGTGAATGCAACTCCTCATTTCTTCCACTCCATAACAACACGTTCCAGTGGAACAATGGGACACACTCGCATGTTGTTCTTGTTGTCCTTCTCTCTGTTATTGGAATAGCTTTGTATTTCTTGCACATTTTTATTTAGTGAGGCTTCCACTGAAAAGTCATTAAACTGGAGAAAATAAATAAAAAATGTGTCTTTTTTGGACTGTTTAGGACAAACTATGGCAGACGCAATATGCATATTACACAATACTTTATTAAATACTGTTATAAACCATATAAAATACTGTGCTGTAGGGATATAAAAACAGTAACTGGATTTTAATTTGATACGTGGCTCAGACATTTACTAGTGTTCTGTATAGAGTCCCAAAATAAGTGCTTAAGTATTACACACTGACATAAGATATACATCAAATATACACTCTGATACTTCCAGACTACTCACTCAAAGATTCCCTCTGTGAAATTACCACTAGGCCAAACTAACAGTTCTGCATCTATGGTGTCGGGAGCCGTATGTACAAAAGGAGAGAGGAAACCCGTCTCCCATCTTCGTTATGAAACCGTCCTTGCTCAGTTGCTGTGGCCGGACGATGCCGAGCTCTTGCTGTCCGTCTCAGAGTCGCTGTCCTCGCTGTTGTCGGTGGATCTTTGAGCTCCCGGTCTGGACTTCAGCCTGCTGTGAGGCTCTGATGCTCCTCTCCCCCCCGGGCCGCTGGATTCGCTCTGGCAAAGCTTCTGCCCGCTCACCGCCGGACCGCTGCTTACAAGTGCGGGGATGCTCTGCTGAGAGAAATATTACAGCCGCATCTGACAAGTGCTCTTTGTAACATGGCCCGGAGAGTTCCCACAAGATTCCCCACCGTCTGAGGGATTTAGCCTCAGCAGAGCTTTGTGATATGGGAATATAAGCGGGCCTGATAAAACATTTCAAATGCTGTCTTAGATTAAGTTTAGTCAATAACAAACTCGGACTGCGCTGTGACGGAACCGACCTCTTCTCTCCGACTCATCATCAGCTGCTCGATCTCACTGTTCCAGCCCAGCATGTCGGCAAACCTCCTCACTGTATCCTCCAGATCTCCCAGCTCCACGTGGTCGCACCTCCGCAGTGGCACCTTCTCAAAGGGGCCCACAGCGTGCCGGTTCAGGAGGAGACGAGGCACAGTCGAGCGCACCGTATTCACCAGGCTGGCAAACGGTTCAATCTGGAATGTAGGATGATAGTACAGATAAAAGGATTCTCTTTCTGTAATACCAAAACTTGCTACAATGTCAAGTGTTTACCTGTAAAGATGTGCCCATAATAATGAGCAGGTCGGCTTTGGGGAAGTCTTTCGTATGGAGGGAGTATTTCTCAGGAAGGTCCTCGCCGAAAAACACGACGTCAGGCTTGACTGTCGCGGCACAGAACGTACATACAGGGACGTTATCGTTCATTATGGCGTGCTGTGAAACGAACGGGTGAAGGATTACTCAAAAGAATCCCTGTAAAGAATTTGATTGGTCTGCAAGCTCTGAGGTTCTGGTGTGCGGCGCCGTACCTTGGCCTCCTCCGCAGGGTACGGAGTGTAACACAGGTGACAGGACGCTGTGGCGAAACTACCGTGAGCCTCCACAAGCTTATCATCCGGGATGCCGCACACTGTGAAGGCGGTTAAGTAGAACCATCAGATAACAATCCAACATCCGACGCCAAGAAGTGCAAAAGACTCTCCAAAAATCCAGAATCCACCTGTAGGAGCAGCTACAGAGACGTACAGAACTTTTTCTTTTACAGTTACATACTGCAGCTTGAAGGTCTCACTCACGTTTCTCCAGTCCGTCGATGTTCTGCGTGTACATCCGGAGCAGCAGGCCTTTGTGGTAAAGCATGCGGATGAAGTAGTGGATGTAGTTGGGCCGGTGGCTGCCGGGGTACAGCTCTTTGGCCAACGAGAAGAAAGGTTGTGGGTCGTTGGAGAAGTAGTCGATGTTGAAAATGGCCTCTGGGAACGGGATGCTGTACCTCTCCAGGTTGGCGTAGAGGCCTGTTCCTGGCGTTCTGATGACAGAGCAGCACAGACGTGTTTACATGTACATTTTGGGGCGTGTTAAGAGAGATGATGGTGGGGTTGGAGACGTTCCAAACCTGAAGTCAGGGATGCCGCTGGCTGTGCTGATTCCGGCTCCGGCCACCACCACCACGTTCTTACAGCGGCCCAGCTTCACCAGCCGAGCCACAGACGCCAGCCCGCGGGACGCCGCCCTGGACGCAGATGCAGGCTGGGTGATCAGAGCGGTTCTGGACCCCGAGGGCTGACCTGCCTCCCCGGGGTCACTGCTAATTTTGGACATCTTCCCGTTACTAAGACAGAGAGAGAAAGAAAGCAAGCATGGCTGACTCCTGGAATATTTCTGTATCGTCTCGCTGCCCTCGGAAAACCCTGTCAGAGTTAGCGGCATGACTTCCTGTTTAAGTAATGTAGCCTCACCCTGTGTGTAAGAGGTCCAGGCCACTCACGCTCATTTGGCTGAGGTCCTGGGCCAGAGCGGCGTCAGTCTGCTTCTTACGCTGTTTTCCGTACGGGCCGATCTCGGCGTCCCGGGGTCCGGTGGGATGGGAGTTCCTGGCCTGGGAGCTGCGGGTGATTCTGCTAACGGCTGCCTGGGAGGCTTTCCTTTCCCCGCAGGCCCTCAACCTGCTCATCCCAACACCTGTGGACCACAAGGAAACAGATCACATCATCCAGCCTCAATGAAACTTTCAAAATTTCACTTTGACACAGAAACCATTTGAATTTTTCCACCAGAAACTTGCTTGAACTTTTCCTTGTCTCACTTTTCTCACCCGGCTTTTCTCAATCCATCAAAATTGCAAACATCACTTTGCTCCTGTCCCTTCCTCTTCTATTCAAAAAGCTGTTACACTGGAATCATCGTGGCATCCTTTTGTGTTCAGATCTTTAGCCCAAATGTTTTAAAACTGTCAACTCTTGAACAAAAGCTAATGGCTGTAATATACGTATTTAGCACACACACCCCTCCTCCTCCTCCTCCTCCTCCGCAGCTATGCTAATACAGTTCACAGCTGTGGCAGCTTTACTGTTCAGGGAAACAGGAGAAGAGAGAGCTGGGGAAGGAGGGGGTGTGTGTGTGTGTGTGGGGGGGGAGACTTAAAAAGAGGGGTGGCGGAGGTGAAAGAGAAGCGTAGATTGACTGTGTGTCAACAAACCCAGCTGGAAGAGAAAAGAGGATGCCCCCTAACGGCCCCCTCAAACCCAGGGAAAGGAGGGGGGGGGGGGCAGAGATAAATGATACGGAGGCAGGATTCAATAAAGAGGGAACAGAGGAGTGGAAGAAGAAGAAGAAGAGAGGAGGGGGGAGGGGCCTTCTTTTGGAAAGCCATTCTATGCCTTCAAACAACTTCCATGAGGAATGAGCGTGAGTGGTCAGGCAGAGGCAGCGGACGGAAGGACAAAAGAGCTGCAACCCATAAAACAGGCCGGCTTCAGAGGCCTGCAGAGAGATAAGCAGCACCTTATCAGCCTCCAGACGAGAGCAGGGGGGCGTGAGGAGAGGGGTCCCTGAAGGAGGCCCAGACCCCACCCCCCCCGGATCCACATTACAACAATATTATGTTGCCAATTGGATATGTTGGATGTTGTGATTCCATATTGTGATTTGTTTTGCTGAATTTGCTACAATCTTTCTTAAGATTTTTCCATCAGTGTGACGATTCCAGATCTGCTCATCTCGGGAATTTTTTTTCCCCCCTCCCATCTCTGCACTGTACGGTTGAGGACATGGGACAGTGAGGGACAGAGAGGTTTCTGTCTGCTCAGTGGAACACGGCGTAGCTTATAGCAAGTGGAGCTGCAGAGACAATCGGAAAAAAACCTTCTGATAAACTTTCATTTTCAGTCTCAATCTTCTCTCCCTCTGCCTCCCTGGAGATGAAGAGCCTCGGTGTTACGCACATCCTACACAACTATTAAGAACAGTGGGAGGGTGAAGGTCTCTGCTTTTGTCTGGGCTTCTCAGAAACACACTGCTGGGTCCAGGCAATAAATCAGCAGCCCAGTTATTAAGCCCCCCCCCCCCACCCCCACACACACACACCCCCACACACACACACACCCCACACACACACACACACACACACACACACACACACACACACACACACACACACACACACACACACACACACACACACACACACACACACACACACACACACACACACACACACACACACACACACACACACACAACAAAGCGTGGACATGATCGCATCTCTGAAACACACCAATCACCACCACTAAAGTTACACAAGGCCGCAACTAATCATCCTCCTCCAATCTTATCGATTCATCTGACGATTATTGTTTTCACTTCATCCTGTTGGCTCTATGGTAGCAGCAGTGGACGGTGCACTGCAGCTAGTGCCTTGGCCAAGGGCACAAGGCACAAGGCAAAGACATTCATACGGCTGCAAAATGTAAGGAATATGAACGTGTTCCATTCAACGTCACACAACTAATCTTGAAAATACAGTGACAATAAACTGATTATTAGTTTTGCCACTGATTAACCGACTGATTGATTCGGCCCTAATACACACATTTGCGTTTTCAGGAGAAATTAGTGACGGCCCGTTAAGGGTCATGAAGTAACAATGTAGAACTGCAGATAGAACACACACACACACACACACACACACACAGCGGGGGACACGCACATAAATGAGGAGGGCTATGATTTAGCAAGTTACACATGGATCATAAACATTCAGCTGTGGGGAGAGAAGAGGAGGGAGGAGGAAGAGGAGGTGAAGGCTTTTTCAGGCTCTGACCGGGCCATCAAAAGCGTCCCATGCAGGGCGTCAAGATTAATCGATTATAATCAACTACTTGATTAGAATTATGTTGATGACGACATCATCGATTATTCTGCACTGTGACCCCACAGCTTGGTTTATATTTTCTGCTCTATACTAACAATTGAAATAAAAACAATGTAAAATCTAAATCCTGCAATATAAAATACTATCATGCTCACCACACCATAATCTAATATATGTATCCTAATAGAATACATTATTAAATCCAAAAAGGTTCTTCTTCTCATTAAGAAACAGACTCTTCCAACTATCAATGACTATTAATAATCAGTGGATTGATCAGATATGAAATCAATGGAGTAACAGCGTCAGTCCCATGCACAGATGCACAAACAGCTTTGAGGTAAAAGCTCAAGTGAAGTTTTTTGGGTGTGTGACGTTTCAGCTGATAAGAGCCTAATTGAGCCACAAATGTTGTAACTATTCTTAAATGACAAATAAACCCCTGTATAAATGACAAAAGGCTTTAAGGGGATTTGAGAGCCCACCCCACGTTCCGGCCTTTCACACGGCTCGCCCTCCCTGCCGGAAAAAAAAGAAGAAGCTGAGCCTGGTGTGTGTGTCACAGTACCGGACCACCAGGGGTGAAGCTGCTGCTCACATGAGGTTCCAGTTGTCTTAGTGGGACCTGACCCAAACACTCAGGGCTCACCCTCACAAACACACCCATCCACCGTAAATCCCTTTAAAACTTTACAGACTGGAACAAAGATGCTACCAAACCTTCTCCTATGTGGGAAAGGGGATGACTGAAATTATATAGGATAGAGGAAGACGAGGATGAATTAATACCGTGTTAAATATCACATTCTCTTTCTCTTGTATATAAATGATAAGATCAAATTTAAAAGTGCTCTCAGCATCATTGACACTTGCTGTTTCTGGTGGTTTTAGGTCTACCTGCTGTCAGTGGAGCCTTGAAGGAGATTTGGTGAAGTTTAATGAGGGCTTCTCCTCCGCACCCCGAGCATTTAACCCTCCACTTACACAACAATTGTTCTTCTCTGAAGTCTGGAGGGAGAGCGCAGCCGTCTTTGATCTCTGCTGCCCCCCTGATGCAGGGACGGCAACAGGCAGCCCCGTCACCATGGAAACCTCTTCATTACTTACTTGGAGAGGCAACCGCTCCATGTTCTCTTTCCCCACCTGCTCACTAATGGCATATCACTTTGTGCAGTAGCTTTGTTGGACTCTCAATTGACACAAAGCAGCTAGTCCTAATTTGTGTTAGTATATTGTTTGCTCAAACACAAAGGAAGGTGGGTGGTGGAGAGCTAATTCTGCCCAGTTGGCTGATGGCTAACTGATGACTCTTGTCCCGTTACTCCTCAGAGGAGGAACCAGCACTAATCTGCACAGAATGGGATGTGCTGTTATTTCCATTTTTATTAAGATTACAGGATCTTAAAATTAAACAATTGAATTTCAAGTCACTGCTTTTACAAACAGGGGTTGAGCTTCAGAGAAATAAATAGCAATGATGTCATCAGAGGGTCAGTTTTGGTTATGGAACAGACCTATAGGAAACATAATAGATCTACTTCTGTTTAATTGCATGCGTCCTAATTTTCAAAAAATGCTTCCGAATGCACACAAGATCTCCACTGCTACACAACTGACAGACACAAGAGCTAATTGCTATATCAAAGACGCTCACAAGTGAGGCAACACTGCCACCTGCTGAAAGACTCAACTGTGTGAACTCTAGCCACTCACCCAGGCTCAAAGTCACTCACACAGGGAGAACATGTCATCAGACACAGGCAAAGTCCACATGGAAGAGGGCCCTGTCAGACTGGAACACTTAGGACTGTGAAGCAACAGTGCCAATAGCCACACCAATCCACATGTATGAGCCAGGTAACAGGTCAGCTACATTGGATTCAAATGTCGACCACATTTCAATGAAACAAAGGTATAAAATGAGCAACAGAAGTTTCTTCAACTGCTCCTCCAGCACACTCAATAATCAGAGCTCCATTCAGTGTGAATGGTGCCACCTGGAGTGTATGAGGCCACGTTAAGGTAGAGATAATGAGTAACACTGTGTAACACATGTACAGTGCAAGAGTGGATTATGAGGAGTGGGTTTAAAGATTCTACATTGTGAGGGCTGGTCACTATAAGAATTAGCAATGTAACTGCTAAATTCAAGATGACAAGCAACTGTGTGTTTATACACATATAAAAGATATAAGTATCACAATTAGTACCTTATCAACTTACAGCCATCTTTGTCTTAGTGATACCAGCATTACATACTATGGACACACTGATGACATGTGTGCAGGATCCTAAAGCGATACGGCTACACTTAGTTGATTGTTTACTTGATTAAAACAACTTCTTCTTCTTTTGGCTGCTCCCTTCAGGGGTCGCCACTGCCAGTCCTCTGTCTCCATCCACCCCTATCCTCTGCATCCTCTTCTCTTACACCAACTAACCTCATATCCTCCTTCACTACCTCCATATATCTCCTCTTCGGTCTTCCTCTAGGCCTCCTTCCTGCCTGGCAGTTCCCACCTTAGCATCCTTTTCCCAATAAATTCACTATCCCTCCTCTGTACATGTCCAAACCATCTCAGTCTGGCCTCTCTGACTTTAGCTCCAAAACATCTAACATGTGCCGTCCCTCTTATGTACTCATTCCTGATCCTATCCATCCTTGTCACCCCCAAAGAGAACTTCAACATTTTCATTTCTGCTACCTCTAACTCTGCCTCCTGTCCCTTCCTAAGTGCCACTGTCTCTAAACCATACAACATCGCTGGTCTCACCACTGTGTTGTAGACCTTTCCTTTCATTCTTACTGTTACTCTCTTGTCACACATCACTCCTGACACTTTTCTCCACCCCTTCCAACCTGCTTGCACACGTTTTTTGATTAAAACAACAACCTATACAATTAACAGTGATATAAAGCACATCAATATTTCAGACAGTGAAACCAGCTAATGATTTGTAAATGTACTTAACAAATAACTGAAATGATTACATTGGATTCTAATTATATCAATAGCTTTATTTTTCTGTTGAAAATCATCCCAGTTGTTTCAGATTTAATCAAACTGCGAAAACTTCTGATTTTACTCACTTCTGATGGCCTGCTTTTATTAAATCTTATACACTACACGATTGTTACTATACTGCCAGTATGCACACATGTAACTAGTGTCAGCTGTGATGATTGCGTAAGATGAATGCAGTGTTTACTTCAGGTATGTCACATGACTACTGTAGAAAACAGACTTCCTCGATGAGCAAGTTCAGACTGTTTCTTAATGTTCTAAAATGTTAGGCTTTATTTTCATCATCATCGTACCTGGCTCTCCACAGGGCGGAACTGATGAATGCTGAACACACGGCTAGGCGACCTCAGGCAGCGGACTTTGTTTGCTCGGCCACACGGGATGTTTGATATCCAACGACCCGGAGCCTGAACGCCTCCTCCTGCATACAAGTCAACGTCTCAATCCCTTGCAGACAGAAAGGGTCTCCTTGTTCTCCGACACAAACTCCATGAGGACCCTAAGAGCGGAGCTGTCACCACGCTTCTGTTTCCGGGTGCGACAAAAGTCAATACGAATACAGGCGGGAAAAACAGTGGGAAGTCACGTTGTACAAAGGTTATTCTTAAAGGGCCACACACCCTCTTTTATGTGACGTTGTAATCAACAGTAACCATTTCTTAGCCCCATAACCCCCTACACAAAAAAATATGTTTTGGGGTGATTTTAGGGCAGAAAAAGTCCTTTGATATTCTCAACTTTTTTACACAGCAAAACAGAATCATCGACAAAATGGAATCGTCCACAAATACCACATAGATACAGGAAAAATAGTTCCCAATAGCTCCAAAAGTTGGAGATGCCTCTAGTTCTGAGCAGAGGCCAGTATGTTCAGATTCTTAACAATGACATAAACCACAAGAAACTTTTGATCCATTGATGGGAGAAATTAATCCTTTCAAACAAGCAAAGCAATTGAGCTGAATATAGTTTGTTACTCTATTCCTACAGTCATAGTGAGGAGTGCTTTCCATCTTCTCAGGTTCTCACAAGGACTATCTTTTTTTTAACAAACTACTCTTAATGGTTGTGTGAACAATGCTATTTTGCTCACTATTTTCAC
This sequence comes from Genypterus blacodes, assembly GCF_046128005.1. Taxonomy (NCBI): domain Eukaryota; kingdom Metazoa; phylum Chordata; class Actinopteri; order Ophidiiformes; family Ophidiidae; genus Genypterus; species Genypterus blacodes. The sequence continues at coordinate 4,057,877 of NW_027466834.1, forward strand.
CTGTCTTCATTACTGCAGCTTTTTGCCTTTATTCGACTAGTATTGGTGAGTAACTGAAAGTTCTGGGAGTCAAAACAGGTCACTAAAATGAAAGTACAACCTGAGGGAATGTTAGGATGTTAAAGGAAATGATGATGATGAAAAAGTTTCCTTTTATATTAAATAAAGCCATTTCAATTCAATACTTTAGCATTAATAAAGATGCATTGGCCACATATTTGGCAATTATTTTTCAGGATATTAAGAAAATGATAAAGAAAACGATATTTGATGCTGGCCTGTAGGGGGCGTGTGCCATTTCTATTAGGGGTTATAATGATCGTGGCATCATTGCAAACCTACATACAACTTAAATAAATTGTCCCAATTACCTGAATTAAAGGTATTTAGCTTCCATTTCCGATGGTATTTTATATAAAGGTGGGTTTGCATTCGCTGTGCGAGTGAGTGCGTGGAGAGTGTTGTGTTCACGGACAGCGTGTCTGTTTGTATGGGTGGAGACTGAAGTTCTCTTCCAAAAAACAGCAGGCAGACGGGACGAGGTACGTTGCCTCACACCAGCTACGTTGTAGGCTAACAACGAGAAGATCATTTTTGGACCATTAACGTTAAGTCCTACACAAACGTAGGACATATTGGGTAAATTGGCACCGTTAGCAAACGAGGTAAGTCTAAAATGAAGTGCGTTTGAGATGGAGTTGATGGTAAAAAGTGAGCTCGAAATAAAGTAGGGCCAACACTGAAAAGTAATCGTGAAACAAATTGATCCGTTTATTTTACAAACTCATTCCCTGCCAGATTAGCTTAAACCGTACATTTGTATATAGCTAATGTCGAAAAAAGACGGTTGTTTTTCCGATTAACTCGTTTTTACAGAGATGTTTGTTCATAACCTGAAAACTTCAGTGACGTGTCTGCTTACATGTTGGAAGTTATGGCGTTCACATCAGACAAAAAAACAGGTCACGGCTACTTAAACAGTCACAACGCCGCGATAAACACAACGGCGTCGTGTTTTAGAGCGTATTTTAACAAACCGAAATATTAAAAAAACGGGAAATTCCTCAGGCATTCGACAAATTTAAGCACAAGCATCGTCGGCTGATGGCTAGCTGTGGAAAGGTGGTTGATGGGGGGTGGGGGGGCGAGTTGTAGCGTCAGCATTAGGGCTCCAAACCTGCCACAAGGGCAGATTCTGACCTGGAACAACGTCTAACAAGCGATCACATCCGTCATTTTAATTCATTATAACCCTATGTGTACTCCTGTAGGATATGAGCTGAAATGCGAGTTTTTCATTCGTGAATTTTCACATGTGGATTTAATTTGCCAATGGTATGAAATGATCCTGTGTATTCGTGATCGAGACACACAGTGAAAGCACCGTCTTGTCAAGTCATATAGTCTGAAGTCCTGTAAGTCAGATGTACAGTTGAGAGGTTGTGTACCGGATCAGGAAAGAACATGATGATCTACTTTTTGCTCGAGTCCATGACAAATGAAGAAGTCATTGTTCAGTATTGACAACGACAATACTAAAGTGTTATTTTTTTCCCATGTTCAGTGAAATGTTATGCTGCAAAAAATGACACTAGATTCAATCTAAATTGATAATTTGAATATAAAGTAAGACAACCCCCCGACTACACCCCCCCCCCCCCCCTCTCTTATTTATTTATTTAAAGGTCAGTAACAGCTGACAGAGAGGCATTATATTGTGCAGAACAGCTTTTCTGTTTTATATTCTGAAGATTTTACCGTTTTATGTCAATGTTGGTAATTGCTATGTCATGTCAGGGCTACCTGAGTATAAACAATTCAATGACCAAAGTCATTAATTAAGTAGCAGTATATTCTTCATTCCCATTAATTTCCTGTTGTGTTTGACCTGCCTCTGTGGTGGTGAACAGGTCTGCCTTGTTTTACCATCAGCAACACCCAAAGCAAGCTGAAGGTTTATCTTCTTTACATAGTGGTTTGTCTTCAACGGTCCGCTTCCTAAGCAGGGACATGCAGCTGAGGCTTCTGTGTAAATTGCCACATGTGTAACGCACTTTGCCTTAAAGGCCGCCATGTTAATGTCATCCCTACAGCCACAATGTCAGGCTTTAGTTTTCATTCACTCGATTAAAAAAAGCAGCTCAGACATGTTGAACATGGAGGAAGGGATTGATATTGATTACATGCAGAATATGTATAAAATATGTGAATTCTACTTGGCTAAACACTGATTGATGCATCAAATCTGAACACAGGGAACTTCTATTGGCATTTTGACATTTGTTTTTCAGATGAGTCAGGCGGAGCCGGTGCCCGAGGAAGTGCCTGCATACCTCAATGAGGAGCCAGTGGATGCAGGTAGATTTAGATGTAGTTAGAGGTCTTGTTACGTTATCTAAGCATTAAGTTCCACAAATGATATGGTAATACACCTATACATGGTCTTGAAATGTATTGACAGAAGTTGTCATATTTCTAAATGCACTTTATTTAGTCTTATTTTATATAATGTTTTCCATAATGGATGTAAATACAAGTTACTACAGAGAAGCAGTGCATTTCTCCTTCACCAAAGTGTTTGTTGCCGTTATATGTTTTAATTATGGCTCAAGCGTGCCAAGACTCATAGTGTAACAGTAAGTGTCTATGCATGATAAAACTTTAATTATACTTCGATTAATGCAATAACAGATTATATTAAATGTCTCGAAAGACCTTAATTAGATTAAATTTTTGATTTAGATTAGAAATCAGAGAGATTTAGTCTTCCTTTTAGTATCAGATTAAAATTATGAGTTTGTAATTTCGTTCACTAGAGCATGTTAATGTAAGAGGACCACAGAATGTAGTATTCATGCATACATTTGTGTGGTTGATTGTAATATTATCACATTGTTAGTGAATCAATGAACTTTAAATGGTTAGGCACATTGCACCCCCATAGGCCTTTTGAAGTAATATGGAGAAGATTTCTGTCCTGTGCATTGAGAATATGAAATGATGCCATCTCACTTCTGTTCGTTTACTCAGACACCCTCAAGGGCCACCCACAGGCACAACCGGGCATGTTTGGCAGGTTAGCAGGGGGCCTGTACGGTGTCACAAGGGGGGCCATAGGAGCGACGGTGGGCGGCGTGACCTGGATCGGTGGGAAAAGCCTGGACTTCACCAAAACCGCCGTCGGCTCTGTCGCCGCTGTGCCTGCAATGGGAGTGGGGCTGGTGAAAGGAGGCGTATGTGCCGTAGCTGGAGGAGTGACTGCCGTAGGCTCTGCAGTGGTCAGCAAAGTTCCCATAGTAGGAGGAGGGAACAAAAAGAAGGACAAGTCTGACTGATGGGGGAGAGAGGGGGTGCACACACTGCTGAGCTGTAAGGCTCAGACTGTGTTTGCTGTTTTAGTATTCGGTCACAAGGGGGCTGAGGAGAAAAAGAGCACCAGAGGACTCAAACGTTCAGTTTACACTTTTTGGTGAGGGGTATATGCAGTGTTTTGTTGTCTTTGATCCATGTTTGTTGGTACACCACATGCTTATGCAATTACATGGCAAGGAAACATGAAGCAACTACCGGTCTTTTATGGTCCGTTATTCAAGGGAAACAATCTGGGTCAAAAACCAAAACATTGACTGTTGTTTTGGCAATGAGCCACAAATCCTGAAAAATCTGCTATTTGTCACATTTGTTAGCTTTTGTGCCAAAAGTGAACTGCCGAATATCCTTACCTTCTTCATCTCTGTGTACCTGAGTTTTACTGTTGAGACAATCAATGATCGTGATGATCTATAAATGACACTGGGGGTTTTGTTTGGGATAGGTTTTCTTTCACTCTTAAGTGGGTCTGGAAAAGTTACAGAAACATAAACACCTTTCTGTTTTGTTCACACATTCATTCGTCATACACAACTACACTAACAATGGTTCATGCATTTGATCCGACGTGTGATGGAAGGTTACAATCCAGTGGTTGGCTGTGGAGCGTTCACGTTTCACTTGTGAGTTATGTAATCTAGTGGGTATTTTCACTGTGCAGTGAAAAGACCTGACCATATGATAGTAAAATATGTTAAACATGATGGTTTACATTACCACACAAACACAGCCTTCATTCATTATACTTACGTGAAGGGTGCTCAATACAAAACAAAGTATTTTGATTGCAATGAACTTTATTTTCAGATGGTCTTTTTGCTTTATTAGTTAGACAACTAGTTAAATCAAAGTCAATTCAGTCATTTATTTGTAAGTAAAGAGATATTGTGAAATCAAGTTATTAAAAGTCGGTTACTATAATGTAACTAAAATCCCAATTATGTCAAAATACTTACTTGAAAAATGGAAGTGCCGATGACGTGGCCCTTCCACTGCCCCGATGTAAGTTATGAATCCTAAGGTTTGTCAAATGTTCCACTTGTGTTGCATGGGGCTCACTGTATTTACCACTGTTGAGATGTAACAGCTGCATTTCTTGATTCATTTTCAATTTCAAGTTTCAAATCCATTTTAAAGATAATATCGAAGTACATTTAATAAAAAGACCTTTTGTGAATCCATATTTAACTGTGACATGTTGTGCACATGAGGTATGAGGCAGAACTCGGGTTTCAATATTGCTGTTTGCAAAATGTTTGGGTGAATGAGTATCAAACCTCAAGACTAAAACAGTCAGCATTATGTAACTAGACTGAAATAGTTCAACTGTTTGTCTTGGCTTATTTGCAGCATTTAAAGGATTCAAACCTTATTATGTTGACCTCCAAAGATAAAAAATCACCCAAATAATTACAACCTGATGTTAAATCATTTGGACATCTCATCTTTTTAGGAGTCATCATAAAACATTCACTGATAAAGCTAACAGAAATAAGTTTATTCACAACACGTGCTATTTAATTCATTTAAACCAATCGAAATTGGTTTTTATTGCTTGCTATTTTAGTTGCTTTTATAGCATGTCATACACAATTTTCTTATACCAGTTTCAGTTGAATATTTTTGGTAAGTACTTAATTCTTTATGAGCCTCTTTTTCCCCATACTCTTTCAGACATTCCAAATAAAGCCCATTTTCATTCCTTTGCATAATTAAACCAAATAAAGTGAATTTTAAGAGGGGACTTATAAGATACCTCCTCTCTAAATGTCATAGTAACTGTGCAGTGAGTGAGAAATTTTGTGTGGTGAGCTGATGGCATCTGGCACAATTTAGGTTTCTGCCCTGTTAGTGAACCCTGACCTTCAACCAAGGGCCCAAAGAGGTAAACATTATTGCTTTGCCATTGTTTTAGAGCACTTTGACTCAGGCAGCCAATAAGTGCACCACGAATGCTACCCGGTGTATTTGAATCCTTTGAAATCCCAACTCAGAGGGTAGGTAACTTCTCCAGTCTATATCCTGCCACCTAAAAGTTGCATCTCAATTGGATTAGATGATTTAATTAGCAATTTAACACAAAGTTAATCAAGCAGGTGCAAGAAACATTTGTCTTTGATCAGGTGGAGTGACGTGGAGGGCAGTTTGACATTAAAACATTTATTGCAAAATCCACGCGGGTTGCGAAACCCTTTCCAAAGGTTATTGTGGTCACTGTGGTACTAAATGTCACAATGTCTCTAAACTCATTTAGTTTTTATGTTTTCAAAAGTGGACAGCAGTTTGCACTTTTGACACAACAGTCAAAAGTTTAGATGACATCGAGAAGATAAGCCAGAAGGCAATGGCAGACTGGTGTACTTCAGTCCATATGACGTGTCACTCATTTCATAGATTGAAGTGACTGTCCAACATATTCACTCAATCTGGTTAAATCAAAATTGATGTTCTTCATGATTATGTGATTATTTTACAGTTGAATGCAGTTTAGAATTGAGTTAAACATAGGTATATGTAGGCTTATGAGGGACAAGAGCTACAATTTGGGAACTATTTATAGAAAGTACTGTAAAATGTCCATCTAAAACCAAATCATTAGCCTGACATCCAATAAATACTAGTTGATCTTGAATTGTATATTGAGTATTGAGTCAGTTTCCTCTGGCTGAAGTCAAACCACCCTGATGTTATTTCTGTAGATGTGTATTATATACTGTATATGTATTATATATTTTTCCACTACTATTATTGGGGAGTGTGTGTTTGTGTCTACATGTGCGTGTTGTGTTGCAACGAGCACCATTTGTCTAATCTCCAGATTTGCCAAAAATATTGTTCAGCTGTCCGGCATTTGCATAAGGTGCTTTTCATTTCATTAACATACAATTTGCAAATTTTTATTTGCATTACCAAATTATAGTAATGGGAGACATGAATGCAACCACCGATAAATATCACTACAGTCCAAGTATCACTTCTAAGGGTATCAATAATTTTGTCCAGGCTATTTTTTTTTTTATTATTTAAAATTGTATTCACTAAAAGATACATTTTACTGCTATTGTGTGTGTGTGTGTGTGTGTGTGTGTGTGTGTGTGTGTGTGTGTTGACAAAAATTACTCCCTGATAATGACAAGTGTGTTTTAAGTTTTCCCCATGTCTCTTCATAGAACACATTTGAACAAAATGAATGTTATACTGTTTCATTTCCAATGTTTATTATTTGGGGAGAGTCACTTTTAGAATACATGTCTATACATGTATTTAACGTCAGTTTTTATCACATTTTCTTTATTTTCCTCTGGATTTCAATAATGACGTTGTCCTGTTAGCCTTATAAGAGCTGTTTTCATAAATCAGTTCCTTTCAACTTAGAAGACTCCAAGGTACTTCTACAATGTAATGCTATCCAATGCAGTTGTCATCTAATAAGCCCTACCTTCATGAAGTTGGTAATGTTTTTGTTGACATTGTGTCAGAGAGGTGTTGACAGTGTTAATGCAGCATTACGTTGTACTCAGATGTCTTTCCTGTATTGTGCGCCCCTCGTGTGAATGGGGCTGAGCAAACATTAGAAAGACACAATGCAATAGCACAAACTGTCACCACCACTGAATCAATACCTCTCTGACAATTGTGTTGACAATGTCGACAAAAATACCAGAAGAGCCTAAAGAAGGTCATATTTATTACAAGTGCAGTTAATAAAGACATAACATATATTAAGCAAGTTAAAGCTTATATAGAACATCATTTTCTTAGTTAACACTTTTACAATAATAATGTCACTAATACTGAACCATGATAGAAGTCCAAAATCTTTTTCTAAATTATCACAATTACATCGTTGAACTTGACGTTCTGTTGTTTACTGGTCTGCAGCACCAATGATCACAGGTCCAACAGAAACCACAACCTTTGGCTCTCCATTCTCTAAGGCCACAGTCTTGGTGTCCCTTTCTGTAGACAGAAATGAAAGCATATCAGTTTCAAATGCACAATCCCTCTCAATTCACTGGTTGAGATTACAAATGCATTCCTTACTTTTCCTGTAGCATGCTGGCTCACAGGAAGAGTCGGCTGTAGGGGTGCACACAGCAGTGCTACAGTGAACGTACACCTGAACAGAGGAAACACTGTTAGTAGAGCAAAACAAAATACTGGCGCGGCCATTTCATAAGCGAGGATGTGTTCATTACCAGTTCCTTCTGGGGGACGAGTGAGCTGTATTCCACAAAGGTAAACATCTTGAAAATGAAACGTCTGTAGTGTGATGGAAACAGCAGTCCAGCGTTGTGATCTATTGGAACCAGGGCTGACATGTAGCGGTCGTCCCTGTGTGGGCACCTGGATGAAGAGCAGATGTAGTAATGACAAAACAGTTGTTTCATACCAAAGTTATCACATTGATTCCAAATCAGTCTATTGATAATCTAACATACAATGCAATATGTACTTTTGTACAATTTTGGAAATGTTCTCTTAATAAGGTTAAGTATTCATTCAGCAGTAATATTAATATTGAGTAATATTGTTTGTGATGATTAATACTGTGCACAGTAATTGAACACTATGCCTTGCAAGAAGGTTGCATGTTTATTATATTATATATAATATTATAGTTTACCATCTAGTGAGAGGAGTTGAACGTATCACAAATAATTGAATTCAGAATAGTATTAATAATTCCCAGTGAGAAGACATGACAGTCCTGATAACTTTGACCTCAATGTGACATGTAATCATACACAGGACAGTGTAAGTTTATGTTTAACTTACCCGTTAATGAGAATGTCCCATTGGGGTAGGCTGTGTGGGTTGGGGCCCATAGTTGTCCAACAGTGACCAAGAGTCAGAACAAGGTTGGGATCTGTTCTTTGCATGAGCTCAACTTCCACATACACAGGGTCCCTCAGTACCTTTGTCACAGGATAGTCCATCTCCGTATAGAAAGATGTATATGCCGTGTCCACTGTGGGGGACAAATATGACTTCATATGATTGCCAACATCTTATGAAATAACTCACAAACACTGCAACATTACCTGGAAGAGAGGCACTTACTTTCATTACAGCCCTTTGTATAGCATTGCCCGTTGGCCAGTTTGAGCTGGACAGTGAGAGGTCCAACAGCTGCAACTGGTTGGGGAGAAATATTTCCTGATGTGATCTCCACAACCAGAGTTTCAACACTAGTGCCATAGTACCGACACTGGAAGAGCAAGCTGAAAAGAAAAAACTTGGATTGTAATCAGAGCCTTAATTTAGATTTTTGGAATAGTCTTTAAAAGGGATCACCTACTCAAACTGGGTGTCCCTGGTAATGCTGCCGTGAGATCCAACTGCATACTCCAAGTAAGAAGACATCCTGTTCTCATAGCTTATAACACCGCCCTCCTCCTGCAAAAGGAATAATAAAACTGGGCTGATTGGGCTCAATTTGATTTGTTTTGTTTTGTTGGACAATAGAGAAATAGGAAAGAATTCTTACCATAACAACAGAGCCACAGCTAGTTACAGGAAATTGGTAGATGACGAAGCCTGAATTGGAGTCAACATGAGAACAACCAGTACCACTCTCCAGCAGTGAGACTGACTCCAGGTCAATAGAGGGCAGAGTGGCGTCGCGGGCCACAACTACAATAAACTGGGCATCCTTGGTGCACTGGACAGTTACTGGGAGCAGAAAGACATTGAAATGCTACATTTACATTTAGTCATTTAGCAGACGATTTTATCCAAAGCGATGTACACATGAGGTTTCAGTACAACACAAGCAAAGATCTAGCCAAGAGAGAATAATAAGAGTAAACAAGAGTAAAACAAACAAGGGTAAACAAGAGTAAAACAAACAAATCTGGAACTGTTTATTCATTCAAACTCAAAGTACTTATATTACTTTATTCCTCATCGTTTTTTACCTATACGAGTAATTGCAATGTAGAAAAGGATTTTGGTCAAAGTAATCCAAATAAGGAAAATTCAAAAGCAAACCACTGCAGTAGCATTAATGACTTAAAATTTAATTTGTAAAGATTTATCTTAATTTGAGACACTTTATGCATGGCTTTGTATTGAACAAACTATGTAATTGTCAGAAAAATAAATACTAGAAAATAGCCGAGCACTTCTAAAATTATCTAAGACAATTTTATTGTCTAGTAAAAATTACTCTGGATTAAGCAAACGCAGAATTACTCTGACAGATATGAATGAAAAACGCACCTGCTTTTCCATAGTAGCACTGTTGGCCATCAAAGCAACAATGCAGAGCCTCACACACCCCAACAGAGCTACCCAGAGCTCCACATGGGATCCTCTGGTCTACTGGCACATCACAGGTCTGGACAGGATTTTGCAGTGGCACACTTGGCTCATAAGTCCTTTGTGGTATTGTGGGTGCTTGTGGTTGTTGTGGATATTGCTCCAAAAATCCTCGAGGAGATGGAGCGCGCTTTACAGATGAGGTCAATAGATGATGAGGATACCTTGGCACAAAAGATGCTGATGGCTTTTGGAGATACTTTACAAACCAAGGAGGTTGAGGGACCGGTGCTGTCCTTGATGGTGGAAGCGGAGGAGGTTGAGCAGCCTCAGGAACAGTTTGTGGTGGAGGTGGTGCATGAAAGGTAGGATACTTTGGCGGAGGAGGTGGAGGTCGTTGAGGATAATCAGAGACCATTGCTGGCTGAGGATACTGAGGAAGCTTTGGCGGTGGAGGTGGAGGAGGCTGAGGATACTGAGGAAGCTTTGGCGGTGGAGGTGGAGGAGGCTGAGGATACTGAGGAAGCTTTGGCGGTGGAGGTGGAGGAGGCTGAGGATACTGAGGAAGCTTTGGCGGTGGAGGCGGAGGGGGTGGTGGAGGAGGTTGAGGATACTGAGGAAGCTTTGGCGGTGGAGGTGGAGGCGGAGGAGGTTGACGATACTGAGGAAGCTTTGGTGGTGGAGGGGGTGGTGGAGGCGGAGGAGGTTGACGATACTGAGGAAGCTTTGGCGGTGGAGGCGGAGGGGGTGGTGGAGGAGGTTGAGGATACTGAGGAAGCTTTGGCGGTGGAGGTGGAGGCGGAGGAGGTTGACGATACTGAGGAAGCTTTGGTGGTGGAGGGGGTGGTGGAGGGGGTGGTGGAGGCGGAGGAGGTTGACGATACTGAGGAAGCTTTGGTGGTGGAGGGGGTGGTGGAGGCGGAGGAGGTTGATGATACTGAGGAAGCTTTGGCGGGGGAGGTGGTGGAGGAGGCGGAGGAGGTTGAGGATACTGAGGAAGCTTTGGCGGTGGAGGCGGAGGGGGTGGTGGAGGAGGTTGACGATACTGAGGAAGCTTTGGCGGTGGAGGTGGAGGCGGAGGAGGTTGACGATACTGAGGAAGCTTTGGCGGTGGAGGGGGTGGTGGAGGCGGAGGAGGTTGACGATACTGAGGAAGCTTTGGCGGTGGTGGTGGTGGAGGAGGTGGAGGAGGTTGAGGATACTGAGGAAGCTTTGGTGGTGGAGGTGGTGGTGGAGGCGGAGGAGGTTGACGATACTGAGGAAGCTTTGGCGGTGGTGGTGGTGGAGGAGGCGGAGGAGGTTGAGGATACTGAGGAAGCTTTGGTGGTGGCGGTGGAGGTGGAGGAGGTTGAGGAAACTGAGGAAGCTTTGGTGGTGGAGGTGGTGGTGGAGGTTGACGATACTGAGGATATTGAGGATACTCAGGAAGCGTTGGCGGCTGAGGCGGTAGAGGTTGAGGATCCTTTGGTGGTGGACGCTCAGGAACTTGAGGATAGAGTTGAATATATGGATAAACCTTTGGCGGTGGAGGCGGTGGAGGCGGTGGAGGCGGTGGAGGCGGTGGAGGAGGAGGCAGAGGAGGAGGTTGAGAATACTGAGGAAGCTTTGGTGGTGGAGGTGGTGGAGGTGGTGGTGGAGGTTGACGATACTGAGGATACTGAGGATACTCAGGAAGCGTTGGCGGCTGAGGCTGAGGAGGTTGAGGATCCTTTAGTGGTGGACGCTCAGGAACTTGAGGATAGAGTTGAATATATGGATTAACCTTTGGCGGTGGAGGCGGTGGAGGAGGTTGAGGGTACTGCTGAGACCAGGGCCAGTTCTGACCATCAACCAAATTCCCAATTGAGCACCATAGCAGTGCTAGTGTCGCTAAAGAGCAGGCACTCCAGTGCCATGCCATGGTTTGCCGAAGTTGGACCAGGGCAGTCCACAAGTTACTTATGCTGCCACACTTATATATGGGGAGGCTGATGCTTTCAAAACTCCACCTTTGACACTAAGTAAGTCCTCCAAACACTACTGCCTCTCTTTTCCACAGCCAATTACAAGTGATGGGTGTTGTCATTTCCCTCTGATATTTCTCGTGGAAGATTTCGTAAACCTCTTGTCAAAGTCACAAGGACGGGTTTAGAGGTAGGACGAGTCGGGATGATAACTGATTCTAACAGGTCAGTTGAAAGTTGGACAGCAACTTGTGTTTTGACCATCCAGAGGTTACACTGAACTTTACCCTATTGAATTGAAGTCTAGTTTGCTGAATCACAGTCTAAATTTAAAATGGGAAATTAAAGCCTTAGTTCTCTGTAATTCGTATAATAACCAATTATAAATATAACTGTATACCAACTGACAGAAAATCTCAGGAAAACATATTGTCATCAACTTTAGAGGTTCTCAGGATAGGCAAAACACACGTTCAGGCACAGAATGTATCTATATTTTTGACACAGTGACACACTTCATACTTGTATGTACTTACTTTACTATATTATACATGTCCAGAACTGCAGTACTTTTTACTGCACTGCATTAATCGGGTGACTGTTTTTTTAGGATAAAGGTTTTATACACAAAATATGTGCTTCATTATGTCATGAAAATATATCTCTAAATGATTATGAATACAATCTTTAAAGGCATGGTACCACATTAAAATATAACAATCTCAAATGGGGTTATTCTGGATAATGCTAGATATCTTCACAGAAGCGAAATTATAATATGTGTCACTTTTACTTGCACTGGTTTCTACTTCTTCTACTACTGGACAGATCGAACACAGAGGTCACAAAAACCTTGCAAAGGTCTTTTTGACCTCAAGCTATATTTGTCACCAGTTGTTTATTTTGCCTGTGCACAATGTGCAGGATTTTGTTTACACATTGCTGAAGGTAAACATGACAAACTGCACTTCCAAAATATGCAAAACTATGACACTGTGTACTGTCACGCCATAGATTTAATTGTAAAGCCCAATATCACATACGTTTTCCGACTGTGCTCAAACTATGATAAACTTTTACCCCAAAAGCTACAACATGAAAGGAAAAAGGAAGGGAAAAAAAAGAAGCAATTGAAGAGAGATTCCCTCTCTGGCCAGGTGTGCAAAAGGAACCAAAGGTGGTTGAGAATAAATTATAAACAGATATAATAATACATCTGAACACATGTCCAGAGAGAGAGAGAGAGAGAGAGAGAGAGAGAGAGAGAGAGAGAGAGAGAGAGAGAGAGAGAGAGAATACATAGACACTGTAAATTGTTTGCAGCTGTACTGGCTATATTGAACAACATTCACATGTCTTTGCTCTGATGTGGTTTCTTACACACAGAGGTTTGCATGTAAATCAACAGGTCTGTAGGATGTGTTTGTTTGGTACAATAACAGCCTGGGAAGATTTTGGTATATTGTGGGTAAGGTAGAAGGAGTAGGGACTGTTAAATGTCTACTTTTTGGTCTACTAAGTCAAATTCTACTAAATTGTTTCAGTCCTGATGTTTCAATATTCAGTGTATCAATCTTGCATTTGCTGAGAATGCTCCATTCGTTTGTCGTTGTAAGTTAAACACACTATTTAACGGAGAGGCAAGGACATTAGATAGTGTGTCTTTGACTAACAACGACAATTAAATGGATTCTCTCATCATGGATCTTGTTGTTTATATTGATAGATGAAACATAGTCTTTTCTGTCCAATACAGTAAAATCATTGAATCACTGAAAAACATCAAATTACAAACCGTATTTAAGTGAGTTTAAGCATGGTATATTATTAACAATTTGGAGGTTTCTTTTCTTTTAATAAATTGCAGGATTATTCAAAATTACAACAACAAAATGATTGTGGTGTATGTTTATGGTCTTAAAAGCCATTGTGTTTCTATGAGGTAAATATATCCTGTATTTGTATTACATGCTTATTGCAAGCTCATGTGATTTAGTCATCATGATCATTGAGTATAATTATTTAGCAACATAATTAATATTATTATTATTATTATTATTAATAACATAATTCTATTTTTTCTAAAAGGATTAAGTGATGATTTGTCGTTAAATATTGACAGAAATCGTCTAGGCTTTTCAGAAAACAGATTAAAGAATAATCTTGTATGATTGATACTAATGAACAGAGGCTAGATTAAGATTTAGTGTAAACGATCCCAAGATTTCAACGTTTCATCATTCTTGATTTGTGCCACTTTTAATTTGGCTTTTATTGTTGCTTTTCCTGTGATAAAGGAAACGTTTTATTTTGAAAGTAATTTAGTCACTTCTTAGCATTGTAGTCAGCGTCAATGAACTAAATCTGGAGCTGCAAGACGCTTTAAGCTAATTTATTTTGTTTATTAAACCTATTTTAATCTGCCGGGTATTCGATAAAACCGACGAGGTAAAAAAAACAATTGGTTTCCTTTCCCTACGAGAAACTAGTTTGAATTTATTAAGTATTTGAATTACTCTTGTAACATAAATATAATTGCTAGTGTGTTTGCCTGTAGTGTGTACGCTATCGCAATGCTTAGCAAGGTTAAGCCCCGATTATTACTTTTGAATTTGTTAAAATTGTGTGGCAAAGTTGTGATAACGGTGAATAGTTATTTATTATTTGTGTTCGTTAATTCCACACTCCGACTCTACGTTCGGTTTTGAGTTGAATCTTCCCCTAAAAGATCAGCAGACTTCAGAGTGTGGCCTACATTTCCCAGAATCCTCTTCTCTATGACCCAGTGCGTGCTGTACGCGGAGATCAACACAGTTAGCTGTGCTGGTCCGTCCTGTCTCCTCGTTGTAGACGGAGTTTCTGGTCCGTGGGTTTGCCGTACCGGCGGACATGTCCCTGTCCTCATGGAGCTCTGACTCAGCCAGTCGGAGGAGGAGGCCGCCGGAACTCGCTCACGGTGAGCAGCTTGAGACCAGAAGAACTTGATTTCTAACAAGCAAACCGTGTCCTTAATGCCTGAAAATAGATGTGGCTCCATCTTAAACCATGACATTTGGGCATAACGTCAAGACAGAGACGCGTTCAGTTTGTTGATAACAAGCATGAGTGACATTGACAAGCTTCTTAAAATATATATGGGCCTGACAGCTGCTAGAAAGCATGTACAAGACAATAATAATAATAATATATCTGGTTCAGCAGTATAAAGGATGTTGTTATATCTGTCTGTAGTTCTGCACCAAAGCATTGACAGTTAATAACTTTACCACCATATAATTAAGTGTCATGTCACATCATACGAAATCTCCTAATTTTGGACATTTTACATTGTATTATCTTGCATTCATAGTAAATCTTAAGGTCTTAATTTATCTAATGGACAAAACAATACACAGTGAATTACGCACACATCACAGAGCACAAGTGCTGTTTAGATTTCTGTATGTTTCAGGAAACGCAGAAAGGGGAAACAAGAAGACTTAAGTGTGCAGACCAAAGTATCCAGATTAAAGCAGTAGTAGTTGAAAGTAG
Organism: Genypterus blacodes; assembly: GCF_046128005.1. NCBI lineage: Eukaryota > Metazoa > Chordata > Actinopteri > Ophidiiformes > Ophidiidae > Genypterus > Genypterus blacodes. The sequence continues at coordinate 4,072,984 of NW_027466834.1, forward strand.
AGGTGAGAGTGGTTAAAAAGAGGAAGTCTTGAATGTGGAACGGTGCATTTGCTTGACAAGTGATGCATTTGAATGAGATGACCGGAGCTTCTTAAATCTTCACTAAATTGAAGTCATGCTTCTGGTTCCCATGCAAACAAACCAGGCTGTATTCAGGCTGTCTGAGGCATTTAACAGTAAACGATTAGACCCTCAGGAGTGTGGCTGCAGTGTGTTGTGAGACTTGCGGTCTCAGATTTTCTACCTCTTTTTCAATCATCTTTGTTTGCTTTGCTTCTGCTTTTCTTCTAACCGTTCACTGCTTAAATGGGTAATTCCCTCAAACGCAACACAGACACAATTGAACCCTATAATAATGAACCCTATGAAACATTTACTGTATCTATTGATTGCATGACATTGGGGATACAGATATGCATTTGTTAGTCACAGGTTTCCCATAAAGAAGAAATCATGAAAGTGAGTACTGATCAGCATCTTATCCCACAACTGTACTGGTTTATTTGTTACCATAACTCCATTTTCCTTCTTGCTGTTGCAGATCCTCCACATGAGCAGGATCCTCAGACAGACCACGTTCACGGGCTGATCCAAGACCAAATATGTTCAGATCAGCAACTGAATCGAGCAAACACTCCATCACCTCTTCACTCTATCCGTCCTCTACTGCGCACTAATAAATGCACATCTGCACACTCTTGTAAGTATATTGCAACTTACCTTTTAATCACTGTTTACTCTCCAGAGCAGTGATTGATTCATTAAACATTGATTTGTAATATCATCACCCCTGGTTTTAGTTCCAGGCCATCATGCGTGTGATGATAGTTGGGAGGAAATCCTGGTCAAGAAGACCATCAGAGCAGAGAACGAAGTGGAAGCCAACAAACTGGCCAACAACTACAGGGTAGGGCTACTAATGGAGATCATTTCCCATCACAAATAAATAATGGTTTATAATTAGTTGCATATGTCTGTGTCAGTTTGGTTTCAGAAAATGGAAAAGCCACGTGACCGAGCGTCCATTTGAAGGACGGTCTGAAGTCGTCAAAGAGCTGTACTCTGAACTGAAGGTTATTAAACCACACACAGGCCCAGGTATTGGTTCTTGTGTTTGTGTGGTGTGCAAGGTTTGTGTCATTTCTGAACACATTCGGTGAACTTGTCAGCCTTTTACTAATGATTTCCCCTGCGTGTGTTCTTTGCCTCAGGTCAGTTCATCTCATGTGGTAACGTGGCGTATGTGTTCCTCTTTGGATGGTGGGTTTCTCTGGCATACCTGCTGGTGGGCTTGATTATGTTCGTCACCATCGTTGGTATACCGTACGGTATGACAGCTTCTTCATCCATTCGTCATCATTGATCCAAATGAACACAAGCTAATGATTATGTTTATTATCAATTACGTGGTGCTGTTTTTCTCATTGTTTTCAGGTAAGCTTTGCTGGCAGTTGTCATGCTACTTCCTGTGGCCATTTGGCAAGCCAATCCAGGAGGTACTGTTTGGATCTGGTCGATTTTGTCTGATCCTATTAAATTCGTGTTGACAGATGCAGAGTAACCACTGGAGTCCCTCTTTGGCTCTGACTTTAATTAGCATGAAAGCAGAAGCTGGCAGTGCATTTTTGTAAAGCATCATTGAAGACACAGTTGACATATCATTTGATTTGACATTAGCCCTGTTTTAATCTCTTTCTGAAGAATTCATTAGTCCAGTTTGACTTATCACACACAGAGCAGTGTATGGTCAGACCTAAACCTATATTTCTAAACTTTCAAACCTTTATTTTTTAGCGTAATTTAGCCTAAATTATCTCAAAGGGAGATCAATCATTTGCTGGAAACTGTAAACTTTAAAACACACTTCTACCAGTGTTGACATATTCACCTTGAACAGATTGGCCTCTTTTGGACTACTCAATAGTTTTCTCACAGAAATAAAACTTGTGCTGTTTCTGCTCCTCAGATAGGAAACACGGTGAGAAGATGCTGTGGTAGAGCGCCTGACTGTGAATGCAGCCTGGATGAGGTGGAAGACGGCTCACCCATCCTGCTACCTTCTCCCACAGAGGTGCTGGTCTCAGACACACCAGATCGACCTCCGCAGACCCCCTACTGGGTACGTTTCCAAACTTTTCAAGAAGTCTTATAGAAAAAACACAATCTACTACTCAGTCAATGTAAGTACGGCATACCTCTGCCAAGGCCCAACAATTATTTCCCAATGATGAAAACGAACATGTTACCAGACCATGACCCCCTTCTCCTGCTGACAAACCAACAAACTTTTGGTTCTACCCTTCCTGTTCCTGTTAATGGCTTAAGAGTAGTTAATTCAGCACATACAACGTAACCTACCATTTGGTGTGCAGCGTCGTTTCTCCACATATGTTTGGTTGCTGCTGGGATACCCTCTTCTGGCTGCAATCCACTCCCTGGCCTGCGTCCTGTCCTGGATGCTGGTCTTCACCATCCCGATTGCAAAGATGAATGCACGTACTTTGGGCGTCATTCTCCTCCTGCCCCCTGAAGATGTCTGTGTTTCCTCCTGCACTGGGAAGAAGGTAAGAGAGAGTTTAAGTCCACAGCAGCCGCAAATGCAAAAACCTGGACAAAGGCTAGTTTCTTATTTTATTGTTTCACCTTTTTACCTTTTACCCAATCCCTAGCGTTACAGCAGTGAGACGCAAGCGCTGCTGTGCTGTTACCATGCTACAAACTGGTACTACTACAAGTACACTGTAGATGGGATCAACGTGTTTGCTGTCAGTATCCTTTGTAATTTGAGAGCCTTTGTGAAATGAGCGTGCATCATTTAAAGACCAGTTATTACCTTGATTCCCATCTCAGACCTCCTCCCTCTCGTGATCATTGCTTTGGCAATCGGGTATATTGACAAAGGAAACCAGTACGCTAGCTCTAATGTCAAGTTTGTCATTGCACTGGGCTCCATCATACCTTTGTCGTATTACATTGGTATGGGCATTGCCAGGTGAGCTCTTGTTCCTCGTTTCCTTGTTCCAGCAATGCAGCATAGTTACCTTCATTCCTGCTCCTCATTAAGGTCATTATCTCTCTCTCTCTCACTCTCTTTCTCTCTGTCTCACTCTCACTGTCTGCAGCATCTCAGCACAGAGTAACTTCGCTGTGGGCGCAGTAGTGAACGCCACCTTCGGCTCTATCACAGAGCTGACCTTCTACATAACTGCCCTGCTCAGAGGTCACTGGGCAGCCAATCCCTGTCTGCAGGAGGTTGTTAAGGCAGCGCTGACTGGCACGCTGCTTGGATGCATCCTCTTCATCCCTGTGAGTCACCCCTTCAGTACATCAGTACAGAAGGATTCATCATTCAATCAAAATACACATAGTACTACATGTAGATTTGAGGTTGTACTCTTTCTCAGGGCATCTGCATGATCATTGGAGGGCTGAGACACAGTGAGCAAAGATTCAGCAGTCGCTGTACAGGAGTCAGCTCAGCTTTGCTCTTCATCTCTGTAGGAGGCAAGTACCTGAAACAAGCACACACCCACCCAGCTGTGCGTTTGTCGAATGGAAGTGACAGAAACATGTAGCCATGACAACACAAGTTCTTAGAACCTCTTCTAACAAAGAAAGTAGACAACGATTTCCTCTTTTATCATTTGTTTTTGTAGCAAACGTAAAAATGCTTTGGTGATTTTTGTAACAATACAACCAGCTCAGCTTTTACTCCTCTCTATATTTTTTTTCCCCCAAATTGAAATGGACTGCAATGTAAAGCTACCAGAATGCTTAACATGTAATGTTCTTGTCCATCTTTGTCAGGCGTGTTTGCCCCCACGTTGTTCTCCAAGGCTTATGGGAACCTGGTTTGTGACTCCTGCACCAACAACAGCAGCGGGCCGTTTGTCTGCCACAACTGCCACTATGACGTGGTTAGCATCTTTGTACCAACAAATAATAAACATGTGTTGTGTTTTGTATGATGTATTTCACATTTCCTTCTTTTACATTTTCTATTCAACAGCACAACAGTACATTGTTCCACAGCCACGTGCAGTAAGTTATTTATTATTATTTTATCTATGCTCTGAATGTAATATCTAGGAATGGTTTTGCACGTTTTCACATTTTTCTTCCCTGTCATTAATGGTGTGTTGTCATCGTTAGGCCACTGGTGTACACAGTCTCTGCTCTCTTGCCGATCGCTTACATCATTGGTCTGTTATTTACCCTGAAGACACACTCCCATATTTATGACATTCATGTTGAGGACGGACAGGGTACGAGTCTCTCTCAGAATTACATGAAATAGCTGTCACAACATTTCATATCACCACATTACTCAACACTAGAGTGGACAGTGATAGTTGTAGTATTTTAATGCCTCTGTAATCTTGCGTATGTCTGCCCAGTGACTGGACATCACGGTGCGGTGGTCCACTGGTCGCGGTGGAGGTCTTTGGTTATCCTCATCATAGCCACCGTGCTTATGTCTGCCTGTGCTGACCTGGCCACTGAGTACATCCAGCCCATACTCAACCAGCCCAACATGTCTCAGGTGAGGATGTTCATCTGATCAGAGCACACTCCAGATGTTCAATCTGACCCCGTCCTCCAGATGATAACATTCATCTTCTCCGCTGCAGTATTTCATAGGCGTAACAATTGTTGCAATGGTCCCAGAGATCCCAGAGATTGTTAATGGCATCCAGTTTGCCCTCCAAAACAACATCAGTCTCAGGTACGTATATTCTGTCCTATTATAGATGCACTGACATTGTTGGAAAATGTGTCTCAATGATCTTTGTTTTTCAGCTTAGAGGTGGGGAGCTGCATCGCCGTGCAGGTCTGCATGCTACAGATCCCTGTGCTCGTTGTATTTAATGCGTTTTATGTAAGTCACTCCTTTCCCCCTTTGGTCTCTAATCCGCTGACAAAAATACACAATGTTTGCCATTTATCGTGTCCTGATATCAGACGTGTGTTTTGTGTAGGATGTGGGCTTTGTGCTCTTGTTCAGTGACTTACATCTTTGGGCCAGCATCTTCAGTGTGATTCTTGTCAACTACATTTTCATGGATGGCAAGTCGGACTATCTTCAGGGTGAGTTACGATGCAGTGCTTTTACTGATGGACCTTCCATTAAGACCTTTTAATAGAACTATACTTCTATGTATATGGTCATTCAGCATGTATAAAATAATAAATTGTCTAACTACAGTATGAGGTCAATTGAGTCTCCCAGAAATAAATTTCAATCTTCACGTCATGTGCTGCCCCCTTGTGAAATATTTGAGGAGTGTGACGACACAGCACTAGTTTTGCAATTCTTGCAAATTATTTATATAGTACCTACATTAACCACTGTTCTAAGCACATCTATACGTTTTTGAAGTATTTTAATACATTTTAGGTGGATGTCATCACAATAAAGTTGCCACTTAAGTTGTTGTTGTCAACAAAAGGCTCCTCTGGTGGCTTTTCAAGGGCGTGGTTTCATTGCAGGAGAATGCCGATACAGACAGGGACTGTAAACATTCCTTTGTTGGTGCATGCAAGGACACACGACGCCTGAGATTTGACACTCAGATTCCAGCAAGGCCTACATTCTCGTACCAAGTCTATAAAGACTGTCAAGTTTGCGAGTGTCTTCCATTAAAACATTTCGGTTTGGCAGCCAGTTCTCTGTTCTCATACTTTAAAAGCATCATTGAACACAACATTGCCTGTATTGCCACACAGATAATAAGGCTTTAACAACATTAACTAAAGGTAGACTATCGTTTCCCTGGTGAAAAGCTTTTCTACAGCCCAGACTCTCCTGTGTGTTCTCAGGCACGGCGCTGGTGGTCGTCTACCTCATCCTGCTGGCTCTCTACTTCTTTGCTCCATCTCCAACTGGCTGCTGACTGTGGGGCTTCGAATCTTAGGCGGGACCGCATTGGATGTTCTTCACCTCTCGCTCTTTGGCATATTAGGGGAACACGTGACATGGATCTTAGAAATATTGGGTATTTGGTTTCTTTAGTCAACACGTTTCCTCCATATTTTGCACTACTGTGGAACTGAAATTTTGAATCTCTGGTAGATTGATTTTGGCTGCACAAATTGCTACTGTAAGATGTTTGTATGTTAATGGTCATTTTGTAGACCAGGCTCAGTTTAAGTACTAAATATTTTACAGTACTAACAAATAATATGGCTATGGGCATCTCCACTAATGGTATTTATTTTCAGGGTACTGCAGTAATAAGTTTTAACTTTTTAATCAACATTTGTCAGAATTGGAATCTAAATTTTTGAGGTCAAAGGGTGCATGTCGGTGTTAAAGTTGATGAACTAAGTAACATTATTTTTACATGGAAAGTGGCATGGCTGGCTGTGCTTAGCTGGTGCAGTAACAATACAGTGTCAATACAACATTTTGAAAAATAATTAGTCAGCGTTTTTATTCTCTGCAGACTGGTGTAACAAAACCGTATACATTACTGACAAACTGAATCTGCCTTTGAGGAGATTCAGTATGTTCTCCGCTTCATCGATTTAAAGTGACGTGCACAACATTCTGACATGCAAGATGTGTTCAACTGTCAGACATCTAACACAATGGCAAATTTAGGATGTGAAAATAAGTTGCCAGAAGTTTTTTACAAATATGAATTTAGCCAAAAGTAAAGTATGTGTAACATTATGTTGAGCATTTGAAACAAACACTGCTGAGACTTACTTTCAAAGCCAAGATGGAGAGACAACATAAGTGAAAAATGTATACAAACTCTAGATATTAATTTTTGGCAGTAAAAAAGAAAAGAAAAGACTCTACAACGGCTCTTACAAGCAAATATAAAATAAATTAAAAGAGGAAAAACTCTGGAGGCATACCGAAATCTAGTTTCACAATAATTAAGAGTATAACATCTCCACTGACCACTGATCACAGTATTCAACGTCCTGAGTACGCCTAACGACTTTTCACTTAAAATATAGAGAAGGCCCATTTTTCAAAGCACTGCAGCACAAAGGTCTCTACAAAAATGATCTAGTTTGTAACAGTAAAATTAAAAAAAAAACAAACAGGAAATGGGGGGTTGTATGGTGGGAAGAATAAAAATACAATACAATTCAGCTTTGTATTAACCTACAATGTAACTGCAGCTAAAAGGTTAAAGTAAATAAGTTAGAACTATCCGGGGTTTAAGATGAACAAATTTTAAGATGACAAATGATTTGCAAGCAGTTTCCAAACTAGATAATGAGCAGAAAGGATTCACCTCACCGGTCTCAGAGCACCAAGTATGTCACATGGCTACATGAAGACAGTTCAGACAGCTTAAAATTGGACTGAATTGTATTCAAACAGTGAGTGAGATTCTGAAAATATAGATAGAAGGCACCAGATGTAAAAGCTTCAGAATCACCATGGAGCTGCTGCTCATAAGTTAGAGCTTAGTAAGCTTTGTTTTTCAGAAAGTAAATAAGAATGAGAGAGGCACTGCAAAATTCACAGTGATGCCGTGTCACACGTAGGCTTTTCCTCCGATTACAACAGTAAGTCACGATTTACTTGCCATGCTTTCTTAGCAGTGCGTCTTTTTCAGCAAGTCACTGCTTAACTGTTTATAATTATGCATTTTGCCTTTGAGTGCAAGGACATTATAAAACAGAGGTTTAAAATTGAATTAAAACCAAATATTTACAAATGGATCTCTGACTTCGGCTGTTTTGACCTGTTAATGGCCGTGTTTGCGTTTGTCACAACGAAAATATAGGCAGCATCCATCTGTATAGGAGGTGATGGCAGTTTGAATTGCATCATCACTTCGGCAACAGTGAAACGAGACAATCGTGCTTCCCAAAAAGAGCAAAAACTACAAGAAGCAACATTCATTTTGCTTTTTGGGAAATCGTCTATGTAAAGATCAACTTATTCCCTCATGGGGAAAAGCAGTGGAGTGTACCGGTATACATGGAACTCAGCATGCTGTGATTCTGATGCAGGGGTCCTGGCTGATGGGTAAGAACCCTAATCTAAAATCAAAACATTTCACTTTCCATCGAAATAAAAAAAACATGTAGCAAGAACAACAAGTGAAGGCATTCCAAATGTTGCTTTTTCAGAGCCAGCTGACTTCACTCCACATCCTGTTGCTTCTTCAGTCTATTCTTCAAGTTTGTCCTTCCGTGGCCTTTGAGCCTGCTTCACAGCAGTGTTAAAGGTGAGGACATACAGTACCTCCCCTGTCTTCTGTCTCTGTGTGCTGTCTATTTGAGGCGTTGAATTAGTGTGTGCGAGAGTCCCAGGCTGAGCAGCTGTAGAGTGGAGAGCCGAGCCAGGCGAGGGAAGGTTTTGAGCAGCTTCTCCCAGGTCAGTTCCAGCAGACTGGGCACCACCAACCACACCTTGTACAATGAGCCTGTCCTTCTGTTCCCAGACATGTTGACGACACCACCATGGACGTACATACAGCCAGCCTGCAGGTGAGCAACAGATGGAAGAAATCAGAGAAAACATCACTGAGGGTGTATACGTGTCTAAAGTCTAATCTCCTTCCATCAACACCACTCCTATCAATGGCTTTTTCTCAGTTTATCTATTTAAAAAAATGTTCCATAGCTGATATGTCACCATCAGAGGCCAAACAGGTTCTTGCTAAAGCCTTCATGCTTTGGAAAAGGTGCGCTAGACTATTTTAAGGCTACAATCCACACCAGAGAGAGACCTGATGTCCGTTGCAGGTTCATTCTTAGACCGTCATACACAATTCACAGACACCTTTAGTAGGATAGAATTGTGTCATCTCAGCTCAGAATCATCCCTTGAAGTTTGACTTGTACTACTAACTGGAGTAACTGCGGCACAGTGAAAGTAGGCTGGCTCTGGCATGACGGCGGGGAGCTTAGTCCACTGAAATGTCCGCAGGTTGATCTTCCACAGGTCGGGCAGGATCATCTCGCCGTTGTACCCCCCGCAGATGAACACCTCTGTGGGGAGGACAGGGACAGAAACGTCAAGTTAACGCAACGTTTCCCAGAGCTATGTCCAGACGTGTCCAGTGAGACGCATCTTACCTTCTTTGACCTGCACACAGCTGTGACAACGGCGTGCTGCAGGATATCCTGTCAACAATGATAACACAACTTGTAAAAGTGTGCTATACAAATCCAAAACTCACAAGTTTGACTTTTCTGCACAGTACTTACCTATTTTTCCATGTGGTTTGGTGACTATTTCCTCCCAGTTATTTGTCTCCAGATTGTAAGCATGAATCTGATAAGAGTTAGTATTGGTAAAGTATTAATACATAAAATATATATAAAGCCGTTTTTCTTTGAATATCATGATTGTTATGTACCTTGTCCAGTGGATATGACGTCCACGAGGTCCCACCGCCTAAAATGTAGATCCTCTGTCCGTCATGAGCGAGCTCATGTCTGTACCTGTTAGATATTTCAAACCAAGTTAATTTAATGTGGATTCACTTTAACTCAAGCGTCCAGTGACCTCAGGGACCTAAAATGTCTGACCTCTCCTCAGGTAGGTCTGTGGGTGCGTTGTTGGGCTTCAGGTGGATCCACTCCCTGGTGGTCAGGTCCAGCCTGTGCAGGTCTGTGCTATAAAGGTAGCCTGTTGTCCCTCCAAACACATAGAGGTAGCCGTTTATAATGACCATAGCCTGTAAGTGGAGAATGCTGACAGGTGTGTGTGCGGGCGGAATACACGGCTACACAGTCAAGAGTTATGACACAAGAAGAAGCAAACATGCAGATTCAACTGCACCTTCTTCCAACTGCAATGAGACCAAGTTTACCTGCCCGTAGATCTTGTTGGGTTTCTTCCCTCTGCAGTTGAGCAGGTTCCATCGCTTGTACTGGACATTGCACACGTGAACGTCATTGCCATTATTCTCACCAAAAGGGATCCCAGTGCCACCAAATACAAGCAGGTTGTTTCCATGAAAAACAGCTGCAAGAAAAGAGAAACCAATGCCCTCAGACTCTAACAACATGCATGATTTGCTCTGAGGCAGTAGTCTCCAACTCAGCTTTCTATGGGCACCAATTCAGCAGATTCCGATCTCAGGAATTAGGTGACATGGAACCAGTTCTCTACATCTCTAACCTGGAATGTGTCTAAATGTAATGGAGTTAACTGCATGATGAGTTAGTCCTTACCTGACATGGAGGCCAGCTCAGTGGGCATGTAACCTTCTGTGCGGACCTGCTGCCATGTGGCCGTGGCGAAATGAAACCGCCAAAGCTCCCTGAAAAGTGGGTAGTCTTCATTCTCTGAGCCGCCCGCCTCGTCAAAGTCTGGGTTGTAGCCTCCGAACACATACAGGTTGGTACTGTCTGCAACACAGCGGTGTCCACTCCGGGCCGGGGGTGCATATTGTCCTGCAGGGGTTAAGACAGACTGGGCTTTAGAGCTCCTCACGTCACCAAAGACATCCTTTCAACCAAACTTTGACAAAACAAGAAATGCAGACACATACAAAGTTGCCACTTTACTATTTTGCAGTTCTACATATACAACATAACACAAGAGGCCAATAGTAAATACTAACCTTCTCGCAGAAACCTATTGGGGATGCGCAGGTTATGGCATGAGGGTGAGAAGATCCGCCGGGCCTGGAGCCACCGCACCCTCTTCTTGGAGCCTGCCAGCCCATCATCACACCACATGCAATGAGATAGAGACAGACAAAAGAACATTGACAATGAAGGCAGTATTTCTAGCTACAAAATGAATTTTGTTAGACAGGATGATGATAGTCCACTGCATACTACTGAAATAAGTTAAGAACTCCTCCCCACATATGTGAAGACATGATGTTAAAACAGAAATAATGTTAAACTAGTAAACAGGTTATGAGCACATCTGAAATTACACATAAAAAATATTTGTAAAATTCAAATTTGGATCTTTGCACCACAGTTGAAAGCGGTCCTGAATATTGTAATGCAGCAACAGAACTTTTATTGGTTGCACATTCAAAACAATGACCTTAGCCGGGTCTCAATGCAACGGCTTGATTTGCACTAATGGACACTAAACTTGAGCGATTAAACTTTAAAAACCTGTGTGTAAATTGTAAAGGTTTTGGAGCCTTTTATAAAAAAGTACTCTATTCATTTCTTTAGTGCTCTTAAAAAAACATCTTAAAGTTTTCATTCATCGTCTCTGTAACCATGTAATGTGTGTGACGAAATTTGTGTTGGAGCAAATTGTAGTTTAGCCAGTCGGCTGTGCCAAAAAGCTCCCAACAAATATTGATACATTGATAGATAAATATTGGTCATGCACGTGAGTTTTGAGTGCTACAATATGCGTTTACACACGTAAGATCGGTTATGAACAATGGGTTTAAGGACAAGGTAGTATAATGGTTACAGTGAAATTAACTGTTTACAGATTCAATTCAGTTTTTTTATTTCTATATTGTGCTAAATCACAACAAAAGATATCTCAAGGCACTATGAACAGGCAAACGTGAGCTGCAGAGAGTACGACTACATGAAATGACTCATTCTATTAACATTCTTTGCTAATTACATCATTGTAAACAGCCCAGGTCAACAGATTTCATCAATTATTAGAGCATGTTGTTAGTATGTGGTGCTATAATTGGATTATAGCGTAACATTTACAAATGTAACTAAACTAACTGATTCTGATGGTAGTAATCCAATGTATACAGTCCTTGAACACACATAGTTACGAACACACATCAGTAACCCATCTTTAAATGTGCATCTCATGTGTCTTATGGTTCCTCTCACTGATATGGTGATCCTGTTTTACTTGTTGACCATGGCGGTGTCAGATAAGCCCTGATACAGAGGTATGCATGATTGTTTATCTGCATGACTGGAAAATAACTCAACTGAACCCATCTTTGCTCTCTTAGACTACTATGTTCAACTGATTCATCAAACATTGGCGAAGTATCGATTCATATACTGTATATCGACGTGTAGCTCTCAGACAAGCAGCCAATCCCATGCCTGCATTGAGAGAAACGAGACGGTTGTCCTAAATTGGTGCATAATAGTGCCGATAATAAACTTTAATGAAGGTAGTGGACATTTTCGTTGATCGTCTTGTAACTGTTAGATTTAATAATGGTTCCTTCTTGTTTCCTTACTTTTGTTTCAACGTATTAGTGCAAACGTTAATAATATATTTTAAGAAAGCAGAACTAACAATATCTGGTTGATCGTTCACTCACTGACTTATTTGCTTCCGTAGCTAGAAAGACTAGCTTATTGCAGTTAGCAAACTGCTCCAATGCTAGTACAGCTAACTGCAAACATTCTACCATATGCGTAATAATACAAGGTGGATCGCTTAAACACACACAGAATCTGACCACCGACATAAGGTTAACACGCAGGTGCTGCTTTGCTTTGTTGACGCGATCCTCAGTGGTTGTAGCGGCAGAGCAGATGGTTTTGTTTACAAACCTGAATCGCGGGCGGAGGGCCTCCACGACAGTTTCACGAACTTATTCAGCTGATTGTAGCCGCAGTTTCCATCGTGTTCGGCCGACGACATTTTTCCAAGCAAGCGCGACAGTTCAAACCCAGACCCGGACAGGAACCCGTTCGGGTAGAGTCAGGCGAAATGGCATGAGGGTACAGGTTACAAAAGGCAAAGACAAATTACCACACCTGCAACTGATGCTGCTGTGACGTCACAGCCAGCTGGTACATTCTGACCAATCAGAGCCCGATCATTCGTGTTGCGTTCAAGACACACATGTTGTCTGTGGTTGGTTAACGTTGAATCGGTTCACGTTTTAGGACCTAAAACATCTAGCTAAATTATCAAATAAAACATTTCAAAAAATTCAAACTTTCTGATTTCTAAAGACAAAATTCAGAGTGTGAGGGTAATGCGAAGAACTTAAACACAAACAAGAGGCAAGAACACATTTTATCCAAAGTTTCCATTATGCATGGGGACAATATTCTGTCACAAACAAGTGTTAGTGTCTCAATTGTAGCCAACAGCACCAAGAGTCAACCTTTACCCCAGATCCTCATTCGCTGCTTTGCTTACATGTGGTGATCTGGATTTGAAGATAATTTGGATAGAATGATTGAAACGGAGTAAACAGCACCAACAACACCAATATGAGGGGAAAAAACTGCCTCTTGCCTGTTGAACATGAGGGCTGTGTTAAAACACATAAAGGTGTTTTCTGTCTGTGCTGTTGTGAACCGTAGTCTCAGTGATGCAGAAGTAAACACAGAGCATATTACGATAATGAGTAGATTGGATTAACCACTCTCCTTTGTCTGGCTTTTCAGTGCTGTTTCCCTGCAGTTCACACTCTTCAGGTTACAGGGACACCTCACTGCAGGACATTGACATGCAGTTATATTCATGTTTTACATATATGCAAAAAATAATATAGACCCAATTGTCAGTCAGTATATGTACAAATGTAATATGCAATGCAGGGCAAGAAAAAAAAAAAAGATAATCAGTCATTTTGCATGTCTGCCATGTTGTTGAAATATGAACTTGGGGATTAGAATTGATAACTTCTAAAGATAATGGGAAATAATCATAAGTGTATCTAAAGTTTGCATTTACAAATGATTAATCAACACATCATCATCACAAGATTAACAAGCAAGTTGGACCAGGCTATGGATTGCCATTGATGTAAACAATTGACCAAACAAAAGGTTAGAACTGTAGGTCAGTTCCTTTCCAGTGATTTACTCAAAGACTTATGGAGCTCTAAAGTGATTAGTGTGATGGGCATTCACTGAATTTATGCTTGGCTAAGTCAAAAAATGTCAGGGACAGTTTATATCAGGCTGAACATGCTACAGACATACAGGCAGGTATGTAGCTGAAACTGATTTGCAGCCTTGGATCCTGGATAAGCCGTTAAACCAAATGAAAGGTGAACATGAGAGACATTTTCAGAATACATCTCATCCATCTCAATCTCAAAAAATGGAACATAACACAAAACACATAGAAACTTGAATCATAGAACCAAGCACAAAATTGGAAGAGAGTTTGTACTCTTGTGATTCCGCCCCTGCACATGCATGCCCATATCTGCATTTACAAACTGGCACTCTGGAATTTTGAGGGTTTCCCCTAGCGGGCTGCTTCATTATTGACCCAATACAATTAAGTGTTAAGCTACTGGTACCAACTGTACCAAAGTATACTCAAACATTTACAAGACAGTATTTTTCTCATTGATTATTAATATGTTTTCTTTTTTTTGACATGTGACATGTTGTCCCCCCCGGAGAGAAATTCTTCAACCTGGCGTGTTTTTCTTCTGTATAGTCTAATTCTATACTTTGGCCCCTCCTCTCAGCACTGGAGAGAGAGAGAGAGAGAGAGAGAGAGAGAGAGAGAGAGAGAGAGAGAGAGAGAGAGAGAGAGAGAGAGAGAGAGAGAGAGAGAGAGAGAGAGAGAGAGAGAGAGAGAGAGAGAGAGAGAGAGAGAGAGAGAGAGAGAGAGAGAGAGAGAGAGAGACTGACTACAGGACAGGACATAACGAGATATAGGCAGAATATTTAGGCTCAGCCGAGAGGAAAAAGTGGGCAATGTTACAGCTTCATTGAGTGTATGGACACACCGGACAGGCTGCTGATACTCCTAAAGGCTCCTAATCATTCTCCAGCTGAAAGGCTGACATAGCTCGGCCGCTGCAGTATTTTTAGATCACTTCTGAAAGGAATACAAAAATGTCGTCTCCAAGTCCGGGCAAGAGGCGAATGGATACCGACGTGGTGAAACTGTATCCTTCCTGAACATTGACAACAAACCCAAAGAGCTAAAGCATTGCTTGTGTTATAATAAGTGTCAGTTGACGTTGGTTAATCACAGCGTTTGTTCATGTTGTCTGTACCGAGGCTGTGTGTTGGATCCCTCACTAGCTGTGTGAGCTTAATGGATGTTGTCCAAAGTGAGTAAACACTTTGACGGTGATGTGGCTGTGTAGCTCTGTGTGTCTAACGTTAGGCTCTGTGCTTTGACACACACAAGCTAGCTTGCTGTGGAGTTAGCGCTGTGGCGATTGGGCTACACGTTTATTTAGACCAACTCAGCGTTACTAGCCTGCTAGCCAGTTTTAGCAGGCTAGCACAATAGCATTACGTGTTTGTATCAGGCGGAATCTGTCGCAATATTACGCTGTCTGTCAACTGTTAGCCGTAGCCTGCTAGCTATAAGTTAGCCTGTTAGCCTGTAATGTGTAATTCGAGCCATCTGGGAACAGAATGTGAAGGATTAGTGAGGTCTGTTGGTTTTGATAGCACCGTGTGGGAAGGGTGACGTTACACCAAGAAAGCGACTAATTCGGAGACGGTAACATTTCACCCGAGTAAACAAGGTGTAGCTAGCTGCTAGCTTTCACATCAGAGAATAACTAAGGTCGATGACAGTCTTTGTCAAACGATGTGAACTACACGAACTAATATTAGAGAACATAATCCGATCTTGGACGTGTTGTGCTCTCTGAACATGACACTTAAAAACAATATATTTCAAATAGAAGGTAAACATTATATAGATATTTATTTTATGTAAGATTTTTCATTAAATAAACCGAAAAAAACACAAAGCCATGTAGATATAAATCGATCAGAAGTAGAAGAAAACAAATAACACGCAATGTTGTTGTTCTTGATAAATTGTTTTATCCGTCACAACTGTTAGAATAGTTAACAGTAGTTTAACAGTGTGGTGTGCTCGTAATGAGCAATCTGGAAATGTCATTTTGTAACATTATTGTTCTATATTTCGGGCCATCTGCTGAAGTTTGCAGAGCTTTCCTGACAGCGTGAGCTGAATTGTTTTGTTTTTGTCCTGCAGCTAAACCACGCTCTCTGATTGGTCAGACTGTTACCATCCGGAAAATGGTAGAGGGCGGGGCTTCAGAGCAGCTGATCGAGGAACAACAAGCGTGCTGTAGGTGCACATGCAGCTATGGGGGCTGGGGGCGCGCGTGCCCAACAGGCTGTTTACTGAAGCCTGAACTCAGGCACAGAGACCAGGACAGACCGGACTGAGCAGCGGAGCGCCAGCCTGTTAAGACGGTCACACATGTCACACAGGCTTGGAAGAACTGGTTTTACTACATTTCCCTAAGTTAACTCAGGCTATTGCACAGGATACGTGTTTCAATGCTGGATCACAACAGTTATTTTAATCACCTATTCATCTGTTTGATTTATTAGATCATTTAGTGAAACAAGTTTAGTTAAACAAGTTTTTGAAAAGCTATTATTCGTAAATGTTTGACCGTTATGAATGATAAATGACTTAACTGATACAATTTCTGTTGCTGAATAGTTGATTAATTAACTGTTTCAGTGAGATCGCATATTCTTAATCGCAGAGATGGAAAGGGAAAACCTATGAGGAAATTGGTTTAATAAGTCTCTTAATCAACAAAACCAAAAACTAAGACCACTATGGTCTGACGCAACAATTCTTAAAATAAGCTCTCTTTGTTTTTTGACACTTTTAATGAATCCTGATCCAGTATGAGTGAAGTTTACCTGTGTGGTTACGTTACTCTTGGTTGAGTGTGTGCTGGTAGGCATTAGTTTCTATGGATGACCCTCAGGGAGAGATCAAAGAGAGACATGCACATTGTTACTCTGCTACTCTTTGTCTTTGGAACTCACAGACTCTTCTCTTCTTGCTCACTGGTTTGTAAATCTCTTCTATGTGAGTGACTGCACTTTTGAAACCTCGCTCTTTTTCAGTAGATGTTTACCGTCATCATGTCTATGTAGTCGAGTTATCAGGCCTTGTTTGTGCTCCAGTAGTTTGGGCTTATGAGCATCATTTGACCTCAGTTAGTTTACAGATTCATTGCTTCATGCATTCATTGTTTCACACTTGAATTGAACAGAACAGGCCCAACAATTCTCTTTCACTGTCACGCAGTCGACTCAGCCTTGTGTGTCTTGTTGTCACGGCACCCTGTGATTGTGACACATCCACTCGATCAAAGCCACCTTTCACCTCCCCTTGCTGTATTTTTCTGGAAAATAGAAAAATATTCAACGATTTCAGCAAACACATTTAAGTTGAAATTAGACATCCCAGAAGTGAAATCCTGAACAAAGACAACACCAGCTCTGTCTTGTGGCCATGATGCATCAGCCAGCTGTGAACAAAATGGAGGCCTTAAAACACTGCAGCAATTCATGGACATTTCAGGGCCCTTATTTTGGGAGGTGACATGGTGCCATTTGCCATATTTTCGACGAGAGTGCAGAAATTTAGATTTAGATGTTAGAATAAAGCAGGGGTGACAGTTTTCCTCATACAGTGATTCTGCATGATGGAGCCCTCATGGATTGTGAATTCTTTGAGTATTGTTTTTCCTTTTTCAGTGCTTATTCACAGTGGTGATGCCTGAGGTGTTTTACTGATGTTTGCTTTGAGAAGGAGACTCAATGTTGTCTTGTACATTGTGAGAAAAGTGGAGTCATAGCTGAATATTGTCTTTGGGTATCACTGCCTCCCCTCATGTTATTGATCAATGCTTCACATGGAGGTCAGAAAGTTTGGCCACATCTGACTGTGGACACTCCGTTGTTGTTTTTTAACAAATGTCAGACACATTTGATTTGAGCTCTTTGCCGCTTCTGTTGCTTGTGTTCCTGTTTTCTTGTATCCCGTCTTCCTTAACTCCAATGTCAGCATCGAGAGCAAACACGAGGTCACCATCCTTAGTGGACTCAACGAGTTTGTGGTCAAGTTCCACGGTCCACCTGGAAGTGAGAGCTGCAGAAATGTATTTATGTATCGTCTGACACAGTTTCCGGTGTGTTTGCATTTGGTGTTCTGACCTAAGATCTTCTGTTCCAGCGCCGTATGAGGGAGGTGTGTGGAAAGTTCGGGTAGACCTTCCAGATAAATACCCCTTCAAATCACCATCAATAGGTATGACATGTTTGTGCCAGTGTTGACCTCTTGTCCTGTCTAGACCTCTCACACACTCGTGTCGACCATCAGACACCACAGTGACTAAAATGTGCTTCTTTTTCTACAGGATTCATGAATAAAATATTTCATCCCAATATTGATGAAGCGTAAGTAATTTATACCTATTTTGAATATGAATCTACAGTGGATGTATCTTTTATTTGACTTTGGCTGTCATCTGGTACACGATTAGTATTTTTTCTCAACATATTCTCAAATGTGTTGCTGTTGGAGCAGAATTTGCACGAGTTTGTTACAATTTTGTGTCTTTTCTCAGGTCAGGAACTGTGTGTTTAGATGTCATCAACCAAACATGGACAGCTCTATATGGTAGGTAACAGGAACTTTTCTAACTTTAAGGATAACTCCTACATACAGTGATGTTGCATCCATAGCACAGATAGATAAAGAGGCTTTGAAGCTGAAAGGTATTTTGCTCACTTTGTCAGTTTCAGTGAACTATGGGGAAACATTTTGCACCCATGTGAACATTCCAGAAACTTCCTCAAACCTACTCCAGTAGGTTTGTCTGAGTTTGCCTGAATACGACTATAAGAACAATCAATACACGTAGAAAAATGCAAACGGATGTGTTTACTGTTGCTGTGTGATGGATATTTGCAAATGTTTACTAGTTTAAACACAGGAAATGGTATTATTGATATTGTGTCTCTGGAGGGACAGTGAATAGAGGCGTTAGGGTTGGTGTGTGAAAATGAAGTCATGGTTAAATTCACTTTACTAACATAAATGACATATTCGATTAGCTGTTGCTGTCTTAACTTCAATTGAACTCCAACAGCCTTTAAGTAAAACAGAAAATTACAACACCGACCTCTAGTGGTTGCTATTGTAGCTGCAATTACTCAATGACATTTCTATAACTCACCTTTTACTTCCCACTCACATTAGATCTGACGAACATCTTCGAGTCGTTCCTCCCTCAGCTGCTGGCCTACCCCAACCCCATCGACCCCCTGAACGGTGACGCAGCTGCCATGTATCTGCATCGGCCAGAAGATTACAAACACAAGATTAAAGGTAGTGCAGCAGTTTCTAAAAGCATCTAGATCATTGAGCAATTTATTACCAAGATATGCATTTCCATTAATTTAGTGTTTCTTCCAGATGTTGATACAAATACAAAGACAGCTGATATTTAGACCTGTTCCTTGTTTCAGAGTACATCCAGAAGTACGCCACAGAGGAGGCTCTAAAGGAGCAGGAGGAGGGAGCCGGAGACTCGTCTTCCGAGAGCTCAATGTCAGACTTTTCTGAGGACGAGGCTCAGGACATGGAGTTGTAGTGAAGGGGAGAGGAAGTCCCCTTCACACTCGCAGACTGTCGTTTCCTAAAGAGCAGAAACTCAGTACTATATTCATATTTAAACGAGACAATTTTTTTACAGCAACACGAGGATTTTTATTGCTACACAAGGGTTTTTGCAGTATGATATTGCAGGATATTAGCCCTCACTTAGGAACTCATGACAACCAGCCCGTCCCCCCCGCCCCCCTGTCCCCCCACCCCGAGAGTCAGCCTAGATCAGGAAGGAGTGTGTCAATCATTTCCATCGTCGTCAGGCTTTCACACCGCTCACCTCTGCTGAAGGACGAGACCATGGCGGACAGGGTGTTGACTGTTTACACACTTTGTTCCAAACCTCATGTTGTCTTCTTTATTCGATATTTCACCTCTTCGGCAGGTCATCTCATCTTCCGCTCGACCACAGAAGACTGACAATCCACCATTTCTGGGCGATGCCTCTACTTCAAAACGTTTTTAACTGTTACCTTTTTCGTTTTGCGACGCCGGCGCCTTTTCTCGGCTATGTCTGGAGGAGTTGCCATTCTCATTACTACTTCCAAGGAGTGGAGGAAGTGCAGTCGTGCATGAACGTGTTTACAGATTGGTATGTGCTGCTGACGGCCTCTCTGATCGCCCTCTGTGCAAACCTGCGGACCTGCTGCAACTTCGTGTTTGTGTAAAAACACTTTCCACCCCTTGCAAGATGCACCACGGCACCAATGCCACAGCACATATGTGTGTGAGTGTGCATGCATGAATGTAATCCACAGATACCCATGTTGTATTGACCCCTGATGTCCATCAGAAGTCAAAAGAGGGCCCTTCTCTTCTTCAGCACCTAGTTCCTTGTCCTCCTCCTCCTCTCTGTTGTAGGAAAGTATTTGTCATTCTATGAGTATCTTTGTATATTGTGGCATGACAGCAGTAAAGTTGTGTAGGGCTTTGTAGAGCTGTAATGCTGTACAAACGGGGAGGAACCCTGTGTGTGTGTGGGGGGGGGGCCTGTGTGCTCTCAGGCTGCACTGCTTCAGGTGGGGTTTGTTGTTTGGAATTATCCAGGTCCTTGTTGAATTGTTAAAACTTCTTAACTTTGCCTATTGCTTGTGTTAAACTATAATAGGTGTTTGACTTGTGTAGGGATAGTTAGTTTTTGCGGGCGGTGACTCCTATCATAATGTATGGTTTATTACTTATATAACACACTAGTTTAAAAAGGAATTGTCCTATAAAATGAGGCCAATTATACATCTTTGTCTGTAAGGATGACTCTCATCACTGTTGAACCAAATCCTCCAAAGACATGTTGCACCCCTGCTGTTTCTTATGCAAATGTGTCCTCCGTTATCTTCCACACATGTTTAAGTTGTCATACAGAAGTGCTCTTGCTTTCAGACCTTCATCTTCCCACTTCCAAGTTTTTTGTCTCAATTATAATGAGAGCATTTGTTATTTTGAGTATTTGGTTGCCTATTGATTTTCAAAATGGTGGGACCAAAATCAAACAGAAGTACAAGTTTAATTTCATAAAAAAAGGAAGTGATGAAACTCCCCCAGACTGGATTTTGGTGCTGTGGATGTGTTAGGATCTCGTGAAGTTTACCTGATGATTCTTACCAATCTCAGTTTTGTTAAAAGAGGAGTGAACTGTTTCATAGATAACAATTTAAACAGTGTTTCTGGCTCACCCTGGAACAGTGTGTGTCTTTGTCTACACACTCTTGTGTGTGTCCCACACTGGAGAAAAAGCAGTGACAGTTTACTGTCCAAAGTCCTATTGGTGCACTGATCTGTCTCATCGGTGGCTGAGAGCAGATCAGCCTGTATTTTGTTATTTCTGTAAGGAAAAGTTAGAATCTACCATCAAAATGGGATATTTCTTCTTATGTGGAGAAAAATGGAGATTAATCGAAATTGAATCAATCCCTTTATCATTTTTTATTGATTTAAAAAAGACATTAACGATTGATATCAGGATCTCCTTTCACGATTTCTCTCTTTCTTTTCTTTTTTTTTTACCTCCAAGTGAAAGTTAACATAGGTTTCTAAAACTAGCATGTTATTTGCTGACATGACGTTAAAAATGTAATCAATGTTACAGAGCTTGTAGTTGAAGTGGCTCTAATTAGCCCTGATAACCAAATCATATATGTTGGTGTAGTTCTTAGGACATCTCTTCATGGTAAATTTTGCTTTCAGTCATTATCATTTGCAAAGAAAACAAACATTGTCCATCTTTGTGGTTTGTTCTCATCTCGATCCGTCAGTGTGTTATGTACTTTTTATGAATGAGACAATTATTTGATGCCTATAATTTGTTTGAATGTTTTTTATTTGGTCTTTAAACCCTGATATCCAGGATATCAAGATATACCTGATTTTTTTTTAAAGGCAAAAATGGATAAATGTGCTTCCCTTGTAACTTGAAGAAAGAAATAAACAACATATGAGATATGTGTGTGTATGCTTATTGGTGTCATATCAGTACGAGTGCTAGTGTGTACTGCTTGTTCTTGGGATTCAAGAGTGAAGATCCATTTGAACAAAATCCAACGATTTTGTTGAATCCTCATCAGATATAGAAACCAATCACTGCCTATTTTCTCCATCCCTCCCTCCATCTTTCCGTCCATCCATCCATCCTGTCCGTCCATCTTGTCCATCTGTCCATCCGTCCGTCCATCTGTCCATCTGTCCGTCCACTGTTTTTTATTCATCCCAAGTTTGGATCTTTCCTTTGTATTATGTTAATTCGAAAACACAAAATTGTAAAATGGAGTGTATAATCGGTTGTACTTTGTAATGTGCGTTCCAAAATTTATGTTGTTTCCCATGTTTCCAACTCCAATGTTGCTACAGTATCACTCTACAGCGACGTGAAGATACATCCACCAAACTAACTTAAGAGTGTGTTTGTAACTAGTGAAGTGATGTCAGGCAAATGTAAAACTCAGTAAAGATGTCATGCAAAAACTTAAAAACAGTGATGTCATGTGAACTGTAACTGTTGCACAATAATTTCCCTCGGGATAATAAACTTTTATTCTATCTTATCTTAAACAGTGATGTCATCAAAACTAACAACTCAGTAATTATGTGTGATGTCATCTAAAATAACAGTCACAACGATGGATGAAATACTAATCTAATTCATCTTTGGCTCTTACAGTATAAAATGAATAAATAGATGAAGGAGTGTTTGTGAACAGGCCAGCTGATCCTGACAGAGGAACACTATAACGCTTTTTAACACACACACACACACACACACACACACACACACGCCGACTCTATAATGAAGTGATGAAATATTCATGTTGTGCTGCCTGCGTCTATCTCAACGTGTTCCCGTTTCCAATTTCAACATTGGTTAATTTGGCTGCATGGTGACGTCACAGCACATGGGAGACGATCGGTGATGGCTTTGATGACTTAATGGCTTTGAGTCGATGATACGGCTGATGTGTTTCATGTATCTATTTCCTTGTATTTTTCTTACTTGTTCAATTATCACAAACGAATGAAACAACTCAGAAGATACTTTGGGCACAATAATTCAAACAAAGTTATAATTTACATCCGTTATATGTTAATTATATCAAACTTCTTAGCTGTCTGTTTTACGTTTTATATTTGAAAAAGTTGCGCGCATCAAGTGAGGCGTGTAACGAAATGAGTGATCAGACGCAGTTAGTGAGTAAAGTTATGTGTGAGTAACGTGAGCCTCCTGCAGCGCCGCGCAGAGGGCGATCAGACCTGCTGACCGGCTGCGCCTCCTTCATAATGTATGGAGAGGACAAAGGATGCATGGGTGGATTTCAGTGTCAACTTCAACCGGACTGAAAGAGCCGTAACCCAAACCTGCCCGGACCCGCTGTGACGGAGGCGCATCAGCTCAAAGGATGATGCGTCTTTTTCCATTTGCAATCTGTCTAATAATCACCGACAGCAGGTAAATGAGCCCCGGAGGAGGAGACCTTTGGGTGGCCCGTATATAACGAGGCGCAGCAGGGGCCTGAGATCAGACTAACCTGGTCCCACGATTGGATCACGAAAAGCGGAAGGCGCAGGACAGGACATGGACATGGACATGGACAGGAGGCCCGGCCGCGGCGCTGGACGGGATGCCCCACCCGATGGATCCAGGTAGGTTCACCCGTCGAATATCAAACACCAGGGCAGGTAAAGTGTTTAGTGTGTATGTGCGGTATAGACAAATGGAGAATGTGTAGGTTTGCAAATTTAAAGTAGCTCCTCTTCATTAAGAACTAACTTTAATGCTTCATAGAGTTTTTGCTTGTGCAGTCACGCATCTATCTCTGCTTTTGGGCAGAGTTACGTCATCAATCCATCAGTTTTCCCCCAGTCAAATAGCTCAAGTGTCCCACATCCTCCCCTCTGCAGTGCGCGTCCTGTGCGTAAAGCGCAGCGGAACAGCCTGCTGTAGGTTTGCTCACAGGCGGCAGAAGGAGAAGGAATGAGGAAGAGGAGGAGTAGGAGGAGGGCGGCGTGGATTACTGTACTACCACCAGGGTTAAGAGGCTTACCAACTAATTACAGGACCACTAGAATATCCCCTCGGTCATACAGTCCAAACAGACCAGACTCGTGCTGTGAGGGGAGGAGAGAGGGAGAGATTTGGATGGATGGAGATGGTAAACCTGGTCAGATGAAGAGGTGCCACTAAAGTCACTTACCCCCCATAAAGGAGCGCGTGTGCAGCGGGTCGTTGGGCAGTTTGTGTGATGAAAAGCCTTCTGCTGGATGCTGTGAGAGGAATGACTCAACGGAAAAGTTGTTAAATAATGAATGTTGTGTTGCGCAATGAGGACACAGGATCACCACTGAAGGTAAGAATCTGCACATATACACAATAGAATCTGCAGACTGGTATAAGTGTAAATTCATGCATGTCCTTCCCAAAATGACAATGGAGGCACTTATGCTGATACTTCTAATAACTTATATTACAATAAAGGGTGACATCCCTTTTGACCTCCAGATGATAACGAATACAAATACAAATACAAATACAAAATGAATGAATCCTTCTTAGTCACTATGGCGTCTTCTATACAAGGAGAAGGAGAGAGGACAAAGAGCTCGATGCTACTTCGATTTGCAAAAAATATAATTCTCTTTAACTTTATTTGAAGACGAAGATGAGGTGATTGTGTCGGTGTACGTTCATGCCTTCAGATGACCTGAATAAGGCTATTCTACTTTTTTGATAAAATGGTGTTTGTCCTCTGCCAAGGTGGAAATGAAGCTCAATCATCATAACAGACAATGTGATTATTACAGAGTGAACCAAAGGCGAGCTAGAGAATATGAGCAGCAGCTAAAAACAAAGCCCAGCCCCTTCAGTCTTCCTCTCTCTCTCTCTCTGTCTCTCTCTGTCTCTCTCTGTCTCTCTCTCTCTCTGTCAAGCTTTTTACTCTATTGATCTCTCCCGGAAACTGGAAGATGAGCCCTGCTTTGGGACCCATTTGGAGCATCTCAAAAATCACTAAGCGCATCATTCCCCACAGCCTCAATCAATCTGTGCAGTAGAACCATTCTTTCATAAGGCAACGTTGGCTCCTTAGTAGGCCAAAAAGTGTCTCAAACGGCTCACAAAAATAATAGAAATATTGGATTGTTATTGCCTAAATATCTGTGACTATATCCTCTCTCTCAGGGTGTGTGTGTGTGTGTGTGTGTATGGGTTTGTAATGGGTAGATTTGGAGAACATGTGCTGGAGGTCTATCCCAGGAGCAGATGGCATGGCTGGATTTATCCCTCATCCCTTGCGTTGGGACACGCTGAGACGTGAGGACAGACACGGTTGTCTCTGATGCAAGCTGCAGTCAAGACGCCTGACGCTAAAAACATGAGGCCGGCCCAACATGAAGGAAGTTAGCGAAGGTTTGACAGGCGCATGTTGAAGAAGAACCCGAGCACGAGGCGGCATCAGCGTGTCAGCTGTCATCTGATCGGTTAGAAGAGAAGACGTTCAGGTTTCAGCGGAGTATCCGTGTATCTGCAGAGCTTTGGGACGACACTCGTATCTCCTCCTGTTCTGTGTATGGCACTGGTAGAATTCACTGTCACAGCACACAATCAGTGAATTACCATAGGGCCATAAACAGAGTAGAGAAAGAACCACGCTGACCCTCGTCCCTGTTCTGCTTTACCCTCTCTGCTTTCAATATCTGGACAGCAGGGACATTGTCTCATATCTGAGCGTTGCTTCCCAAAAGACACAAATGGCCCATCTTCTTTGCCCATTTTGGCACTAGCACATTTTTGCTTTGTTTCTATTCCTTTGAGCAATCATGTGTAGTGCCAATATGGGACAAGAGAGACGCTCGGCTGTTTGTTATTCACGTTAAACCGGCATCTGGACCGGATGGACTATATAGGTACGGACAGATATTTCTTCAGGTTCGTAATGTCTCTGCATAGTCTGGTGATATAACTGTGTGTGTGTGTGTGAGAGAGAGAGATGCAGGATGGAGAGGGAGAGTTGGAGAGGATGAACTATGGATCTGATCGATAGTGTCGGCCCTCTCAGGTGTCTCTGGTTACCATGGAGGCCAGTACTTTATCTCTTAGACGCCGTCCCGTGTAACCCGAGGCTCAGTCCCACACAGAGGTCTGGTGGTATTGTTACACGTCCACTCTCCCACAGTGTTTGGCAATGGTAGAACTCACACTGGTGGGTTTGAAGGATCCGGTGGTTCTAGACTTGCCAACAACTGACCGAGAGCTTTGACCTGCCCGCTGCCTGTCAGGAGCTCCTGGAAGAGGAAGGTTTGTTAAGGTTTTGAGGAGGGGGCAGGCATGTACTGTACGGCGTGTGCGTGTTAGTGACTACAGGCAGAGCAGCGAGGGGTTCAAACTCAATACCTTCCCCCCTTTGGTGTTCTTGCAGTCTCAGAACACTGTGGAAACTTTGCCCGAGAGGCAACTTCAACTCAAGAAATGCACAGAAATTCATATTCAAGTTCTGGTTAGGAAAACAAGCTGATCTTTGTCTTGATCCTCTTCCTCTTTTCTCCTCTTTGGCTACATTTAGCAGATCACGTCATCAAACCCTGAGTGTAATGTGAGACCCTAAAGACTGAAGGAATGGGAAAAGGAGACTATGGGTCCATTGCCCATAAATCCATACACGGGCCATTAAGCATCGACTCAGTCATCATCTGCCTCAGTCAATAAATCCATCCTGTTCATGAGTGTGGTTGAGACGCCATCAATATGGTTGCTTGTGTTGCAGCGGAGAGCCTGTTGTAAATCAGGTGTTAGTGTATGCAGCAGCTCCTGCAGGTTACAGTGCAACATGATCTCGTTTGGTCACCGAAACCTCTTAAAGCAGCAGTCTGTAAGATTGCACAGAGGGCAGAGAATAGCAGAGAAAATATATCTCCTTCTTCCCCTTCTTCCCACCTACTGCACCCGAGTCCTGCCTCCATTACTCAACCGGAGAACATAACACGTGATTAACAGCTGAGGCAGCAATTCTCCTTGTGGTAAATGTTATTTTTCCTTTTTTTTCTCCATACTAATATCAGACTTTATTTCTCTGACAGGATGTATCAGATTCCGTCTACTCTACTCATCTTTCAGCTAATTCTTCCAAAAAACTATTCTAAAGAGTTACGTTCAACATTACAAACTGATACTAGTAGACAACAGTTTGTAAGGCTGCAAAAAAATGTTTTTTTCACAATTTCATTAATTTGAAAAGCATTTAGGAGGAATTTAAGGGCTGAAGTGTAAATGTCAATGGTCAAGTGGCTGAAATGATATATGCCATACATGAAGAGAGGAGGAAGACCAGTCCAAAGGGGGTCAGATGAGGACGAGAGTAGATACATTAGCTTCTCCAACATTGGTAGGACAAAATAGCAGCGTGTGAGTGGTTTACTTATGAGGCAGTTTGTGTCCATTATGGACCAATGCAGAGGACGTGAGGTTAAGTGCTGCCGGTGGACATAAAGGAGAAGAAGGGAGGACGACTTACTGACAGCTGGTACAAGTGATTAGAGCGTGTAGTGATGGAGGGGAGGCATCAAAGCTCTTTAGACCCACACATACACACACACACACACACACACGTACACACACACACAGTATTCTGACAAACTACTTCCTGGTTGCTAACGCTGCCCTTACTGATCATGCATTTGCTACACAAGCCATCTGTCTGTCTCAAATGCATCACTAACCAATGGATTATCAGCAGCTCTGCCCCGAGACACCTCCCCTCTCCTAAGTAACAGACACACACACGCACGCACACACACAGTGACTATATTACTGGTAATACACAAGAGGGAGTGTGTCATTAGATTAGATTGGGTGTGGAAGTTAATGGTTGTAATCATGAATCTGTCACACTGACAGTGAGGATGTTTGCTGATTACTGTATGAATTGCCTGTTACCTCTGAGATATTTCACAATAAAATGATCTCAATGGTGCGTGTCAAGTCTTTGATCATTCCAGAAAACACAGAGGAGCGGCCCAGTCGTGACACACACACACACACACACGCGCACGTACTGCCTTGACCACATGGAGACTCTGGTTTACTGTAATCCAGGGACTGGGTGTGTTTTTAAGACTTCATGGTCAGAGACAGATGCAACAATTGGCACGTAAACACGAAAATATTGCCACTTTTGTACAGATTGTAGATATCAATAATATTTACTGTATATTATGACACATTTACAAACAAAACTGCTTTATTTTGAAGAATAGAACAAACAATGACTGCCTCCATATGATTTGCAAAAAAATAAATGTCAACACTCAAAACAAATCCTCATATAAATGTAAATGACAAAGATGTAATTATTCTCATACAAACAAAAATGGCAGAACTCTCAAATTATGATGTGCAGACAGATATTTCATACATGACGTGAGAGATTTGGTAGGATGAAATTTGGTAGAAGTGAATGAAACTACACCAGAATCCATACGTAAATACAAAATGAAGCGGAAGAGCAGAGAACACCAAACCTCCTGTGCTTCACACACAGCAGCCTGTAAATGTATGTAGGCAGTAATCACATTTAGGTGTGTGTGGTCAGTATGATTAATGAAGCAGAATAATAGAAAGACAGTCAAAACACAAAGCGAGATAACCTGATTTGTAGATTTGAGAGAAGAAAAAGCAGGCAGGCAGAAAGGAAACTGTGCGAATAATCAGCAACACAACACAGAAATGTTAGAAATGTCTCTATTTCTATTCTGGTTTGGCCATTCTGCTTTGACGACTCAAGTTAATTTACGCCAATTAATGATTTTATGAAATGGTATGGTGATCAGTTCATTCATAGAGAGAGAAAACGTCGCCTTGCCCACTATTGCACCAGTTTGAATCTTAAACCTCATTAAACACATTTCACCAAAAGCTGTGACAATATTTTAGCAATGAAGTAATGAAAGCATTTTGTAAATGTGCCATACACAGCAGTCTCTCTCTCTCTCTCTCTCTCTCTCTCTCTCTCTCTCTCTCTCTCTCTCTCCCTCCCTCCCGCCCTCTCTCTCTCCAGCCTCGTTGTCACCTTTCATGATGATGAGAGACGTTAAGCGTTGAGTTGACCTGCTCACCCTGCAGATTAGCTGCAGGAACACAGGCCCAAACCCAGACCATCTGCCACTGGATCCTGGATTTAGCCTTCATCACTGTACTTAGCAAACATTTGTAAATATCTGTGTGTGTTGAGATATGAGGTGAGTATTTCAGTGAACTGATGCTGAAGAAAAATACAATATTGGCCTTTACAATTTAAAGTTAAGTTATTGCAATATGGCACCATCTAGCGGCAGATTGTGATTAATACATTTAATATTTTAGTGGAATTATCCAAAAGACACACAATACAATAATAAATACTTATACCTCACTCTGATTATCACTTAAAGTCTAGTGGTTGGTATAATATTACAAATAGATGCATGAATAACAAAAGATTTAGAAGTTGATATTTATTGTATTTTTTTTATACAGAAATTTAGAGATAATTAAAATTCATGAACTGATTGAAATGTCTGAAGGTATCTTTCAGCACAGTGCACAATCATAACTAGAAAAAGAAATACAGATAAAACAGCACAGACAAAGACAGAGAAATCAGTGAGCTATAGTGAGTGAATCGATATTCAGTCTATAAAAGCTTCTTCCTCTAGAGGGCGCCACCGCTCTGTCCACAGCACCTGTCTTTGGCCCATTGGATTAATATCTGTTTGAAAAAGCCTTTCGTTAGAAACAGGAAAGTGTGTGCGTGTGCGTGCATGTGTGTGTATGTGAGAGTATGACTGTGTGCATGTGAATGTGTGTGTGTGTTACCTGTAATAGCTGGGTTTAAAGGGTCCGTGCTTGCTCAGTCCCAGGTATTTGGCCTGATCATCAGTTAGTTCTGTTAGGTGAGCGCCAAATGTAGGAAGGTGAAGACTGGCCACGTATTCATCTGGAAACATGAACGTGGGAATGTGGACGATATTAGGACTACACAGAAAAATAACACACACACACACACACACACACACACACACACACACACACACACTAAAGATAATGAGTGTTTGGGGAGGACGTACCCATCTTCTTTGGCAACAGGTAGACGTCCTTCTTGTATCGTCCCTCTGGGGAGTTGTAGAGTTCTATGAGAGCCAGGGCCTGATAACCAGCAGTGAAAGTCTCTGTTAACACCACAGCAACCACCAATACAAAGAAGAAGAAGAAGAAGAAGAAGAAGAAGTGTGCAGGGGTTTCTTTAGTTTAAGAGGTGTTTACATACCTGAGTTGTGGTCGTGATGGAAAGGACAAATATGGGCACAGTGGAACAGCTCAGGTTTAACAAACGGCCCTGACATACGAGACACAAAATGAGATCACAGATAGCAGCTTTAAATATAACCAGCAGAATACCTCCCCGCATTCCTGACACACATGTTCAGGGGGAAAATATGACATCATTAGTGTGGTCACCTCAGCCAGCAGGACTATTCTCTTCCCATCAGGCCAAATGACGTGATCCACCTGAGGCCTAATGCGCTCCCACCTCAGCTCAGGAGACCGGAGACCCGTCTGAGGGACGAGAGGTTACATTTACCGACAAAAGCATACAGGCACATAGGCCTACACACACACACACAAACACACACACACACACACACACACACACACACGCACACACACACACACACACACACACACACACACACACACACACACACACACACACACACACACACACACACACACACACACAGTCAGAGGCTATGATGGTACCAAGTTTATCTCAGTGTTGGAGTGTCCCATGTTGCAGATTATGCAGCCATTCTTCATCTGATCCATGTGTTCCCTCCCCAACACGTTTTTATTGCCTAACAGAAACAGAAGTGGCAGAACTTTAACTAATAGCAAATTCTATGGTATAATGTGTGTATTGGTTATACAATAGTAACTGCATCACTCATCAGTATTCTTAATGGGGGTCAGTATTACTTATTGGCGCACAGCAACGCTCAGTCTGTTACCTGTGCATGTGACTACCACGTCTGCATGTCTGATTACTTCACCCATTTTCAGCAATCTGAAGCCATCCATGCTGACGAGGAAGGAGGAGGAGGAAGGCGGTCAGATGTTGTTAAACAAAATTTCCCCATGTGTCATTACAAAACGTCCTTGAGAGACGGAAGCACATGTGACTCGTCATACCAAGCCTGAAGGCCACAGATGGGATCCACTTCTGTCACGTAAACAATGGCACCCAAAGCTTTCAGGGCAGCACAGCACCCTTTACCCACCTGCAGACAAGAAGAAGTTATACTGAAGTGTCACATGGAAAGCTTAACATTTTGTTTGGCAAACTTAAGGTAAATGTGGACACCTCAACCATTTATTAAACATCTATTTACAAAAGTGTAGGCATTAGTTTTGGTTGATCTTCTTTGCTTTCCACTAGATTTTAGCTTAAGGGATTTGCCCCCATTCAGCCATGAGAGCATTATGTTATTACAGCGCCACCATCAGTCCAACCGCTACCAAACCTGAACCTGTTTTTTCCCCTGAATCATGTCCAACCTGATGATCAAATTTCATGGCGATCATTAGAGGTAATTTGACGACAGATTGAGGTGTACACAAAGTCTTAGCCTTGTTGTGTACATACAGTATGTGTGTAACATAACAAAAACCTTTATTTCAGTTTACTGACCTCACCATAGCCGCACACCACTACCTGTTTTCCCCCCAACATGACATCTGTGGTTCTCTTCAGCCTGAAGGAAGAGGTCAGCTTAGTCAGTCCGCTGCTCTGGAATCTTTTTGTTTTCACTTGTTAAGCTTTCACTTGTGCTTTGTTACCCAGCCAGTATGGACTCCTTGCAGCAGTATAGGTTATCAAACTTCTGCTTGGTCACCGAGTCGTTGACGTTCATCGCTGGGACACACAGCTTCCCTGCTTTTGACATCTGGTACAGCCTGAAAATAAATGGATAAGCAATGGGTGTGAGTGCGAGAACGACTTCATCTGTTTATGCACTTTTATGTTTCAAGCCTCAAACGAACCGATAAACTCCTGTGACGCTTTCCTCCACGATGCCTTTGATCTGTCTGAACAGGCTGGGGTGTTTCTTATAGATCCAGTAGGTCAGGTCACCTCCATCATCCAGAATCTGAAATGGGTCAATGTTTACTTCAACAAAACCTCCGTCAACTGGGATAGGTCCTTAAAG